>NC_090935.1:465310186-465935186 GCF_040938575.1 Ambystoma mexicanum
TTTCCTGCAGCTGCGCCAAAAATCTGGAACATCCTCCCCATGCATATCTGAAACGCGCCTTCCCATCAGCGCTTCAAGAGCCTCAGCAAAACCTGGCTTTTCACCAAGTTCTAAATATGAAGTTCGCTAAGTCTTTTAATACCCCTCACTCCCCCTCCTATACTGCTTTATTCTATCAAGCACTGTGTTGCTTAAATTCGCCAGTCCCTTTATTTATGTATTTATTTATTCGGATTTGTAGAGCGCACGTCAGCCCGGGGGCATCTGGCGCTTGTTACAGACATATCTTAGTTGCATATACACAAGTAATACATAATTTACAGGAGCAGGTATGACATTTGTTCAAATTTACGGTGCAGTATATTTACATAGGTTAGCGAGTGTCACATATTATTGTCCAAGGAAGGAGGTCTTAAGTTTCCTACGAAAAATCGGGAGTGAGTTCTCTGCTCTAATGTCTGCAGGTAGAGCGTTGCAGGACCTGGCAGCAATGTAGGGGAAGCTTAGGCCACTGGCTTTGGCTTTTTTAATGCGTTGGATATGGAGTAAGTTGGTGTATTGCGTCCTGGTGGGACGTGAGGATCCATCTACACTAAGTATCAAATGTGTGGCTGCACTGTACTCTATCGAGGACCTATCCAAACGGCAATTTGTCACCCCCACATTGTAACTTCTGGGGTTCTTTACCATGTCAATGCTGTACTCGTGTATTTTTTTTCTTGTATCTTCCTTCCACTGTAACCAGCTAAGCCTACGCTAAGTTCCCCGCTGTGATACCTCTGGGTTTGGGCGTGTAACAAATGAAATAAATAAAATAACAAATGCAATAAATAAAATAAATAAAAAATAAAATATTACCAGCCTTGAATGTTACCATTCTTATTCCTTTACCTCCAACTACCACTGCTACTATTACCTCATGCTACTATATCCTTCCTTCCTTCCTCCTCACTACTACTCCACCTTCTTCTCCCACTCTGCTGTTACTACTAGTTCCGCACAACCACAGCTTACATCTTAGCTATTCCTAGTACCGCTACTATTCCCATCGCCTCTCTCCTGATACTATAACCTCTGCTACTGTTATAACACTCCCTACCGTCCACTACTACCAACTACCAATCTACACCTCCCACATCCACCACTACCTGCTACTACCATCACTCCCAGCTACTACTACCTTCTACTTTATCGCGATTCCACACACTCCTTGCTCACAAACGCTCCACAGACCCCCTCTCTCCAATAGCCTCCTCACACCTTTCGCTCTCGCCTTCTCTGGTCTCTTGGACATCCGCCTCCTGTCGTCACCCAACTAACCCTTCCTGCCGCACTAGCTATTATAGCACTACTTCACTCAGCTTGAGTGAGCGGCGCCGATCTCAAATGATAAATATATACAGTTCAAAATTCCTATGAGATGCCTGGTTATAGCCAAGGAGAGCCTGGTTAGCTTGACACTAACAGCTGCCAGGAGTTACATTTGCTTCCCTAGGCCAGTGGTGCCATAAAAACATACCTTTTGTGAGATTCACTGTTTGGGTATGTGTATAAAATTAGCCTTGTGACATATTTGGAAGAGATTTAGAGCATAAGGGGTCATATATAATTGACCAAAAATATAGTTTACATCTCAAATAGGAGGTACGTTTGCGACCTACAATATAATAGCTCCTGGTTGCTCTGAAGCTGTTCCTGCTTACTAGGAGATGACAAATACCCAGGAGTTTTCTGTAGTGCCTGCTAATTGAATCCTTATTTTGCTCCCTGCAGATACTTATTTCTCCACTTGCACATCCTTGAAGATCCTACCACTAAACAGGAACAACGTGTTGACTGTGTGAGACTCAGCGTGCCTCGTGTGTTCATCATTATGATGGCTTTCTCTTCGACCCCTCTGCTGTCTGGCTTCAAGACCTGCTGGGACTACAAGTCGAAAATTTCACTCACCGCCCCCCCACCGCATTTGTTTGCGGTGCCTGGGTGAGTTGCACGACACAGACGACTGCTCGAAATGTCAGTCGTTGACTGCCAAGGCCTTGCGGGAGCAGAAGGGGAAGCTCCAGGTAGGTAGGGGCTCTAAGCCTGTTAAGTCCCAGACTTCCAATTCCAGGGTGGTTTCCACCGACGACTAGAGGGGTGCCTCCGCGTCGGAAGGAGTCCCGGGGATCTCAGCCCCGGAGTAGTTCCCACCACTTGTCCTCCTTGTCCTGGCACTCTAGGAAGCACCGTCACCGGTCGCCTTCCCTGTCCTCCTCGGAGGATGGTGGCTCGAGGAAGGTTATGTGCCCTACGAAGTCCTCGACTCTGGAGGAATGGACAGAGTTTAAACAATCCAGGTTAGCGATTTTCTTTTTTTTTCCCAATCGCAGGACATGTTTCCAGTCCTGCCTTCTGACGAAGCCGGCCAGGATCGGTCTCGTACCGTGGCTCGCACGCCTTCGGCCTCGGGTCCATGACGCGACTCACATCGGGACACTTCGAGGTCCCATTCGGACAAGGATTCGAAGAGTCAGAAGAGACATATCTCTAGATCTCGGTCCTCGTCCCCAGTGAGACCGCAGCAACCTATTGAGGGCTTGAGGTAGACTTGTTTGGCGCTGTGTCTGTCCGATTTTGACGTCGACGCTTTGGTGTCGTATCAGCCCATGGCGCCGTCGGCACCTGTGTCGATGTCGAAGCCTGCGGCTTCGAGGTTGTCGATGCTCTCGACGTTGAAGCCTTCGGCGCCTTCAGGGATTTTTTTCCCCAAATCTGCCATTGGAGTACCAGGATATCGTGGATCCTCCAAGGAAGGCTACGTCGAAGTATGTGAGGCAGATTTTGGCCTCCAGGCCCACTTCTGTCCCCAGACTCTGGATGATATTTATGAAGAGGAGGAAAGGTCTGAGGTTCAGGAACCTGATGACCTTGATGATCCACTTTTTTCTGGAGACAGTTGGGGGAGTTGCGGCAGACCCTCCAGGATGCCAGTGGGTTGGACACTTTTTTCTGGAAGTGGAATTCGGGAGGCCTGAGCCTGGGGCTCATGCAGAGTCTTCATACAGGAGGCTCATGGCGAGGATCTCGGAGTGTCTGGGCTGGTTCAGTCCTTCTGAAGACTTTGTGCATGATGATCTAACGGACATTTTAGATCAAGGTCCGTCCCCTGTTTTGCCATTTCATCTTGCCTTGCAGAAAAGGGTGGCAGCTCCTGGAATCTCTTCCGGCTGTTAATAAGTCTTTGACCAAGAAAAACTGCCCTTCCGTTAGTGACCTCAGCTATTTATCTACTCACCCCACTCCTGAGAGTTTGGTGGTTCAGGCAGCTACAGCCACCTCGAGGCAAGCGGCGTACCCTACCATCCCTCCGGATAGGGACGACAAAAGCGATTCAACGGTTGGGCCCGGAAGGTATTTTCTGCTGGGAGCATGGCCCTGAAATCGACCTACTCCTGTATGCCTTGGCAAGGTTTGAACACACTCTGTGGAATTGTTTCTTTGGCGTATGAACATATTCCCGAGGAGGAAGAAAGGGACGGGTTCCTTGCTCTCGTGCAGGATGGCATGTGTGAATCCTTTCAGTCGGGTTTGGATACGGCCGACAACGTTAGCCGATCCATGGCTGCGAGCACCGTTATACGTAGGTTTGCGTGGTTGCGGAAGTCGGGGTTTGCTCCGGATGTGCAGGTCCGTCTTCTCAACATGCCCTTTGATGGCACACATTTGTTTGGCTGCATGGCTGAGGAGAGCCTTGAGAGGTTGCAGACCTCAAAAGCTGCGGTGAAATCTTTAAGCGCTGCGGTGCGTCAACCTCTGCCTTTTCGTCCTAGGGGACAGCAGTGGAGGGGAGGTTCCTTTCGTTACTACTCCTTTGGTAGAACGAGAGGGGCCGCCAGTCAAAGGGGCCAGCGAAAAAGTACCTGTGGTGGTCTGGGGAAATCCTGGTGCCAATGCCGCTCAGGCAGCTGCCTCTTTGCCTTCAGCCACTGCTGCAGCCGCTTCCAAACAGTCATGAGGCCATGTCCCATGGTTCGCCGGTTGGGGGCAGACTGTCTCAGCATCTCGAAGAATGGCGTGCCATTACTTCAGATGCACGCGTTCTGGATACCATTGCCCCTGACTACTGCCTTAGCAGCCTCACTACAATCCACTGGGGAAGCTCTCTTTGAAGCTTCCGGATCCGCTCCTTGTGCAGGTAATCTTGTGCCTGCTGGAGAAAGGCGCTATAGAACTGGTGCCTGTAGCGGAGAGGAAAGAGGGATGGTATTCCCCCATATTAATCTAAAAGTAACTGCCTCCTAGAGCGCTGCTCACATACACAGGGAGAAAGCTTCTGCTAGCAGGCCACAATATTTCGGGAGGGATTTGCCAGCATGACAGGACCTCCGAATGGTGCCACTTTCTCTTCCTGCTGTTTGCAACTATCCTCTAACCAGCAACCGTCATTCTGGCCACCAGGGGTTGACACACTCACTGTTCTTTCATTCAACATTCCATTATAGCCCCCTCCCCAAACCCCATTGCAAAGGGGTCGGGGCTTGTGGTCAAGCAGCACACATGTGAGTGGGTGGATATATAGATGGTTAAGACAAGCAATAACATTGTTGTATCTAGTTACTACTTTTCCTATCAGGTAGTGTCTCATAATTGTAAGCCCTCTGATTGAACAATCAGCATTCATTTACTGGGATTGCCTGCAGAGAGAGTAACCCCAACCTGAGAGGGCTCTGTTTGGGCCAGGGGTTACACAAAGAAAACCAACATAGAAAATCAGGATCACTTTGCAGCATTCACTCTGAAACAAATTCCTTATAATCATCAAAGTAACAAAACCAAAGGAAATTCAGGCGATTGCTCAAAAAGAAACTTAATAATGAAATAAACCCATGGCTCCTGCGTCTGGAAACCAAGCCAATGATCCAGAACTCGGCCCTCAAGAGAAGAATCTCCTCTGTAAATCCGGTAATTTTCCCCTCACTTTTTTTGCTCTCTATATACTGTATTTGTTAAGCTCCTCTGTTTTTCTTACTCCCACTTTCTTCCCCTGTATTACTATTCTGCGTGGTGCACTTTAAAGAAGCCAAGAAATAAAGAACACCTACTCCAACAGGAGCCAGCACTGAGCCACAGTAATGGGACAAGCACACCGGTATCCTCCAGCCTAAGAACTAGTACACCAGTTGCCTGGGAAAGACGGACTGGTACACCATGTTCCACCAAGCGTCTCCATAGAAATGTCACCATCAATTCAGCCCGCAACTGTGAACTACTGTTCCTGGGGAGCGTGTTCTGATCCAATTAGTCGCTGAGGGGGGAGGCTTTGCAGGAGTGGGGACTAAGAATTGGGCATTCTGGAAACGATCAATAGGTACTGTCGAACACAATGAAGAGGCTTCCTGGCTCACTGCAGCTGGCAGTCAGGATAGCTGTGCTGCTTCGCTGCGCCCTCCTGACTCTTCTGCTCGCAGTTTCCGCCAGACTCTTGCTCTGAAGCCGGGTTGGTCCGGGTATACTACGGAAATCCTGAGGCTGCTTAGCTGCTTCTCTCACTCATCCTCTCCTACACCTTGTGTGGTTGCTGTGTCGCGAAGACGGAAGACAATATGCAGATTTGAGAAGGTACGAACTACAAATCCGCTTATTCCATTCACTGCATTCCGAGGAGTCGTGAGGTCCTTCCATTATGGAGCTCCTCCGTGCTGACCACCCTGCACTGCACTCCATGTTCCACTGTCATGCGTTTCCGTCTGTGCCGCTGCACTCCTTGGCATGATGCTGGGAATAAAGAAAGTGCTCATCGTCTAGTTGGAAAGCATCTGTCCTGTAGAAATCTTACCCTCTGGAAGAATTCTCTATCATTTTTCAGACCACTTCATTGTTCATTGTTCACTGGCCTTATATGAAGAGAAAGTATCCCAACTCGTTCTATATTGGGAGGCTAGTCTGAAAATGCGGCTCAGGAAAGAGTTACAGATAATGGGAGCCCCAGGAGCTAAAGCATAGGTTATTTAAATGAAATTAAGCATGTATGTTGTGGAGGCTTAATTTTGTTAAATAAAGAATAGCCGTCTTTGCCTTGACGCCTCCCTTTTTAAAGCGCTGCTCTGCATTACATGTGCACTGCTGCACTATTTATTTTGATACCAGTATCGCACTTGTGAAGCTCCAATAAATCCATAATAGGTAATTCATACTTAATTTAAGCCTTGCTACATGCAGACCATAACATTGCAAATGGTTTTTCTATCTGTCCCTCTACATATTTTCGCCTTATCAACTATATGCACATTACCTAGCAACGCTGCTCATTGAAATGAAACAACATATGAAGGAGCGTTTCAAATAGGTTCACCATAGTCAAACATAGGTTCTAAAACCGTGCACAGCAGAATAATTGCACATGGCAGCAGCCTTGAGCATGAGCATGGGGCAAGCAAGCTCATGCTTACAGAAGTAGGAATAGGATGTCAACCCACCTTTCCTGAGCCTTCAAATTGTGCAACCATCAGCCATGGCTGCAAACTGTCAGCAAGGAAGGACCCACTGCTTCGTCAATACTAAGAAAGGGAACACAAACCAATAAGCCGAAAGAATATGCTATGTTACTATGGCATGTTGAAGCTTTGAAGGGAAGAGCTGCGTATAGCTGAACCGTTCATTACTCAATTAGGATGCAAAGAGCTACACAATTGCAAAGAGATCCAACGGTTATACAAATATGCAGAATGCTACTGCTTGCATGTCCATTTACCCTAATACCAGACCCATCATACTCTGGCAGGGCTAATTATCCCAAAGTAATTATTACTGCAAAAGATCACATTTTCCTTTTAGCTATCATTCCTACTTTGAAAAATACAACAAAAATAAGCCTACGATGTTTTTGCACAGACCTTTCGACTTTCAGTGCAGGTTTCATATTTAGAGGTATTTTTTCAGATCTTTTAACTAATCAGTAAATGTCCAAAGTGTATTTGAAAATTAAATACTATTTGAGAATGGCAAGCTGGCAGTGCAGATGGGAATCCCAAGTGTGTGGTGTTCTTCCCACCTGACCACAATGAGCATATGCCATGTCTGTCGGCTTGTCTGCTCTCACAAAGACGTAAGCCTACTCTGCTGCTGACAGGGTATTTCATCTTCCCAAGTAGAATCTTGTACGCTTTACAAGTATTGTGATTTGAGCTTTTCTAGTCCACTTTGCAGCAATACAACACTGCAGGTGCCATTCTTCCAGAATAATGGGAGACTATCCTGATAAGGGTGGGGAAGAGGAAGCACTTTTGTACAGCATAAAGTAGAATCAGAATTTCGAAGCCCAGGTACATACCTCCTGCCTCCAACACACTCCACTGTTTCACCTAACACCCGGCCAATCTCAATGTACAGTGGAAGCGGGAACCATTTTGTACAAGTCCTGTGGGCCCGCGATGCATAGTTCTATTGAAGTGTTCCTTCAGACTTTTTTTATCCTGATAATGGGCTTATTTCTTCTGTTCGCATTGATGCAGCAAGCTGCCGGTTTAAAATAAATGTGGGCCTCTCGATTTCATGTCTCAGAAGTTGACCACATGGGTACTCTTGTGGTTCTGCATGAAGCACTTGGAGTTTTACAACCCCTTTCCGAATCACCTTTGCCATATGTTCATTTTTATTTTAGATTGGACTCGCGTGTAAAGCTGGTCTCATCAATTTTTTAAGAAGCAAATCCTACACATTTCTTAAATATAAGATGTAACGAAAGCACACAGCAATGGGGTGCTACACAAGTCCTAGCAGAAAACATTAAGAATAACAGCAGAAAGGGTCAGTAGAAGCAGAATTAGGCTAGACTGAAGATGTGGTAAAAATACTTTATGCTGTTGGTGAAGCAGAGGTTAATGGGCTTCTCAGGCATGCAGCCACTCGAAGAAAGAATGTTCAGAAATCCTTGGATCACAGAACTTGGCAATGTCCTGTCTGTGACAATAGACACCCCTGCCCTCTTTCTCTCACACCCTTCATACCCCTGCAGTCCAGAATTTGGAAGCAATTTTGGGTGCGAGATCAGTGCCTTGTAGCTGGAATGCCCAGCTTAAACTGAATTGTGTGATTCTTTGTTCTGAAGAAAAAGTTGAGCTGACTTCTCTGTCCTCCTGTCCATTTCATCTCTTCTCTTATCTCCTCTGATATCCCCTCAAATCCGAACTAAAGCAATGCATTCCTCGTCGGGGTCTTCATGACACAACATTAAAAATTGCTCAATGGGGCGTGGGTACAGGGCCATGTAAGGAGTCATGTTTTCAGAGGAGCTCTGGATGATCCTGCACTGACCCGACATAAAAGTGCATATGCAGGCGCCTGCTGTGGATGAAAATACATGTGCAAGCACATGAATGTATGGAGCCTGTCTAATGGACGTCGAGAGCCCACAAGACGCAATGGTGTTCCAGTTCTGATCATTGAGATCACGGTGGCCCGAGATGCTCTAATCCAAAATGGCGGTTGAGAAAATGTGAACAAAGGATTCCAACGAGAAGAACCATCATTAAGACCGTGAGACGCAGACACAGAGCCGCGTGAGGAACAGCACAGTCAAAACAATGCCGCGGTCCTAATATGTAAAGTGGGCTGGTTGCTGGGATATCATACTGAAAAGTAAGGTCCGATGCAGAGAGGATCAGAGAATAACTGGTGATGCGGGTTATCGGTCGGCTGCCCGCCTGACCCGGATGCCGGCACACACGGATGCGGCTGCTGTGACCAGTAGAGCACACATGGGAGCTGCCGCTGAGCGGACTGAACAAATACGCGGCGGGCACGGCCAGCGTTGTAAAGACTCCTAGGTAGATGCATTGTAGCAGCATATATTTGCAGAACGAGACCTGTGTTCTTCTGGGAGAGCGGCAGACACAAAGACTGATGCAGCTATAACGGAGAGAGACACTGTAACGGCGGAGCCTGGAGCCATCTGGAAATGGTGAACGGCGGATGCAGCATTCTCACACATTTGGTGCTGTGCTATAAACGAAGCGAGGTGAACAGCATGGGAACAGAGAAAACACACAGCTATGTGGAACTAATACTGTCCGCAAGCCCGGGCATTCACAGTAAACTGTTAAGCTGAGCGAAACACAGTGGTAGCCACAGAAAGGGCCATGAATGATTCTGAGCTGGGACGCCTAGATGAATATGATCCAGAGTGCCCAGAGTGGCCGCCATCCAGTATTACTGGAGCCAGAGTCACCACAACTGAATAGCAACGAAGCAGCAGACTGTGATGGTGTGAGCCCAACACCAGCATTGACCTGGTAAGACGACACCTCATGACAAGACGTAGGAGGACACAGTACAAGAGGCTGGCATCCACATATATCACTGGAGCGGGCCCAGACGAGGTGGTGTAGACCCAGGCGGAGCATGAAGGGTGCCAGACACACATCTACTTGCACTTAATATGAGACATAAGTCGCCCAACGATGCCAAAGAATCTAAATTAGAGTCCTAGAGGGCACACAGCCGGAGCGGAGGCTGCTGGGCACCCACGCCGTCAAGCATAGGTGTTAAGGAGAAAAGGGATATTGTTCCAACATTACCCCCAGCTTGTGGGGAGAGCACTAACGACCATAGGGATGCGAGGTACACAAATGCAGTGACTGGCTCCCTTCCAGATACCCACACAACCGTGGAGAGGACCAAATGAGGAAACTACACATGCGCAGCCTGGTCGGACCAGGACTTCTTGGGGGGCCATTGACGCAGGCGCGCCGGGAGGTGGTGAAGCATTGCACACTTGTTAAGAGACCGCCACGCCAGGGGACGGTGCCGAGCGAGAAAGGCAACACATAGTGGCGTCGAAACAGATATCCCGAATGCACTGGGAGGCCTTGCCAACACTGGTCTAGCGCTGTAATCGACCGCTCGACTGAGCGAGGCGAGCAAAACCTGGGCGCACCGACAGCAGTTCACAATAGTGGTGCACAACCCGCACGCCTACACAGAGAAGGACACTTGAGGAGCTATAGAGGCAACATGACCACCAAAGTGGTCAAATCAAAGGCGAAACGATCTTCATTAGACATTTTCACCAAACCAAGCCAGATCAGAGCCTGGAAATGGGGAACCACTGCGAGGAGACAAACAGATCCTGGAAGCGATTGCTGGGTTGAAATAGGCATGGGAATCCAAAACTTGATGCTACCATAGCGGAACTGAAAACCTCTCTTGAAGCCAAGATCGACGCAGTCAGTGTGGATGTGAATCACCTGAGACAGGACGTCTGGGGCCATAGCCAAACGAACGGAGACGCTAGAGAAGCAAGTGAAGGCCAATACGGAGACCTGCACAGCAAGCGCCATGGAAATCCACACCTTACAGCAGAGAGTGGACAACTTGGAGAACCGGGCAGAGGAAGCAGAAGAGAGCAAGAAGGAATAATATCCATATCGTGGGGCTCCCAGAGGGGGAGGAGTACTCTGACCGTACGGATTACATCGAGAACATATTACAGGAAATGGGTGCGGGAGCACTCTCCGAAGGGTTTACGGTGGAAAGAGCACAGAGAGCCCAGATTAGGAAACCCCTACCGGGAGCCCCACCTTGGCCAATCATAGCCAAAATATTAAGCTACAAAGACAGGGAGACTATCCTTGAGCATTTCCGGAAAGGCAGAATAATCAGTAGAGCGTTGGCAACAATTACTGCATACCCGGATTACACATTCCTGGTACAAAGACGACGCCTAAGTTTTGTGGCGGTTAAGAAAAGGTTGCGAGACACTGGCCTGAAGTACAGACTGCTCTATCCAGCGAAACTTAAGATTTTCCAGAGACACAAATCGCTTTTCTTCAAGACTCCAGAGGACGCTGTGACGTGGATGGACAGGATGAACTGCCCAAACGGAGCAGATGGCCGGAAGTCGGATGAAGCGGATAAGTGAACTGATGTTTCCTCCTTGTGGGGGGTTGGGACTGTTGGGTTGACACTGAGCACCGTTCTCATATGGGACATGTGAAGGAGTGGTGTCAGACATCGCCAAGTAAGTTAGGTTAACGTGCGGAACGCTGAGATGGTTTGGACACTGCAAGGGCTTGGGGACAATCACTTTATGTAACGATAGATGCACTGAGATTATATCACTGGAGCGATACTGAGGAGCATGACTTCTCCCCCAATAGGTAGGTAGTTAGGATATTGTAGTATAGTATCCACCTGCTGCGACCTTAGGACCAGCGCCAGCCGAGAAAGGTTGAGATGCGGGGGAGCCTGAGATCCAGGGATGGAGCTGGGCAACAGTTGGGAGCGTTTGGGTGGGGAGGGAGGGTAGTTGTAGGGGAAGTTTTGTTTGGGCCGGAAAGGGGGGGATGACGGGGAGTAGGGAATGGTTGGTGGGAGACGGGAGTTTGAAGAATTTGCTAGTGAACGAGCTTACACCCCCACGCTATTGCGCATGGATCGGAGGACATGGGTGGATGTAGGCGGGATTGGATATGGATGAGAGATGGGGGACCTTAAGATCGCAACCTGGGATGTCAGGGGGCTCAATAGTTAATTGAAGAGGAATAAGATCATGATTTATCTAAGGAGGTAGAGAATGGACATTGCCCTATTACAAGAAACTCGCCTTACGAAGGAAAAACAGGATTCTGATAAAGAAGAAATGGAAGGGGACCACCATAGGGGCAGCGTATTCAGCATACGCCAGAGGGGTAATCACTTGGATAGCACCACATGTCCCCTTCCAATTATTACAGTCCACCGTGGAGTCTGATGGGAGGATAGTAGCGATACGGGGATTGATTGTAAATAGAGAGCTGTGTATTAACACATATGCCCCAAACCAAGATACTGTGGCCTATTTTAAGACCTTATATAGGAAAGTAAGCCCGTACCTCGGGGGCGCAGTTATATGGGGAGGAGACTTTAATTGCATGCTGGACCCCAGGGTGGACAGATTAGATAGGAAGCTAGATAGACCTACCCCTGTAGTCAAAACCTTGAGGACCCTGTTGGAGACTTTCATTTGGAGGATGTATGGAGACTGCACCACCCACATGAAAGACAGTATTCTCATTACTCGTCCCCACAAAACTTGTATACACGGATAGACTATATATTTGCTACTCCGGAGCTGATGGGGGAGCTGCGCCCGGATTACAAAGCGAGGGCCATCTCAGATCTGAGTGCCACTGATCTTAAAATGGCAATATTTGCCCCCTAGAGCTAGAATCCCAACGTGGCGGTTCAGAGCCGAAGCATTGATAGACAGTGTTCAGAGGAGACTTGAGAAAAGAAATTGTAGAATATTTTGAAAATAACACTGGAAGCATAGAATCGGCTGGCACTCTATGGGAGCAATTTAAGGTGGTGCTGAGGGGAGCAGCTATATCTAAATCCAAAGGTCTGCAAGGAGGTATAACGCAGGAGTTGCAAAAGGCAGAGGCGAAATTAGAGGCAGTTATGCATAGAGGAGAGAACTCATCTGAGGAAGCCAAAACCATAAGTCAATTGCAGCAGGAGTGTGTAGGGCACTGGAAGGATTATGCAACTTGAACTACAAGAAATACATAGAGAGGCAGCATTTTGGTAGGGACAAGCTGTTGAGCTTGCTAGCATGGTTGTATAAAAATGAGACACCCAGACCAACGATTAGAGCAATAAAGGGGGAGAATGGACAAATACACGACACCCAACAGGGTGTGAACGGCAGGTTCCTTGAGTTCGACCAACAATTGTATGGAGAAGTTCAAGGGGGTGATTGGAGTGAAATGGCTGAAACGCTGGAGGATATTGGCTTGCCTAAATTGGGAACTGAAGAGAGGGAGAACCTAGAGGCCCCAATTACGTTGGAGGAACTAGAAGCAGTGATAAAGAAATTACCTACGAGGAAAGCCCTGGAAGCAGACTGACTCCCCAGTGAGTTGTACAAAATATATGACGGAAGTGCTCCCCCCCCGTTAGTGGCAATGTTGAACGAGGCGTTAGAAATGGGGATACTGCCGGAAAACCTGAGGGAGGCAATTATTATTCCGCTTCTCAAACTAACACGCCGAGCATGGACTGCGGGTCGTATAGACCGCTATCAATGCTGAACCAGGACAGCAAGATGCTCAACGCCGTGCTGACAAATAGACTGACAGGTTATTCACAAACTCCTACATCCTGACCAGACCGGATATGTCCTGCACAGAAGCATATCCGACAATCTCAGAAGGCTCCACCATGTCATAGAGCAAACAGAAAGGGACTCACACGAAGTTGCAATTATCTCATTAGATGCAGTGAAAGCCTTTGATTCTGTCAAATGGCCTTGAGAATATGGAGAAGGGCCTGGGTACCTGAAGTGGGTGAAACTACTGTACAGTACGCCACTAGCCAGAGTCAAGACGGGAGCAATCATTTCAGAGAGGTAGCAACTCAGTAGGGGCACCAGACAGGGATGCCCTTGGTCCCTGATGCTGTTTATCCCTGCATTGGAACCTTTAGCGAGATATCTGAGGCAACAAATGAGGAGGTGGGGGATCTATACGAAAGAAGGGCCACACTTAATATCAATGTATGCTGATGATATGCTGTTATATCTCAAGTATCCTGAGGAAAACTTGCAATACATCTTAGAAGTAATGGAGCGAGTTGCGGTGCTCTCTGGCGTTAGTCAATCCTAAGAAATCATGTATATTCCCCTTGGGGAGATATAAGGGGATTCCGTGAGAAAAGCTACCAGTATTACAAATACATTGGGAGACTCGAACCTTTAGATACCTAGGGATTGATATTTATCACACGGTAGAGGATGAATACAAATATAACACAGAGAAGGCAGTGGCAAACATTGAGAATAGTATGAGATTCTGGGCTCAGCTCCCTTTGGTCATGGTAGGGAGGGTGGCACTGCTGAAGATGGTTGTATTGCTGCGGTTGGTACTTTTTTTGGGAATATACCATATGATACCGAAGCGATTCTTAGTTAAACTCCAAAGCATATGTAGAGGGTTCATATGGCATACCAGGAATAGAATAGCCCTGTGGAAACTGCAGAACATGTATGACAAAGGGGGCATACAATTGCCCAACTTTGAGGTTTATTATTTGGCCAGTCAACTACAATATGTGGCTAAGTGGTTAACGGAAGACTCCACATCAGAGTCTAGATTGTTGAGGTCTGAATGTGTTCTGTTTTTTTTGTTGAAATAATGGATGTGGCTGCCAAAACCACAGCTAAAGGGGGGCACAAGGATGTTAGAACTGGGATGTAAGATGTGGCGCAAGGCCTGTCGGGTAATGGAGAACCCGACCCCGTGTTCTGCGCAAGTGCCACTAGTGGCATTGACCGGAGTGGACGAGCAACTGAGGAAGACAATTCGTAAGCATTGGGAACCGATGGGTATTGCAACGCTGGGAGATGTATGGCAAGATGGGAAGGTAATGGAATTTAACGTATTTGTAGAAGAAACTGGTCTACACTCGGGGGCAGTACATTACTTGCACCAGATTGGTGCGGCGGGTGAAAGAAACATGATCAGAAACAGTGCTGGAAGGTCAACCCGACATGGCCATAGAAATAATTTACGACATCTTAGAGGAAGGGCACGGGGTCTCTCGAATCTATGAACTGCTAATGTCCAGGGTGGGAAAGGTTGTTACCCAGCTGAGAAGGGATTGGGATGAGGAAGCGGGGGAACCCATGAATGATGGGTTGTGGGTGAGGGTTCAGAGGTACCACAAAAGTGTCCAGAAATGCCAGGCTGCAACAGATCCAGCTATGTTACTCAAAGAGCGTACATGACCCCCCAGAGGATTGCTCAATTCAAGAACGCAGGAATACAAACATGTCCCAGATGTGGGGAAGTGAACGCAGGGATGATGCATATGTTCTGGGCATGCCCGGAAATTGGAAAATTCTGGGAAGAAGCAGTCCACCGCTTAACCGAGAAAGGGATCACACTAGATGTGAAATCTGTGTGGGCATGCATGGTATGGGGGGGGGGGGTTCTGGACTGTGCAAACTGAAACACATGAGTAAACTCAGGGACTTGGTCTATTGCCATGGGTTGGAAAGCAAACAATAGACCAAAGGTAGATGTTTGGTGGCACGATCTCCAGAAGTGGGCAAAATCGGAAACAGTGGTATGGAATTAAGCGGCCAATAGGGGGGGGGGATGAGGAAGTAGAAACTCTGATGGCCTGGAGACACTTAGTGGCCACACTGTCGGGATCCACACATGCCTGCCTAGGTGAACATTATTCCTCCGGAAATACAGAGGGGGAGGTACCCCTAGAGGAAACAATGGCAGATGGCGAAGTGGAGTAGGCTCGTGGTTGGGGGGGGGACGTAATCGGGAGACAGTGGAAACTTCATGATATTGTATGATGCTTGCATCATATGATATCCACTGTTGTTTTTTTTTTTTTTTTGGTTTGGTTGTTGTAAAAGTTTGTTTTAAAAAAATAGTAATTGCTTATTGGTGCTTAGGTGCACAAACACATTGACCCAATAAGATGTGCTTTCTCCTGTTGAAGAAGGGAGTGCACAATGTGTTTCAAAGAGTAGCAAGGAACAGAGAACGTTTGTTCTCCAGCACGGGGTCTGGCATGGATTCAAATGCTCATGAATATTCCCTGTCAGGCTGGGAATCCTTGGTAAAGAAAAAATCAGTTTTGTTTCTGAGCTGTCTTTCTCCTAATAACCAATCACTGGCCTCTGGGACATACTGCCCCCAGCCAATGACTGCCCTCTACCGAAGCCCCTCCTCTGGCAGACATCTTCAGATTTTTACTGCACGTTCAAGCGTTGGGAGTCCTCGTGCTATAGCTCTCGAGCTTTTACTGCGTTTTCCGATTTTTCAAAGAGTTTAACCTCATTTTTTTGGTCAATTGAGTCTCAAGCTCCACCGTTTCTACTTCCGATCAACGGGGCCCCATTTCAGAATTTTCTACGCCCCTCAAGGGCAAAGTTTTCGTTGAGTTTCACTTCTTGGAGGATTCCGGAAAGTCTTTGAGGCCTACCCCGCGTGGACATGTCCCAGGACAAAGTAAACACGATGCCCGGATCCAAGCTGTTCAGGAGCTGCCCTGGATGCGGATTACAGAATATCTTCAAGGAGGATGAGCATTCTCGATGCCTCTACTGCCTTCACGAAGACAAAACTCACGTGGAGAAGGACTGTGCGTTTTGCGAGAACATGTCCGAACGGACTATGAAGGATCGTCGTATCCGACTCACCAACTGGCTGGAAGAGAAGAGCCCAGCAGCAGGTGAGAAGAAGTCCGAGCAGTCTTCTAAAACCTTTGAGGGCGCTCCGGCGACGGGGGCCCAACAAAAGGCTAAGCACCGAGAGTCCACGGGCACTGGGAGCCCCGATCGTTTGGGCTCCTCGGCTGCCAAGCAAGGCGCATTATCACCGACGCCATCAACCACGAGCCAACGCTCTGGCTCGGGGAAGAGGAAATCTGAGAACCCGGGTAAGCTTCGGGAGAAGCTCCGGTCGATCCTGATGGAGACAGCCTAGGGGGAGTGAGGCGGTGACCCTCTCTCCAAGTTTAAGGCCTCGAGTGCCCCCAAAATCACGAACGCCCAGATTCACCCGGCTAAGGCCTCAATCGAGGGAGTCGTGGCAGCCCTGGCGAAGCCTGCGGAGGCTACCCCAGTGGAGACGACCTTAGGACCTAGAGTTTCCCTGCCACCACAGAGGGAATCCTCTTTTCAGCCCATCAATAAGACAATCCGTGAAACCCCAGGCAGAAAAAGATGGGGTGGGGTGGTGGCCATTACGGAAGAGGAGCTGGCTGGTGTCGCAAAGATCCTGAACAAGAAGTTCCAGGAGGTCCGGTCCTACGGGGGAGGGTTCTCGACAAGGCGGACGAAGAAAGCGACGGCGGTGCCAACGAGGAACCGCGAGCCGTGGAGGGAACGGAACCTACTCCGCAACTGTTGCTCCCGTCGGAGCCGGTGCTTATGCCACAAGACAACTCAGGAGCAATCTTGATGGCGATTCAGGACTTATGTACGGAGATAAGGACAAGGCTGCCCTTACCCTCAGCGGATGATCCAGCGGAGCCTGGACCGTCGGGAAGCCCACCAAGCAAGTGGAGGAGAACTCGTCCCCCCTCCCTTCCAGCCCTCATGGCCTTCTCAGCCTTCATCTCCTTCCCCTGGTCTGAGGGATGAGACGGGAACAGAGACGGCGACAACAGGGACGGATGACTACGGTGGTGACGACGGAATGGACCTTCCTTCACCACCCCCTCGGGCCTTCCCATCCGACGAAATTGGCTCTTTCCACGCCATGATCGCCAGGGCATCCGAGCTTTTCCAGCTCTGCCCCGAAGAGCAGAATAAGGTCCTCTACCAACGGCGTGAGGCCAAGAGGAAGACGGTCCTCTCAGTTCCATTACTGGACGACATCTGGGACGAGGAACTGACGCTCCTGAAGAACCCATCCACAGCTCCTGCTAAGAGAGACCGGTACGAGAAGTACTGGGTCCCGGACTCTGCCCCCATGTGCCTTAGTGCTCAGCCTTCCCCGGATTTGTTTGTCTCCGCGGTGGCCAAGAAGAAAGCGGCGGGGGAGACGGTTTCAACTTCGACTTCCCCGCCGGACGGCAAGGGAATGAAACTGGACGCCATGGGACAGCAGGTCATCTCGACTGCGGCGACGATGATTACAGCGGCCAACGCCCTCGCGATTGTGGCACGCTACGACAGGGAGCTGTGGTTTAAGATCGCTCCCCTGCTGGACTTCCTCCCGGACGACAAGAGGGCTGAGGCCCTGGAGATCCTACAGGAAGGCGAGGTGGTCTCGGACCACGCCATCACGGTGGCCACGGACATTGCTGAGACTGGTTTTCGCCAATGCCAATTTGATGGGCAACTGCGTTTGCCTTAGTCGGCGTTGCTGGCTCAAGGTAACCGATTTCCGCCAGGATGTCCAGACCAGGGTTCTGGACATGCCCTTCGACGGCAACAACCGGTTATGCAAGACAGTGGACGAGTCACTGCAGGCCATCAAGGCAGACACGGAGACGGCCCGGGCCTTGGGCGTTCTTCAACAGCGATGGCCGTCCTTTCTGAACACCGGAGACGAGCAAGGTGCCTCCAAAGGATTCGGCGGCGGCACCTCGTCGTACCACCAGGTAGCCCGCTCCTCGTCGCAGAAGGCCTACAGAGGACGCGGCAAGATAGGAAGATCTCGTCGTCGTCGCCAAGGATTTCAAGGCAGCAAGGCCGCAGCCAAGCAGGACTGAACCGGCCATAGCGTCGGGGCCCCCACCTGAGCACCCCGGTGGGAGGCCGGCTGGCGAAGTTCGTCAGCATGTGGGAGTCCATCTCCACCGACCGTTGGGTGCTGGATGCCCTGGCCCGTGGGCACACCCTGGAATTTCTAAGGAATTGTCCCTGTATTCCACCTGTGGCCAGGAAGGAAAACCACGTCCCTCAACTTGGTACTTTCGCAAGTCACAAGTCACTCTGTTCCTGGGAGCCAGACTCGACACAGTGGCACGATTGGTTTCTCCATCGGAGGAAAGGACGAAGGCCATCCTGGGCAAGGGGCAATGGCTCTCCACCATGGACGCGGCCAGGGTAAGGTCCATCAAGTCGCTGCTCGGCATGATGTCCTCGGGCATCTACCTTGTGCGCGTGTGCAGGCTGCGAATGCGTCCACTGCAAGAGTTCCTCGATGCCCGTTGGATGCAAGCGGCGGACAGCTTCGAAGACAGGATCTCGCTCAATGAGACCTTGTGGTGGGGCTCCCGCGCACTTCTGGCAGCGGGCATGGACTTCCAGACCCCGACACATCAGGAGACGGTGACGATGGACGCCTCCCTGGATGGATGGGGAGCGCCCATCGGAGATCTCCATGCAAGAGTCCTTTGGCTCCCGGGGGAGAGGTCACTACACAGCAATGTCCTGGAGCTCCGAGCCTTGTCCTGGGCCCTCGGGTCATTCCTTCCGTCCCTCAAGGGCAAGGTGATGAGGATATTCACACCACCACAATGTTCTACATCCAATAGGGAGGCACCAGATCCCCAGCCCGATCCAAAGAAGCCCCGGATCTGTGACACTGAGCCGTCGCCCAAGGGATGTTTCTGGTACCCTTCCATCTGGCAGGAATAAAGAAAACCATTGCAGACTCACTCAGCAGGGAGGTGCGTTCGTGCGACGAGTGGGAACTGCGGCAGGATCAAGTGGATCTCTGATTCAAACAATGGGGCAATTCCCAGATCGACCTATTGGCGCCGAACGACAAGTGCCGGAATTTCGCCAGCAGGTTTCCCCAGCCGGGGAGCATGGGCGAAGCCTTCTCATTTCCCTGCGACAGCCTGTTCCTGTATGCGTTTCCACCGTTGCCGTAACTGCTGTGACTCATCAAACAACTCACACGGTCCTGGTGCAGGATGATACTAGTCGCACTGGCGTGGCCGAGGCAGATCTGGTTCCCGGACCTTCTGGACATGTCGGCGTCCCCCCAGTCAAACTGCCGATGGACGCGGACCTTCTCGCCAGAGAAGGACAAGCCATTCTCCACCACGACCCGGGGTCGCTGAACTTGCAGGCCTGGCTCCTTCAGCACTAGAGTTTGGAGGTTACGATATCCCGGTGGACTGCAGGGAGATGCTTGCAAATGCCAGGGGGTCCTTGACTCTCGTGCTATGGACACAAATGGAAGAGGTTCTCTGTCTGGTGCCGTGCACAGAAGATTAACCCTCTGCGGATTACAGCCCCTCAAGTGCTGCCGTACCTACTGTTGCTGGCCAAGGCAGGGCTAGCTCATGCCTCCATCATCCACCTAGCGGCGATTTCCCGCTACACCAGAACCCTGGGGTGATCATCTGTGGTCCCATTGCCTGGTGAAAGAGTTCATGAAAGGACTGTTCTGGTCATATCCGGCGGTGAAGGCTCCGGCGTGGGAGCTCAACGTGGTGCTCAACAGGCTCGTGGGGCTGCCATTCGGCACCGTTGAAGTTCCTGTCGTGGAAGACAGCGTTTCTTGTGGCCATCACCTCTGCACGACGAGTGTGAGAGATCCAGGCCCTTTCCTGTAAACCTCCATACCTGACCATCCACGAGACGATGGTAGTGCTGAGGACGCACCCCTCCTTCATTCCCAAGGTGCCGTCGGACTTCATCTCAACGAGCCCTTGGTGTTACCTGTTTTCTTCCCGTCGCGTTCGTCGCCGGCCGAGAGGACTTTGCACTCGCTGGACGTGGCTAGAGCGCTGAAGGTCTATGTGGATCACACGAAGACCCTTCGGACGAGATCACAGCTGTTTGTGACCTTTGGACCTGTGGACCTGTGAACCAAGGGAAGGCCCTCTCGAAGGCTTCCATTTCCAGATGGCTCTCCAGCTGCATCATGCACCATCACCGGTTGGCAAACCGACCGTTGCCTGGCCGTCCGAGAGCCCATTCAACCAGAGCGATCGCTGCTAGCCTGGCATTCTTGTCTGGTGTGCCCCTGCTGGACATCTGCAGGGCTGCTACGTGGAGGTCGACGCACACCTTCACAAGATTCTACTGCATCGACTGTGATTCCAGGGAGTCAAGAGTCGGCCAGGCAGTGCTGCGCAACCTGTTCACCTGAAGGTGGGCCTGGTGAGGAGGTAAGAGATGCTTAATGTTGAGTTGTTGAAATGCTTAATGTTGAGCCTTGCCACCTCCCGTGGTTGTGCATGTGTGCACTGCTATGTATTCTTGTATTTATGAGCATGTGAATCCATGCCAGACCCCATGCTGGAGAAGGAACAAGTTACTTACCTGTAACTGTTCTCCAGCATGGGTCTAACATGGATTCACATGCAAATCCTCCCTCCTACCCCTCTGCGGCTCTTCTCTTGGGCCTACTGCCACTATACGTGCTAACAAATCTGAAGATGGAGGCCAGAGGAGGGACTTGGGTAGAGGGCACTCATTGGCTGGGGTCAGTATGACCCAGAGACCAGTGATTGGTTATTAGGAGAAGGACAGTTCAGAAACGAAACTGAAACTGATTTTTTCTTTACCAAGGATTCCATGCTGATGACACAAAATGTTCATGAGCATGTGAATCCATGCCAGACCCATGCTGGAGAGCAACAGTTACAGGTAAGTAACTTGTTCCTTACAGTGCAATGCAATAGAATAAACAAACTGACATGTCCCCTTCTAGCAGCAACTTGGACCCACCTACAAGTCCCCAATATTTATAAACTACAGCAAGACCAGAAGGAAAGGAATCTCGAGCTAAACAAATAAAGATTGGCCTTGAATGGTCTTGGGAAGACCTCTTGCTCTGCATCCAGATACAGCGGTAAGCTTAAGTTACCCGCCTCCCTCAAATGGCAATACACTTCAAGTCTTCCATTCACATTACAGTTCTCCATTGTTTGTATCCAGACCATGTTACACCTCGATGTTCAAAGTAAGCGTTACCCTGTTCGAGCCGCCTACTCCTACACTGGCCTATTACTAACATACCATCAGATCCAATAACTGAGGTATGCTATAGCTGTACCGGCAACTTGAACTGATGTGATCTCATAATGCCATTTATCCTTCCAAAATACATTTCTCTTATAAAGTGAACATGGTTTTAGTTATTTTCCGCAAATGATTTGGTCTGTCAGCATTTGTAAATCAAATACAAGTTGCTTATCCTTCTAGTCATTGAATGTCCAAGTCTGAACAATCATTCAACTGTGGATTGATTATAAGAGGGTGGGTGCTTGTTTGGAACACATAATATAATAACAGTGCTCATCCTTTTAATTGATCAGACAAGCCTTAATGACTCATTTAACATATAGTGGTGAGCTTCGATTGCAATAGTATTTCAGGTGTAAACCTCTTGCATTGTGAGTGGGTATCACCAGTTAATTAAAACTTTATATATTTGTAGAAAAATAAATTCTTGCAAATCAGCCCGTTCCTTCTCCCAGAGTGTGAGGGTGATTCGTTTTACGTTAAGCAGAATTAGATTAGGCTTTCACAGGTTTGTGAAAAGAAATGAGATCAAGATTTACAATTTTGCGCATCTTATTTGCGGGAGGGTTGTTAAAACTGCCATGAAACAGGCATTGTCTGATTTATTAATCCTACATTACAGGTAATAAAAGCAGCTGTCATTCTTGATGGGGTTCACTGAAGTGTTACCCAGCGCAGGATTCCTTTCCAAAAGCAATGAACATGGTGACAGTCCCAGATCATTGTGAAATAGAAACTATGGCAAATTCAATGGATCTTTTTGTTCACTAGTTCCCCATTTATCCACCAGTAATAAGAGCATAACTGAGAGGGTATGTTTAAATAGATCCTGTTCATGGTGCACATGTAGATGTAAACAGAGAATGTCTCTTGTTCTATCAGGCAGTGTTACATTTTGCATGTTAGAAAATGTCAACACTGTGGCAGTGCAGGTACTGTGGTATGAATCAACTAGACTAAACAGTTCAGGATTCAGATGTACCATTGTGAATGCTACTGTAGGCACTACCAGTTTTCATGGACTCGGTCTGTCTTTCAGTTCATGTCGCAGTACCCACATTTTTCAAAGGAGGCAGCTTTATGCCACCTCCTTGAAGAACTTGACCTGGATGTCCTCGCACTCGGAGACCTGGTTCATGACTAGCTCTGCCACGAGCTTTGACACTCTTCCCTGATGGATACACGATCCTCTCCGGGTCCAGAACCAACCGACCCGTAGCTGAAGTAGCCCTGACCTTTCTGGAGTGGATCCCTGCTTCTGTCATTCCTACGCAGGCCTACTCCTCCTTTGAATGCATGGTCTGCAGGCTCTCCATCTCTCCCGGCCTCTCCATAACTGTGGCCACCATCACAGGCTTCCTGGCTATTCTGGTCTCCCCTCTACCTCTCAACTTCTCCTCTGAGACCTCAACATCCACCTGGATGCTTCTAATCCCTCCTCGGGGCTCTTCTGCAACCTTTGCAACACTCTGTCTCCTTTCTACTCTCTGGTCCGAAACTCTGCGGAACACACCTTAGACAACCCCATCTCTAACCCTCTCCCCACTCCTCGTTTGGACTGACCACTTTCTTCTTTCCTCTCACTTGAAACTCTTTCCCTCTGAAAAAGCCAACCCCAGCACTCCCACCTACCTTCTCGGTCATTCGGCCCTTGAAGCGCGTTTCAGTGGATGCCTTTGTCGCTACCTTCCCCGCTCCCCCTACTCCTGTGGCTGACCCACACTTTGACAAAGCCCTCTCTAACCTGCATATTTCTATCTCCAACACTCTGGACATCCTTGCCCCGATCATGGGAATCCGCCTGAAGCCTACCTCCAAGTGCAACTCTTGGTAGGACTTCAGCCGCGACATCCTGAAACGCAAGTGCAGGTTGGCTGAGAGGAAGTGGAGGGCTTTGAGCATGTCCTATGACAAACTAGCCTGCCGCCTGCTCCAAAGGCAATACAGACTCTCTGTCCTGTCCAAGAAGACAGTCCACATCCAAGCCCGCGTCACTGCGGCCTCTAACAATACAGCCAAACTCTTTAAAATCTGGAAGGAGCTGGCCCATCCTGCTGCAGTCTCCACCTCTTCTGTTCCCTCCTCGGCTCTCTGCATGGCTCTGGCAACTCACTTCACCACTACAATTGAGGATATCCTGTCCTCCATCTCCTCTTCCTCTCCTCCTACCTCTCTTGGCCCCCTTCCGGGCTGCCTCTTCTCCTCCTCTTTTCTCCCCCCTTCTCCCTGCCAACACCTGACAAGGTTTCTAGACAAGTCCGATTTATGAAAGTTTCATCCAAACCGGTGCTCCCTGCTCCTCTAGAACCGCCAAGGGCCACATTGACACCCTCGCTCTAGCCTTTGACAATTTCTGCAATCACTCTTTCACCACTGGATCGTTCCCCCTCTCTCCTCCAGCACTCCTTTGCGCACCCCCTCGTCAAAAAGCCTTCTACTGATCGTACCTGTCTGGCAAACTATTGCCTGATCTCTTCACTCCTTTCCTGGGAAAACTCCTGGAAAAGCTGGCAATCTACCTACCAGCTTATTCTCCATACTGAAATTGTTGGCTTTCTTCATGACCATTAGTCAAACTGCTCTCCTGAACAGCCGTGACGATCTGCTCTCTGATCTTGAGTCCAGCCGTCGGAGGGACAGGGCCTCCGTATCCCTGTCCTTTACTGTTTTTTATCGTGTGTTCTGTCGTGTTTTCCACACAGGAGTCCATGTGGGACTCCAAGCGGTGCAGGTCTCTTTTGGTTTGGTGTACAGACCCATGGGATACCCTTATGGCACCCATGGATGGGGGTACAACCCTGTGCCCCTAATGTATGTTTTTGGGCTCCTGTGTGTGGCCCACAGAGCAGGGTATGGGCTGGTGGCAGATACGTGCTGAATTGACTGGTGCCCTGAGCGTCCTCCATTTTGGGATGCCCAGGCCCTGTCATTGGAATAGGTAGATTCCTGATGGAGACAAGATGGCCCCTGTGGTCTCTTGCCTTCAATCGCCTTTTACCTTGGTTTTCCCGAAGTCCCGGCAAGCCCTGACTCTGTCCCTTCCCCCTGACTGGCTGTTAGGTGGAAGTTCCATTTATGGTAGTGTGGGGAAGTGCTGACCAGACTGGCTGGAGCCTTCCCAACAACCGTATGTTGTGGATACACCTGTGGGTCAGACCTGGGTGAATGAAGTGTGTGAAAAATATACACTTCTTGTTGTGGATGTCTGGTATCTGGTGTTTGACACAATGCCTGAGCCAGCTCTGCCCGAAACTGGTATGAATGCCAGTGTGTAGTGTTGAATGGCATGATACTTGTCCGAATCCACATTCTGAGTTGAGTGTCGAAATGGAGAAGAATGGCCTCAATGCACCGTGCGCCTGATTGGTTGACTGACTGCAGAATGCCCTTCTGAGTGATTGGTTGCCAGAGTGTGACCCTGCAGAATGAATGGGAGATAAACTAGTATATCTGGTGGCCTCTCACTGCTAGAAATTGTTCAGAAGCTGAAGAGAAACTGGAGTTGAAAGTGAAGATTGACCTTGAAGCCCTGCTGGAAGAGAAGAATTGCTGGTGCTCTACTTCGCCGATCTGAAAGTGGTCGTGTCTCCAAGAAATGATCCAAGAGAGAACCTGGTAAGGGGACCTCTCTCCGAGCTACGGGGGACCATCGTGCACCAGCTGATCTTTGACAAAGCTCCCTGGTAGACAGACCTACGGAAGGCTGCCGACCGGAGACTGGGACTTCCGCGGAATCCCAAGGAGAAGCACCCGGACTGTTGTCCATCACCTTCGACGACCGCCGCCCCAGTGCTCCCGCTGCCTAAGAACAGTTGATCCAAGGACACGCTTGTCCACACCGTCGGCCACTTTGTCCCGCCGGAGAAAGTCTAGGCCGCTGATGCACTGAGGAGCATCCACCGATGGGTTTCCTGCCACCTAAAGACCACTGAGATGCCGACGACTCGATGCCCTTGCTGGGCCACAGTTATTCAAACTCTTTGCGGTCCTGACCTATCGACATCGAGGTGCCCCGCACGCCTCTCCCTTGCACAACGTCTACGCTTCACTGTCGACGAACACCGCTAGGAAGGAAGCTGCCACTTCACTGCCGTAGTTCACCATGTTCATCGCAGGACATTCGATGACCCGCGGCTCCTGCCTTAAAGTGAGTGCACTCAAGAAGGCCGTCGATTTCCCAACCAGGAACTCTACAACACCAGGTACTTTGGGGTTGCGGAACTATTGGAAAGACTTTTGTGAACAATATATGGACTGGGCTTGTGATATATATTTATTCTACAGGTTACCCAGGTGGGTGGAATCTCCACACAGAACTGTGTCTAACGGTAGGGGTCAGTAGTCTGCCTATTGTTCTAACCAACTGCCTTCCTCTTAGATCTATTGTTGGTTTCCTTTACAAACTTATTTGTGTGACATTTAACCATACAGTTGATGTACTTTAAAGAGATCGATTAGCGATTGTGGTACCATGTAGAACTGTATATATTTGCCATTGTAGATTAACCGAGTACAAAGTGAGTTATTGTGATATTGTATATGAAATTGAACATTAATTATATAAAGACTGTTTTAACTAATAGTGTGCAGACATTCCTTTGTGGGTGCTTGGGGACTACACTGTACTTAAGAACCGGACCCCCCTCCAGTTTTTACACTCCTGTCCTCATCCTCCTTGACCTTTCCTCTGCCTTTGAAACTGTCAACCACGCCATCCTTATCAATCGACTCCATGAGAACCTGGGCATCACGGATCAGGCTTTGGAGTGGTTAACATCCTTCCCCTTGGACCGGCCCTCCAGGTTCAACTTGGTCCCCTTCTCTTCACCACCGCCCTCTCCACATGTGATGTCCCCCCAGGCTCTAACATCTCTCCCTCGCTCTTTAATGTCTACTTGGCGCCTTTGGCCCATCTCTACCTTCTCCTCGAATGTTGGGTTACATGGATGACACCCAGCTCTCTTTCAGACTCCCCTCAGCCTCCTCATCTCTCTCGCTCATTCCTGACTGTCTAGCTGTCATTCTGGATTGGTGCGCCTCCAATGATCTCAGCCTTAATGCCAGTGAGACAGAGATCGTTCTCATTGGGACCCCTGCTCTGGCTTTCCCTCTCTCTCTCTCTCTGGCCGCCCTACTTGAGCCCTCTTCCTTGGCCTTCCTGTGCAGCAAAAAACCTTGGTCTCATCTCCGACTCCACTCTCTCCTTCGCTCCTTACATCACGCACCTCACCAAGAAGTCCCACTTCCAGCTGCACCTCTTCAAAGGTATTCTTCCTTTTCTCACTTTCTCCCAGAAACCCTGTTTCTCTCTAGGCTGGACTAGTGCAAAGGCCTCTTTCTGGATCTTATTTTAATTTCATAATTTTTTTTATAACGCGCCTTCTACGTACTTGAGTTCGGTTTCTAATCGCAGATCCGAGATTCAAATATGTCGCTCTGCATGGTCTTCCAGTACCAGCATGTTGCCCCTGTTCCTCTACTCTCTGCCCCCTGCAACTAATACAGAACAGGACTTGCAAGACTTATCCTTGGATTCAAACCAAGGGACGGAAATCTCTCAACTGGCTCCCTGTGGCTGCAAGCATCAAGTTAAGGCTCCTGTCATCCACATTGCTTTCTGGGGATGGGGCCTGCACTACATTCAACACTCTCTTCCATCCTTCTCGAGCCCTTCGCTCCACTATATCCAACTCTGAGGGTGAGACGCTTCGGTAGGCAGATAGTGGGCAGGTAGATCCCTCTCTTCTGCAGGTGACTCCCTCTTGAATAGCCTCCATGCCCCTCTCAAACTTAAGTTCCGGAAGCCGTCCAAGACCTGCATATTCTCCTGTACTGTCTCTCTCTTCCCTTCCCTGCTTTCCCACCTGTCTGCCACACTGACTGGTTGCCTGGCTACTTTCTGAGCATAACTTGTAGCAGGCTCCCCCATGATTAGTCTTTCTTGCACTGCCTCAGGGCCACCACACACTTAGGGGTTGTAACTGTGACCTCTACAGTCCCCTGCCTCCCTGCACTTACCCAGAGACGCAATGCCCTGGTGGAACTTGCTCAGAGCATTGCTGCCCTGATCACAGCGCTCTCGCCCTGGCACTCCCCCCCCCCCCACCCCCCACCCCCCTACTCCATGGCACTACCCACCCCCCCTCGCTCCCCCTGCACTTCGGTGCTGTCGCACTCACATGCTCTGAATGTCTCGAGGCCTAGTAAGATTTGTATTGTTCTCCCTCTGTCTTGCCTCCCTTGTCGCGCCTAGAAACACTTGTGTACAGGCGCGTTCTAAATGACATGTATCATGTATCACAGAAGAAGGCGGTATTCACAATAAGGATTAAGCAGGCCACCGAGCATCAGGTATGGAATGCTTGGTGTGTGTAAAGGGGCCAATTAGTCCGCTATCACCTAGGGAAGGCAACTGGGCTTACAACCAGTCAACAAGGTCAAATGTTAAAACCAGCACCAGAGAGCTGAGAAGAATGTATGCCCACAGTACAATCACTAAAGAACTCCTGAGAAGCCTGATTTGGAACGCTACTGACTGGAGAAGCACTGCAATGGGATATATAGTCTGTACAGTGGTCCAGGAGTTACTTACCAAGGAGCTACTAAGGATGTATGGTTGCAAGTGTCTTGCTAACGGGGATCCACACATGTTTCCACTGCCACACATCCTGAAATTGCAGAAGGTTGCATGTTTTATTTTAACCAGTGGAATGACGACGAAGATGACGATAAATGACAAGTTGAAATGGATGCGCTGATGAATGAGTTCTTAGGCTCATGTTTGGGGGTAAATGAAGATCAGTCCACTTTGACCCCGGCCCTCATGAAACCCAAATATGTAACAGTGGAAGACGGTTTATTAAAGTGATTGGTTGCACATAAAGTGCAAAAAGGGGATTGCAAGAGACTATTTTTCATTTTACCGTTTTTGGTTTTCTTAACTGTGGTTTCGGCAGTCTTTTAATAGTTTCTTATTTACCATTTATAGCTCTGTTCATTTTGTGTTGCCTGGGAGGCACCGAGGCGTGGACGTCTCTAGCCCCGCTGACTCCGCCCACCGGCAACACCAGTCAGTCCTTTTTTTCTGCGCCAACAGGACTGGACGCTTGGCATAGCGTGCAGTTTTTTCATGGCGCAACTGTTTCCCAGTGTCATTTTATTTTTTTGCCTTTCTTTCATTTAATTCATTCGCCCTCTGGCAACTTCAGTCAGTCTTTTATGACGGGCGTCAAAGGCTTCAGCGCATGCGCTTAGTGCGGCATGCTTTTCTTGGCGGTGGGGGATTCCCACGTGCGTTGCCTTAGACCCCCAACATAGGTGGGTGGCCTGTTCCTCTTGTCACACACTTTTACCAAGGACGCTTTGTCAAAGCAGTGGGATCTTTTCAATGCATCACCTTCGAGTGAGTTGAACAAGTTTGTTTTCTCACATTCTTAGAGACATCAGGTAAGTCAGACCACACCGCACAAGCAGGGGTGACGACAGTCCTGTAGTGGCTAGCCACCACATTACCGGAGCACGCTCTTTGAGGTCAAGTTGGCTTCTACTGGTGTCAAGAACACCGAAGTTCCTTGGGGGGATTTTACCAGAGCCATCTCCTGGGCCCTTGGAGCTTGCACTGGTGCAACCACTGATGACCTTTTGAGGTCTAGAATCGGGAAATCTACTGGGCCTAAAAAGAAGCCAGAGGGCCATTGGCCTTACGGAGTAAAATCCTAGGACTTTCAGTCACAAAGATCTGCTGGGCCTCAACACTGATCTAAACAGAAGCAGAGCTCGGCATTGAGCAAGACTCTTTCCTTGCTTCAAATACAGGTTCTAAATCATGCATAACCCGTCAGAAAATGTCTCATACTGCCAAAGAGGATACACCATTACATGGTCAGTGACTTGCTCCCCTTAAAATGGCTGCTGCAGACCAAGTCAGACAAACTGATTCCTCAGTAATAGTTTCCCGCTCAATAGCAGATATTTCAGAAATGTCCTCAACAGTCTGCACAATCGGCTCCCTCAAACTCTTCACAGATCCCTCTTCCTCACTGTCTTGAGGGAGGATTTTGTTAGTGGATTGGTCCACCTCTTATCTCATACTATCCTCTTCCCTCAGGTTTAGAGCTCTTCTTCCGGCAACCAACTTGGTACCCTAAACCGCTCCCAGCTTTGTCTCCATCTGCCTCCTCATCTTGGACTCTCAACGATGGTGCCTTCGACGTCTTTGAAGGATAGATTAAAATGACAAAGGATCATGCACTCGGATCCAATGAAAGGTTATTTTAAAAATGAAATAAAAAAGGAGATGCCTCAGAATATTCTTCTACCTCTAAATTGCCGTATTACATGGTACTATTATCCCTTGTTGTAACAGGACGTTTGTTTCTATGGTGGGTGGCACGTTAACACTAGTCATAAGAGGATTGTGTATTTCCCTGTGCTGGAACATGATATCGCATGGTATACTTATCTCCATCATTTCCCCGTCACTCTCACTGTCAGTGAACAATTCTTCATCAGTTAGGTCGCGCAACATTATGTTTGGGTCCATGCACAGTACTTTTCTCCACACGGCCCCATGTGTGTCCAGTCCTATAACTGCAATACGTTTGCTCGAGACCTGTACCCCCTCTAGGTCAATAGACAAAATTGTTCCTGGTACAATATCTGTATTCACAATTGGGCGGAAGACACACATTTGAGGGTACCGTCCACTCTTTTCTTGTTATCCCTGGCACCACCCGTGCTAACACCTTGATACCATAAATGAACATATCCAGGTCAATGGGCACCCCTCTTACCGCAACTTCATTTGTCATTGTGCTGATCATCAGCATCGCCCGTACAGGGCACACTCCTGGGGTGGAACAAACTATCCCCCGTTCAGTAAAGGAGATGGTCATGTTTAACTTACTCGGGTCTCTTCCCAGCAAATTTATTGGCACGTCTTTGTGGTACAGTAGATTTGCATGCACTGTTCCGACCCCCCCCCTGTTATATCAAGATCTTTTGTGTAAGGAACTTTTAAAATAGCCCCAGAGAACCCTGCATTTCCAAATTTCTTCCCGAGATCGGGAACCAGCCTTCCATGAGGCATGATTTTTCTGCTCCCGAGTCTACCATAAAGATGAACTGTTTGTTGCCTATCTCTGCTCCCACTAGTGGTTCCTCTTCTGCAAGTAGGGTAGTGGATAGGACTGGACACGCAAGTGCTTTCTGTGGGCTGTCCTAATCGGCATATGTCTCTGTTCCTGGAACCGAGAAGATGTTGGCTCCCACCTCTGCTGCACTGCGAAAAGGTGCCGGTGAGCCATTAGCGGATGTGGCAAAATGTTATTATTTGCATTTACTACAGTATTTTGTCTTGCCATTTGTTGTTGCATACTCCTATGCTGTGGTTGTTGCTGGTGCTGTCGCCTTTGTTGCATTTGGGGCTCATTATAATATTGCTCGTTGTGCTCACCCCCTCCCATTGGTAACCCATAGGGACTGCCTGGGTGTGGGTGGCCATACTGTTGTTAATTTCCCATAGGGGACTGTCCTTGATAATAACCCATAGGTCGCATCCGGCATTCCCTTGAATAATGCCCTTACCTTCCACAGTTCCAACATGACTCTTGTGGTCCTCCCCTCCTCCCAGGCCCTCCAAATTCTCTATTTCCCATTCCTCCGAATCCCCCTCTGGGTCCTCTGTACCCACCTTGTCCTCTTGCTGGCCTCCCGTACTGTTCCTCTCCACCCCACTGCTCCTGTCCGCTTGCAGCCCATGTTGCCATCCTGGCTGGTGCGTTTCCCGCTCCCTCTTCTCCTTTGCTGTTCCAGTCAGTTGATGATGCGGCATTCAGTGCTGCGACCTTCACAAATTTATTTTGTACTAGCTTCGCTTTGTCTGCCAACCTTCGCTGTGCTAGCTCTTTTTCTCTTTCTTTGATCCTCCTACAATGGTGCACAATTATGCTCTGAATCTTGGGCCAGCTCTTGGCTTCTATCCCAGCTATTTTATCCAAGGCCTTCTGTACCTCCTTCGGGAGCCCTTTTTTGATTATAAAGTAGAACAAGGTGGTAGATTGGTCCCACACCGTACCCGTTTCACTTCTCCACAGGTCTTGCACCCGGAGGATGAATTGGGTATGCTGCTCCTCCTCCTCTCCCATAGTGCACTGCAATGCATCCCATACTTGAGCTCTGATGTTGTTAAATGGGGATCCGTCATGTCGGTCACAACTCATTGTCACTCCCGGGAACCCCGCCTTCACCCACACTGCGTCTGATTGATCACCAACAGCGGACACCAGCAAACTTTTCACATCCCCTATGGCCAATGGTACCCCTGCTGTGTTCTTTTCGAATGCATGTATCCATTTCCCCGCCCCACCCGAAAGTGGATGGAGAAGTTTCAACAGGTTATTCTTATCAATTTGTGCTCACGGTATGTAGTGGGGCCTCGCTGCTCCTTTGTGTATTAGGGGCATTTGCAGCTTTATTTTTCTCCCTTTCTTACTTCCCATTCCCTTCTTTGTTTTACTTACCAGCATGTTTCCTACTCTTTTTGTCTTAACCTCCCCTGCCAACTTGATGCAGCCCTTTCATCATCTTCGTTGAATGGGAATGGCAGTGGAGATCCCGTCGCTGCCACTCACTCTTCATATTCATCTAAATCACTCCATACCTACTCTACCTCCTCTTGTTCCCTTCTTTCCTGCGTGTCCCCTCTCTGGCTGTCCGGGGTTACTGGTCGTATTATTCTCACGGGTTTGCTGTTCAAATGGAACAGAAACTCACCTGATTGCCACTCTTGTTCTTGCCCTTTTGGTATTGGTGCCGACGGAGGTGGCGGGGATGGTGTGAATCCCCCTGCGCCACTTGGCGGAGGTGTGAGATCTCCTAACGTTAATGGTGGTATTTTCCCTCCCCTGGCAACATCTGGCCCCTGTCGCACAAGGCTTGCAACCGCGTTATCTCCAATTGTGCATGCGCAAGCTGTCTGTCTAAATCTCCTGTTAAAGGCACCAAATTCACTGGTGGGGCACTGGTTGGGCCGTACAGCCCTCCTCTTTCATACGGGGGCAGTGCGGTGGCTGATGCCGTTGCCAGGGTTGTTGGTGTGGTGCATGCTGGCACATAACAAGGGCTCAATGTATCCCACTCCAGGCCTCGTCATCAATGGGTATATTTTAGTAGGGTCATTTTCTGTTGCGGTTGTCGGACATTCTCTCCCTGTAGCCCCGCCAACTCCCTCCGGCACCTTCTTTCTCAGTTATTGTGTCCTTACTTACCTCACCAGTAGGCACTACTTCAAACATTCACCACAAATCTAGCACTTCCCTTCTATTCTGTAATTGCTTTCCCCTGTATTTCGTGAGCAAGTGTGTGGATACTAGATCCAATACGCTCTTGTCAAAGGACTATCCCTCCGGCCATATCAGCGTTACGCTGTCTCCTTTTATTTCCACCTCCCATTGACCATGATACTTTTGTATTTTCTCACTATACAAAGGGAGATGCTGACATATGTGTGCTAATGGTGTTGTCCCTCCCATGATGGCGTGTATGTACTCTTATTTTTGGTCACTTCACTTTCTGGGGATAAATACACAATCAATCAGCCGACAATCTCTATTCTGTGACGCTTCTATTCAACCTTGTTTAACCTTTGGCACCAACAATACTTCAACAACCTTTTTACTTAGACCACCTTGCTGGAACTGCAAATTATTTCAAAAAGTATTCATTATTTGCCAATATTCAACATGTTTATCATATTACTCGCACATTTCATTGCCAATTTTCCTGATCAACCTTAATTCTTTTCAATTCACAGATACATAGGCATTTACTAACAGAACAACATGTAACACTGTCGCACATGAACATAAAACGCATAAATATACAACATGAACTACCTTCGCTTTGCTCCCCTACTTAATTATTTCAGTTTGTACCCCTCAACCTTGCTTTCTCACGCATGCCCCACTTCTAAGGCCCCTCAATCTACCTCACCAAGAGTTCTGCTCACACGGAAAAAGAATATCCTAAATTACTGCTGAGTCTACTAAAAATATGAGACTCCTACTGTTTTCTCTTTATCTTCACTTATTTTACCTGCACTGGATGAGACAATGCTAGGCGACGCTGCCTTCTACCCCCTTCGGGCTAGGATTCCTTTTACCTCTTTTTCGTTTTCTCCACAAAACCTAATGGCCATATAAAGGATAGATAAGAAAGCCTCACAAACATTCACACCCTAACTTTGCCCTCTTTTATTTTACCCACTCTGTTATATTTACCCCTTCTCCCAAACGCTCTTTTCTCCCCTAGAAGTCTCGCAACTGGTGCTCACGTGTTCAGTCGGGTGGTCCGAGAGCCACCGTTCACGGTCTATCCACAATCTGGTCCGCACCCCAACCAAGCCCTGGCCCGCCTCGGCGAGCAGTTTTTAGTTGGGTATTCGGAAAACGGGAACCCTTGGACCCTCTCGTTGTGTGCACGGACTGATCAACCGCGGAGGCAATGGTTTTGCTGGGGGGCTTCCCGGTTCTCGCTGCACGGCACAGGGCCTCGGGGCACCTATCCCAAATCACGTCGCGGGGGTCACCAAATATAAAGGCCCTTCCCCGTCTTAGCACGTGTAATACAAATAAAATAGACACACCCCAACAGGGAATGAGACTAAGAGGACAGGCTGCAAGATTTAGTCTTTCTTTATAAAGATTTGGCATCCAGAAAACTCTGCTGCCTGAGAGCGCTCTGGCAAACTATACACTTACAATTGATTATAAGGGCAGAAAACATAAATGTTGCAGAGTTCATTATGATTGGACACAAGCTCATGTAGGTGCTGCTCCTCCGTTGTTGGCTGCTGGGTTAGAGGGAGGGCGAGCGTCACGAGGTCCATCCAGGCGGGGTGAGGGTCAGGTCGCTGTGAGGCAGGGTGACCACTAACTAAGCTAACGTAATACACTACCATTAAACATGCACTAAACTATAGTCATTACAACTTTGAGCAAATCATCATAAACCTATAAATTGTATTCATGTATTTGCACCATTACTTATTGGGACTTAAGGGGCTTGAGATAACATCGGTTGCAGGGTGGGTCAGGACTTATCAAAGAGGCTGGGGGCAAGTTGACGTTTGTTAGTTACAGAGAGCAATATACGGTGACAGAGGTCTGATTTTACCTAAGGGCACGCTGGGGTGGGCTTCATGGCAGGGTCACATATCTGATACATCAAGAGAATACCTTGCAGGGACACAGGGTTACACTGGCAGTAATTTTCCAACAGCGAGGGTGAGGGGGCACGGGCAGGTTTGTGGAGATGGATGAGCTACAAGGCCTGGCGCAGGCCAGTTCGCACACGGGACAGTGATTTCAGAGGAAGAGCGAAATGTTACTTTTGTTGTTGCAATTGCCTCCGGCTCGAGTGTGAGAATGGAGCTGCAAGCTTTCAGACACAGTGAGAAAGGGTGGGGACTATGTGCGCGATACTCGCGGCACTGCACAGGGGAGAGAAGCCTTGTTGTATTATCGCAGTGAGGCCTACTCGGAGTCGAGGGTGTACAAAATGGATGCCAAGTGTCTCTCGCAACAGCCCCTTCGAGGGGATTGGGTCCTCCGACGTATTCCATATCTATGACATGTAATCACCACAGCTGTGCTGCTTCGGAAACTTTTTTCTGCGTCCTGTGTCGATGACGTCGATGCGCCGTCGTCGAGGACGTCCGACGTCATCCGATGTGATAAGTAGGACGCACGACTCCCGTAGCCTCAGTTCCGTTTTTTCCGCGAACGTGTTGCTTCGTGATTCTCGGTTCACGCCTCGACTCTTTAGAGTTCTGTTCTTCTCGGTTCTTCGAACCTGTTCGTTTTGTGAATATCCTTTGTGTGAAGATGTCTTCTACTTCGTCTTCGACCACCCGTCCGGGTTTCAAGAAGTGCGGGGAGTGTGGGTCCAAGATGTCGGTGACGGACTCGCACGACGCCTGCCTCTGGTGCCTCGGGGAGGCCCACGACACGGATGACTGTATCGACTGCCAGTCGCTCATGTCCAAAGCCTTACCCGAACGTAAGAAGAAGTTGACGGTAGGTCGGGTGTCCAAGCCCGGGAAGTCGAAGTCTGCGGGGCTTTCGACGGATGATTCGAGGGGTGACTCTCCGCTTCATCGTCGGAAGTCTCGTGGGTCTCCTTCTAGGAGTCGGTCTCGCCACTCCTCAGCCTCTTCGAGGCATTCTCGGAAGCGCCGACACCGGTCGTCTTCCAGGTCCTCTTCGGAGGACTCTGCCCGGCACGTCGCTTACCCCACCAGCCATGCGACGCCAGAGGAATGGGCTTCCTTCGGGAAGAAAATGCTGGCGATTCTTGAGTCGCAGGGTACTAAGCCGTCCGCGCCCCCGAGTGGGGTCGGTCGTGAGAGGTCGAGAGACACCGCTCGCAAGAGTGGTCGGCACGAGTCACGGGAGAGGTCCCGTTCGGACAAGGAGACTCTTTCTCGTCGTACCCGTTCCTCGACGCGTTTGAGACCGTGTGCACCTGTGAGGTCTTCGAGGAAGACATCGACGTCTGAGGCGTCGAGGGCGTCGACTGGCTTTCTCGAGGCTCCGGCTCCGAGGAAGTCGTCGAAGCCGTCGACGCTCAGGTCGTCGAGGGACACGCTCGGGGCTCCGGCCTCGAGGGCTGTGTCGACGCCGCCGATGTTGGAGGCGCTGCATCTGACGTCGGCGCCGATTTCCTCGACGCGATCCTCTCGGCGCCGATGCCGGTTCTCTCGACGCCGGCGCCGATTCGCTCGACGCCATCGACGCCTTTCGTGTCGGAGGTACCCCGTGGCACGGGAGAACCCCCTAGGAAGGCTCTGGTTAAGAGCAAGCACTCTCAGGTGCCTTCTTTTCGCCACCTGGACTATATTTCAGAGGCGGATGAGGATTCTGATGGCCTGGTTCCTAGTCAGGTTCCAGATGAAATTGTCTCGGGCCATTGTCAGTTTGACGATTTGAGACAGTCACTGCATGATGCTAGGGGACTGGATACCTCTCCGGAGGTGGAGTTTTGTAGGCCTGAGCCTGGCTCTCATGCCGATTCCTCGTACCGGCGCCTTATGGCTAGGGTTTCTGAGTACTTGGGATGGTCTGCTCCCCCAGGGGAGTTTGTGCAGGATGATCTGACGGACATCCTTGATGTTGGTCCCCCAACTGATCCGGTACTGCTGTTCCATATGGCTTTACAGAGAAGGGCGGCGGCGGCTTGGACTGCTCCGGAGAGTCTCCCGGCGGTGGGCAGATCCTTGTCGCGAAAATACCGTCCAGCCAGTAGCGACCCCTGCTACTTGACCAGGCACCCCACTCCGGAGAGTTTGGTGGTGCAGGCGGCCACGGCCCCGGCAAAGCAGGCGTCGTACCCTACCATCCCTCCTGATAGGGACGACAAACGTTTTGATGGCTGGGCGAAGAAAGTGTTTTCTTCTGGTGGTATGGCGCTTCAGGCGGCCAACTCCATTTGTGCCTTGTCTCGTTTCACACACTCTGTGGAACTGTGTTGCGTTAGCGGCTGAACATATTCCCGAAGGGGACGAACGGGATGGTTTCCTTGCTATGGTCCAGGATGGTAAGGATGCCATGTGTGAGTCCGTTCAGTCGGGTTTGGATTTAGCTGAATGCGTCAGTAGGTCCATGGCGGCGAGCACCGTGATACGCAGGTTTGCGTGGTTGCGGAAGTCGGGGTTTGCTCCTGATGTGCAGTCTCGGCTCCTCAACATGCCCTTTGACGGTGAACACCTTTTTGGCAGCAAGGCTGACGAGAGCCTTGAGAGGTTGCAGACCTCGAAAGCTGCAGCGAAGTCGTTGGGCGTTGCAGTTCTCCAACCTCCGCCTTTTCGTCCTAGGGGACAGCAGTGGAGGGGTGGTTCCTTTCGCTATTACTCGTCCTTCAGTAAAGCGAGAGGAGCTGGCAGTCAAAGAGGCCAACGCAGGGGTACCAGAGGTGGACGACAGGGTACCCGTGGTGCCAAGGCCGCTCGGGCAGTTGCCTCTTTGCCCTCAGGTAACTCCGCGGCCGGGCCCACTCAGTCATGAGGCCATGTCCCATGGTTCGCCGGATGGGGGAAGGCTGGCGCAGCATCTTGTAGAGTGGCAAGCCATTACTTCAGATGTGTAGGTTCTGGAGATCATAACCCACGGCTACTGTCTTCCCTTTCGGCACAGGCCTCGCGACAATCCACCGGGGAACCTCTCTTTGCAGAGTCCGGATCCGCTCCTTGCGCAGGAAATTCAAGCCCTGCTGGAGAAAGGCGCCATAGAACTGGTGCCTGTAGCGGAGAGGAACAAGGGATGGTATTCCCCTTATTTTTTGATTTCGAAGAAAGACGGGGGATTGAGACCCATCATGGACTTGCGCGGTTTGAACAAACTCCTCAGGAAGGACAAGTTCAAGATGGTTACTCTCTCTCAAGTCCTCCAGGCCCTTCAGCTTCAGGACTGGTTGGTGTCACTCGACCTCAAGGATGCTTACTTCCATGTGCCGATCCATCCCAAGCACAAGAAGTACCTGAGGTTCGCGGTTGGCGACTCGCACTTTCAGTTTCGGGTCCTGCCGTTCGGATTGACCTCCGCCCCGAGGGTTTTCACCAAGCTCATGGTGGTTTTGGCAGCGCATCTCAGGCAAGGGGGGGGATTCACGTCTACCCCTACCTGGACGATTGGTTGATCAGGGGGAGCTCTCCCAAGCAAGTCCTGGATCATCTGTCCGTCACCTGCCACTCCCTTCACAGGCTGGGCTTCTCCCTCAATTTAAAGAAGTCCCATTTGACGCCAACACAGCGGCTCCAGTACATCGGAGCAGTGCTCGACACTTCCCTGGGGCAGTGTTTTCCTCCCCAGGTGAGGGCTCTTCACATTCAGCAGATGGTGCACAAGTTTCAGCATGCCCAGACGCTCCCAGCGTTCGAGTTCTTGAGGTTGCTCGGCCTCATGGCATCCTGCATTCTTCTGGTGCCAGAGGCTCGCCTACGGATGAGATCTTTGCAGTGGGCGCTCAAGACGCAATGGTCACAGTCCTCCGGCAGGATGTCGGACCCGGTTCAGGTGCCGCCCTCGGTCGCCCGGGACCTTCTGTGGTGGGCCGTCGAAGGCAACTTGATGAAGGGGGCTCCATTTTGGCTTCCCTGGCCGGAGGTGACGATCGTGACGGATGCATCCCTCACGGGTTGGGGAGCTCATGCCAACGGGCTGACAGTCAGCGGTCGTTGGTCTCCGTCGGAGTCCAGACTCCATATCAATCTGTTGGAGCTGAGGGCCGTCAGGCTAGCCCTGAAGGCTTTTCTGCCGACTGTGCGAGGAAAGAGTGTCCTGATCCTGACGGACAACACAGTGGCCATGCACTACCTCAACAAAAAGGGAGGGGGGGCAGGGTCACTTCCTCTGTGCAGGGAGGCGATGCAGCTCCAGTTCTGGGCCATCCAGCAGGAAGTTTCGATCTCAGCAGTTCATCTGGCCGGAGACGAAAACGTGACGGCGGACGCTCTGAGCAGGCAGAGCACGATCTCTCACGAGTGGGAGTTGGCTCCGTAGATTCTCCTGGAGATCTTCGCCCTTTGGGGGACCCCGCAAGTGGATCTCTTCGCCTCCAGTGTCAACCGGAAGTGCGAAAGGTTTTGCTCGCGGGAATTTCCTCCAAAAGGAGCCTTAGGAGACGCGTTCGTGGTGGAGTGGTCGTTCCCGCTGCTGTACTCGTTTCCTCCAGTCCCCGTCATCCCGCAAGTGCTGCGGAGGTTACGGAAGTTCGGTTCCCGGATGATCCTCATTGCTCCGGCGTGGGCTCGGAGGACGTGGTACCCGGACCTTCTCGACTTGTCCATCTGCCCTCCGCGTCGTCTTCCCTACCGAGACGATCTGCTCTCACGGGAGGGGGGTCAGGTTCTCCATCCAGAGGTCAGATCCCTCAACCTTCACGCTTGGCTTCTGAAAGGTTGAGGTATAAGGATTGGGACCTCCCTGAAGACGTGATGGAGGTTTTGCTTTCGGCCCGAAGGCCAGCAACAAAGTCTCTGTACCGTTGCCGTAAGTTCTGCGACTGGTGCCGAGTTCAGAATGTGGATCCTTTTGCATGTGACATCCCCATGGTTCTGTCCTTTTTACTTTCTTTGGCCCACAGGGGCTTGCAAGTGGGTACCATTAAAGGTTACCTGGCGGCGCTGTCCATCTTTAAGCGCTCGTCAGAAGAGTGTTCTTACTTTAAAATCCCTTTAATTTCAGTTTCTGAAAGGGCTCACTAATGTGTTCTCTCCGTCACCTTTCCTGGTGCCCGGTTGGGATTTAAACCTTGTTCTTAAGTTTCTTATGGGGGCTCCGTTTGAGCCTTTACATTCTTGCCCTTTGAGGCTGTTAACTCTGAAAACTGTGTTTTTAGTTGCGGTTACTTCCGCTCGCAGAGTGAGTGAGTTACAGGCACTTTCAGTTAAGCCACCCTTCACTGTATTTCACAAGGACAGGGTTGTCCTTAGAGTTCGTCCTTCTTTTCTTCCGAAGGTAGTGACGGAATTTCATTTGGCCCAGAAGGTTGTTCTTCCGGCATTCTATCCTCCTCCGCATCCTGGTAAGGAAGAGGAGAGGCTCCATAGGCTTGATCCTAGGAGAGCTTTAAGCTTTTATGTTTCACGCATGTCCCGGGTCAGAGTGGACGATCAACTCTTTATTGGTTACGCTGGAAAGCGTTTAGGGCAAGCTGTGACGAAACAGACTTTGTCTCGTTGGATTATTTTGGCCATCTCGGAGTGCTACCGCTTGGCGGGTAAGGCTGGCTTGCGGGCCCATTCTACCAGGGGTATGGCTGCATCTACTGCCCTGCAGAGAGGTGTTCCTATTCGCAACATCTGTGATGCAGCCACCTGGGCTTCAGTACATACATTTGTACGTCACTATTCCCTCGATTCCATCCGAGCACAGGATCTGGCCTTTGGCAAGGCGGTCCTTTGCTCTGCTATTTGATTGGCTATTCTAGATTTTGATTCTAAATTCTTTCCCTCCTCCTTGCTCTGGTTCTGCTTTGGGAGTCTGTCATAGATATGGAATACGTCGGAGGACCCAATCCCCTCGAAGAACAAGTTACTTTCTTACCTGGTAACGTTCTTTCGATGGGATGGTCCGACGACGTATTCCATATCGCTCCCGCCCTGCCTTCCCCGCTGCAGAATTTCTTTGCGATTTCAGCTTACGTTCCGCAAGGCTTTGTGTCTGACTGGCAGTTTGCTAGTGTCACACGTTCTGGGGGAAAAAACTACAACTGAGGCTACGGGCGTCGTGCGTCCTACTTATCACATCGGATGACGTCGGAGGAGGTCCTCGACGACGGCGCATCGACGTCATCGACGCAGGACGCAGACGCCGAAAAAAGTTTCCGAAGCAGCACAGCTGTGGTGATTACATGTCATAGATATGGAATACGTCGTCGGACCATCCCATCGAAAGAACGTTACCAGGTAAGAAAGTAACTTGTTCATCTATGCCAATGCCAGCATAAGGCTGATGTTAACATAAGGGCAATGGAGGCGTCCCCCACCATTGGAGGAGCAAGTGGTCCAGGCTGTACTGAATGTGTGTGGGAGTGAGGGGTCGTTTGGGCCCCTGCCATACAAACACTCATGGGTGGCGGTTCAACCCTGTGCCCCTAGTGTATGTTTTTGGGCACCTGTGTGTGGCCCACAGAGCAGGGTATGGGCAGGTGGCAGCTCTATACTGAATTTGACAGGTTCTCTCAGTATCCTTCATTTTGGGATATCCAGGCCCTGCCATTGGAATCAGTTGATTCCCGATAGGAAACAAGATGGCCCCTGTGGCCTCTTGCTTTCTATTGCCTGTTACCTTGTTTTCCCAAAGTCCTGCGAAGCCCTGACTCTGTCCCTTCCCCCTGACTGGCTGTTGGGTGGAAGTTCATATATGGTGGTGTTGTGAAGTCCAGGCCAGACTGTCCCAATACAAATTCCTTGTTGGAAGTGTCTGAGAGGGAGGAGTATGGCCTCAATGCACTGTATGCCTGATTGGCTGACTGACTGCATGAATGCCCTTCTGTATGATTGGCTGCTGAGTGTAACCCAGCAATGTGGATGAGAGACTGGGGACCTCTCACCACTGGAAATGGTTCAGAAGCTGAGTTACCACTTGAGGAGTAACTGGAACTGCTTATCCTTGACGCCCAGCTGAAAGAACTGCTGCTGCATTTGTTTTGACCTGATCCGAAAGCTGTCGAGTTCATCAAAAACTGATCCGAGAGAGGACCTGGTTAGGCGCCCTCTTCCCGTGCTCCGAGGGACCATCGAGCAACGCTAACCTTCGTCGAAGCTCCCTGGAAGTCAGACCCTCCAAAGGCTGCCGACCGGAGACAGGGCTCGCCAAGGAGAACGAAGTAAAGCACCCGGACCTCAGCGCTGTCGAAGTCCATTGGCGTCGACCTGGGATCGGAGTATCGCCGTAACCGCTGGAGGCCCGTCGAAGCTGGGTAGCCCAGAAGAGGGGAACGCTTGATGTTGTGCCGCCGACGACTAGAGCCGCACGCTCCTTTGCCTAAGACTTTTGATTCACGGATGCGCTCGACCACACCGCCGCCCGCGTTATCCCGCCGGAGAAGGCCAGGCAGTCGACGCGCCGAGGAGCATCTGCCGGTGGGTTTCCCGCCACCCGAAGACCACAAAGACTTCGACAACTCGATGCCCTTGTCGGGCAACAGTTCTTCAGAAACTTTTTGCGGTCCTGAAATATCAAACACCCAGATGCCCCACACACCTCATCCTCGCAGGACGTAACCGACTAGCACCGCCTGGATCGATGCTGTGGTCTCGGCACCATCGACCTTTTCATCTACACCGTCAACGCCAAGTTCACCTTCGTCAACGCCTCTTGTCGGTCCGTGGCTCCTGCTTTAAAGGGAGTCACTCAAGAAGGACCCATCGACGCCTCATAGAAGAACTCTAGTCTACCAGGTGCATTGGGGGGGTAGAAACCTTTATAGAAGGAAATAAGACTTGTAGAACAATATATGGACTGGGCTTGGAGGTGGGGGGGGGGGGATCTCCACACAGAATTGTGCCTAGTTGGTAGAGGTCAATATTCTGCCCATTGTTCTAACCAACTGCTTTCCTCCTATATCTATTGTTGGTTACTTTTATTCCTTGATCTGTGTGACATTTGACCAGAGTATAGTTGATGCACTTTAATGAGATCTGATAATAATTGTGGTACCACTTTATAATTTTATGTATTTGCCATTGTGGATTTTTTGAGGACAAAGCGAATTATTTTGACAGTGTACATAACCTTGAATATTAATTATATAAAGACTGTGTTTTACCTAATACAGTGTGTGGACATTTCTTTGTGGGGGCTTGGGGAAAACACTGTACTTACGAACCAGCCTGCATCACGTCCTGAGAAGCTAGGCCTTGATTGCTCGTCCATTGCTACCCAGACTGGAGGGGGTTTTCTGTACTTCTGCTCTCTACATGGTAGAGATGATGCACAGAGGACCCCAGCCAAGATACTCTATTATTGGTACGTGGTCGAGCAATCAAGGCCTAGCTTCTCAGGAGGTGATGCAGGCTGGTTCTTAAGTACAGTGTATAATATACCGTTCTACATGGTACCACAATTACTATTAGACCTCTTTAAAGTGCATCAACTGTACGGTTAAATGGCACACAAATCACTTTGTAACGGAAACCAACAATGGATATAAGAGAAAAGCAGTTGGTGAGCAATTGCCAGAATATCCCCCCCACCTGGGCAACCTGTAAAATAAAGATATATCACAAGCCCAGTCCATATATTGTTCACAAGAGACTTTTCAATAGTTCTGCAACACCAAAGTACCTGGCATTGTAGTGTTCCTCGTCTGGGAATCGACGGCCCTTCTTGAGTGCCCTCCCTTTAAGGCAGGAGTCACGGGTCGTCGAACGTCCGACGGAGAACAGGGTGAACTACGATGGTGAAGTGGCAGCTTCTATCCTAGCGGTGCTAGTCAACGGGGACACATAAACGTCCTGCAAGGAAGAGGCGTGCGGGGCACCTCGATGATGATAGGTCTGGACCGCAAAGAGTATGAAGAACTGTGGCCCAGCAAGGGCGTCGAGTCGTCAGCATCTCTGTGGTCTTTGGGTGGCGGGAAACCCACCGGCAGATACTCCTCGGCACATTGAGTCTGGCCGTCTCCAGCGGGATCAAGCGGGCGACGATGCGGACGAGAGCGTCCTTGAATCAAGAATTCTTAGGCAAACGGGAGTGCTGCGGCTCCGGTCGGCGACGGTGGTCGTCGACGGTGGCGGACAACAGTCCGGGTGCTTCTCTTTGTGATTCCAGCAGCCTTTCGAAGGTCTGTCTACCAGGGAGCTTTGGCAAAGATCAGCTGGTGCACGATGGTCCCTCGTAGCTCCGGAAGAGTGTGCCTTACCAGGTCCTCTCTGGGTCAGTCCTTGGAGACAGAGCAGCTTTCAGATTGATGGAGAGCAACAGCAATTCTTCTCTTCCAGCAGGGCTTCAAGATCAAGCTTCAGTTACTCCAGTTACTCGTCGTAGTGGACTTCAGCTTCTGAACACGAATTCTAGCAGTTAGAGGCCCCCCAGATATACTAGTTGATCTCCCATTCATTCTGCTGGGTCACACTCGGGCAACCAATCGGTCAGAAGGGCATTCATGCAGGCAGGCATCCAATTCGGTGCATAGTGCATTCAGGCCATTCACTCCTCTCCAGATACTCTCAACAAGTTGTGTGTATTGGGACAAGTACCCAGCCATTCAACACTCTACACTGCATTTATACCAGTTTCGGGCAGGGCTGTCTCAGTCAATGTGTCAAACACCAGATACTAGACACCCACAACACAGAATGCGTATTTGTCACACACTCCATTCACCCAGGTCCCACCCACAGGCGTATCCACAACATACTGTTGTTGGGAAGGCTCCAACCAGTCTGGTCAGCAGTTCCCCACACTACCATATATGGAACTTCCACCCAACAGTCAGGGGGAAAGGACAGAGTCGGGGCTTCCCGGTACTTTGGGAAGATCAAGGTAACAGGCGATGGATGGCAAGAGGCCATGGGGGCCATTTTGTCTCCATCAGGAATCTACCGATTCCAATGACCGGGCCTGGGCATCCCAAAATGGTGGACGCTCAGGGGAACCGGTCAATTCAGCACGGAGCTGGCACCAGCCCGTAACCTGCTCTGTGGGTCACACACAGGTGCCCAAAAACATACACTAGGGGCACAGGGTTACACCCCTACCTATGGGTGCCATAAGGGTATCCCATGGGTCTGTTCCCCAAAACCAAAGGAGAGAGCTGCACCGCCAGGAGTCCCACATGAACTTCTGCGTGGAAAACAACAGAACACACAATAAAAAGCAGTAAAGGACAAGGATACGGAGGCCCTGTCCCCCCGATGCATTTCCAGCATCACAGTTTTCAAGTCAGGGTGGGGGACAGCCTTACTGGGTGTGTGTTTTAGGCTAGTGTGAGGGGGGTTTGGGAGGGGTGGTGGCAGAGGCTCTAAATGTGGCAGCCGTGTCTGCGATGAGTTTAGCAGAGATGTTTTTGGCAGTGTCCTGCATGAGGCTATTCGGTTCAAGGGCCAGTGTTATCTTGGCTTTGTTCTTGCCGTACATGCTGGGCTTCGAGGGGCGAGCCGTGATTAGGTGTTCTAGTGAAGCGGAGGGTGGTGGCTCTAGAGTTGAGGCGGGCATTCCTCAAAGTGAGCGACGGGGTAGTTGTTTGTAGGTGTTTGCGTTTGAATAGGCGAGACGCTATTCTTCTATTTTGATGGTGGAGGGTACAAGGTTAACCATGGTTTGGATCTGCATGTGTTTCTTGTCTTGTGGGCTAGTGGTGAAGTTGAGTGCCTTGGGTAGAAAGGGTGACGGTGGGATATCAAGTGAGTTAGGGAGACTGTTTGACAGTTTTAAGGTAAGTATGTGTGTGTGATGTTAGAGGTGGCATACCATGAATGATTAGAGCGGCAGATGTATGGAGTGTGCACAACGCTTGGAGTGGGCAAGCTAGGGTGATATGTGGTCTGATGAGTGGAGTTTGAGGGCATCATGCCGAGGAGTCGCTGGTGAAACCTTCTTATAGAATTGTATTAGTTTGCCTGGGTCTGGTAGTGCTGTGCTTAGTGTTGTGGTCTGGGCACGCAAGGGTTAAAGCTGGGTGGGCTTAGGTGTGATGCCTGGGGTACGTCAGTGGACCGTGGTTTAGACGTCTGATTATGTCTTGAATTGAATTTCGAGGCCAGGTGTGCAGGTAATTGCAGTTTGTATGGGCAAATCAAGTTCAAATTGAGTGGAGCATAGCTAAAAGCAATAGAATTGGGCACACTTAAAATTGAATGGTATGACAGTCAGTTAGCTGAGCACATCTAAAATCAATTTAAAAGCACATCTGGTGTTGCTTTGTAAGGCACGGCAAAAGCTGGTTGCAAAACATATATAAAGGCAAAAAGAAGCCCTTTTGTGATCAGTTTTGCATTGCAGGGCACATCAAGCTAAATTTGTAAACATAGGTAATGGCACTTTGTAGTGATGCAACAGGAATAGCTTGTGAGAGTACAAGAGGTACGAGTTTGTGTGCATTACATGCAGCAAAACTGGGCAGGAGTTTTGGGCAGTCCAAGGATGTGGTTTGAGATTGTCAAGTGGTGGTGGGACGAAAGGCAAAGGCTTACCACTGCAGGATGAATCGTCCTCGGCGTACATTGCATATTAGTAATGGTCTGGCAGCACTAGTACTCAGGGCTCATCCATGCTCGGACAGGTTCAGACAGGAGCCTTTAGTGTGGGCCTTGTGTGGTGGGACGGCTTCCAGCTGGTCAATTGGATTGAAGATCAAACAAAGTCCAATCAGAGCTCTCGAGGCATGGGAGACGGTGTAGCAGGTACTCCAGTTCCTGCAGTCGAAAAGGCAGCCAATTGGAGGGGTTGAGTTTTCTGAGGGCCTTTTATTTCAGCCGTGGGGCATTACCAGACTCTGTAGTCTTCCCCTCCCGGAGGGATTCATTGCAATTAGCATACCTGCATGCTTACCAGTATTGTTGCCGATTGTCAACTTAAAAACACAAAAACCTACAAAACAAGATGGCCGCAATGATGATGGGAAGGGAACATGTAGTCCCCTCTCATGGCGGCCATTGATGCTGTGAGGAATTGCCGGAACACCACATATTCCAGATGCCAGCAAAGGAACCAGGCAGCTTCAGGTGAGTGGGGCAGAGGTTTCAGTGTGCAGGGGAGGTGGAAATTGGGGATGGGAGAAAGAGGTTTGGAGTACTTACCTGATGCTCTGTGGGGAGAAATGGCCTCCCACTGTTATCTCAGGAGATTCTGCAGTAAATCCCACGTACTGAGCTTCCCGGTTGGCTGTCAGGCCCCAGGACCACCTGCACCCCCCCCCCCCCGCGTGCAAATTGTACAACAAATAATGTGATCTTTACACACTTGAACATACTTGGAATAATGCGTGTAAAAAAGAAAAAACATTACATTGCAATAAGAAAATAGTTTTCCATTTGTAGCCCTTTTGGATTAGTCAGCCATATTTAGCATCAAGCCTAATTTTGTAAGGTAGCCTTACCTTGCTTTTTAGCCCTTTTTGTGTTAGAGAGTTAGTATTATGCATTCTAGCACTTGGATCACCTGTGAAACGAAGCACTGCTCCTTGCATGTAGATGGAACGCAGGAAGTTAGCGTTCCTACAGCTAACCCATTTCTCAACTCTCACACCGCACCTTTAGAACTTAGCGGAAGGCACAGGCTCACTCCACACGCCCTGCACTCACATATAACACAAACAACATTGCACATCACCTCTGCCATAAGTCTTAAGCTACTTTTAAAATGCAAACTGTACCTTTCCCCATAACTATCCCCTTAAACACAATTCCCTGTTTAGTCCATAGTATACCTCAGCTGTACCCATACAGACCGCGTTTAGACATGGGTGACTAGCAGGGCCTGGCCACTCTCGCATAACTTTAATGGCTGAAATGCACACACGCATAATTGCACCTCCCAAATTTGTGGACTTCGGTCCCTCCGGAGTCAAACCAAAAGCACATTGGGAACCATAATTATGATGAAAGGCTCTATAGCAAACAAATGCATGAATTAATGTATTGCAGTATGTCATGTGGTCGCAACTGTCCTTCAAGTACAATATTGCGTTGATCAACAACTAAATAGTGTTTACTGTGGACCTCTGGTTTTTACAAGAAATATGTACTTGATGGATGGAGGGACAGGGTGTATTGGAGGTCAGTATATTGTCTATATCTTTGCTGTGGTTAATCCACTGCTGTGGTTACGTTATGCTTGGTGTATTTCAAAGGCTTCGACCTAAACGACCATTTTTAACAAATCAAACCAGAGTAAAACTCAAGTTGCAAGCTAATAACCAGGCACAAAAATCACTGGGTCGGTCAGTTCTTCACATGCATACAGCACACCATTTCTTACTCGCCGAGGGAGTCGACAAATGGCCCTCAGAAGAACTATTGACCTAAGTATGCCTTTCATCATCAAAGACCAAACAGCTACTACAATTTTTCCGGAACGCAACAAAATAAATGACCAAACTCGCAACCAAACAAACCTAATGACACAAAGGATCAGGAAAGGGCTGCCAGTGACGCAAAGAACCAGAGGTCGGAGATCAGATACACTGCAACCTGTTCAATGCCTGTTCATCTTTAAGCATAGAATTGAGATTAATAAAATACTTAGCGATGCAGGAACCAGCATGCTCCTCATAATGGACACATTGGTATTAGGTAACTACCAGGCAATAGCACAAACATCCATCCGCAACAAACTCATCCAAGCCAACAGGACTGGCAAAATGGGATGAGGTATTGCTGTGGCACACAAGGAATACCTCAGTCTTGACATGAAGGACTTCTAGGACTGTGAAGTACTCCTGATCCACCTCCAAAATCAATCATCAAACCAACCTCTTTCCTACTTTTTACAGACATCTATCCTACAACCCAGCCTTTGAAGAAAACTCCTCATATTTAATTGATAATCTTCATATGGAACCTAACTGAGCTTGCAGCTTTTAATATTTGGTTTGAGAAATAAACTGATCCAGCGACCAGAAGTCTTAGCTCCTACATGGTTTGATTCCACCTTAAACAAATTGTACAAGGAGACATGCATACTGCTGGCTACACCTCCATGAAATCCTCTGCATGAAGGCTTGATAACTGTCTCCACCTTCTCCTTCCATCATTCAGGTACAATGTGGCGATCATCTAATGATGCCTTTTACTACACACCAAGGCATTCAACCATGACCAGGAGAAACTGGAAAATACTAAACATTGGAAGTGTGAAATCAATGGCAGAGATTAAGCCAAACCCTCATGATTCAGATGTGTTCATACTAGAAGAACAATTGGCTACAAAAAAAATTAATATTGGAAATCATTACAGGAAATAAATCCAACAAGATGAGGCGACATACCAAAGACCGATCCACCACTACAAAGAGGAAATCTTCAAATGTATTGATCCGAACGTGCCAGAAAGGCAATTTAAAGAGCTCTACCAAAACATTGAAATAACAATCTCTCCACCTTGTAGTATGTTGTCAGGCGAAAATCAAAAAACTGAAGAAAGCTATCACCAACCACTTCATAAAAAAAGTATCAAATAAACAGCAGGCAGTCAACAAAGTAGAAAGGAATGGAAGCAATAATCAAATTCATGGGTCCAACAACTATCCCACAACTCCTTCTGATGTAAATATGTAAACCTCTATTTGATTCAGACTTCAACCTTACAATGAAGGGTGAAACTAAACAACAAAGCAGGCTCTCCAATGGATCCCTACCCCACGGATAACCTTGAAAACTGGTGAACCGCTCACTCAAAACAGGAATTGTACCAAAAGCATTTCAAACTGCGTACATCAAACCATTGTAACACAGCTGCAGACCTACCTAGAAGACATCTGCAAATACTGACCAATTTCAGAAAATTACATACCCAGTCACAGTTCTAAAGTTCTATGTATATAGTAAAATTTTGGATCACGTAGAATCTATTCCCCTTTTAAAGAGCTTAAAGGAAGATTTAATCATGCGAGGCACTGAATTGGCACTAGTATCCTTCCTAGATGGACTAGAAATATGCACAGACGAAAAAACACCTCAACACGCCATATTCTTGACATCTCGGTGGCATTCGACACTGTCAACCGCAGTGCATCAATCAGGCTGCTTGAAGAAACTTGCCTACAGAACATCATTGTACAATGGATTAGTTCCTTCTTAATAGACAGGACTGAAATCACCTGGCTTCCTCATTTCAGCATGAATCCTCAGACACATCTTGAGGAGCTCCGTAAGGATTGATGCTCTCGCATCTTCTCTTTAACATATATATATATATATATATATATATATATATATATATATATATATATATATATATATATATATATATATATATATATATATATATATATATATGGGCACGCTGATCAAGAGCATAAAAACATGTGGGCCCCCTTGTTGCAACCTGGTAGACGACATTACACTTATGTACAAAAGACTGGTGAATAAATCTCCAGCAACTGCCTCACACAAGTAAGTAAATTCATTACATTTAACACAAAATAATACTCTCCTTAAGCGCTAGCAGGCTCCCACTCCACCTTACCTACGCATATGGCGGCCTCAACAGGACCAGGAAGGCGGCAGGCTGCTGCCAGCAACAGGAAAAACGCCACAGGGAAAATTGTGGCACCACTGGCTGCAGAACGTGTCATGGGTGTAGGCGGCACCAGGGGTGCCGTGACAACTACAATATTGGTGCGGCTCCAGCAGACTGTCTGCTGAAGCCCGTGTGGCCAGGTGTCTCCCAAAAGGCATTTACACCACTAACCCACCAGGGAAATTGTATTTCATAAACAAAGGCCTTTCAAGGCGTTAACTCCCCCAGTCCATCAGGGCTATGATTATATTAAAAGGCCCCATGGAGGCCTTCCATATCTAACGCCTCTGGACCCCATCAGGGTCCATGTTGGAAAGTGGTGGGACTTACAAGCTCTCTTAAACCCTCCCATGACCTTCCACTATTACACCCCCTGGATCCAGGTAGGTGATTCACTAAGCCAAGTTGGCCAATCCTGGGAGAGGATGTCTGTGTGTAGGGAGGTGAGTGTCAGTGTAGAAGTGTGAATTAGTCTGTTGAGTACAGGAGGTGGTCGAGGATGTCCGAAAGACTGGAGGAGGTAGAAGCAAAAGGAGTGCAAAGGTAGTAGTAGTAGGGAGTAGAGACAGTAGGTAGTGGGAGTAGTGGAGTAACCAGTAAGTGTAGTAGGCAGTGGAGCGTTATTTGGGAGTAGAGGGTGATAGCGATCATTGGTGTGTACACGCATCAGTAGTCTGACGGTAGTAGAAAAGTGATTAAAAACTAGGAAAAGAACAGCAATAGAGTAGTAAGAGTGACATGGAGTGGGAGAATAGTAGTAGTTTCTGGTAAGTGTAGAGAGAGCTAAAATAATAGAAGAATCGCAAGAGGCAAGGAAGTAGTGTAGGAGGAAGGAGGGAAGAGAAGGTAACAAAAGTAGTGGGGTAGCCTGAGGCATGATAGACAGTAAGTACAGGAGTCAGAAGATGACTAAGATCAAAGGGTGTAGCGGAAAGGTGGAGTGAGATTCCGGAGGGATATTGACGTGGTAGGAGAACATCTTAAGAGACCAGTATAGTGAAGGCTCAGGTACAAGCGAGTTTGAGGAAAGTGTGAGCGAAACCGAACGGAATATGTCACCATCCCTAACTCCCTAGAACACTAAGTGGTCTAGGAGAGGGAGAGTTAGAAGACCACTAAGGAGTCAGAAGCCAACACCTTAGGGAAGCCACTCCTCACTCCAGGAAGAACGATACAGCAGGGGGGCTCGCCTGACTAGTACTAACAACCCTATCAGCGACCCCTCGGTTAGGAAGGCGAGGACAAAATGGAGGGACAGCCCTAGCGCCAACACCTTGCCCAGAAGATAGAGCCATCATGTCTGTAAAGAATTAAAAAAAAAACACCCTTGCACTTGACATTCAAGTTAGCGTGGTTCTTTGTGGCAGGCTGCCCCGTTAGACATAGCAATGACTAGAATATGTTAGCAATTTAATACACCGCCAAAACTCTTAAGTACAGCTCCCCCTTCTTTAATATCAAAAATCCTATCCAAAACATCAGCCTGCTACAATAAATAAGAATCTCAATCCCTCTCACCGCAACATAGTCACGGTATGCACTTGAACCCAATAAGGAAATCCTGTAGGACCAAACACTTACCCTATCGACTAATCCCCAATTTCTCCACCTCGCTTGCCACACCCAAACTGGAACTGGCCACCCGCACGTGGCAGAGACTCCAAACAACACAAGTCTATACCTCCAATACCAACTATCACACCCAGTTCATGGCCAATGCACAAACAGACTGCAAGTATTAGATTTCCTCTCTGGATACTCCTAATGCAAATAAACTAGAAAGCTATCACGTACGCAGACCTCGGGTTTCTTCCATTCTGCATCATTGACACAAAGCACTGCACACTTGCTTTTTTACACTCGCCTCCCAACTAACCTAGCAGAGAGCCTGGAGACCATGCGTGAGTGGTGCAAATCCTAATAACATAACTGGGCATACTAGTATCTGCTATTACTTTGGCAACTCAAGCATGCGTGTGACCTGATTTGGCAAATTGAACAAACATGAATCTGCCATACATTGTTAATTGGGTGTAATGGAACCTAACCTCACTGTTGTAAAAACACATAAAGGTATGAGATGCCACTTCGAGGGGATTGTGTCCTCCGACGTATTCTACACCACAGCTGTGCTGCTTCGGAAAACTTTCAGCGTAGTTGTCCTGATTTTGATGATGTCAATACGCTCCCTCGAGAACCTCCTCCGACGGTCGACGTCACCGGATGTTATATGTAGGACGCACGACGCCGTAGCCTCAGTTCCGTTTTTTCCACGAACGTCTTTGCTTCAAAATCTTGGCGCGCCTCGGTTCTCCTGTTGAATCGGTTCTTCTATTGTTGTTGGAGTATGTCTTCGTCTTTTGCTACCCCGAAGACGGACTTCAAGAAGTGGCAGGACTACGGTTCCAAGATGTCTCTTACGGACCCGCACTACGTCTGCCTCTGGTGCCTTGGCGAGAGCCACGCTACCGATGACTTCGACGAATGCCAGTCTTTGACGTCGAAGGCCTTGCAGGAGCTGAAGAAGCTGTTGGTAGGTAGGGTTTCCAAGCCCAGTAAGTCGAAATCTGCTGGACTTTCGACTGACAATTCGAAGGGGTGACTTTCTGCCTCGGCGTACGTCCAGGGGGTCTCGTTCTAGGAGTGGGTCCCGCCATTCCTCGGCCTCTTCAAGGCATTCATGGAAGCGCCATCTCCGATCGCCTTCCCTGTCCTCGTCAGAGGACTCCGCGAGACGGCGGGTGGCTTGTCTCACAAAACACTTGTTGCCGGCCGAATGGGATGAATTCTGCCGGCAGATGATGGTAATTTTCGAATCGCATGGCACCGTTCTGTCCGCGCCTTTGAGTGAAGCCGGTAGGGAACACGCTAGAGCCACCGCTCGCACGGACAAGGATGATCGCCACCGTGCCTGCTCCAGGTCCCGTTCCTCGAGGCCGTTGGAGCCTGGGAGGCCTTCGAAGAAGGCATCGTCGGCACCATGTCCGTCGAGGGACTTGCTCCGAGAAAGTAGTCTACGCCATCGGCGCCGAGGCTGTCGAAGGACATGCTCGAGGCTCCGGCCTCGAAGCTATTGTCGAAGTCGTCGGCGCCTCGGTCGACATCACTCCCATCAGTGCCCTCAACGCCTTTTGAGGAAAATTTGCCAGAGGTGCCCAGGAGAGCTGTGGAAGTTCCGAGAAAGGCGCTCAGCAAGTCTGTGCGGCCTATGTTTGGCCCATACTCTGTTCCTCCTCCCAGGGTGGACTTGTTCCAAACCTTGGAGTACATTTCAGAGGTAGAGGAAGGGTCTGATGAAGAGGGGGTTGTGCCTCCTGGGGTTCCTGATGACCTGTTGTCTGGTCATAGCCAATTGGAAGTCATTTGTCTATCTTTACATGACGCAAGTGGTCTTGATACCTCCCTGGAGGTTGAGTTTAGCAGGCCTGAGCCTGGTACACATGCTGACTCCTCGTACAGGCGCCTCATGTCGAGGGTGACAGAGTATCTGGGGTGGTCTGCTCCACCTGTGGATTTTATGCAGGATGACCTGACGGATATCTTGGACCAAGGTCCACCCACTGACCCGGTGTCGCCATTTCTTATGGCCTTACAGAAATGGGTGGCGGCGGCTTGAACTGCTCCGGAGAGTCTCCCAGCAGTGAATAAGTCGTTGGCGAAAAAATACTGCTCAGCCAGTGGTGACCCCTGCTACTTGTCTACGCACCCTACTCCGGAGAGTTTGGTGATGCAGGCGGCTATTGCCCCAGCAAAGCAGGCTGCGTACCCTACAATCCCTCCTGATGGGGACGACAAACGCTTTGATGGTTGGGCAAAGAAGGTATTTTCTTCTGGGGGTATGGCTTTAAAGGCAGCCAACTCAGTTTGTGCCCTTGCAAGATTCACGCACACTCTGTGGAATTATGTCGTTGGCAGCTGAACATATTCTCGAAGGGGAGGAACGGGATGGTTTTCTTGCCCTCGTTCAGGATGGCAAGGATGCCATGTGTGAAACCGTTCAGTCGGGTTTGGACGTGGCAGACTGTCAGCCGGTCCAAAGCGGCGAGCACTGTGATGCCAGGTTTGCATGGTTGCGCAAGTCGGGGTTTGCTCCTGATATACAGTCCCGGCTTCTCAACATGCCCTTTGATGGTGTCCATATTTTTGGCAGCAAGGCTGACGAGAGCCTTGAGAGGTTGCAGACCTCCTAAACTGCAGCGAAGTCCTTGAGCGCTGCAATGAGTCAAGCTCCGCCTTTTCGGCCTAGGGGACAGCAATGGAGGGGAGGTTCCTTTCGATACTACTCTTCTTTTGGTAGATCGAGGGGAGCTGTCAGTCAAAGGGGCCACCGTAGGAGTACCAGAGGTGGAAAGCAAGGTACTCGGGGTGCCAAAGCCGCTCGGGCAGTTGCCTCATTGCCCTCAGGTACTGCCGCAGCCGCTTCGGCTCAGTCATGAGGCCATGTCCCATGGTTCGCCGGTTGGGGGAAGGCTGGCGCAGCATCTTGTAGAATGGCGTTCCATTACTTCAGATGTGTCGGTTCTGGAGATCATAGCCCACGACTACTGTATTCCTTTCCGGCAGAGGCCTCACGACAATCCACCGGGGCAGCGCTCTTTGAAGTGTCCGGATCCACTCCTTGCACAGGAAATCCTATCCTTGCTAGAGAAAGTTGCCAGAGAACTGGTACCTGTAGTGGAGAGAAACGAGGGATGGTATTCCCCATATTTTTTTATCCCGTAAAAAGGCGGAGGATGGAGCCCCATCATGGACTTGCATGGTTTGAACAAGCTCCTTAGGAAGGACAAGTTCATGATGGTTACTCTTTCTCAAGTCCTCCAGGCCCTTCAACTTCAGGATTGGTTGGTGTCTCTCGACCTCAAGGATGCTTACATTCATGTGCCGATTCATCCCAAGCACAGGAAGTACTTTAGGTTCGCGGCTGGCGACTCGCATTTTCAGTTTCGGGTCCTGCCGTTCGGATTGACCTCCGCCCCGAGTGTCTTCACCAAGCTGATGATGGTGGTGGTGCCAGCGCATCTCAGGAAAGGGGGATTCATGCCTACCCCTACCTGGAGGATTGGTTGATCAGGGCGCGCTTTCCCGAGCAAGTCCTGGATCATCTGTACGTCACCTGTCACTCCCTTCACAAGCTGGGCTTCTCCCTCAACTTGAAGTCTCATGTGACACCTACCTAGCGGCTCCAGTACATCGGGGCAGTGCTAGACACATCCCTGGGGCAGTGTTCGCCTCCCCGGGTGAGGGTTCACCACATTCTGCAGATGGTGGACAAGTTTCAACGTGCCTAGAGTCTCCCGGCGTTAGAGTTCTTCAGATTGCTCAGCCTCATGGCATCCTGCATTTTACTGGTGCCAGAGGCCAGGCTGCAAATGAGATCACTGCAGTGGGCACTCAAGATGCAGTGGTCGCCGTTCTCCGGCAGGATGTCGGACCCCGTTCAGATTCCGCCCTCGGTCGCCTAGGACCATCTCTGGTGGGCCGTCAAAGGAAATCTGTTCAAAGGTGCTCCGTTTTGGCAACCGTGGCCCTAGGTGACAATCGTGACGCACTCATCCCTCACGGGTTGGGGAGCTCATGCCATTGAGCTGACAGCCATCGGTCGTTGGTCTCCATCGGAGGCCAGACTCCACATCAATCTGTTAGAGCTGCGGGCTGTGAGGCAAGCCCTGAAGGCTTTTCTGCCATCTGTGCGGGGAAAGAATGTCCTGATTATGATGGACAATACAGTGGCCATGCACTACCTCAACAAAAGGGGGGGGGGCAGGATCACTCCCACTGTGCAGAGAGGCGATGCAGCTCTGGTTCTGGGCAATTCAGCATGAAATTTTCAATCTCGGCAGTTCATCTGGCCAGAGACGAAAACGTGGCGGCAGATGCTGTGAGCAGGCAGTGCATGGTCTCTCACGAGTGGGAGCTTGGCTCAGGAAGTTCTTTTGGAGATCTTCGCCCTTTGGGGAACCCCACAAGTGGATCTCTTCACCACCAGTGTCAACCGGAAGTGCGAGAGATTCTGCTTGCTGGAATTTCCTCCAAGAGGAGCAGTAGGGGGCGCGTTCGTGGTGGAGTGGTCCTTCCCACTGCTGTACGCGTTTCCTCCAGTCCCCGTCATTCCGCAGGTGTTGCGGAGGGTCGGTTCCTGGATGATCCTCATTGCTCCGGCATAGGCCAGGAGAGCGTGGTTCCCGGACCTTCTAGACATGTCCATCTGCCCTCTACGTCGTCTTCCCTACCGAGACGATCTGCTCTCAAGCGAGGGGGTCGAGTTCTCCATCCAGAGGTCAAGTCTCTCAGCCTTCATGCTTGGTATCTGAAAGGCTGAGATATAAGGATTGGGTCCTCCCTGAAGACGTGATGGAGGTGTTGCTTTCGGCCAGAAGGCCTGCAACGAAATCCCTGTACTGTTGCCGTTGGAAGAAGTTCTGCGACTGGTGCAGGGTACAGAATGTGGATCCTTTCCAATGTTCCATTCCTTTGGTTTTGTCTTTTTTCTTTCTTTAGCCCACAAGGGCCTGCATGTGGGTACCATTAAGGGTTTCCTGGAGGCGCTGTCCATATTTAAGCGCTCGTCTGAGGAATGTTCTTATTTTAAAATCCCTTTGATATCACAGTTTCTAAAAGGGCTAACTCATGTGTTTCCACCGTCGCCTTTCCAGGTGCCGGGATGGGATTTGAATTTGGTTTTAAAGTTCCTAATGGGAGGTCGATTTGAGCCCTTGCATTCTTGTCCATTGAGACTATTGTCCTTTAAAACTGTATTTTTAGTTGCGGTTACTTCCGTCCGCAGAGTGAGTTGCAGGCACTTTCCGCCAAACCACCCTTCACTGTGTTCCATAATGACAGGGTTGTTCTTAGGGTGCTGCCTTCTTCTTCCGAAGGTTCTTTCGGAATTCCATCTAAGTGAGAAGGTAATTCTTCCGGCATTCCATCCTCCACATCCTGGTAAGTAGGAGGAGAGGCTCCATAGATTGGACCCTAGGAGAGCTTTGAGTTTCTATCTCTCACAGATGTCCTGGGTCAGAGTGGACGATCAGCTCTTTATTGGTTACGCTGGAAGGCGTTTAGGTCAGGCTGTTTCCAAGCAGACCTTGTCTAGATGGATAATTTTGACGATCTCCGAGTGTTATCGTTTGGCGGGAAAGGACCCTCAGGTAGGCTTACGGCTCATTCTACTAGGGGTATGGCTGCCTCCACTGCACTACAGAGGGGTGTTAAGATTCACAATATTTGCGAAGCAGCCACATGGGCCTCTGTCCATACTTTTGTGAAACATTATTCCCTGGACTCTATCCATGGGCAAGGTTTGGCCTTTGGCAAGGCAGTCCTCTATTCCGCAGTTTGATTGGGCATTCTAAACAATTGTAAATTCTTTTCCCACCTCCTTACGTTGGTACTGCTTTGGGAGTCTGTCAAAAGATGTGGAATACGCCAGAGGACACAATCCCCTCGAAGAACAAGTTACTTTTCTACCTGGTAACGTTTTTTCGATGGGATGTTCCTCCGACGTATTCCACATCGTACCCTTCCTACCTGCCCCTCTACAGAATTTCTTATGCGATTGCAGCTTCCGTTTCCGCAAGGCTTTCTGTAGTAATACTGGCAGAAGATTGGCGCCACACGTTCTGGGGGAAAAAACTACAACTGAGGCTACAGGCGTCATGCGTCCTACATATAACATCCGGTGATGTCGACCGTCTGAGGAGGTCCTTGAGGGAGCATATCGATGTCATCGACGCAGGAAACCTACGCAGAAAGTTTTCCGAAGCAGCACAACTGTGGTAATCCCTGTCAAAAGATGTGGAATATGTCGGAGGAACATCCCATCGATAGAATGTTACCAGGTAAGAAAGTAACTTGTTTTTTGCTAACTGGGCATAATTAATCCAGGCACTGATTATCTACCAGGCAGAATGGAATCTCTGTGTCTTAAATGGACGTTAGTGTACATGGCCTGTCTCTGTGAACTGGGAAATATGGATTCTGGCACTACTCTACTAAATGTGCATAATATAACCTAGCTCTGTATAATGGAGCCTAGGAGTGGTTTGAGTGCATGTGCATCGACTTGCAAAGATGTGAATACATAAGGCTTTGATAGCAAGACCTGAAAATAGCAGAAACAGATATTGATGGGTTCAAGATATTGATGGCAAGATCTTCTGTGATAGCAATGTCTGCCATATGATCGAAGTACTAGAGCAAATTATGGTATTTCTTGGGCAGATGTTGGCAATATCAGTTCCTATGCATCAGTCAGCCTCACAGATAAACAGGTAGCAGCCATTTTTCTGCCTAAAAATAAACAGATAACGCCAAACAAAAGGGAGTAAAAGTACAGCCATAAAAAAATATGCTAAGAAGATGTATAGGAACCTGACCCCTTGCTTCCATCAACACCGTTTTACTGATATCTACGGATTAGTGGTACCAGCAGAGCATTTCAATTACTGCCTCATCTGGAGGGGAACTTTGACGTAAAAAATGCCTCTTTTAATTTGCATTTATTAATTGTATCAATGTATTCTCCTAGCACTTCATGCTATATTTTTCCAAATTCCACGTGCAATAAATAGCAGGTGATATTATTGCCCCATTTTTATGGTACCCTGCAATAAGGATTCGAGCGTGTAGCCTTCCCCTAGTGTGGGACCAGCATCTTACTCGTGAGATATCCACCGGGAATAAAAGTTGCAAAAAACCATGCATTACTCCTAGATTCAAAATATATTTGTACACCCCAAAAATAACCCCATTGGAAATGGGGAGGGCTTTTATTACTGCATAAAAATAATTTTACTCGCAACGTCGGCAAAACTATGACGTAAAATTCTCTTCAACATGATCCAAGGGTAATGTGTAGCATACATACATACGTGAAACGTTGAGGTTCATTTTCGTTTGCAGTTTTGAACTATGTAAAATAAATGCTCGTTAGAATGAAACCTGATGCGTCTGCATGACTGAAGGGCAGTGTTGATTGTGGGTGGTTTTGTATGCATGCAGATCGTTTTCTATCTATGGCAACAGTCAGTGGGGGCGGGTGGGTGTCAGAAATTTCGGTTGCTCAACTATCCTTCAGCTCAAGTGTCTGTTTTGTCTGGAGTTCTCTTGTTCAGCATTCTTGCACTTCTACATTCAAGGCTATGGTCTGGAGCACCGGGTCAAACGATAGGCCTTTTTCAGGGCAAATGGAAGAGTTCTCTTGTAGTTACTAAGCAGTATTTAATTTTACATCAAAGTTTCGCCGTGCCATAGGTGCTTGAAAAGTACGTACCATCTAAAAAACAATAAGCAATATTACATGTTTATCACAGCCCTATATGGTTGCCATTGTTTTTCTGTCAATATCTTGTGTAAAAACCATGTAACCAAATCCTGAGGCTAAACAGTAGGCACTTTTTATCAGGAATGTTTGGTCCCAATTTTCCACGACTACGTTTTCATTTAACGCCTCGGGTTCTAGTTGAGGAGAAGCACAGCACGTTATCACCTGGGATTATTAGCGCAGTCAGACGTAAGGAAAGCTTAAAGCCATTGATATTTATTTTTATTTGTATAGCGCACCGAACCCTGGGGTATATGGGTGCATAAATGTTGCAAGAACAGAATTGGTGGCATTGCTGTGTTTCATGGAGTCCACATATTATCTATAATTCGTTTTGGCTATTAGGTGGTGCTGCTATAAATCGAAATTATTGCCATGGGAAGCGAAGATTAGGGAGAGTTGAGATGAAAGGTGGGACACAGCCTGTGGGTGTTTAGTTATTTCTCCAGCATGGGGTCTGGCAAGGATTGAATATTCCCTGTCGTCAGGCAGGGAATCCTCAGTAAAAGAAAAAACTGTTTCACTTTCACTTTAAAACTGTGTTTCTCCTCTAAACCAATCACTGTCCTTTTGGTCATACTGCCCCCATCCAATGACGGTTTTCTCCCTGAGCCCGTTCCATGGCAGTCATCTTCAGATTCTTACCGCATGCTTCAGTGTTGGAGTCCTCAAGTTTGCTCTCCAAGCTATTTGTATGTTTTTTCTTTTTTTTGTTGTTTTTTTTCGATGAGAAAAAGTTCCTTTTTGTTTCAAAGAGCCAGTGCGCTATTTCCTTTATCTGCCGACAGCGGGGACCCGTTGTCGGTGAAGTTCTGTGCCCCTCAAGGGCTAGGATTCTTTGAATATTCTCAAAGGACATCTTGGCCCTACTTCACGCCCTCCGACCATGATGGAGGCGAAGGAGGGAAAGTCCCTATTCAGGCCCTGGAATGTGTTTGTGGAGGACGAGCACCTACAGTGCCTCTACTGCCTACACCTGGACCATGAGGAGGTAAAGTGCGAGATAGGCCTCGGTTTCTCCAAGAAAATGACAAAGGGCAGGCATAGTTGGGCTGGCGGCATGGCTTAACACCAAGGCCTCTGACCCATGTTCTGAGCATAATTATGCCTTGTCCAGGATCGGCGCTCCGATGAGCGCTCTTCTAGTCCTTTGAGGGCGCCTCATCCGTGGGGGCCCAAGATAAGTCTGAGTCCACCGGTTTCGCTGCAGAAGTGGGTCCCAAGGTGGATAAGGCGCGACCAGCATCCCCTTCTGCCTCCATTGCCAGCCTACCATCAAGCTCCTCTTCAAAGAGGAAGTAGTCTTCCCTGGCTAAGCTATGGGAGAAATTCGAGAAGCCACGTACAGAGGAGAAGGCTGCGCAGGCTCAACCGGCACAGGCAAAGACCTTGCTGGTGACTCCGTCGACGGCTACTATTACCACGGCAGCTAAGGACGCTGATCCTACGAGAGTGGCTCCCACAACAGTGTCCCTGCCTCCACAACGCAACACCACTGCAGAGACTTTGGCAAAGTCTGCATGTACGCCAGAAGGGGTGAAGATACCGGCTCAGGTCCCGGTTCAGAAAAAGGGGGGTGCGAGGAGGCCCCAAAACAGCCCTCCAAGGTAGTCTCTCAAGCCATGGAGGTCTCGTCCATAAGCAACGAAGATCAATGCATACGGTCCACGAGGACGATGACTAGGAAGACAACAGCGACAACGGCGCAGGGCCTAGTTTCTCCGTGTTGCCTTCTCAGCCGAGGGACATCTCCTTGGATGTTTTGTCGACTCTCCACATCTTGGTGTACGAGATCCAGATGAGCATGTTTCCGGTACCTGTGGTCTCTCAGGTCCCCGGTCAGCCTCTGCCGAAGAAGAGGAAGCGTCATCGGACACCCCCCGTATCAACCTCCTCCACTGTATCGGGACCCAACTACACTGCTACCCAGACACAGGTACTGGAACAGATATGACCACGATGATGGATGACGACGAATACATCATCGCAGCGGACGGTGAGTCACCACATTTGGATGTCCCCATAACAGTTCCCCACCCAACGAGGTGGGTTTGTTCACTCCATGATCACCAGGGCCTCCGAGCTATGGTGCCTGAGGAAACCAAGAAGGAGGGCTTCTTGTATCAAAAGCGAGAGGCCAAGATGAAGACTATCATAGCAGTGCCTTTTCTGGACGATATTTGGGAAGAGGGCGTAGTACTCATGAAGAACCCTTGCACATCTCCAGCCAAGCGGGATAGGCTGGAAAGGAAGTATAGTGTACCGGATTCTGCACCCAAAGGCCTGAGGTCGCAACCATCGCCTGACTGTGATGTCGGCAACCGTGAGGAAACAGTCTGCTAACCTGTCCTCGTTGTCTTAGGCTTAGGTCCCTCCGGACAGTGAGGGGAAAAGGATGGACACCATGTGGAAGAAGGTGATTTTACACCGTGGCGTGCACAGTCAAGGCGCCCAACACACTGGTGATCCTAGCCAGATACGACAGGGAGTTGTGGTACAAACAAGGACTGATCCTGGTGTTCTGCCCCAATGATAAGAAGATGGAGGCCCTCGCCCTCTTCCAGGAAGGAGAAGTGGTATCGGACCACGCCATCACTGTGGCAGTGGACATTGCCGACACAGGGTTCCGGCAAATGGGGAGGGCAGTGTTTGCTTTTGTCAATAGGGATGGATGAAGGCACTAACTTCCGTCAGCAGGTCCAAGCGAACGTGCTGGACATACTCTTCGATGGGGAAAATCTGTTTTAGAAGGCCATTGACTAGTCCCGCCAGGCCATCAAAGCAGATACAGAGACGTCCCGCTCCCTCAGCACTCCAACAGCACCGCTCATCTTCTTTTCACTCCTCCAGGGGAAAATCTAGCAGGTCTTCTAAAGGGTTCTCCACGTTGTACAGAAAGCCTTCCTGATCCCTCAATGCAAGAAGCCTATAGAGGCCGCTCCCTGGCCTATGGTAGCAAAGGACAGTGTTGCTGTTGACCGCAGGACGCCGGCACCCAAGCAAGCCTGAACCGGCCGAGATGTCGGGCCCCCACTCATGCACCTCTGTGGGAGGCCGGCTGACGAGGTTAATCAGCGAGTGGAGAATGATCACCACCATTCTCTCGCACCGAGTCACACCTTGGAGTTCCAACACAGGTGTCCTCTCATTCCACCAGTTCCCCGGCAGGAGCAGCACATCCCTCAGCTTCTGGAAGGGGTAGGAGCCATGCTACGAAAAGAGGCAATAGAGCCAGTTCCACAGCGGCACGAGGCTCCAGAGTTTATTCCAGATACGTTCGAGTCATAAAGACAGGGCTGGAGGTCCATTCTGGACCTGCAACATATGAACAAATACTTAAAGTCCCAAAAATTCAGGATGGTCACGTTGCAGCAAGTGCTCGGCCAACTGGAAAAGGGAGACTTCTTGATGTCATTGGACCTGGAGGACGCATATTTGCACGTCCTCATTCACAAGGAACATCGGAAATGTCTGTTTCGTGGTGCAAGGCCGGCACTACCAGTTCAAGGCCCTACCATTCGGCTTGAAGTCGACCCCAAGAGTATTCACAAAGTGCCTGGCACAAGTGGCGGCACATCTGTCTACAGGGCATAAATGTATACCCGCACCTGGATGACTGGCTGATTAGTGCACGCTTGCGGGAGCTTGCAGACGAGTACACAAAGGTGACAGTCCTGCTATTGAAGAACATGGGATTCTCTGTCAACTCTTCGAAGTCCTGCTTAACGCCATAGCAGAACGCACTGTTCCTGGTTGCCAGACTCCACACAGTCGCTTGCCTAGCGTCTCCTAGAGGCTAGCAGCCATTCAAGGAAAGGTGCAATGGCTATCGTCTGCGAAGACGACCACGGTGCGTGCCATCATTCGTTACTGGGCCTGATGACCTGCATCTACCTCGTCCGCCTCTGCAGATTGCAGATGCAACCTCCTACAAGAATTCCTGGATGCCCGTTAGATAAAGGTGTGCAGAGGTTTTCAAGGACAAAATCCCTCTCAATGAGGAGTTCCAACAAGCGATAGGGGTGGGGTGGGGTGGGGTGGGAGGGGTCTGCTCCCACATCACCCAAGGCACAGGATTTCAAAACCCCTCATACCAGGAGACGGTCACCACGGCTGGCTCCCTGGAAGGTTTGGGAGCGCATACCGGATGTCTGCATGCCAGAGGCCTGTGGCTGCCGGAGGAGAAGGACCTCCATAAAAACATCCTGGAACTACGGGCAGTGTTCTGGGCCATCTCTGAAAGGCAAGGTGGTGAGGATCTTCATGGACAACACCACCACCATGTTGTACATCAGGAAGCAGGGGGGAACTCGATCCCCGGCGGTCTCCAAGGATACCCAGGACTTGTTGCACTGGGCTAACGGACAGTGGATGTGGGATGTTCCTTGTCCATCTTCACCTAGCGGTAGTCAAAACACCATTGCATACTCCCTCAGGAGGGAGCGCCCCTCCCGTGGCCGTTGTAGATTTGGTACCCAGACCTTCTCAGCCTGTCAGCGGCGCCTCCAGTCAAGTTGCTGGTGGTTCGTGATCTGCTCACCAGAGAGGGAGGTGCAATCTTTCATCACATCCCAGGATCGCTGAACCTGGAGGCTTGGCCCCTGCAGCCTTAGAGTTTGCAGATTGAGTTACCTGCGGACTGCAGGGAATTCCTCGCCAAGGCAAAGGCGTTGTCAACCTTAAAGTGCAGGTCGCAGAAGATTAGCCCTCTGAGGGTCACAGCTCTACACATCTTTCCATACCTGCTATTCTTGGCAAAGGCTGGTCGTGCGTACGCCTCCATCAAGGTGCATCTGGCGGCTATCTGCCGGCTATCTCCCGGTACACCAAATCCCCAGGAAGATCCTCGCTCTGGTCCCACAGACTCGTCAAGGAGATTCTCAAAGGGCTTTTACGATCTTCCCACTGGTGAAGGCTCCTGCCCCGGCATGGGAGTTCAACGTGGTTCTGATGAGGGTCATGGGGTCCCCCCTTCAAGCCTATGCATCAGACCGCACGCAAGTATCTCCTGTGGAAAACAGCTTTCCTTGTGGCCATCATCTCTGCGAGACGTGTAGGTGAGATCCAGATCCTATCCGGCAAGCAACCGTACCTGACTTTCCACGAATCAAGGGTGGTACTTTGGTGTTTCTTCCCGAAACCTTTGTTGCCGGCGGAAAGGCCCTTGTACTTGCTGGGCAATGCTCGTGCCATAAAGTTCTGCGTGACACGCACAAAGAATCTTCGGAAAACTTCACAACTGTATGTGAACTTTGGTCCTGTGAACCATGGGAAGGCCTTGTCCAAGTTTTCCATTTCAAGGTGTCTCTCCAGCTACATCACGCACTGTCATTGGTTGGTGAACCAACCGCTGCCTGGCTGTCCGAGAGCCCACGCCACCAGAGCGTTCACTGCGACAACAACGTTCCTGTCTGGTGAACCCCCGCTGGACATCTGCAGGGCTGCTACGTGGAGGTCCACAAACACCTTCACAAAGTTCTACTGCGTCGACAGGGATTCCATGGAGGAGCCCAGTGTCGGTCAAGCAGTGCTATGCAGCCTGTTCGCTTGAGGTGGGCCTGTTACAAAGGCAACTGTTAATTGCTTCTGTTGAGCTTTGCCTCCTCCCCATGGTTGTGTAATGTTTTACTGCTATGTATTTGTTGTTCATGCGCATGTGAATCCATGCCCGACCCCATGCTGGAGAAGGTTTAAGTTACTTACCTGTAACTATTGTTCTCCGGCATGGGTCTGGCATGGATTCACATGCAAACCCTCCCTCCGGCCCCTCTGCAGCTCTTCTTGGTAATACTGCCATTTTACGTGCTTACCAAATCTGAAGATGGCTCCCAGAGGCGGGGCTTAGGGAGAGGACTGTCATTGGATGCAGACAGTATGACCCAAAGGACAGTGACTGAATTAGAGGGGGAATACAGTTTTAAAGTGAAATTGTTTTTACCAAATATTCCCAGCCTGAAGACTGGGAATATTCATGAGCATGTGAATCCATGCCAGACCCATGCTGGAGAACAATAGTTACAGGAAAGTAAGTTTAACCTTACCCACCCATTGACTACCCATGGTCATGCTAGTCTATATGGCTGTTTCCTCCCGCAAACTACCCCTTTCCACACAAAACTCCACCCCCAACCTCCCCACCACTGAGATCTCTGAGGTTGGGTCTGAATTCTGAGCAGCCTTCTGAAAGGTAATGGCTTAATTGCAGCTATAAGGCAGCTCCTAATGTAATAAAATTGTCTTTACCAAGAGTCTCTTCAGCCGCATGATTTATAAGCGGTATGTATGTCCGTGCATCTGTTTAATATCTGTTAAATACAAGCAATGGCAAAGCCAATTAGTTTTGATTTTGCGTAGGCATTTGACTGGCACTTCTATAATTATTATTATTATTAGGGTATGCATTGATGTGGACCTTTCTTTGGGGAGCGCTTTACAATTCATAGCGGGAAGGACATGGTGAGGGAAGCAGAGTTACAAGGAAGCAGGAAGCTAACAGAGGAGAGGGGGCGGCAGGCAATTTATCAGCAAGGATTTACAAGCAACTAGGGGAGGAAACAGATTACCCAGTCTCTGGTTTGGTGGGAGAGGAGTGTGTGTGGACCAAGGTGTTGGGGAGGATCCGGTTCCTGAGCTCCTTCCTGGAATGTAGAAGTGAGAGGGTGAATCTGGTAATGACGAGGAGGTTGTTCCAAAGTCTGGAGGAAAACTACTATGCCCAAGTATTAGCACCATTTGCTAGCTGTTACCATCTTATTGCCAGATAAAACTTTTCGCAGTGCATGGAAAAGGTGGGTCCCATGCCTACACAAAGGCCAAAGGTGGTGGCTTGCTAATGCTCATTATTGGATTTACTTTCATCTCATTACAGTACTTCTCTTTCCTTGTCCAGTATGTACATTTAAGCAGTAATTCTGTAACTGATTATAGTTTCCTGATCGTTAAGTGTTTCTTCAATCAGCCATATACCATACCTGCTTAGTTGCATTGGGTGTATTTTAATAGTCTGTTGCATGTATACGTTTGTTTTGGCTGTTTTTGAAATATTCAATATTGCTATTAAGTCCAGACCCTTTGCCACCTCTTTCATTAAGCCTCACTGATTCCCCGGAAGCTGGAATGATTGCCCTGGGAAAGAGTATACAGCAGATGTCTCCCCCTCAGAGGTTTTAATTTTGGACGTTTGCCCAGCAAGAACTACAAATTCCTGCTTCAGAATGTGCTAATTTTATGTAACTGTACGGATAAGGGCATCTTTGCTCCACATACAGACAAATGATTTGGTTTTTGAACCACTTGATCTGTTCCTGAAGATTGGTTCTGATCCGTTTTTTACCAGAATTTCCCTGTGAAGCACTGAGCTTCTCTGTACACCCTAGGAGCCAGAAGCGTGCAGTTGGCTCAAACACCACATGTTGACTCCCTGGCGGTGTTGGTTCTCACCTGAAGATCCTGCATTTGGACCACCTTTTTGCCTGGCCATTGTCACTTTAGCGGCAATGTTAGATCAAGCGGCTCCCTCATTGACCCCTCCAGCACATTTGCATATATTATATTCATGTCCAGAGGCATCCTACCAATGCGCTTCCACAGCAAAAGGCCCGCCAAGCAAAGGCAGGATTTGTTTGGCCCTGTTGATACCCGGTAAGAACTAATGCTACCCACATTGCCTTTTTACCTCCTTCATCTATTTTCTCAACAATTTAAAACTAAAATGCGAGTCCTATTTGCTAAATCCGCGCCATCACTTTTATGAGCTTCCACTAATTGTAATTTTTTTATCTTCCACCGTTGTCTCTTCTGCTCTCATAATGATCCCCTCCCCATATGACCGCTCTTGCACTTCACCCCCACCATTCCTCCTCCACTCACCCACATCTATCACCAAACATAATTTCAAACCTGACTCTATGGCCATGTACCTCAGTCAAGTCACTTTCTTATTCCAACCTGCCTCCTCTACTTGATCACTCCATTAAATTCACCTTTACTGAGTTTCCTATGCACTGTGTACCTTTTTCAATCACTGCCCTGCTTGGTCCGTTGGCCCCTCCCGCTTGCTTCCTCAACCATGGATCCCTCTGCTCTATGTTGCTTCTCCCTCACTTCCACAATGATCTTCTACCTGTCCTTCACCATGCCAACCCATCCTCCACTCCATTTTGAACCATTTTGTCCTCAAATGAAGGAACTTGCACCCTTGGGTGGAGTATGATGGCGGGGACTCTTTTTACGAGGACCCGAAACTCTTCCAGTTCATCATGGCCACTGTAGCCAGATTCAACATTAGTAAAATCTGCCCACACCTCACATACCACTCAACAAACATTTTTTATTTAATCTTTAATTGTGTTCAGCAAATTGAACTGCTGTGTGAGCTTACTTCAAAGTCTACCCCTCAGCAAAGTCCTCAACTCTGCAACACACATCCTTTTCAACCTACCCATATACTTCCCCAACTAGCCCTACTGTCATCATGCTGGAATTCTATCCATGCAGAATAGCTCTTTAAATTCCTGCTACTCTTCTATAAATCCATCCATGGTCTTATTCCCCATTTGGCCTACTTGCCTCACTGAATGTGCCTGACTGTTCTCTCCCTCTAGAACGCTGTGCTTCCTGCCAGTGCCACTCATTTTCCCTACTTTACCCCTGCCACTGGAAGGCGTTTCCACTGGCTATTAAAGCCATATCTTCAGTGGAACTCTTCAAAACCAGGCTAAAAACCCCTACCTGCAAGCAGTTGAAAGAGCACTCCCTCCCAAGGCCACACATAACTTCCCATCCAATTCAACCACCCAACCCACCTCACTTACACCCTGCCCTCAGGACTACTCTGTGAATTGTAAGGATATAAAGACTGGCTTCAGTCTCTCAATGTACAAAAAATGTTGTAATGTCCTCCTGTCCCTGATTTATGCTCCCATTCATAGCACTTCACCACCCGGTATGTCATTCAATCCAATAATGCACTTCAGTCCTTCACTATGATTATCTCTGCTCTTAATTATTGCCTTCTTTGGAGGTCCTTTAAATAGCAGTTGGCAAGAATTTTAAGAAGGTGGTTAAGCACCGCCTGGCCCCTGTTCTGTGAATTGGTTTACTACAGGCACCACTTTCTAGATCAAGAGCCACCACAGGTATTGATTTGTGTTTGTTGCCAATCTCCTTGTTTTATACAATAGATTTGGGCATTGTTATTATGTGTGTCTATTATGCTAATTTGCACACTTGACTTCTTTTCTGTTATGCCAAATATCCTTCACCATGATATGTCTACCATATTGGCAGAGCAAATGTTATTAGTGGCCCAGCATGTTAGCAACTGTGGCAAGGTTGGTGTTCTGTTTAAGAGGCCCGTGCTGCTCCTGTAGTCTGACACAGAACCCTTATTAAAAGTGAAAACTGTGTGCACCCAAATTATTTAAGAGTGCAGACTCTGCTCAATATATCTAATCAAGGAACCGAACTGTCAGTCTACTAAATGTATTGTTAATGCATCACTTTTGTGTCCTTGTACTCATTGAACCAGATGGTGGACAATGGCTACGTTTTGAAACCTTTGCTGAACTGACGGCAGGCTTCAAAATTTGATAAGCTGAAATCACTGTCGAATGGTAATGGACTCTTAGCGTGTAAGACATGGTGTGCTGTCTGAATGTGAGGAATTCAGGATGCTTTTTATGCCGGTCTAAAATGTGCAACTTTAAAACGTTAGCCCTGGTGAGGGTGTTGGATAGCAAACATAATGTATAGTGAAGTTGAATTAGATGCCTTCTGACAATTTCGTGACCTTGATACACATGGCCCTAGACAAAAGGAGGGATCAGGGTGTTGATGGTATAAACAGAGTAGCAGATGTGAATCCAGTAGTATTGAGGATTGCAAGCCACAATTATTAAGTGGCTTTATGATTGTAGGTGGATATTTGCCAAGAGAACCTTCAGTGTGTGGAAGCCTGAGCCTGATTAGTTGAAATCAGTGCCCTGAAGACATAGATTGCGCCTTGTGTTGTGAGAGGGAGCCATAGAGCTGGAGGATTGAGCAACTGAGTTACTCACTGTGCTGTTTGTGATGTCTTGCTGCCATGTGCGAGGGCTGATTGTGACTTCTTTAAGATAGAGGGAGATGAACATGAGATTGGGTTGGGAGGGAATAGTTAAGTGAGACAGATGCTTTTTGGTCAACACTTTTACCAAATCATTGTTCGATTTTTAAAGTAGTCCCTCCTGTGAATTTCAAGATATTGGGCCAGTTATGAAGCCCACAGCCTGTCCTGTGAAACAATGTCCCTCGTTTTTGGTAAAGTAATGTCTCAGCAAAGTAAGTAAAGAAATCTTTCATTGTGTTGCTTCCCAGACACTTGGGTTACCCCCCTCCTAAAAGTCTTTCGATACAGATGTAATTTCAAACTATAGGCCCATTACAAAGACCTGTTTGCGGTCAAGGTGTTTGATGGGAAGGTTACCTTGCAACTGCAAGGATTTTTTGGGCTACAGGTGATGCACAATCTGTTTTTTCCATCATCGAAGACACAGAATTGGCCTTGCTTGGTGTCCATGAAAACCGTTTGTGGAATATGGATGATTGCCATCATTCTTTATGTTGAATCGATCTGCTGGTTATGAACCCTTGACCCCGTAATAATACTGTATGGACTTGGTATGGTGGCCAAGGTGTCGGTCTACGCATAGAATGTTTTCCATCTTCATGAATACCTTCTTGGCCTGAGAAAGATTGACAACCCTAGGTCTCCATCTTGTGGAGTTCCTCAGGGGTTGATTCTTTCTCCCTTATTGTTTAGAAGCCCTTCACAATTTGTTAGTAATGCTGGAAGGGGTTTCCCTCCGTTTGATGATGTTTGCGCATGCAATTCCAAAGTTTGGTTGAAGTTTGATTATGTCCCTCCATTAAATCAAATGTGAATTCTTATGTTTGTATTATCGCAGTGTAATTTTGAATTTAGAAAATGTCTCCTAAAAATTTAATTTGACTCCTTGGCTTGGATCTATAGTTTAGTAACCAATGACTTTTAGGCAAAATGATGCACTCCCTGTTTGGATTAATATGCCATCGCTCAGTTTGTGCAAATGCCTATGGTAAGAGTCACCATACTTGGTGCTCATTTTGTGCTACGTAACTGTGCTATACACTTAAGGAGGCAATAATAGTAGGTAAGAAAAATGTAATTTGAAGATTTGTCTGTTGTATTTGCTCCCAATAAATACAGATACCTCCTTTTATTTCATTGCATCTTCTAGTCTGCCATTCACAGCATTTTCCTGCCCTTCCTGTTTTCCCATCCTCTTCCCTAATTCTGTCCTTGCCCACATAAAGATGTGGATACAGTGTGGAGGTTGGAGGGGGGGGGGTGAGGGCAGAGGAAGCAGCCATCCTCTTTGGGCCTCTCGTCTGGGTCCCATTGTGCCCATAGCATCCCATCCCACCCTACCCCACCTCCGTGCCTTTACAATTAGATTATGCAATTAAATGTGTTGGAGCCGCATCCTTTTGCTGTGCTGGAGCCACATATGCTCTGCCCACTGATTGCTAGGCAGCCATGCTTGGGTCCTGGCTGGGTTCTCCGTATGATGGTACTTCTGCCTAGAGGCTGTCTGTGCCAGGTCCCCTTAATCCAGCTGCACCGAACAGGGGAGAAATAAATAGTGTTTGTGCTTGCATGTTTCAAATGTTTTGCAATGTATGTGTGTATGAAAGAGTTTCAAGGAGTAAGCACCATGTGAGGGAGGAACGGAAGGAAGAAGGAAGGAAGGAAGGAAGGAAGGAAGGAAGGAAGGAAGGAAGGGAGGGAGGGAGGGTGGGTGGGAGTGAGGGAGAAAAGGAGCGAGTTTGTGTATTTGCATGCCCAATTGTGATGCTGCATGCACGCGTTTGTCCGGCGGGGAAGGGATGAGCATTGCATTGTGAAAGTGATTTGCAGTGTAAGTATTGCCATATATTATAGGCGCTCAGCCCTCCAAACTGCACTTTTAACAGTCACCACTCCAACTGCTTTTATGAAAAAGCAACTTAACTGGTCAGACTGCCCACCATTTTGTTATTGTACTGAAAGGTCAACCACTACTCTGTATAGGACCAGCAAGTTATAATCATAATGCACACAAAAAGTGTTCTGACAAGAAAACAATGTTTTCAATGCAACCAAATTCCTACAGTGTTGTACAGCTTGATTGATGGAACTCCAGGTACTGTATTATGAGAATGTCCTGGTATGCAAATTTATACTACAGGACTCCTTGTAAGTATGAAGAACCAAACGCATCTATTTGTCAATACCATTTTTTCTTTGTGCCTAACAAAGCATTTAATGTAAATCAATATGACACAGAAAAAGAAAACGTATGCACAAATATACTGTGCAGACAAATAATCGCAATTCTATATAAAATAGGAAAAATATATCAAAAATACACACATGGGGGAGGCGCAGGTGACTTACAGGGAATAACCCTCTGACAATCGTATAGCTTAAGGCACTCTAGTCATGATGCATGCCTTTCTGTCAAACTGTATCAAACATTTGTCGTCAGATATCAACCCCAAACAATCATGTGTAAATTCAGGGGTCTACGTATTGCATGATGCACAGTTTCTAACATATATACTGTGCTCCCACTTCTACAGTGTTTATGATTCCAACAGAGGGGCTATATGTTTCGTTGGTGTATATAGATGGAATTTCGCCTTCCTCTGGACCAGAAAAGAACCACATTTCCTGAAGCGACCCCTGAGGAATAGTAACAATGAAACCATTAAATGTGTCCCATAGGGGATAGCGGAAAAAATTAAATAAGCCATTGAAGGACTCCAGGTAAAAGTAAGAAGATTAAAGAAAAAAGCAATAATAGCACAGTCCTGTTACCAATAGAGCTACAAAAGGCTGAAAGCATTCACCAGAAAAGCAGACACTGTGCAACAAACCTCATCTTAAAACCAACGTGCAAGTTAAAAAAGGTGCCCCTCAACAAGTTGCTGCCTTGACAGTCCCAAGCTATGCTTACCCCAATGCTGAGGGAAACTTGTTTAGGAAGCAGTTGAGTGGACCTGCAAATCACTGAAATCTCTCAAATAGGGTGTAGCCAGTCGCTCACAAATGTGGGACCTGGATGGCATAAGGACAAAATGCAGTATGAAAGAATTCTACTGCATGTCATAAACTGGGGTTTAGAGATCCTGATGATGTGGATCTAACAGAACCATGTATTAAGCAAACGTCCAAGACACAAGGTGGCCGGCCCCCGTAATTGCGCACTCCTTCATGGGCTGGTGTGTCCCCTAGTGTCTACATTCCAAACCAATATAGCTACTTGCATATAACAGTGCCAGAATACTTCAAGAAAGGTGATCTCATTGGACTGTAAGTGGGCTAACTGTGCATTCATTCATAGAATGCTGGACTGGTCCCCCTAATATGCTCACCCGGTTCATATCGGCAACCGCCTCAGTATTGTGCTGTAACAGTTCAGAACTCCTGGCGCTTACTCTCTATTGCTGCGTGGCAGTACAAAAATGAAAAATATATCATGAACTGCAGGGCAGCCTAAATAGGGACGACCAGGTTTAGAAGAAAAGATTTTGTAACCCCACATCCAGGTGTTTTATAGTGTGTGTACGAATATGTGCAATTAAGGTATTACCTGTGCGCTTTAGTGTAGTCCCGTCCTCTCCTTACTGCACGTACTGTCACCCGGAAGTGTGTGTGTGTTGTCAGCTACCATGTGGTGACGAATGAGGAACTCTGTTTTCACACCAAGGCTTATAACACCAATTGGCGGGCAACTCGTACCGCCATATTGGAGTGGACTAAAATAGTGCAGATCGACTAAGCTGTGGATGTATAATTGAAGTGGATGGGTGTCTGACTGTAGAAACCGGTTATCGAATTAGGTCCTTCACCGAACTGAATGTTTAAACCCTGCTATGTCCTGCAGCAGGAGATGCTGTGAATTCAAAAGCATTGTAGTGCAATTCATTTAACGTGGCAAAGAGTTAGAAGAGGTACCAGAAAGTCCCCTGTCCGTATCTCCAACAGAGGACAAGTGCAGCGATCGTCTCGAACACTAAGCCGCACGCCCTTCAACTTCAGCAAAACTAGGTCTAGAGAGGCTGGAATGTATGTCTGGAATGTTAACTGTGACCTGTGTTCACCTCACATGATCCCCGTTTTCAGAGATAGGCAGTAGGAGACCGCCTATGGGGGGGAGACCAAGATCACCATATGCTTGTCAAGGTGGTGAATAGATCTTGCTGTGTAGGTGTTGCTTTGATTAAAGAATGCCTTACATCCCAATATCATGCAGTAGAGTTTTCATTGGAGTCGGTATGATACTGGCATCTCCTCATTCAGACCCCCTTCTAATGTGTTCAAATGAAAAATCCACATTGCCTCTTTTCTCAGAATTGTTCTTGAGGAATTGGATTGATTTTGAACCACATCCAGCACCCACTACCTAAGGTCATCTGCTGTATGTTGATATTCAAGAAAAAAGTGGGGCTATGATGTTTTTACATCTAATTCTTGATCGATGTTCATTAATTCTGATGTTGATGGCCCTTCCTGTTTGTCCCACATATTGTAAACCACATGGGCACTCAATGCAGTAAATAGCATTGGATGTTTTACAATTTTACATGAATCGCAGTTCCCATGCCTTGTCTCCAATCATAAATGTCAAGGTTTTTCTGGTGCATTTACCAGCCTTACACATCCCACATGGAAAATCACCCTTCAGGGGCGTAATTCCCAGTTTCTGATTTTATTCCTAGTATTTTGGGGTCTAGAGTGGATCAGTTTATCCCTGAGATTTTGTGACGCTTGAACGCAAAACCCTTGGTGTAAATCTGGCCCTCTTTAGGGCATGCAAAACTAGTTTTTTAGGATGACCTCATTATTTCAGGATGCTCTTCACACTATTAGCATGTTTATAATGGTCTGTTATTGAAGTACAAATCCGTCTTAAACTTAGGAACTGGCTGTAAGGCAGGTTCTCTTTTAGTGATCTTGGATGGAAACTTGAGAAATGTAGAGTGTTGTTCCTATCCGTTGTTTTCTTATATGATGAACAGTCAAACTTTCAACAGTTCAAACATTCTTCCACTTCCTTGAAAGGTCCCGAAAGTGTAATTTGTATCTATCAAATTCCGTCATGAATGTAATAGTTGGATGATGACTTGTGTGGTGAAAATACAGCCCCAGAGTGAAAGGGATCGAGAGGCCATGCAAGGCCCTAATATAAGAATGAAGCGGGGTGATGTTGATACCCGGTGAAAGATGCAGGCAAGTTCAAAACTTTGACTTCCGACATAAGGCCTCCCTCAATTTTGTCAAAATGGAAAGGCACTCAGCTGAAGGAGAATGTGCCTCAGAACTTTAATATGCTATCTGTATCCAATGGATTCCAAAAAGACATGTGGTGCGGCATTCATGTAAACTGGGAAAAGGCACATTTTGGCAGATTTAGAACTGTACATGATCGAAAAGATACATTGAAATGCTTTGCATTTGAAAAATAAAAAGGATGAATTATGAATTACATTTAAAAAGTGAGGCCAAGTGACATATTTCATTTGACACAGAGAAAGGCCTACTTTGTTTTAAAATGGACACTAGTTTCCCATGTTGAATTAACAGCCTATGTGGGGACAAGTCAAGAGGAACACTCATGTCGCTTCAACCATCAGATAAAATGTTAGCTGTTCAATTTAAAATGCTCTGGCTGCTGCATCCCCCACTGAACTGCTGTGTTTTTGGAACTGTGACCGCCAGACCTTTGGCTGAAGCCCACTAGGAGGCCATGCCTGGTTTTCAGTTTTAAATAGAAAGAAATAATAAGAATAAGATCAGAATTGTGGAGGGTACAGATAAAACGGCCAGCAGAAATTACCTTTAAGGTCAGGCCTCCCCATTAACTGTGCATTAGCTTCGAATAGAGACCTTTGAAGACACTTAATGGCACAGTGGAATAACATGAGCCAGGCAGATGTCCATGTCATGTGACCAGGGATAAATTAAACTCATGAGGTGCTTTGTTGGGAATCTGAAACTAGGTCCTTCCATATGTATGCATATCTATTGATGAACATTGGCCCCCTTTACTTGAATGAAAAGAGAATTGTGCACCGCAGTGAGCTCATCCAGGTCTCATATTAATGATCACGGAATGCCCGTCAGTTTTATGTATCTCTTAATTTTTTGTGATATATAGAATTTGAGTTAGGAAGAAAACCATGATCCTGGCCGTCTTGTAATCAGAGGAATTCAAATGTTTGTGAACTGATAGAATTCGAAATTAATCTTTAAATAGTGGAGTGACATATTTTTCACTATTTCGGCTCACGAGCAAATTGCGAAAAACAATCGCTCCTCCCATGAAGGTGGCGCAGCCATAAATTAGTATTTCCTGATTCGCCATAAAATATAGATTTCAAAAATATATATGTTCATGTGGTTACCTGGAAAATGAAGGTAGTTGCCGTGCAGTGAGATTTTGTGTAAAAAAATAAAAAAATAAAAAATGCAAAAATGTGTCATTTTGAAATGATGCATCTTCCACCTCCCCCATTATCCATAATACAGACACCTAAACTCCCTGCCATATCAGCTGGCATTGGACGGATTAGTAGTATGGGGAGAAAGAGAGATGTCCAGTCCGTAACGTGGGAATATTCATAATATTAAGTGTCATCAGCGCTATATAATATCAGTTTTCAATGTAAAAGGGGGAGGGACAGAAGGACAAAAAAGAGGAGAGCAGACTGACAACAGAGAGCTGACAGAGGTGTTAGGGTAATTTTCTGGGGCCGGCTGAGCCGTGCCAAGGGTCCACTGATTCCCAGCTCTTGGAATTCCCTAACTCCTCCCCTGATGCCAAGAAGTCGAGGTCCACACAAAGAGCAAGGGTGTTCATTATACGAAATGCACAGGGGTCCTATCCATGAACTGCATTCAGGCACATCTCGCCGCATTCTGGCTCGCAGGCAAGTTTTATACATCTCGTCACTCAGAAAAATCCCCCCAAAACCTATGAAGTCCAGGTATTGACCCCCGAGTAGTAGGTCCAGTATAGGACCCTATACAAAGGAGTGTTATTGGACGGTACTGTGTCAGGTGGTGTACTTGGGTCATCCTCGAAAGTTGCTACTTCTGAAAAGTTAGTGTAAGGAAGCCCAGTGAATGGTTGGCAACCCTCACCTTCTACCTCCAGAACCCAGTGTCCTGATTGATCTGGCTGCAGGCCCCCAAGTCTGGGACAAACTCTGTTCCCAGCCCGTGAGACACCTGTTCTCAGTACATGTCTACTATGTCCCAGCAAGTTGCAACTATGTGTCTGCGTATTACAATAATGTGTGGACGACTAATGCCATGAGAGCGCTGCAGTCCCATCATACAAGGTGTCTGGAGGTATCGATATGTTGCGGGCCGCCGTCTGGCCGTGGGGTGGCGGCTCGTTCCCAGCCGCTGACCCTGGCTTGTTCTCAGCTCGGCCAGGTCACGCGGTTGGAGACAACTCGTGCATGCTCAATTACCTCAAATTTAACGTGTATTTTGTATGGAATATTCCCTGCTGCAGCCAAAGTCACCTTGGCTCGGGATGTGGAATGCCGCTTCGCAACATGGTGTCCTTGGCAGTGTGCTGTGCATGCCATTGGTTATTCTGCTAGCACAGCACCTTGTGGTTTGGGATTTCTCTGAGACCATTGCGGCCTACTCTGGCTTTGGTTATGGAGTTCTCATGGTATCCAAAGGCTAGTAGGGTTCCATGTGTTAAAATAACAGCAAAAATGGCCGCTTACACAAAAAAGTGTGGCAAAAAGGCTGTGGTTTTGCCGCCGCAATCCATGTTGATGCGGGCGACACCCCTGCCACCCCCAGACCCATTATACCATTTAAGGTGAGCTGGGGACATCCCTGCTCCCATTAAAGGGTATAATGGGGTACACCTTTACTGGGTCAAACCACAGCATTTCTGCCACGATTTTTTGTAAAGGCTAAATATTTTCTGCAATGTTATTACTGCATATTGTTAGTAGGTTTAGAGTTGGTCAGGTCCCTTGAATGCTCCTGTCCTTCATAGGGTTAATTGCATGTAAGCATCTGCAAGCATATGCACAAGTTCTTCTTGCGTTTCTGCAGTGCTATAGCGAGCCTAAGGACAAAATAACAAACGTGCTGATAGTGTGCATGTGTCACCGTCCTCTATCTCATCGAACTGTACGTGTTCTTCGTATAATTTGGTGTGTGTGTGTGTGTTACACAGATTGCGCGTGTGCTTCGTGTCTAACGGAGCTATGTCGTCGGGATGTCTCTAACCACCTGTATCATGTTAGTTTTGATTCATTGCTTTTAGTCAAGTTGGTTCAAGCGGTTTGCTCCAACTCTGTCATGTCTTTCTTTGTCCACTCTATGCAGAGTTTATATTATAGGAGGAGCATATGGTCGGCCGGCAGGTTACCTTTCACGGTAGTCGTCCACGGCTGGGGCAGTGGGGATCGGCATAAGTTCATAAGATCAGCGGCCATGTTGTTGCTGGTGCTTCTTCTTGTTAGGGGGTCGTCTGGGACCGAGGGTCTGCTCAGAATTTCCCTCTTCAGTAGGAAGGCTGACACCCAGGAGAGCAGATAGACAGGCGACCCTGGGACACTTGCTGGGGCCTTTTGCCTGTTAGCTGGGAGCCCTATCTGGACCTTGCTGTGAATAGACACCAGAAGTGTGAGCTGCCTACCTATTCCTGAAAGAGGGTCTGAAAACAGACTGACTCTTGAGCTAAGAACAGAGATCTCCATTGCAATTAGATATATCCCAAAGCCATCAATTGTGTGGGGAGCTACCTGCCTCAATCCCTTTCCATTAGTGGGTGGGGAGGGAGCAACACTGGGTAGACCCTGACCATATTTGACTAAAAACATCTAAATTCCTCATAGAAAACCCCCTTATCCATTTAAATTGAATTGTGTTGGAAACTACCTGCCTTAATGCTGTCCATTTAATTGTGGGTGAGGGGGGGGGGGAAACTGTGTTAGACCCTTACCACATTAAGTTAATTCAATTAATTCCCATATAGAAAAGATCACGGGATGAGTTTTGTTACAATTCGAAACTAACACATTTCATGCTTAGTAGGTTATAGCCATCATTGTCGATACTTGGGTGACTCTACCTTTCGGAAACACCTGACTTCCTCACAGAAGGGGGGGTGTCCATAATCCCAAAATAAGTAACCCTAAAACTCTTCCATTCAAGTGAATGTAGAGTGTGCAAAATGAAATTTCCCTTTTCTTCACTTGCATCCCTAATCAGAATCGCAAAGCCCTGCATTATATTCAAATAAAAAGCCCAAAACTTATTTCCCCATAGAGTTCATTTCCCAAACCCTGCCTTTCTAATAAAAAGGCAAAATGATTTTCCTACTGTATGTCCACTCCCTGTACCTTGCCTTCAAACTAATAGGTCATACATAACTGATACATGGGCATGGGGGTTGGTGGGAGAGAAGAGCATTGTGATAACCCAAGCAATCACTGTTTTTATTTTATAAAATGTCGTATTTGTTAATGTGCCAAGAAGTCCTATGTGTTTTGATTTCATGTCTTCAAATTCAACCTGTTTGTTGTGGTAACTGAAAGCCTATTAGGAAATATACGTTAGTCATTTGTTGCCAATAATTTGCATTTGTGATAATTTTGTGCCATGGAGTTGGTGGCTTCTGTTCTTGTGTGTATTATTCATTGTAGTCAAATTTAAATATATATATATATATATCAATATTATTACTAATACACTGGCCTGGTTCCTAGCTTATTGGTGGTACAGAGGGTATCCGCTGAATGGTACTATATAGGTTGGAGGCCTCGCTAAAGTTGAATCTGCGAAAAACCTCAGTTGTGCGCCATCTTGCTCGGTGGGGTCGGGGGGGGCTCCCTGAGCTGAGCGTGACCGCCCAATAAACCGTGACAAAACTGGGGGCTATTGGCAGGGAATTGGTTGAGAGTTTTCACTTGTGACATTGGCAGTAGTAGCAAACTATTCATTTGGGTGTAATTGCATTGCCCTGGATAGAAGGTTGTGTTTGCATTGTTAAGGTGCCACTCCGATTGTACCCTGGGTTCCAGGGAGGTGTATAGAGGAAACAGATTTGAATAGAACTTTATTGAGTTGACATTGTGAGTAGAGAATAAGCAGGAACAGGGTGGAGATTTTGCCCCTGCATAGAGAGAATATAAGGTTGCAGCTCACATTTCAGAATGAGCATCGTAGAAATCTATATGGCCAGGAAGCACCACCCACCCAAATTATTTATCAAAGGTGAATGGGTGGAGGAAGATGAAATGTGGCAAGCCAGAATTGTGCAGGGGGTTATCGCTGCAAATGTCGACATTTGGCAGGATAATGGTCCGTTTCATCGAGCTCTAACAGACTTTTATATGACACAAAACTACTATAGATGAACAGACCAAAATGATTCAGCGCACAGCATATATGTACTTCCATTTGCTGATGGTGGAAGAACAACATCAGAATAGTGTGGCCTCTGTACAGAACCAGGCTGAGCTTTTGAATGAAGCCCAGCAAGAGTTTAAACAATTAGAAACTAAAGTGCAACAAGCCACATGTTGGAGTTGAAGCAAGACTGACTCATTGAGCAGCTAAAAGATGAGTTAAAAACGCAGCAACAAGAAAATGCAGAGCGTGAAATGTGGTTTTCTGCACTGCAAGTGGAGCATAAAGAGTGTGTGGAAAATCTGGGCACACTGCAACACAAATTAAATGATCAGGTTTCTCCTAATTGTCATGTTGGAGGATGTGTTCACATTCCAATCGCAAATAAAACAATTGAAAACTGAAAATAGCCAATTAATTATGAAAGGGATCGACTCTCAAGGTGAGTTTGATCAGATGAACCAAGATCTGAACACCTTGAAACAGAGAAAGCAGTTGAGGGAAAAGAAGGACACATTAAACCAAGAGAACAGTGCCCGGTTTCAGGAAGTGTGTGAGTTAAGGATCGATGCAGATAAAAGTGAGTCATGTTCTGAGGAACTGACTGACATTAGGCTAGAAAATGCACAGTTAATAGAACGTGTGAGACAAGCAGAGATTGACCTAGAGCAGGCAACACAGTGCAGAACTGTGCAAGAGGAAGAGATTTGTTTCCTGAGAAAGTAATGCTCTGAATATGTATGCACAATGCAAGCCTCACAAAATGAAAATGAGTCCAATTATGAAGACATCAAGGGACTAAAAGATCGAATAATGGCCCAAAGTAAAGTGCTAGAAATCACTAAATCGCGTGTCAGAATTAAAAACCCAGGTTTCTGCATCCCACCAAGAGATGGGGACCGAGGATTATAGGTGTTAGAGGTTGGCAAATGAAAGGGCCAAATAAAACAGGCTTTGAGGCACCCTGACCAATCAGAGTATGGAGAAACACCCTCTGATCAGAGTGGTGACATCTCTATCAGGGATCTCGAGCCAGATAACCACGTCGGATGTCCAGAGTGCGGCAAACCTCATGTGTATCACTTATCAAGGGAATCGCGAGGCAGCTGGAATCACCCATGCCTAGTCCAACTGATCCAGAAGGCCGGTCCTTATCTGACATAGATGAGCATTCAGGGTTACCAAGCAGAAGTGCAGGTGGCCGGACACGTGGGCTCTGGGAAATTCAAAGCACCCTAGCGAGTACTTCTGACCAGGAGGACGCATTTGATGAAAAAGATCGAGTTGGACTGGCAGAAAATGAAGCTACAAAGGGACCACCCAGGTCTGCTTTGCAGAGAGAAGAGCCAAAGTTCAGGCCTCAAAATAGTATTTTAAAAACCTCCACACACTCTGGGAGATGGGGAATTCCCCAGCATACCTGGAAGGAGGGATGAGGAGGATGAGTCCTCTCCTGTGCGAAAAGGGATTACAAGGGAAATGACCCTAAGAGTTCACAGCACCACAGGAGAGAAGAGTCCAGACCCTCTGATTCTGGGAGGTTTTCCCAGTCTCATATAGGTAGGGAACACCTAGAGGACTGGGAGTGGACCACCAACAGTAGCGGCTCTGACTCAGAGGGTAAATGGACTCGGGTGCAGCAGAAAAGGACGTCTGCCAAACAGATGTAAGGTCTTGTGAGAGACCCTATTCGGCAGATAAAGGCCACAAAGAGCTTCATGACTTTCTACCATAAGAATGCCAAATATTTGGTATGGGCGCATCTAGAGCAATATATGACATCATTTGGAATTAAAAATGATAGAAATTGAATGGAGTTTGTCAAGTGGACATTCTCTCCCGAGTACTCCAGCTTCTTTGCAGGGTTGGAGGACCAAGATCACCATAAATGGTCCAGCTACAGGGAAGCCATTTTAAAACACTTTTCCATTCAAAGAAACCCACAGGGGCACTGCAAGGCGGCATACAACGTGCAGTGTGGGGAAAAGCAGGAGCCTAGAGAGTTTGTGCAGGAGCTGAAGCAAGTATTGGCCCAGACTTTTAGGCAGGTCAACACCAATAGTAGAGAATTCATCAATACATACTTTCATGCGCTCCCAAAATACTTTGACCCAATTAGTAAGAGATTTTCATGAGTGTAGAACCCTGGATTGGGTGATTGAACAGGCCACTAGGATCTATGAGGTCCAAACGCCCTCTGAAAATAAACACCTTAAACCCCCCAAACTATCAAGTACACCTGCCGCTGCAAAGGTAGCAGAGGTGAAAAATAACCCTCCATTGGACTTAGAGACGGGGCCCTAAAAATACTCCTTCTGCAAACCAGCAGAACGACTGGTAGAGACCACCCTCAGATTCAGCCCATCAAGGGGGAGTCAAGCAGGATACCCGACAAATGACCCTTCGGATCCTACCACCTATGCAAGTCCAAAATACAAAGGTGCAAGACCTATACCTGGATATATATGGACTCCCCTGGCACAAAGGTGGGAGAACTTCCAATCAGGTAAGTAACGCCCTAGTAAACCTCCCTCCAAACCTCCCTCCGCAGGGAATTAATACTCCACTTCGCTACTTGAACTTCTTTCACAGGTACCCCCGAATCCTAATTTCCAAAATAATCCTCCTTTCTCTCCCTGCTTTCAGGACAATAGATTGCTGATCCCGGGAGAAGGGAGACCTAGGATAGAAAGTAATCAGGGAAACTTCCAGTACCCTAGCTGCTCCAGGAAAAGGGACAGTTAACCTTTCCGGGAGCAGCAAACGTATGAATCAAGGCCTCCATACCAACCAGAAAGTGTCACAACTGAAGCGACATGTCCAACAGTTAACCTAATACCTGGGTTGCATGCAGACGGCTCGGTTGAACCCTCAACTGGAATCTGATGCCCAGAATAACCCAACAGCTTGGTCTGAGGCCCCAGGGTAGGGCTGACTGGAAGAAAATTCCGACAACCAACAGGTTCCTGAGGAAAGGGCCTGAGGGGGGAAGGGAGGTGCGAAGCACTAGAGGAAGCATCCTTTCCCACCAGCTCAAAACCCCTGGAAACCTCTGAGCCTGGGTATGAATCTTCTATCCCCGAAAAGCTGGAACCTAAAAAACAGAGGGTAAGTAGGAGAAAGCAAGAGAATTCACTTTGTGGAGGAAGTCCACATCATCCCTTTTGAAGGAAAATAATCCCTGGAGAATTAAGAAAAAAAATCTTCTCTTTCAGGGATGGAGGGATCCCCCACCCCCAAAGAAAAATGGGTCCCAAAAGACCCTGACTTTGACGGGGTAAGTATGGCGACTGACCCAGAAGAAAATGTTCTTAAATCCCATGTCACTCAGATGACCCAGAAATCACAGAGGTATTCTTCTCCCAAACAGTTTCTGGGAACTGGCTCCAGGAAAAGGGGCAAAGAATCGGGGGGGGGGAGGGGTGCAGGGGAGGTTGTTTCCAATCCCATCTGTTTCTGGGTGCAAAATCTTTTTTACAGATTCCCGACACGACACAGAAAACTGTCATAAATCAGTGTCGGAGTTCAATATAAAAAAAGTTAACCACCAAGCTGGCATATGATGCACATTTTCTTTGCCCCTTTGAGGAGAGAGAAGAAAGATTTTATGCAGCCGTCAAGGTACAGGGTTAGTGTACATTATCAGCGCTGGTGGATACTGGATCCCAAGACACCCTCCAGTCCAAAAAGTCCAAAAAGGCCTTGAACTAAATAAATTCAGGAAGGGGTGGAAAATCACCAAATTCCTCTCCCACCTCTTCACGGGCAACTTCAAAATTTTGATGGGAATAATATTTCCCTTGAAGGGCCTGCGGATGTGGAAATAAAAATCGGGCGACATGGGGTGAAACACCCCTTGATAGACGTCAATCCAGAGGGTACACCTTGTCTTGAAGGGGCCCCTGAGGGACCCTCGGGTGTGGAAACAAGGCACAGTCACCACACTCGAATAGATACGCCAGACACGAGGTTCCGTTCCCAAAATCTAGGGTTTATTGCAATACAAAAGTCCCAGTTGGCCAAATGGTCCCACGCCCCGCGACGTGTGTCTAACAGACCTCGGGGGATGCAAGAGAGAATGAAACGTACATCAGTTACATATATACAAACCGAGCACCTTACAATCAGCAATGACACAGTCTGACACATTTGATGCCGCCCCCAATTCATTTCCCTTTGAATTAGAGGCGATGATTGACCAGTGTGACAAATATGACACCTTAGACCACCATATTTAGTAACGGTTTGCAATCTTCAATTTTACAGACACCATTCTTTATTTGCGAGAACACAGCGTTTGTTTTTCATGGGCAAGCTGCGCGTAGGAGACTGGCACATACCAGACTTCAATATCTTAGTTTCGATTCTCCCTCCGCAGGGAATTAATACTCCACTTCGCTACTTGAACTGCTTTCACAGGTACCCCCGAATCCTAATTTCCAAAATAATCCTCCTTTCTCTCCCCGCTTTCAGGACAATAGATTGCTGATCCCGGGAGAAGGGAGACCTAGGATAGAAAATAATCAGGGAAACTTCCAGTACCCTAGCTGCTCCAGGAAAAGGGACAGTTAACCTTTCCGGGAGCAAAGTGTAACGGTTTGCAATCTTCAATTTTACAGACACCATTCTTTATTTGCGAGAACACAGCGTTTGTTTTTCATGGGCAAGCTGCGCGTAGGAGACTGGCACATACCAGACCTCACTATCTTAGTTTCGATTCTCGCTCTAGAGGTCAGCCCGCTCTCCGGGGCCTCACTGGGCTCAGAAAGGGGGGCTGTAAAGAAGAGCATAATTCAACTCTTTAAATGCTAGTTTCGTACATTGCTATTCTTTCAGGAGACTCGCTGGCATTCGTGTACTGATTAAATGCCTTTCTCCCTGCCTTCAAGGATATGTGAGGGAGGGAATCTGGCATTTCTGCCTGGCTCTCCAGTGTAATGTTTCAACATGTTTCTTAGCCTTGGACCATGGAAGCGAAATAATATCTACAGCAAATCAGTTTCACATGAGGCAAAGTGGCAACGTTAGAGAGAGCAGAGAGAAAACAAAATGGCGATTCTGGTCATCTTAAAATGGCCTCACTCTAGTTGAACTAATAGCTACGTAATAAATAATGAATATATATTCTTAACAGTGTAAATGAGGCGGTTGGTCTTCAGCCAACCAATTATCAATCATTTCCGGACCCTCAAGGGGTGTTTGGTTTTTCTGGACTGACAAACCCTCCTCTTGGCCGTATGCCAAACGTCTCATCCATACATTGCATCCTCCTCCGACCAAGTATTTGGATTTGATTCGGAATCTGATTCAAATTCTGACTCATGTACACTTGTTGTCTCCTCGTTATTATCAATATCAATTGACATGAATTCTTTAACGGTTTCAGATTCGTTACTAGTGCTTGATTTAGTAATGTTTTTTCGTTTCATCATTTGTACACACACTTCGCTAATTTCATTACATACTATGGGGAGACAATGTATGTAACAACATGATGTCACGAATATTGCTAGGATTGCTACTAGGATTGCAAATAGCTTCCATCCCCAGGACCGCAACACTTCCCAGAACCAGGAGCTTATGTTCAATTCCCAGCCACCTTCAGAGGGGTGGATATCAGAGCTTAACACATGCAATTTTCTTATCGCCTCGAAAATCGTGGGGGAGGAGTCACTTAAAAATATGCAACACGTTGATCCCACGATTTTGCAAACACCACCGTGATCAACTAAGATTATATTAAGGGCCATTCTATTTTGCAGTGACATTAATCTAATTCCTTTTTCCTCGAGAGTCATATTATATAATGCCAGTTGTTCCATTTATTGTTTCTTCTAATATCCTAGACAGTCGCCTTATGTTATAAGAGTTTATCGCCTGGCCCCAAAATGGTACAAATGATTTCGCTATGTCTTCTGCAATCAACCCGTCCCCACTATTCCGGCGAGGTCCTGACCTGGTAGGCTTGGCTATATCCGCTGTTTTTGAAAGGAACACCCCAGGAAACCTAAATAACACGTGCCTCCCCAGTTCCTAGGTAACCAAGGATATGCTTTTTCTCCACATATGAAATACACAGGATCTCCCAAATATATTGGTTCCACTTCTTTATCGAGGAATGCTATGTTCCTGCATCTGGTAAATGTTCCTACCTGGAAAGAACCCTTTTTCTTTAAACAGAATGTGACAGAATGAGGGTTATAATTCACTGTATATGAAGGGGGTTCTGCATGCTTATTTCCCTGTGGGCTCATGTGGACCGTGATCACAGAAGTTTTATAAGGTACAGACAATCTATCCTGTGGCATTATTGCTGGTGTAATTAATCGTCTTTTATGGAACATGGAGCAACCCACTGGTTTCATAATCACTTCCTCGAATTCATTCATATTTGTTTTATCTAGTTGACCAGTTTCACTTTCGTTCCATTTCCCATAATATAGGGCACTCAGAGAGGCATAACATGCGGAAGTCAATGGCAGGGACTGTACATACCATCCTATTCCTTTGCCACCATGTTGAGGCAAATGGGCACAAACCCAGCAATTGTTTTTTTCTTAGGATTGAGTGTGTCATATTCATTATTAATAGCAATGTGTTGTTCCCATATCCTTCCCTATGTCTTTCTTCCATTGGGGACATGGTATAGGAAATCACATGGACTGGGCTGTCTGTTGTTGAAATGTTCATAATGGGCAAGAGTACTTCAAGAGGGTGCATATCCTCTAGGTAACATAATACTGATATGGTCAGCATTGGGGCTAATATACTCACATTACTATGGTTGGACCCAGCATACAATTCTTTTTACCATGTCCTTTTTCCGCCTTTCTATGTACTACGTTTAATTCTCTATCAGCATTGGTGCAGGAGGGGGCATTTGCTGGTTCCGACATTTCTTCTCTTCCTTCTTCTTCTGCTGTGCTCGTCGTGAATATCTCTTGTTCATGTGCTTCCCAGGATGTTGACAGAGTTCAATCAAAGGCTACAATCTTTTTATGCCAGTTCGCTATCTGCCTGGATTGCTTTTTCATTTGGCAAGGCCTTCGTGCATTTTCACATTGCCCTATAGTTTCAGAGCAGCTGCCTTTGTACCACGTTCACCCCGCTTGTTCACTCGGGTTCCTGACACATGGATTTAGCACCGAGGAGTTGCGTTTCGTGAGCTGTCTAACTTGCACAAGTCTTACGCCACCCTCCTCTAGGCCTCCGTTTCCCACTTCATCCGAAAATAGGAAACAGAGGCAAGAAATTCACCAAGAGATGAAAATGTGATCACTCCTTCTTTCTGCTCCGCAGGTTGTACCGATTTGCTCCTGGTACCGTGTGATCAACAAATAGTGCGGGTGCACTTCCGGTCTCGAGCTTGGAGTCAGCCTGGGGCACAATGGCAGATGATGGGTGCCCAGACGACAATGCAGGCTGTGGCGCAACAGAAGATGGTGGGCGCCACAGAGGTATGCGCTTGATGTCGGCCAGCAGAGATGCAGAATCTGCTGGACAACGTTGAGGCACTCTTTGCTCTTCCGTTTTTATGGCAATCTCATCAGGCTCTGTTTCACAATCAGGCAACTTCTGTGGCAAAGGACTGGCAACGACCTTTTTCGTTTCTGGAACCACTTCTGTCTCCTTCTGCTGGTCTTTGTCCCGATCAGTTGACGTGTCTAATGGCGATGGGACTTTCTTGGCGTGCGTGGCATGAATCCATGCCTTGCGTCCATCCACGCGTAGTGCTGTCTGCGTGGTTAAAAGTACCTGATAGGGCCCACGCCACCTGGGTGCCAGCAATGTTTTGCGCTCGTAGTTCTTGATCAGCAGCCAGGTTCCTGGCTCTAATGCACATCCTGGGCCAGTATACCGCACCGCTAATGCCTCCTGCACCTGCTGATGAATCAAATGCCGTTTTTTTACTAATAGATTACAGTAAATGCGGAGTACAGGGTATTCTACCTCTCTCATTCTCCTAGGCTGGGGTGCGCACCACACATTCGCCGGTCTCCCCATTATGATTTCATAGGGAGAGAGCCCAGTTCTGGCCTGCACTGACGTTCGCATACACAGTAACGCTATTGGTAATGCATCTACCCAACTTAGTTTGCTGTCTGCACAGGGAAACGACCTCACTTGTATGACTGTGCAAGGCATAAATTAGTTTTAAAAAATGTATTAGCAGATTTTGCCAATTACATTTTTTTTGATTTGCAAATGAACTAATTTGATTAGCAATTTTGTACTCATATTGAATGGCACCAGAATTAGTTCTACCCCAAGATATAGAATTAGCAAGAATGCAAAAATAATTTATATGTACCTAATGAAGTATAACATCAGTGCAATGTCTGTAAAATGTAAAGGTTTGCTGCATGAATGTTACTTCCAAGCTCTAATTAGTACACATTGTTTTGGATTAAACAAGAGCCTCAATGGTATTGTTTATTTGCAAAGTACACCCGTAGTAACCTCCTTGGAGTATTTGCACCACCCTGCACCGAAGACTACACATCTCAGAATGCAAAACCATGTTTGATCTCATGGATGAACTCAGCTTTAAAAAGAAATGGCTTTGAGACACTTTCTGTGCAAATGTGGTGTTTAAGGCATCTACTTATTTACACATTCACAGGACTCTTGACAGTTAGCTTTGATAAATCGTTCTCCCGTTTCCTCTTGCTTCCCACTATTCTGATTCAAGTGCTAACATGAAAACAAATCTATTATTGCAAGTCTTAGTTGCTGCTGACAGGAAAGAACAAATGATTTAGCCTTCTGCAGGCTTTATCAGTGAAGAGCTGCGTGCTAGCAAAGGGATCTGGGACGAATATTTTGCCCACAGCCCTGCAATTTTACCACAGCCTGCTCAGAAAGCATTCTAATATTCAAATTGTGATTGAAAGAAGGCTTTCTGCCAGTACCTGCAGTGTTTTTAGTGCAGGGCTGACTGCAGGCAAGTGGCTGGTATTGATATTTCTCCCACCCAAACGGGCAGGAGAAAATTAATTCCCAGCGTGGCCACCTGCACCAATAACACATCCTGCTTGCAGAAGGCCTTTGAATTACATTAAAAAGATAGTTTTGGAATAAAAAGTTGGGCTAGGCTTTGCTTACCTCTTAAGGCCCGTTGCTAAGTCGCAGTGGGAAGGTCCTCTCTGCCTAATCTTCCTCTACACTGCAGACCAATTCCTACAAAATAGGCAAAAAGCAACTGATTACCTACCCACAACAATGAACACTCACTCTGAGGGGGGTGGAGGGGGACTCAAGAATTGACAGCCCAACAAATGCCAGTGCAGCCACTTGCCAACAGCCAGCCCAGCAATCGGGGACAGCGTTGGTGCCTTTCACCTTTACAAACATATGCAAATTTGGAGATTTGCATGTATTTTGCCCCAGAGCGCCTGTACAGAGCTGAAGTTTCCTGCATTAAAACTGCAAAATCATTGGCTGCATCTGTAATGATTCTGCAGTTTTATTTGTTTTTGTTAGGTGTTAAAATGCCATCTTCAACTAATGCAGCCAGCTATCAAAAAGTAATTGGGGCCGGGGCAGGCGGTTTAGGGGGGCAAAAAAAATAAAACTGTTCAAAAGACTAAGATATGTAGGCTTAACCGCAAAAGGGGAGGGTAAGTCGAGATCAGGACTTTTTGCCATGCGCTTCTGAAAAGAGGCATCAGGCTGCGAGATAGCAGACAAGATCAAAGTGCAGTTGGATTCTAGTAAACATTTTAAAAACACTGAAAGACTTTTTTTGCAGGCAGTGTGTGAGAGAACAAGGGTGAGTGAGAGTGAGAATGAACGCTAAGGAACATGGGACACAGGGAGCAAGGGAGAGTGGAGGGCTATATGCAAGAAAGAGTGCAGTTGTGAGTGAGATCTCAGGTGCAAGTAAGGGTGTGGGTGACTGCGATTGAGAGCTATCGTGCAAGAACGCATGAAAACTAGGTTTGAGTACAAATGAGAGCTAAAGTATGAGAGAGTGAGAAGTGCATTATTTGAATACATGAGAGTAGTGAGTGTGCATTTCCAGAGGGCTAAGGTGTGAGAGCTAGGATGCAAGATTCAGAACTATGGTGTGAGAATAAGAACCATGGCTGTGGTGCATAACACATTGACCAAGGCAAGCAAACAAATCCTGGCCTGGCCTCTTGTAGTGCAGCCCCTCAAGGTGCTAATAACTCTGTTGCTGTCGCGCGTTTAGTGCAAAATCCCCTATGACTGCAACCCAACCTGCCACCCCTCCCAGCTGGTCCCAGTGATAGTTAACACCACTAGCAAGGCTTCTCACTAAGGAAGGTGTACGGGTGGCCTTGAGGGGGCCTGGACCTCTACCCTGTGCAGCAGCCCGCCCTGACAACAGGCATTAGAAGGCTGCAATTAGGTTGTTAGATCATGTGTGTTATGCATCATACTTGAAGCCACGATGGTGGTGCTTCAACAGGTGACCAGAAGGTATAATGTGCAAGACTGCTACAAGCTGTTCAACTGACACAAAAGATAAGGAGGTACATCTCTGTAGGCACTCAGTAAATCTCCTGAAACAGTCATCAAGCCTGAACAGGATTATGGCATTCACATGGCCTGGTTGAAAGTCAGAAGGGACCAGATCCTTTGAAATTGTGTTTGTGATAGGTCTGTCTCTTTTGACCTTCTTGCAGCGACCATGTGCCAGCCACAAAACAAAGCATTTTTCATTATCACAAACGGTGCGGGAGCAGTGGAATGTAGCAGAGTGATGATGAGCTCATCATTCATTTAATTAAAGTTAAGATTTTTTGGATATTAAATCTGAAGTAGTTATTTTGCAGCACCTGCCGTAATAACGCAGCCTGCTGCTCGTAGAAGAGGCCTTCTATGAGCAGCAGGCTGCGTTATTCATGCTTGCCAACACTACTGATTTAGGCAGTAGGCTACTGCTTTTTAAGCAGTCCTACCACCTACAGATTTGGGTGACAGATCCTACTCCTTTTTACAGGGGCTGGTATGTGACTGTAAGGCAGGATGCTTGAGACTGGCCCAGGACAAAGCATGCAACACATTAGTTAGTCTGTGCATTGGGCGGGTGATTACTTTGAGTGATGGGCTCAGACCAATCCAGTGACCTGACGGCTACATGACTCTGCCCTGCATCTGGCCTGGACAGGCCTTCGGTGAACCACCATTGAAGGCAAGTGGCAGAGCCTACCACCATCACACAGCATCTGCCTATCAGACTGAGGAGGGTATTAGTCTCCATGTTGTTCAGTTATTCATCTTGCACTGCAGGAATAAATATGTATTGACCGGGTATGTGATACAGAGCATTGGCAAACTTTGCCTACTGTGTCATTACCTTCTGTGAAGTTAGGTAGTGAATTCGGTTTTAACTTAACTTTCAGAATTATACATTTTAAACATTTGAACATATTTCCATGTTGTGCATTTTAGGATGCTCCAGTGGGGCCAACAATGCATGTTTTGTATTTTCCTGTGATGCAATTGTTATGCGAAGTATTAACAATTACATCACAGGAAAATACAAAACATCCATTGTTGGCCCCACCGGAGCATTCTAAAATGCACAACCCATCAAACAGCACAACATGGAAAGATGTTATTTTAGAAACTACTTGAAAAATCCTACATCTTTTTGGTCACAGAATGTTGGCAAGTATTACGGCGGGTGCTGGGTGTTAAAGAGCTATGGCGGGTGCAAGTGTCTGATAATATTTCTGCCGCCTGTTCGGGCGGGAGAAATATTATTTTCAGCCACTTGCTCACACCCATCAACTGCTGTAGTAACGCAGCCTGCTGCTCGTAGAAGAGGCCTTCTATGAGCAGCAAGCTGCGTTATTACGAGGGGTGCTGGGTATGAGCAAGTGGCTGAGAATAATATTTCTCCTGCCCGATCGGGCAGGAGAAATATCATCACACACTTACACCCAGCACCCACATTTCAAATCTAAAGGGCCTGGCTCCCCCACCCAAACCTCCCCTACTGACTCCCTCGGCCAGGCCTCCTTACCTCAAGAAAGTCAAGCCAGAGTGTGAGGGGGGCTGAGATCCTCCTCTCACCACGTGATGACGCTGCATCCGGGCTGGGCTGACATAACATTTATACAATGTTTTTAGCCCAGCCCGGGTGCTTCTGCCTCGCCTTCAGTGCACGTTGTGCACAGCAGGCAGAACTTTAAAAGGCACAATATTTTTTTTCTTCTTTTTTGCTGTGGAAATGACATCGCAGTTGGTGCGACATGATTGCTAAAGTAAACAGCAAAACATTGTTATTAACTCGCAAATTGCGATGCGATACCACTTATTTTATGCCTTGCTGTGTGAACAAGGTCCTCTGGTCCCAAACTAACTGGGCGATCAAACTAAAACAAAGAACAAATTATGTGAGTTTGAATGGCACCTGCCATGTGATTGAACAACGGTCCGACAAAATAGAATTCCATTTCAGGAACAATCAAGTCCCAGACATCACTGTCCTCCCTGTAGGAGAACAAACTGGTGGTGGCAACCCTTCTCCATTCTTGAAAATCAATCTACCTCCAGTTTGTGGTATTCCACACTGGGAAATACTCTGAAATTCTATACCAATCCAAAATCAGAAGAAAACCCAAATGCCATGACAAAAGGTGATGAAAATCCAGCTCAAAGTCTGACCAACATCCAGATAAAGGGTGAACAGCAGTTTTTCCCCATTCAGATAAATGAAGGGTAGGAACCTGTTCTAGCCAGAGTATGCCTGAATGACGGAAGAAGCTTCATCAGCGAAGCATTATTCAGAAAACTCCCAAAAGATCAGACCATTCACACATTTGAATTGATTGATAAATGGGAAGTGGGCCTGAAAAACCCAAATTCCAAACATCTTCTGCCTAACAGGTGTCTAACATTTTCCATTGGCGATAAAAGCAGAGAACATAATTGTTGGGTCGTGAGAGATGTCCCTTCCGCCTTTTACTTAGGCAGTGACATTCTCAGTCTATTTGTAATTAATTTGTACCTAATTAATAATAAATCCTGGTCCTGACTTGTGGCTACCCCAGTGGGCTTTGACAACACTGACAAAGCATTGTAGTCCGTTCAATTGCTGCCTTATGCGGTTGAAGTTTAAGTGGGAGAAGATGTTACCATCCCAGGACAGGTACAACAATTTACAATTTCCTTAAAAAGTGAGGACGGAACCTAAAAAATCAAGAAGCTTATATAAATTTGAATGATCTCCGACAACAAGGTTTGTATTTACATCCAACACCCCTAGTTGACCTAGAACACAACACCATTTGAATATTGGTGTATAACAGCCACCCTTGAAGTATCACTTTGGGCGCAGACACCTTTATTGGAATGGCGGTTGATGCCCAACATTATTCTATTGATTTAGGTAACGATATCATTCGTCCAATCCCAAATGACTGCTTTAGTATCAACTACGGTATCCCTCCTGAAAAGATTTTCACCAGAAAAGGGGGGAATTTCTTGGTGTACTTTCTGCCCTTATGGTGTGGAAGAGGTGACCTGTGACATCAGGAAGGATGAGGTGGTATTCTGAGTCAACAATGACTACCTCCCATCCTTGGAGCCATATGTCCAGGCCAACACCATAGCAAGAAATCTCTCCGCCCAACTGGCGGATACAGCCGAAATAGCGGAGTCCAAAGTCTTTCCATGCTTTGAGCAGATAGTCGAAGAAAGGATCAATCTTGCTGAAGCCTGTGAGACTGAGGAGCAGAAATAGGTGTTTCTAGATTTTCAGGAGATCTTTTCAGTGGACTCGTATGACTGTGGACGCACAGATGCACACTTAACCACCATACCCACGGACCCAGAGATGGCTCCAGTATTTGTGAAACAATACCGGTTAACTCCCGTGTCCATGGTGTCACTCAGATTATTAAAAATTTAGAATCGCGTGGAATAATTCATCCAATCCACAGTACCTTTAACAAACCGGTACTGGGGATACACAAACCCCAATGGCCAATGGAGACTTTGCGCAGACCATAGGGAGTTAAAGGGATCCAACTGTCACGATGGCTCCTTGCCTACATCAATCAGAGGATGGCCCAGATCCAAGGGTCAAAGATGTAAACCATGATTGACCTGACAAACGGTTACTGGACAGTACCCGTCAATAGGGAAGACGAATACAAGTTTGCCTTTACCTTCGCTGGGCAGCAATGCACATGACCTGAACCCCCTTTGGCTACATAAACTCCAGCAACATCTTTCTACATAAGTCCATGCTGATTTGGGCAGAAGGGGAAATCTGGCCTATGTAGATGTCTTAATCAAGAGCTCAACTGTGGAGGAACAGATAGCAGAAATCCAGGGGGCACAGTGGGGTAAGATCCATGCAAACTTCTTGGGGCATGAAATCCCCCCTGAGTGTCTGTCCCCAGTCAAAAAAGGTGGAAGCATTATTGAAATTGAAGGACACCACTACTCCGCGAGAATTAAGAAGCGTTCTTGGACTTACTAATTATTGTACAAAGTTAATTTAAGACTTTGCAGTGGTCACTCAACCCTTGGTCCATTTATTAAAGTCTGGGGTCATGAGGTAGTGGGGTCTGGAAAACAATCTGAGGCAGTAAAACAACTAAAGAGAAGCCTTTCCCAAGCCCCTTGTTTGGCTTACCCCATCAAGAACAAGGAGTTGTTCTTGGAGACTGGGTTCTCAGATGCTTGCTTAACAGTGGCATTGTACCAAAAGCACGACATGGTCAACAATGTAATCTTGTACGCGAGCAGGACTTAGTCCTCTATGGAGGAAAAATTCAACAACTGCGAAAAGGCACTCCTGGCTACGCTGTGGGCATTGAAGAATTACCGCCTATTCATCCAGGGGAAGACATCATTGTTGAGACTCCTCACAAATCCTTGCAATATCTACAAAGTGACCAAATCCAAACCAGGAGCATAAGTAATTCCAGAATTACTTCCTGGATTCCGTCTATATTTCCTGTGGATGTCGGATATGGCCAAACCAAGAAAAGTCCCCTAGCGCAAGGATTGGCTGACTTGCATGACTATGCTCAAGAAAACGGGCTTGAGGACGAAAGTCTAAGGACCACTGACATATGGAGGCGCACCTTACTTTTGCGCACAAAGTCTGAGGAAGACCTGTGTCGGGGGATACCCACAGTTTATTTTGGTGGGTGCTCCTGCCATGTTAGCAATCACGGGGAAAAGGAACTGGTGGCGGGCATTGGGAATGCCTGGGTGAATGATGCCCCGGGACCCTCTGCTGGGTACAAAATAGGTCCCCAAAGTAGTCACGTGGCAGAGTTGATGGCGGGACATCAAGCCATCCTCACTACAGCACACCACCAACTCAAACAACTAGTCATAATCACTGAACTGGGTTTGTGGAACACCTGATTAACTGGAAAAATCGAGGCATGATTTGTGCAAATAATCCGTTAAAGCATGGTAAATTAATTCAATCAGCTGATGACCATCTATTGAAAAAAGATCAGAGGTCACACCAAAATAGAGTGACCAGACAAAACTGGAAATTACTTGGTTGACCAGTTGGCAAAAAACCAGAGCCATTCACAGGGATTTCATATAAACTGAATCCCTGTTGGGGGAAATACAAATCACTTCTGTCACCAGGTCCCAAACCCATGCCAACAATTTACTCTCAACTGCCCAGTGGAGTAAAGAAACCCCAGATGCAGATTTGATTACTGCACGAAAAGAGGATCCAATTATTGGGTAATGTTATCAACATATTGAAGACTCTGTGAATGTTCCACTGACAGAATCGTATTATACCGGGAAACAGGATCTCTGGTGTTGAAGTTTTCCAAAATGTTCCGAATCCAAGACGGTTTGTTAGTATGGAGATCCCTATCTGGATGTGACGAGTGGGTGGTACTGTTGTAAGGGGAAACACCACCCCTGCAAGGGTTAATTGAGGTGCTGACGCAAGGCGAGGAAGAGGAGAGCTTCAGAAGAAAGAGGCAGTTTGTTTAATAAAGAACATAAACAAAGTTAGACGTTGTCCTGTGTCATCACCTTGGCCCAACAACTTGCGACGAGAAGTGAAAGAACTACTATCTTGCCCGGCTAACCTGCGCAGCTGTCCTGCTAAGAGCCAAACGGTGGCTCGCCCACCCGCTGATGTCCCGGCGTCCTTCCAGGCTGCTCGCCTGTCGTTTTCGTTGCGCTGGAGCAGCCAACGGCATGTGCAGGAGGCCCGCCCGTCCGCAGACCGCGCCATGAAAAAGAACCCAAGGCCTACAGCCGGCAAGTCGGCGCCCATGCATACTGCAACATGGGAGCCGTGAAGCCATCCACCTGCCCTCAACGTGTGCAGTGGACCCTGCCACTCACACGTCATCCTGTTTACCTGCTCCGCTATAGGAGAAATATAGAGAGAAGAAAGACATTACAATGAGGCAAGCCAGCAAATTACAACAAATAAGGAACTGGACGAGCAGAGAGTACCAGCAGGGCAAGGACATGCAAATGAAAAAAATGATAATAAGCACCCTCCTCCCCGCCATTGACCACACAGAAGTAAAAAGGCGAAGGCACCCATAAAACCAGCAACACTAACAGACACGAGTGCCCAACTCACTATCCACCATGTCAGACCCAGCTGGGGCACTGGGTGGAGCACAGCACATCGCCAGCAATGTGGTGTTTTTGAGGAAGCCATGCCCATTCAACCTCCAACCCCAGCTAGACGGGTCCAGATGGACTGCATGGGTTGAAGATTTCATGGGATTCATCAATGCCGCTGGGGACGAGAAGTCGCCCATGCTCAAGGTAATCTTCACGAATCTGACAGGGATGGAAATCAACAGCATCATCAAAACAATCCCGGCAGAAGACCAAACCACCTATGACGCCCTTGCCTAGTTGTTAGGAAGAATTCTCAGAAATGTGCTAATTCCCTCCACTTTAGAGACCCCCAGTAACTTTGCTGGATTTTGGGGACTTGATTTTTTTTAACCTTGAGAGAGTGAGTCCCTTTTTCCCCAATCTCTCATGTATTTTAATGTGATTTGAACACTGTTTCTTTTGGTTATCGAGTCTGACAAACTCCATAGGCATCATCTTTTACATTGTGTCACACAGCACCTTCAGTACAGTGACACAGGGAAGTCCTTCAGATTTCCCAAAAATTTGAATACCTTCTCTGGGATAAACTACTGTTTCCCAGAGCAGTAAAGTGAAATTGACTTTACTTGTGTAACTTTCTAGACCCAGCCCACACCATCTTACAATGGGGTGCTGGAGAGGTTACCTATTATCCCCTTTATCTAGCTTCTCATGTAAAATGTTTAGGTTACCCTTTCGTCACTTAATGGCTGTTGGCAGTGGTTTAGCTTTAACTACTGTGGTGTGCATTTACCGCGTGCTGCGTTCCCAGCTGCAGTAAAACACCCAAGGGTGCCATTTCTTTGTAGAAAAGTCCTTCTTGAGATTTACTCTGTGCGCCAAACCAGCTTTGGTCCCATTGTTCGCTTTGCCTTTGGCAGGATTCACGAGTGAAGCCCGCCTCTGGCTCCAGGGTGTCTGGGGTAGGCAGGTAGTGAGGAAGGTGCCCGAAACTCCAGTGCTTAGTCTCCTAGGAGACCCAAATGCACTCTGTGGTGTTTGGCCGGCTGACTATCCGGCAAGGACAGCCGGCAGCTTGGCTGGAATGAATGAAAGAGAACTGAATAAAAGGCTTGTCTTTTGGCTTGGAAGGCAGAGCCGACCACTGGACGAAGGAACCGAAGAAGAACTTGAAGAGGACGCCTGCTGCAACTCCTGGACCGTTGGTTTGCCCGGTGAAGCCCTGCTGCAGTGCTGAAACTCTAAATTCGTATCGACAGAGAAGCCCCTGCAAGGACGGCTTCTCTCTTTGAGTTGGTGGGACCAATCCACTCCAAAGTAAGCCACCTGGACATCCATCTCTGAGCTGGTTGAATTTCCGCAGAGTTGCTGCTGGAAACCGTATAGCCAGGGAGAGGAACACCAGACTGTGTGCGTTGCTTGTAAGCTGGCCTAGAGCTCCAGGAAGCAGGATTGACCGAGCTTTAGTCCCCCCAACAGTGTGCGGGACCCCAGAAGCAAGTAAAGCCCATCTCGACAGCCAGAAACCGCAGTGTTGCTTTTTGCGGTAGACGCAGGGAGCTGAAACACTGAAAAGCCACTAAAAGTGAAGTTTGCCGGTTGCGATTTTTGAACGTCCCAGTGTAGCGCATGAGTCCCCTGAAGTCCTCCCTCTTGTCCCCACAGGTGAGGCCCAGGAACAGTGAGATCTGCAGAGCTGCACAGGAACAGGAGTCCTCTTTTCTTCATTTCTAAAGGTACTGTACAAAGTCTAAGAGAACTTACCCCTTGAAGTAGAGTTGCTTTCATCACCTACTACTCACAAGTTTAATCAGCTTGTGGCCCTACATTTGATTCTTCTTTTCTTCAAAGACTTCTAAAACATTGTGCAAAGACTTTTCCATGAACCTAACAGAAGTGGCTCATCCTATATAAGACTTTTTGCTCATTGACTTTGGCCTAACCTATTGTCCTGAATGACTCTTCCTTGGGAGATCCAAAAGTATTTGCCTGCTTAAGAATATTTGTGGTCTCTTGTTTGTTCTAAATAATAGTTTTCTTTGACTTATTACTATATGATCCTAAATGCAACAGTGATATATTAATGTCCCTAGTAGCCTAGCAATTGAAGTCACCTGAGGGTGTAGGTAGTGTCTGTGGGCCATCCCAAAAGGGTATCTACTGATTTAGAGATATTAAGAGTGTGTATTTCAGTGTTATTATTATATTTCTTCCTTCTGAAGACTTATTCTAGCTGACTGATAAATTAATAAATGTTTAATCAAGAAACCTTGAGTGTAAGAGTTTATTTGAATACTTGTAACTGTAAATCTCTGTGTAACTCCACTTCAGCTCACATTGACCACTCGAGAGATGCGCCTGGCTGCTCAACACACTACCAAAACTGTGTAGTACAGGCTTATACCAAAGGTTGGGTTTCCTATACCTGTAGTCAGAGTTGTTTGTAGTCTTCCCAGAGGGTACTGCATACAAACTTTGCCTAACACTGGTCATTCAGCCGTATAGGGATTATCAACGGTATGTGTTCAACCAGTGCAAACAGGCGTCCCACAAGACAGTGGAGGAGTTCCTCATACGCCTGCGCCAAAAGCTGGTCCACTGCCAATTCCAGCCTTTTAAGATGACGAGGAGATCAGACTCTGTGTCATTGGAGGGTGCACATCGTCCATACTGCGGAAGCAGCTCCTGAAGAAGCCCTTGAAGATTGATAAAGTCCTCGAGACTGCAAGAGTCCATAAGAGGGTAGAGATCCAAGGATCCACAATGGAGACACCCAAGAATCTGACTGACAGAGACAACTCGGTAGCAGCCGTCACCTGCCGTAGGGACACAGGGAGAAGGTCACCAGACTACCCAAACCCAACAAGGGGACCACCAGGGGAAGGATACATACAGACGAGACTAGGGCAGTGCCCAAAGAGGCTATGCTACTGATGTGGCCAGATATTCCCTCACACTGGCCCGTGCCCAGCGAGGATCCATGTGCGGTAGAGAAGGCCACTTCCAGGCCGTTCCTGCCGAGAAGGGAGACCGTTCCTGCCAACCCTTCAGACTCTAGTGACGCAAAGCAAGACATTCTCGCCACAGCCAAGACCGACAATGGGCCGCCATTCAGCGACCAGGACTTCCACCAGTTTGTGAAGCATATGAGACCGTGATCACGCTGAACCCATTCTGTCGTTCGCAAGCTGGATTTGTTCCCACCTCACGATTTGCAGCCATTTGGCATTAGCTGCAGTCTGCCCCTCTGCAGGCATCACCCCCCCCCCCTCTTCAGGTGTTATTCTGGGATTACTAGTAGCGCTGAATGTAATGTGGCCAGCGAACATCCCCTCCATGATGCTGGAAGGTGCAAGTAAGCTTGTTGGACGCAGATGCACTAATAATCCATCAGCGCAGCCGTTCTTTTCTTCATGTCTGTGATCAAGAAAGTTTTGTTGCAATGTTCCTTTGTGCCGACAAAGACTATACCTTTGCTGCGGAAACAGTCTATATTATTCTTCCTTGTGCACTTGCACCGGCTTTCCCATTGTTGCAATCCACGTCAGCTTTGTGATATGCTCTGTTCAGATTTGCGCCTTGCTATATGTTACCAGTCCTTCTGCCAAGCAAGGTAGTGTGCTGTCCTGCCAGTTGTTATTGACATACTTCCACCCCTTCACCATCAGATAGGGTAACTCTACACACTTGGTGCTTCTCGGGTCTTGGGTGCATTTTACGAAGTCTGGGCCCACCATTTGTTCCACTCTATGAGCTTGGAACATTCCTTTTCTCCAGCATTGGATCTTTCATGGATTCACATGCTGTGAATATTTCCCCGTCGTCAAGCTGGGAAACCTCAGTAACTTTAACTTAAGGTTTTACTATGGAAAATTTCGACACTTGAGTGTCCTATCAACGTCCTTTTTGGGTGCTTTAGGCCCCACCAATAGGACGTCTGGTATAAATAGCCCCACCCCTCGTGGCTTCCGTTCAGATTTCAACTGTCTCCAAACTGTTGGGATCACTTTGTGTTTTTACACGTGCGTTTGGTTCATGGGCTAGGATGTCGTTTGTAGCCAAGAAGACCATGTGCAACCTGCGGTTTGAAGGTGTACAAAGGGGATGGTCACATGGACTGTCTTTACTGTCTCTACCCCCATCACTCAGCCGATACCTGCGAGATATGTCAGGGGTTTTCGCAGAAGACCTTGAGAGACCGTAATCGACGGCTCGTATGTTGGCTTAATGAGGGCACGTACCCGGCTTCTGAAGTGGGTTCGGCCTGGGGGAGCCAGTCATTGGGAAGAGTGGAGAAGTCCACTGAACATTGCCGAGCTGTATCAGCACAACCCCCTGCATAGAAGCATCTGCCTGCATTGCCTGCATCGGAGGTGGGGAAAAGCAGCAAGTCTTCATCGAGGCTGCATCAGTCGAAGGGGGCGAGTAGCTCTTCGTTGTCCAAGCATGGTCGGTCAGACAAATCCAAGGGGTCTGGTGGTAGACCCAAAAACTCTTCGGTGTCTGAGAAAGTCCTGGCGAAGCTGAAAGAGTCTTCGTCGAAGCACTAGTCGTCCAGGTACCATCACAGGTCTTCGTCCAGCCGGGAGTCTTCGAAGCACCGGTCCAATTCTTCCAAAAAATCTGGGTCTCCGGTGAAATCGAAGGCAGGGGACGTGGTTCCAACTACAAGCTCGACGACTGTTGTTCCATCGACAGTAGTGCTGCAATCTACGGTCCCGTCGTCGACTGTGGTGTCATCGGCGCCGTCCACGACGCTGAGGGATAGTGGTCCGCTGTCATCATCACAGATGGAATCGGAAGGGATGTTGACGACTGGTGGGGCGTGGCAGTCCGCCGCCTTTGAATCTGTCCTTCCTGAGAACATTTTGCAGCAAGATTCAGCTACCTTTTCTGTTTATTCGGTAATGGAGGTGGAACTCGAGCCGGTGTTTGACCCATCAGCTCTTGGTCTGAAGAGTGTGAGGCCTTCGACGTTGAGTGGAATGGGGGCTGGGCTGCTCCTTTATCCGTTGGTTAACCCGCAATCTCTGCTGTCGTTGCAAGTGCTATCTAGCGCTTCAATCTTTGTTGAGGCAACTGGATGTAAGGTTGCCTCCTCCTCAAAATCCGGCGGTGCTGGTGGTCGAAGTGTTGCCAGGTGAGGCGCCTAGGAAGTTTCCTCCGGCACGGTTGCCATTGCCGGTGGGGTTTGGCCATCCATGGTCTCATCCTGAAGAAGGTGAGCTACCCGATTCGGACCCTGAGTGTTCCGCGGGACACCCCATCTACTGTATCGTCGCCGAGGAGAGATGACGCGTGGGACACGGACACCGAGGTGGAACAGCCCCGTAATTCGGCTCAACCATCGATTCTGGATGATATTGGGGCATTCCACACCATGATGTCGAAAGCATGTCTGGAGTTTGGGCTGTCGCCTGAAGAGGAACGTAAGGACTGCTTCCTCTTCGACCATATGGCCAAACGGAGGAAGGCGGTCTTCTCAGTGCCGATTCTCGACCACGTGTGGCAGGAGGGCTGGCTCACGATGCGCCACCCGTGAAGGGTCGCCTTGAAAAGAAATTCAAGGCTCTGGATTCTACCCCTAGATGTCTGGTGTTGCAGCCCATGCCCGAGTCAGTGGTGCCGGCGGCTGTCAGCCGTAAGGCCAGGAGCCAACATAAATGCCCAGTCGGCACAGAAAGGCTGGGACTTCCAGGCTCAGCAAAAGAAGTTTGCAGTCCTCTCTGGCTAAGGGGCAGCAAACTAAAACTCAACAATGACTGCCAAATGGCCAATCTGCTGGGGGGCAGGGTCGCCATCCATGTCGATGAGTGGCGAAAGATAACATCAGATCGCTGGGTGCTAGACCCGGTACGTCTTGGCCACTCGGAGTTCCGGCGTCCTCCGGTCCCTATTCCAACTGTGCATGTACTGCAGCCGCATCTTCCAATCCTGCAGCAGGAGGTGGTTCTCATGCTAGAAAAAAGGGTGATAGAACCAGTTCCGGTTGCGGAACGGGGCCAAGGGGTTTACTCCTGGTACTTTGTGAAAAAGCCCAACGGCAAGTGGAGGCCTATACTAGATCTTCGGGTGTTGAACAAGAATCTGCAACGCCTGAAGTTCAAGATGCTCACCCTTCAAGATGTCATCCGTTTAGTGCAGCCGGGCGAGTTCCTGGCATTGTTGGATCTGCAGGATGCCTATTTTCGCATCCCTATGCAGCGGAAGCACCACAAGTTCCTGCGTTTTGTGGTCGGAGTGGAACACTATCAGTTTCTGGTCCTCCTGTTTGGCCTGAAGTGGTCCCCCAGGACGTTCACTAAGTGTCTGGCGCCGGTGGTGGCCTTCCTCCGGAGGGAAGGTCATCATGTCTACCCCTACCTGGATATGGTTGGTGAGGGGTTTGTCACAGGGAAGGGCACAAGAATCTCTCGTGGCGACCATGCAGCTTTTGCAGTGGCTGGGATTTGCAGTCAACTTCGACAAATTATGTTTGAAGCTGTCGAGAGAGTTGGTGTTTCTCAGGGCGCAGTTGCTTACCCGGCAAAATCTGGGGAAGCCTTCCAGCTAGCGCATGGAAAAGTTGCGGACCAAGGCAAGTGTAAAGAGGGCGCAGCGGTCTCGGTCCGAGGTTACATGTCACTGTTGGGGGCCATGGCATCGTGTATCCCTCTTCTGCCCAATTTCCTCCTCTTCATGAGGCCAGTGCAGGAGTTGCTTGCGGACAGATGGTTGCAGAGTCGAGGATTGGGGTAAGACAGGTTGGTGGTTGGCAAAAGCCTGGTGGACGTGCATGACCAATCTTGTAAGGGGGATTACCCTTGCTGGAGCCGGAGTTCCAGTTTACGATTGTGGCGGACGCCTCACATGTAGGTTGGGGGGCACACCTCCACGGCTCACAGGTGCATGACCTGTGATATCGGGTGGTGACTGTTACACATCAATGTGCTTGAGTTCAGGGTGATGCACTGGGCCCTAAAGTCGCTTCTTCCGTGCATCCGCAGTGAGTGTGTTGACGGACACTACCACCACCATGTTCTATTTAAGGAACAGGGGGGCACACATTCCAGATTCCTGTCGAAGTAGGTGCAGGACGTTTGGCATTGGGCTCTAGCTCAAGGGATCAGCATTGTCGCTTTCCATCTGCCCGGAGTTCTAAATGTTCAAGCAGACACACTCAGCAGGAACGCTAGTCGGCTGCACGAGTGGAGGCTGAAGGAGCAGCAGGTGTCGAGGATCTTCCTCCGTTGGATCTTTTTGCTACGAGGGAAAACAAGCGGTGTCTGGAGTTCGCCAGCAGAGGGGCTCATCCCAAGTCATTGGGGGGCGCGTTTTCATTCCTGTGGACGGGTCTCTTCGTGTATGCATTTCCCCCGTTCCCGCTTATTCGGAGGATCATCCAGTGGATTCGGAAGTACCAGTGCCGAGTGATTCTGGTGGCTCTGTTCTGGCTCAGGCAGACGTGGTTCTCAGATCTCCTTCATCTGGCAGTGGAAGAGCCAATTTCGTTGGGAGCGGTTCCGGATCTCCCATCTCAGGACGACGGCAGGGTGTGGCATCACAAACTGGCTTCTCGCAGCCTGGCGGCGTGGCTCCTGACCAATCGGAGTTCGGTCATTTAGGAATATCCCGAGTGTCAACAAATTTTGAAGGCAGTGAGGGTGCCATTCCACGAATGTCTCGTATGATCATAAATGGACGAGATTCTGTGAATGGTGGAAGGGTTATCCTGGGGTTGAACCTTTGAACGTTTCTCTGTCGCAAGTTTTCCCATACCTGTTACACTTGGCGGAAGGGGGCCTGGAGTTGTTATCCATTAAGGTGCATTTGGCTGCGATATCTAGGTTCACGAGAAAGCGCCATGCTGCTCCTCTGTGTAGTGATCGTTTGGTATAACATTTTCTGAAGGGTTTGTTTCGGACGTTTCCTCCGATGAAGTTTGCACCGGTGTGGAGCCTTAATGTGGTCCTTTCGGCTTTGATGAAACCTCTTTTTGAACCCATGTCGACGGCTCCCTTGAGGTTCCTCTCATGGAAGGTGGCTTTTCTAGTGGGGATTACCTTCGGCCAGGCGGGTGTCTGAATTGCAAGCACTGGTCATTGACCTGCCTTACCTAGGATTTATGAAGGACAAGGTTCTCCTGGCCACTAACCCGCACTTTATCCCGAAAGTGGCATTGGCATTTCACAAACTTACCTCTATTGCTTTACCCTCGTTTTTTGCTAATGCATCCACGCCAGCGGAAAGGGCCCTGCATTCTCTGGATGTTAAGAGGGCCCTAAAGTTTTATCTAAATTACACACAGGACTTCAGGAAGTCCTGGCAGCTGTTTGTGGCATATGGGCTGTCCAACAAGGGACAGGCCATCTCCAAGCAAGGACTTTCCAGCTGGGTTTCCTCTACAATTTGGTTTTGTCATACAAAAGCTGGCAAGCCTTTGAGGGGTGCTCCGAAGGCTCATTCTACGCGGTCCACGGCATCGTTGGCGGCGTTGTGGTCTGGGATACCACTGGTGGACATTTGCCAGGCAGCCTCCTGGGCAGTGCCGCATACTTTCACCAGGCATTACTGTCTGGGGCAGCAACATGTGGAAGATGTGCAGGTGGGGCGTGTGGTTCTCGAACAACTGTTTCAATGAGGTAGGCCCCTCAGGTTTGGGTTTGTTGTCTCATGTATGTGATTGAGTACTGTTTATTGGTTTGCCTGTGACACAACGCCACACATTGGTTGTACTGCTATGTAATGTAATCTATTCACAGCATGTGAATCCATGAAAGATACCAATGCTGGAGAAATGGAGTTACAAGTAAGGAACTACTCCCTTATGCTGCATAGGGCAAGATGGACCAGGCATTGTGCTTCCTATAATTGGGACTGCTTGTGGCGCAAACAACTTGGGAGCCCCTGACACATGCAGAATCAGTGAACACACAGCGGCTCCCATTCACAACAGTTCTCCCCACACCACTCATATCAAAGTACCATGAATTGGAGAATTCGGGGTGATGAATATTCTCAATCACATAAATCCCAACCCTTGATATGTGTCATACTTCCGTTGCACTTCTCTTTTCATTCTCCTTAAAGATATATATTTCTGATGCTTGTGGAATCTGCTTAGATCACATGCTGTGCATAGGCCGACATCTAGTGGAAGTTGCGGAGTATTAGTTTGTTTTTTCGAAACTCGAAAATGGGCGTCGACACGGGGCGTGCCAGTAATACTATCCCTAGTGTGACGTCCACTGTACCCAAGATCCTTCACGCGTCTAGGATCCTCAGATTGTTTTTTTCCGCCATACTGGTCGGAAGCATTTTGCGGAATCCCCTGGCTTTAGCCATACTTTTGCTAAAATTATAAAATAATCTATTGACATCCTTCCCCACCCCAACGTCGAACTTCGACACTCGACGCCGGCTGCTGCATGACGGATTTGGGCCTCGGAAGGCCGCTGGCCTCGGCCCGGGCCTGGTAGGCCGCTGGCCTAGGCCCTACAAGTAGGGAGAGTGGGGGGTGGTACATACTCTACACTCTTGGTATATAGGTACACCTTATATATTTCCTACACTTAACAGCCCGCTGCCTCAAGGTGCGTATGGAGGGTACCCCTTTTCAATTCTGCCCCAAGTGCAACCGCAAATACCCTTGGGTCGACAGGCACGCCACGTGCAATCTCTGCTTGCCGAGGGACAACCCCGAAGCGAACTGCAGAGCGTGTAGTAGGTTTAAACCTAAGACACTTAAGGACCGTTCGACAAAGCGTTGGGCCCACCACGCCAGGCAGGCGGCCATGGCAGCGGAGGGCGCCTTCAGCGATGGCAGCGACGCTGTACTTTCGGACGGTGAGGGCATTACGGCGTTGAAAGACAGCCGAGCGCAGGTCCCCAACCTCGGAAGATCGTCCGGCAGGGCGGCTATGGGGAAGACCCCCGGCGACGCAAGCGCTTCATACTACACACACACTAAACACACTAAGTCCAACCGACACTCGACGACATCGAGTTCTCGGAAAGAGGCACAGATAGAACGGTCCGATTCGGTGTCCTCTGGGCGCTCTCGATCAAGATCGCCGCATGACGCCAGGCAATCATCCACTCTTGCCAAGAGTGCCTCGCTCCCTAGGCTAACAGAAGTTCGATCGTCGGAAGACGAAGACGACTTCCGCCCCCAGGCCGCGCTCCAGGAGGCAGAGTCCGCAATTAAAACCAGCGAGGCCCCAAGCTCGAAGGACTGGGACACCTCTCCCGATCCTCGACGCCAGGCGTCGAAGGACTCCGGAGCCACTAAGGGACAGGGAAAACATTTTTCTACGCACGGGGAGGGGGAAAAACAGCAGAAGAAACTACCTGTACATTCTTCCACACCTGTGAGACACTCCTACCCCCCTAAACAGACAGACAAGTCCAGGTCTGCTGATAGGTCCACAACCAGCAAAGCTACTCAGGAGAAATCCCATAGACTTGCTGAGAGAGTCATTCCCAGTTCCAAAAAATGGTCCAGTGAAGACATAGATAGGGTCATGTCAAGAATGTCTTCCTTGGCTGATTTTTATGATAAAAATCCTGAACATTTCCTCTCGTATGATCCACAAGGGGCCACACCCTCAGGCTCTACTGATCCTATCCCCTCGAGTAAGAAGGCCCGGTTTGAAACACCAATGAGGTCTGAACCCTTTGAGGTACAACCTTACGCAACACCATACTCTCGGTATCAAGGGGAGGCTTCCTTTGGTGGAGACCAAGAGTGTGATATGATAGAAGAGCAAACCGGGACGGGATACTATGGGGATGATGAGGACCAGGAAGAAGAAGAGGATGACCCGGAAACATACAGAGTAGATTCCCCGGTAGAGAACGAAGCCCCGGTTACCGACTCCCCGGTCGATAACCAGCCCCTCCTAAATGAGGTTCTCGCTCGCGCAGCAGAACATTTTCACATTGACACCCACGGTGTACAGGAGGAAAGGGACTTCGCAGAAGAGTTAGTGGGAGAAAGGAGACCGGTTGCCCAGACCATCCCTATCCTTAAATCCATTCAGCGGAGAATAGATCCGTCCCTGGTGAACCCAAACCTCACCAGAGCAGTCAATCCCAGGGTTGAAAAACTTTTCAGGGCAGCTCAGTCTGACCCTCTCTATATAAGAGGACATCTGAAGCCAGACTCCCTAGTTGTTACCCACACTCGTAAGAGGGCTGGAACACCCTTGTCTTCGTCAGAAGCTCCTCCCGACAAGGAGAGCAAAAAACTATACGGTTTCGGCAGGAAGGTAGCCTCAACGTCCGCCTATCAAGCAAGGATTGCTAACTCCACCACCCTGTTGGCCAGCTACAACTGCCATCAGTGGGAAGAAGTCGCGGCTCTCATAGCCTCTGCTCCTGAACCGTTAAAGGGCCAATTAGCTCGGATTTCCGCAGAGGGTAGAGCCGTGTCTGGTTGCATTTTGAAAGCAACCTTCGCCGCCGCGGACAACGCAGGCAGATTGATAGCAGAAGGTACTGTTATCAAGAGACATGCGTGGTTACGGCAGTCTGGTTTTAAGACAGAAACTCAGGCATCATTGTTAGACAAACCGGTGGAAGCCGATCTGTTGTTTGGGAAGGCAGTCGAAGACGCACTGAAAAATGCCAAGGACGAATACGAGACACTCAAATCCCTTGGCCAGTTAACCAATAAACCCCCTAACCAGAGAGGGAATAGTAATTTTCGTCGCCCAACCGGCCAAAATTCCCAGAGAGGATCTAACTATTCCCAGGGGCAGGGTACACAGTGGAACAACAACCAACAGTCTACCCAGGGTTACGGCAGAGGTAATAGGAGAGGTCGTGGTAAAGGCAGAGGCAGCCCCAGCAAGGGAGGCGGCACGCCTCCACCAAAGCAGTGACGCTCAGTTCAGGGTCCCTTCTCACGCAACCCCAGTAGGGGGACGCATTTCAAACTTCACCCAGGCTTGGGAAGGGATCACATCAGACAGATGTGTGCTGTCAACATTATCCACGGGATATTGTATAGAGCTCCTGCAGCGTCCCCGGAACCATCCTCCACGACAAAGAGTACACTCCTTAGAACATCAGAAGATTCTCCTCGAGGAGATCGCCATTCTTCTACAAAAGGACGCAATAGAACTCGTCCCGGGACACCAGGTAAACAAGGGTATTTATTCAACTTACTTCCTTGTGCCAAAGAAAGACTTGACAATGCGCCCAGTATTGGACTTACGGCCTGCCAACAAGTATGTCGAGCCCCAAAAATTTCGTATGACCACGCTACAAGAGGTAATCCCCCTCCTAAAAAAGGGGGATTACATGGCAACCTTGGATATGAAAGATGCTTATTTTCATATTTCCATGTTCCCAGCGCACAGAAAGTACTTGCGCTTCAAGGTGGACAGTCGCCACTACCAATTCAAGGTACTGCCCTTCGGGATAGCTTCAGCACCAAGGGTATTCACCAAGGTACTGGCGGTGGCAGCTGCACACCTACGCAGGGAGGCAATCCCAGTGTACCCTTATCTGGACGACTGGCTCATAACGGGGGAAAGCCCAGGAATTTGCAGGACAAACATTCAAAGGACTATCGACCTCCTCCACGAATTAGGCTTCTCAATCAACGAGAAGAAGTCAAGCCTAGTGCCAAGCACCTCAAAAGAATTCCTAGGAGCAATCCTGGATACCCAGGAGGGGTTGACCTTTCCTTCAGAAGAAAGAATTCAGAATATACTACTGCAAATTCCGCATTATCAGTCCGGTCAACAAATAACGGTACGCAAAGCAATGCGGTTAGTGGGCATGATGGCGTCATGCATTTACCTGGTCCCCCATGCGCGCCTGCGCATGCGTCCCCTGCAGGAATGGTTGGCGAAAACAGTGGACTCAGGCAAGTGGTCAGTGGGACGATCTAGTGGTCGTTTCGCCAACACTGGTACAAAGCCTCCACTGGTGGACAAGAGAGAATCTCGCAAAGGGGAAACCCTTTTACGATCCCGAAGTACAGGCAGTAGTCACTACAGATACATGTCTGACGGGGTGGGGAGCTCACCATCTCCACCACACAGCACAGGGTCTCTGGTCTCACTCAGTGGCCAAGAACCACATCAACCTGCTAGAGCTTCTGGCAGTATTCAGAGCGCTTCAGGCGTTCGAGCCCCATCTACTAAACCTGTCAGTGCAAATCCGGACGGACAGCACTACAGCCATGTTCTACCTGAACAAGCAAGGAGGGACTCGCTCGCCAAATCTGTCCAAGCTTGCCCAGAAAATCTGGATATGGGCACTCAGACGGAACATCTTCCTGTCATCACAACATGTTCCAGGGGAGCTCAATTCCCTAGCGGATGCTCTGAGCAGAGACTCCCTCCCAGAGGAACACGAATGGGTTCTTCACAGAGAGGTCATACAAGATCTCTTCTCTCAGTGGGGTTTCCCCACTGTAGACTTATTCGCCACAAGCGAAAAAAAACAATGCCCAGGATTTGCATCCAGGTTCCCCCAACCAGACTCCCAGGGAAACGCCCTGTGGATGAACTGGTCAGTGATGTTTGCGTACGCTTTTCCACCAACTCCTCTCATCAGAAAAGTGGTGAACAAGATGAACAAGGAATCGATGACGCTCGTCCTAGTTGCTCCCATGTGGGCAAGACAACCGTGGTTCCCACACCTACGCAGGATGGCGGTGTGCGAGCCCATCAAACTTCCAGCCTGGTACAACCTACTGTCCCAGCAACAAGGTCAAACAGTGCACCAGCAACCCAACTCAATGAACCTGGCAGCATGGCTCCTGAGGTCACAGAGTTCGGACATCTCAATTTGCCACAGAGGTGTATGGATATCCTAAAGGAATCTATGAAACCAAACGCAAGGCCCTGTTACTTTGACAAGTGGAAGAGGTTTATCTGGTGCCAGAGTACACAAATCAACCCGGTTGATTGCACTCCTTCCAACATTGTTACATACATGCTCCACCTGCTAGATGCAGGATTGGTTTTTAACTCACTGAAAGTACACCTGGCAGCCCACTCGGCTTACACCACTTCCCACAGCAAGGTGTTGTGGTGGAAAGTACCAGTAGTTAAAGCCTTCATGGAAGGAGTAAAGAGACTTCACCCTCCTATTTCAAACCCACCGCCAGGGTGGGACCTTAATGTGGTGCTAGCCAAGCTCATGGGCCCCCCTTTCGAACCCATGCATAAAAGCAGTCTCAAACACCTGACTTATAAAACGGCCTTCTTAGTAGCTATTATTTCTATAAGAAGGGTCAGTGAAATTCAGGCTCTGTCAGTGCAGGATCCCTTCTTTACTATCCATAAAGACAAACTGGTTTTACGCACACACCCTAGGTTCTCACCTAAATTTATATCAAAATTCCATGTAAACCAGTCCATAGAGCTTCCGGCTTTCTTCCAGAACCTGCAAAGCTCTGCTGAGGTGAAACTACACACCCTAGATGTGCGTAGGGCGGTCCTCTACTATGTAAATAAAACAAGACCGCTAAGGAAAACAGATCAACTGTTTGTCTCCGTAGCTACAGGCAGAGAGGGGGATCGCGTTTCTAAAGGTGCCATCTCGAAGTGGATTATTAACTGTATCCAGCTGTGTTACTCACTCTCTGAGAAGACTCTGCCTTTCACGCCAAGAGCCCACACTACTAGAGGCATTGGGGCCACTCTGGCTTTCATTGCAAATGTTCCCCTTGACACCATTTGCAAAGCAGCTACTTGGAGCTCTATTCACACTTTTACTCAGCATTACTGCATTGACACCCATTCCAAGGCAGATACACAAGTGGGAAAAGCGGTTCTAAGACACTTATTTGCTCATGACCCTTCTCACATCCCACCTCCTTCTTCTGGTACTGCTCGCTAATCTATGCACAGCATGTGATCTAAGCAGATTCCACAAGCCTCAGAAGGGATACATTACTCACCGTAATCGTATTTCTGATGCTTGTATCTGCTTAGATTCACATGCGACCCACCCTTCCTACCCTCCGAGAGAAGGCGCATGATTGCTTGTAGTCTTACCTTCTGTCTATCTGCTTGGATTATCTGTACTCACGCTACTCCTCATGCTACCTCATGTCAGAAAAAATACAATCTGAGGATCCTAGACGCGTGAGGGATCTTGGGTCAGTGGACGTCACACTAGGGATAGTATTACTGGCACGCCCTGTGTCGACGCCCATTTTCAAGTTTCGAAAAAACAAACTGTAATACTCCGCAGCTTCCACTAGATGTCGGCCTATGCACAGCATGTGAATCTAAGCAGATACAAGCATCAGAAATACGATTACGGTGAGTAATGTATCATATATATATATATATCTCCCAGGAAAAGAAAAGTGCAGAGCTAGCAGTTGAGCTTCGGCCTGCCACTCGTTGCCACCACACCTTTGTCTCCTCTGGACAGGCCTGTAAGGTCATTGGGGTACAGGTACGGTTACCCTTTGCTTTAAGACAACTGATGCGCCACTTTGCTCTCTGGAGGAGCCCTACGCACGTCTGAGAGGTTGACTCAGTAGCGCAACTATTTGACTGCCAGTGGGGTACAAAACACCACCTCATATGATCCCTGGAACCGAGGATGTTTCACTGATGCACAAAAGTGCAAACATAGATGAAGTCCCCCTGCAGTAGTGATCTAGTCGTTATATTCTCAGGATCTGTCCTAGTTGTCTGTGTGGCTTCAGGTGTCTCTGTACGTCACGATTCTGGGAGGTGTAATCTGCCGGAAGACACATTTAATGGCCTGAGGTAGTGTTGTCAGATACTTCATGAATTCCTCTCCTTACACCGCTGCAGCCCTGTGTGCACCAGAAACCCTTCTCACAGGGGACATGGGGGTATGCATACGCCAGCCAGTAACCAACTCGTGAGGTGACAGGTGGTCGTCTTTACTTGGATGTGTGTGTAAACTGAAAAGGGCAATGGGCAGATGGTACACCCAGTTTTTCTTCAATGTGGTGTACAATTTAGATAACTTGCTCTTAAGTAGGCCATTTATTCTCTCCACAACGTCCATTGGCCTGTGGGTGATAAATCGAACACATCCGATGGTTGATGCCAAGTTGTGCTGTAACGTGTTTGAATAATGCATTAAAGAAATGTCTGCCATTGTCTGATCTTAAGACCTCACACAAACCCCAGCACAGGAAATTTCCTGCACCAGAAACCTTGCAGCACACTTGGCGTCTGGGTGTGCACATGGCCCTGCTTCCACCCACCTTGAGAAAGGGCAAACCACTACAATGAGATACCTAGATCCATTACAATGCTCAACCATGTCAGCGTACTATGTGTAATTCACGGAACATCCCAGTAGGGCGGGGAAAGGTGCCCCGTAACATTCGTAGTGTCATCCCTGTACTAAAACCTTGACATGTGGTGCAATGGAAAACCATATCTGTGATGCTCTCCTGGATATTTTGGTGTGAACCAGTCCTCCTGTATGTTTGCAGCTGTGTGTTTCGACTGTGAAACGGGTAGTGCATTTGTTCAAATGCTATTGCTAGCAGCTCCTGGAGCATCACTATCTTCTCAGAGCTCTCTTGCCTCCATAACAGATCTGTTGAGATTACTTACACCCACTTCGGAACCACAACTTCTTCTCCCTTTCAGGTGCCCTTCCTTGTGTCTCGATCATCTGCGAGATGTGCAATGCAGTGTAAGAGACTGGATGCTCGTCTGTCGGTGGGGAGTAAAAACGTACTCAGTGGACATTTCATTTGACTGGTACACCACCATTTTAGCTGCTGCATCAGTGGCTGCGTTCCTCTTGATATTGTTACTGTCCCGTGAGTATGAGCAGTGCAGGTGACGACCGCCACAACAGATGGTTATGATAACGCTTCTATCAGTATCTCTAGCTGCATCGGGGATCCATCCAACCTCCAAAAACCCCTCCTCTTGCAACAGGAGAGACCAGCATGTACCGTTGTTGTAACATACGCTGAGTCAGAATATATTGTGACATGACGTCCTTACGACGCACTTAGTGCTTCGATGAGCGCCACGAGTTTTGCTGCTTGTGCAGAATAGTATGTAGACAACCTTTTCATGACCGTCTTGAACACCCCTCCCTCAAGTTGTACCACTGCTGCCCCTGTCTGTTCATCCTCCTCACCAATTGTGGACGAACCGTCAATTAAAAGTATCTCACCCTCTGTCAATGCACGATCCCTTGCTTTTGGAGTATCATCTTCCTCCCCCTCATATGTGGCGCAATCGTTTGCGGTCGGGTCCTCTGCAGTAGGCATATCTGTTAAAAAGGTGGCCAGATTCACTGTCTTAACCCCATGAATATGGGGTTTAGAGATGATGATGATCTCATATGCCGATGACCTCTACGTAGTCAGGGTAGGTTTTGATTTTTCTAAAATGGCAAACAAAGAATGTTCCACATACATTACTGAACGCTCCATTCCGATCGTACAAATTTTCTCTATAGTAAAGGCAGCAGCTGCTAATACTTGTTCGCACGCAAATTTCCCTTGCATCACTGCATCCAGTGTGCCACTATAATAGGCTAATGGATTGTGGCGCATAGTGCTTTTTTGCATCAACAGTGCTGTCATAAAATGACCATCAGAATGTGAAAACAAATAACATTCCTGTGTGTAATCCGGGGTGGCCAGTACAGTGCCGAACTAATGACGTCTTTTAAGTTGTCAAATTGTTTGATCATTTCTGCCGTCCACTGTAACTAGTGGTCTTTTGTTTTTTGTGCTTCCCTCAGGGCCTGTAAGAGTGGCCTTGTGTATGCTGCGTAATCCAGAATCCAGGCCCTGCAGTAGTTACACAGGCCCAAATAGTTCTGCATCCCTTTAACTGAGGCTGGTGTAGGGCTGGCGTTTACTGACGCTGCCCTGTCAGGTAGTATCCTTTTCTCATTCGCCGTTATGAACTGCCCCAAATAGATTACTTCCTGCTGGCAATATTATAATTTACCCTCATCGACCTTGTACCCCTTATAGGCCAAAAATTGCCAGAGTGCCATGAAGTCCCTTTGACAATGCTGTTCACTGTCACTACACACTAGCCAATCGTCCACATACTGGATAATCGTGCTAGGTACCTGAATGTTCCCAAGATCGGCATGCAGCACTCTGTTAAATATGCTCGGGCTCTCACAGTTCCCTTAAGGTAATCTAGTGTGTTACAACCACATATGAACCTTCCTTAAATGCTGTAAGGTACCTCGACTCCGAATCGAGTGGAATCGAGAAGAATGCATTTTTCAAGTCCACTGCAGTGTAATATGTGGCTTCTTTGGGGATGCTACATAAAATTGTTGCAGGATTCGGGACTACTGGAAACTCTTTCTGTACCACATCATTTGTGGGGTGCAAGTCCTGGAACATTCTCCAGATGCCCCTGTTTATTTTGTAACCAGATAAATTGCTGTATTGCCCGGGGACATAGATGGCACAATAATCCCCATGTCCAATAGGGCCTGTATTGTTTTTCTAATGCCCTCCTCTGCCTCTCTTGACAGTGGATATTGACTTACCCCGGGCAGCATCGCACCTGGTTTCAGTGTTATACGCATAGGTGTTACAACTTTTAATAACCCTACATCATGTGGACTCGTAGTCCACAACTACGAGGGCACGTGCTGTATGCCTTCATTGAAAAATGGGGATGGAGTTACTGCTGCCATTAAAGGACACTGCACTCTTCGATACTATATCATTGTCACATGGGATGCAAATCTCCAGTATTATTTTCCCCTATTTGTTGTTATTCTCAAACAGTTTGTCATCTGTCACCGCCTTCAGCTGCACTGTTGGGTGTACACAGAGCACTGTGCGCCACTCACACCCGTCCTTATCCATTCCTAATAGGACAATCCTTCTTTCTGAAACTAACAATCCCTGGAGGTCAAGCGATCGTATTGTTCCTGCCACCACTTCGGATGGCACAGCTGGGCGAAAAATAAAACCAGCATTGCTTGGCAATCTGGGGCACAGCCTTCACAAGCACTGTGATACCATCGATAAACATGTCCGGGTCTACCGGAATCCCGCAGACTACCACCTCCCTCGTTATTGTGTGGATTATCAACACTGCCCTTACAGCACAAATCCTAGGCCTGGAACCGACTACTCCATGGTCTGTGAAGGAAATAGTCCTGTTTAACTTACTGAGCAGGTCCCTACCCAGTAAATTGACAGGATAACTCTCGGAATATAGTAAGGGCGCCCATACTACCTTCCCTCCCACATCCATCCATCTGTGTATGGGACCTTGAGAATAGCCCAAGAGAATCCTTGCGCGTCAATATATTTTTCTGATAGTGGAAAGTTTCCTTCCATGATGCATGATTTAGTTGCACCAGAGTCCACCATAAATATGAATTGCTTATTTCCTATCTCAGCCCCCACCAATGGTTCCTCTTCGGGTTGGATAGTCGTTAATAGGACCGGACACACAAGTGCGCTCTGTGGGCTGCTTTTAATCAGGATACGTGCTCGTTTCAGGGAATGAGAAGGGGCTATATCCTACTGCTGCTACTCCCCCAAAGGGAGCAGCAGTCCCACCTGGCACCCTATTTTCCCAGGACAGCACTGCCCTGCTGTTGCTGCGGCGGGTGCCATAGTGTGTGACCAGTGCTTGGGGTTGTGGATTATAAGTTTGGGTTTGCCTTCGTGGGTACTCCTGGTACCCTTGGCATTGTTGTTGGTACTCTAGTCCTTGAGGTCCTTGGTGCCCTTGGCCCTGTTGCTGTGGCCCATAATGATACCCCACCGCAGACCTGCTCCTGCACTCCCTTGTGAAATGCCCCACCTTAAACAATTCCAACATTGTGACTGCCCGAATCCACCTTCCCTGGGTCCAAACCCTCCTCCTCTTGCTCCCTGAAATACCCCTCTTCTTGCTGCCTTTGTGGCCCAGGGTACTGTTGCCCCCACCCCACTGTCCTTGTCGTCCTTCTGCCCAGAGCGCCGCAATAGTGTCACTCACAACTTGCTGAGTACTCTGTTCCTTCCACCTGTACTGGCTACCACCTTTGCCAATTTTTTCTCCACCAACTTCGAAGGGATTGTGTCCTCCGACGTATTCCTCATCTTAGATATATCCTTCCAGCTTTGCTGGCCTCGGAAATTTTTTTTTTCTCCATTGGGCGCTGCGCGTCGACGTCCCTCGAGTCGATGTCCTTCGACAGCCGCCGTATCGACGCTCGACGTCATCCTGCCTATAAAGGCCGCGCGCAGCGTCCGTTGCTCAGTTCCGTTTTTCCGCGCTACTCGGTGCCTCGGAATACCGTTGCTCAGTTCTTAGTCAGATAATACCTATTTACCTCGAGTTATTCGATCCGTACTCGATGGCTTCCTCGTCGGAACCGACAACTCCTCGATCCGGCTTAAAAAAATGTCGAGGTTGTGGGAAAAAGATGTCGTTGACCGATCCTCACAGAAATTGTCTGTGGTGCTTGGGAGCCGAACACCATTGTTCGGAGTGCGAGGACTGTATGTCCATGACAGCTAAGGCCCTGAAGGAGCGTAGGGGGAAGCTGGAGAAAGGTAAGACTTTTAAAGCTTCTTCTTCGTCGACGAAGTCGAGACATTCGTCTCCTCGTCACCATTCACGCTCCAGGTCTCGGAGTGGGTCTCATCACTCCTCGAGATCGAAGCACTCGAAGAGGAGACGTCGAAGATCCCGTTCTCCGTCTTCCTCTTCCTCTGTTTCGCCAAAAAGAATCCCTTGCCCCACAAAACATAGTTCCCGGGCTGAATGGGAGGAATTCAGGAAAAATATGATGAGCGTCTTCGAGAAAGCGGCCTCGACCCCCTCGAAGACTGCCGAGAGCGATGCTCTGGTCGAAAGACCCGAAGGTCAAAAACGCCGCGAGTCGCAGTACCCGGCGAAAGAAACCTCTCGAGCGCTTCTCGAACCCTCGAGTAGGACTATGACCTCCAAACCTTCCTCGAAGGTTCCGTCGTCGAGGTCGATGTCTTCGACGCCGTTGTCGAAGGGACCGTCGACACACGGGTCTGTCGACTCGACGCCGGCCTCGACGCCGAGAAAAGTCACGGTGACCACTCATCCAGTGACGATCCCCAGGCCCTCGACGTCGATGGCGTCGATATTGTTGAGTAGAATTCCAATTCTGTCGAGGTCCTCGAGGCCTCCACCTCTGTTTTCGACGCCACGCTCGAAGCCTTCGGCGTCGACGACATCGACGTTCTCGAGGCCAATAATGACAAGTTCGGCACCCTCTGCCTTGGAAATGGGATTTACTCCCTTTATGAGTTCAGAACAATTGAGAACTATATCCTCAATTTTAGAAGAGGGTGATTTGTCTGAACAAGACACATTTGAGTTACAGGGACCTGTAACCCCAGTTAGAGAGGAATTTTCCTCTGAAGAGCGCAGATTAAAGGATCTTCATGATTCTTTACATGAGGCAAGTGGGTTAGACACTTCCCCTGAGGTGGATTTTGCTAAGCCAGACCCGGGGGAGCATGCTGAAACCCCCTACAGAGCCTTAATGGCCAGGATTACAGAGTTCATGGGGTGGTCTACACCTTCACAATCTTTCCAGCAAGATGACCTCACGGATATTCTTGACAAAGGCCCACAAGAGGATCCAGTGGTGCCCTTTCATAAAGCTCTTCAGAGAAAGATCATGACAAACTGGGAAACCCCAGATGTAATACCAGCAGTAAATAAAAAACTGTCTGCAAAGTACAGGGTATCTTCCACAGACCCAGAGTTCTTGTCTAAACATCCATCCCCAGAAAGTCTGGTGGTACAAGCAGCATCCTCTACCGATGTCAAGACGGCTTATCCTACAGTCCCACAGGACAGGGACGATAAAAAATATGATGCTATGGCAAAGAAAGTCTTTTCAGCATGTAGCATGGCGTTAAAGTCTGTTAATGCTACTTGCACCCTTGCTAGGTTCAGCCATACACTTTGGGAGTGTGCTTCTACAGCGGCTGACTGCATCCCGGAGGGAGAAGAAAGGGATGCGTTCCTGAATATTATACAGGACGGTAAAGACGCTATGTGCGAATCCCTCCAGACGGGCATTGATTCGGCTGACAGTATCAGAGCAATGGCGGCAAGTACATCAACCAGGAGGTTCGCTTGGTTGAGAAAGTCGGGTTTTGCCCCAGATGTGCAAGCCAGGCTCTTGAACATGCCATTTGATGGCTCTTCTTTGTTCGGGAAAAAGGCGGATGACAGTTTAGAGAAACTGCAAACTTCAAAAGCAGCAGCAAAATCCCTAGGAGCTGCAATCCGTCAGACTCCTTTTCGTCCCACGGGAACCTCTGCGAGGGGCAAGTCCTTTCGCTTCTACTCCGCATTCGGAAGAGGTAGAGGACGACCGGCTCAAAGGGGTCAAAGAAGAACTACCCGAGGTGGACGGGGTAGATATTCTAAAGCCGCATCTGCATCAGCCGCCCCAAAACCACTCTGAGGACTCCCCTCACAGGACACCTGTAGGAGGCAGGTTGACTCAACATCTGACGGTATGGCAGGCTATCACGTCAGATGCTTGGGCATTGGAAACAGTCGCCCAAGGTTACTGCCTGCCTTTCCTAAGTATACCTCAGAGTCATCCACCGGGGATCAGCTCTCAGAAAGCTCCAGATCCGCTCCTCTTGCAGGAAATTTTGGACCTGCTAGAGAAAGGTGCCATAGAACCGGTACCTGTAGCGGAGAGGAACAAGGGCTGGTATTCCCCTTACTTTCTCATTCCGAAGAAAGACGGAGGACTGAGACCCATCTTGGACTTGCGAGAATTGAACAAAATCCTCAGGAAAGACAAATTCAAGATGGTCACTCTTTCTCAGATCCTCCAGGCCCTTCAGTTTCAGGACTGGTTGGTATCTCTGGACCTTCAGGACGCTTATTTCGATGTGCCTATCCATCTCAAACACAGGAAATACCTGAGGTTCGCAATTGGCAACTCTCACTATCAATTTCGAGTACTGCCATTTGGGCTGACCTCCGTCCCGAGGGTCTTCACCAAGTTAATGTCGGTAGTGGCTGCAAGTCTAAGGAGGGAAGGGATTCACGTCTACCCCTACCTGGACGATTGGTTGATCAGGGCTGTTTCTCCGGAGCAAGCTCAGATCCAGCTAAATCACGTGTGCTACTCCCTTCACAAACTGGGCTTCTCCCTCAATTTAAAGAAGTCTCAAATGATACCATCGCAGAGACTCCAGTTCATAGGAGCGATCCTGGATACTTCCCTGGGAAAAGCCTCGCCACCAGAGGTGAGGGCTCAAGATATTCTACAGATGGTTACCAAGTTCCAACATGCCCAACGTCTCCCAGCCTTCGACTTTTTGAGGTTGCTAGGCCTCATGGCATCCTGCATTTTCCTTGTGCCAGAGGCTCGCCTGAGAATGAGATCCCTCCAGTGGGCACTGAGGACTCAGTGGTCACAATTCTCAGGGAGAATGACAGATCTTCAGGTTCCCGGCAGGGTGGCTCAAGACCTTCAGTGTTGGGCCTGTCAGGAGAACATTCTGAAAGGAGAACAGTTTTGGGAACCCTGGCCGGAGATAACAGTAGTCACGGATGCCTCACTCACGGGGTGGGGAGCCCACGCCAACGACTTGACCATCAGCGGTCGTTGGTCTCCATCGGAGTCCAGACTACACATCAACCTGTTAGAGCTGAGAGCCATCAAACTTGCGTTGAAGGCTTTCCTGCCAGCTGTACAAGGGAAGAACGTCCTGATAATGACGGACAACACGGTGGCCATGCACTACCTCAACAAAAGAGGAGGCGTAGGATCACTACCCCTGTGCAGAGAGGCGATGCAGCTCTGGTTTTGGGCAATCCAAGAAGGAATCTCTCTATCGGCAGTTCACCTAGCCGGAGAGAAGAACTTGACAGCAGGCAGAACACAGTCTCCCACGAGTGGGAGCTAGCTCAGGAAGTCCTTCCAAGAGATCCTCGCCCTTTGGGGAACCCCTCAGGTAGATCTGTTCGCCACCAGCCTAAACAGGAAATGCGACCTGTTCTGCTCAAGGGAATTTCCTCCGAGAGGAGCTCTGGGAGACGCGTTCATAGTGGACTGGGAGTTTCCGCTTCTGTACGCGTTCCCTCCGGTCCCTGTCATTCCTCAAATGATCAGGAGGTTGAGAAGATTCTGGCGAACCATGATCCTAATTGCCCCGGATTGGGCTAGGAGAACGTGGTACCCGGACCTTCTAGACTTGTCCATCTGCCCTCCAATTCGACTTCCGCTCAGAGAGAACCTACTCTCTCAGAAGGGAGGTCAGGTTCTCCATCCAGACATCAAAACCCTCAACCTTCACGCTTGGCTTCTGAACGGCTGAGGTACAAGGATTGGGACCTCCCTGATGATGTTATGGAGGTGTTGCTTTCGGCAAGGAGGCCAGCAACAAAGTCTTTATACCGCTGCCGTTGGAACAGATTTTGCAGCTGGTGTAGAGAACAGAATATCGACCCATTTTCATGTGGTACACCAATGGTTTTGTCCTTCCTACTATATTTAGCAAATTCAGGCCTTCAAGCTGGCACCATTAAGGGCTATCTCGCAGCGCTATCTATCTTTAAGCGTACTGCGGAGGAACCATCCTATTTCAAATTACCCTTGGTAATACAGTTTCTAAAGGGGTTAACCAATGTTTATCCCCCAAGACCATTCCAAGTTCCCCTATGGGATTTAAACTTAGTACTAACTTTCCTGATGGGTACACCTTTCGAACCTCTCCATTCTTGTTCGTTAAGATTCCTTACCCTTAAAACTGTTTTATTAATAGCACTTACATCTGCTAGAAGGGTGAGCGAATTACAAGCTCTTTCTTGTAAACCCCCTCATACAATCTTTCACAAAGACAAAGTTGTCCTGCAAGTGAAGCCTAATTTCCTCCCAAAGGTAGTTTCTGAATTCCATATCTCTCAGAAGATTACCCTACCATCTTTCTATCCTCCTCCTCACCCGGGGAAAGAGGAAGAGAGGTTACACAGACTAGACCCTAGGAGGGTTTTAAGTTTTTACATTAGTATACTAGCCAGGATAAGACAGGCAGACCAGCTGTTTGTAGGTTACGCAGGTCACAAGCTGGGGTTACCAATAACTAAGCAGACCATTTCCAGATGGATCATTCTAGCCATTCTGGAATGTTATAAACTGGCAGGGAAAGAGCCCCCTCAAAACCTTAGGGCTCATTCGACCAGAGGTATTGCAGCTTCATCGGCCCTCAAAAGAGGCGTGCCGATTAAAGATATATGTGCGGCCGCTACATGGTCGTCTGTCCATACCTTTACACGTTTTTACAATCTGGATTCCTCCTCTAGTCAAGAGACTAGGTTTGGAAGGGCTGTACTGCATTCTATTCATCAATAGAAGACAGCGTGAAGTCAGTACTCCCTCCTCCGAATATAGAATACTGCTATGGGAGCCTATCTAAGATGAGGAATACGTCGGAGGACACAATCCCTTCGAAGAACAAGTTACTTCTTACCTTGTAACGTTCTTTCGACGGGATGTTCCTCCGACGTATTCCTCATCGACCCTCCCATCCATCCCCGCAGTTCTACTTCCCTTGTTGTTGCAGCTTACGCTCCTTCAGGGTGATTAGTCTAGTCCAGACAGTAATACTGTGGGCTACAAAACGGAACTGAGCAACGGACGCTGCGCGCGGCCTTTATAGGCAGGATGACGTCGAGCGTCGATACGGCGGCTGTCGAAGGACATCGACTCGAGGGACGTCGACGCGCAGCGCCCTCTGGAGAAAAAAAAAAAATTCCGAGGCCAGCAGAGGTGGAAGGATATATCTAAGATGAGGAATACGTCGGAGGAACATCCCGTCGAAAGAACGTTACAAGGTAAGAAGTAACTTGTTCTTTGCTTCGTACCCTTGACGCCTTTGTGCTGTCTCCTTCTCCTGCTCCTTAATCCTCTTATAATGATACACTATTATACTCTGTATTTTCGGCCATCCCTTTGCCACAATACCCACAATCGTATCCAGTGCCTTCTGCATTTCCTTCGTCAAAACCCTCTTTACGATAAAATAGAAGAATATTGATCCCACAGCCCTCCTGTCTCAGCTCTCCACTTCTCTTGCATTTCAAGAATACATCTAGATGGGTCCTCATCATCAACCATGGTATACTGCATCAAAGACTGTAAATCGGGAGTTTCCAAAAAGGCCCTGCGTAGAGTGTCCTATATCAATGCTCTAACCCCACTAAATGATGCTCCATCATGCGTATCGTCCCCCAAGGTTACTCCACAGTGACCGGTCTTAACCCATATGTCTCCATCATGATCCCCAGTTACGGCAACCAACAGGCTCTTAAGATCCCCGATTGCCAGGGGCACCCCTGCCATTTGTTTTTCAAATTTGTATATCCACTTGCTCGCCCCTGCTGTAAGCTGTGGGAGGGCCTTAATTAAATTCTTATCCATTTGGGGCCAAGACACGTACTGTGTCCTCCCTTTCCCCTTTATGTATGAGGGGCATATGTATTTTTGCTCTACTTCTCACACCCTTCTTCATAACGTCTTTTTGCCAATGCCATCTGGCCAGCCCTATTCCTCAACCTGCCCCCTTCCCATATACCTTCTACTTAAGGGGGGTATTTTCAGCCACTTCTTCACCCCTCACTTCTTCTTCACTCAGATCCTCCGTGAACATACCAGCGTCCCCTTCCTCCACGTTCTCTCCCAACACCGTATTCTCCTCTCCCAGGATAATCCTCCCACCCAAGTTTCTTTCTTTTTTGACACCTACACGTCTTATACCGTCAGTATCCATCTTAAGAAATACTTCCCCTGACTTCCACTCTCCCGATCCTTCTCGCAATACATTGTATCCCTTTCTGTTCCTGGGGATGTCTGTAGCATTTTTAGTTCCACTATTCCTGTCAACCTATCCTCAAACTCCCTGGACCTGTAGCCCTTGATGCCGGTACTTCAGGCAAGTGGGCGTACGGAGGTAGGTGGAGCGGTAGCGTGTAGTGTTACTGACACTATGTGGGACCCTACCGCAGTGGGAGAGGTCCCTATCACAGCAGCTACATAGCTTGGATTAGTGTACCCTTCTGCGGGATATGTTGTCAAGGGATATAATCCCCTACTACTTACAGGTGCCCCACCTTACCCTTCTCCCTTTCCACACTTAACATTTCTTTGTCTCTGCACCCTCGCTCCATTACCTTGATCCTCTGTGTCTTCAAACATACACCAAAGGTCAAGAATTTCTCTTCTGTAGCTGCTCCCTCTTATGTTTTGCTACCAAAAATGTGGACATGTGTTCCAAAATGCTCTGCTGTGCGAACCCTGCACTGGCCATGGGCAGGGCAACCTCCTCCTCCTATCTCTGCATTCCACTGCTTATGATATTTCTCTACCCTGTTACGATACAGTGGCAGGGCCTTAAACATGTGCTCTATTGGTGATCTCCACCCACCCGATGCTAGTGACGTCTTTCTTTACTGACCCCCCAAAGCCTCTCAAACGCGCTGTGCACGCTGCTGCTTGCTTGTATCAACAAAAACAAGAAAATCTATCCCCACCTTTCTCTCTCAGCCTTCCATACGCACACGCGCTGCTCCAGGAAACTGGCCAGCACCACACCACACCGCGACTTGCACAATTACAGCACCTTCTAGGGCCTACTTTTCACCCAAGAAACTCAACTACAATAAATTGAACCAACACACTACACTAACAACCACTATTTGTTCCAGGCCTACTACCTTATACAAGACCACTACGTTTTATTTACATATACCTCCTTTAAATACTATTCTGCCTTGTGGTACCACCTTCCCTTCCCTTCCCTCCCCTTCCGAGGAGGGGATACCTGCCTTAACTTATAATGCCTTAACTTATAATACTTTACCACACCACCCAAACCAATAATGCAAATTTTACCAACAATATCCCTAACCTCATCCATCAATGACCTTGCTCTTCACGTTCACACCTTAAACACTTCCCCATGCATCTGTCCCCTACTTGTTATCTCTTACAAGAGTCTACTCACGTGTGTGCTCCCACAAACTCCTCTGTCACGGTGTTCCAACACCGGCCTGCACTCCCCTTGGAGCCGCGCCCACTTCAAAGAGCAGAGAGGACTTTTATTAAAATGGTTCCTGCTAAACCACTCGGAACACAGGTTTATACAGGGCCGGTCGCTGTAGGTGGGCATGGCTCCTTCTGGAGAAGCAGCCTGGTAGCCTCCACAGGTATGGGGGTGGTGGGATCACGTCAGGCTCACCAATTGAAAGCAAGCCCATGAACGCTCTCACCAGACACTAGGGAAGAAAGGTGCAAGACGATCTTAAAAGGATAAGTTTAATCTCATGTGCAGATGAGAACAACAGCAAATAACTCTGCTGCTAAGAACATTCTGCCAAAGAGAGGTGCAAACAGCAACTTTTAAAGGTACACAGCTTCATAGTGACGCAACAACATACAGTAAAAACCTGCCCGGCTGATTGGATGGACCCTATACCGGTGATGACATATGGAATGGCAGTTTATTGGTCCCAGCTCAGTCAGTCCATCTTCCATCATGTGGGTGCTGCGGGGCTCATATTCTTAAGTTGAAGGTCAAACAACAAATGAATTATACTCCTACAATTCAGCTTGTTTTATCAATCATACTGTGCACTTGGCAGGCCTTAAGACAGACACACAGGAGGTTACGGGGCACCCTAACCTTCACACACACATTTCACTCACTCCCTCTGCGCCATCCGGCTCCAAGGTCTCAGCCCTCGTTTTTAACAATAATTTATCCCTCCCAGCACCTCGCAATACAAATCACATCATTGTTGCTTCAACGATACACCCTGTCCATCTTCTTTAAACATGTCAAGACTTGTTACTTTGGGATTGGTGGTGAAAGGGCACCTGGTGTATTGGAATTTGGGGATCTTGGGTTTCCGTCAGTTATATGGGCTATAACTCGTGGTCACTCGGGTATAGGCCGGGGGTCATGCTTTGGTCAAAGTGAGATAATGTGCACACCAGGAACCAGACTCTGATCGTGTCCTTTTAGGGCACATTCCACTTGGGTGAAAGACACCTCTTTGCAACACTTTCAAGAACAATGAATAAACGGTGTGGCGGGTGGTGGTGTGAACTGTCCTCATGGGAGCTCTTATTTTTTCAACAAGGGGTTCCCCTAATTAAGCGAAGAACAAGGAAGATGGTGGACACCCTTGCCTCGTTCCCGTCTACAAAGCAAATTGCTTGAGACATTCCCATTGACTGCCACTAGTTTTCTGTATAAAACACTGTGATCCCATTGAGAATCCTTTTCCCAAAGCCAAATATGTCCAAGACTGCATATAAAAAAAAATCCACCTCACACTGTCAAAAGCTTTCTTTATGTCAAGAGCGAAAAGTGTGGGATTCTCATCTTCCCACACTTCCATGAGATTCAACGTTTTCCTCAGCGTATCCACATGCTGCCTGCCTGGGGTAAACCCTACCTCATTGGGGTGGACCAATCTGGGCATAAAATGTTCAAACTGGTAGGCAATCCCTCTAGTGAAGTCAACATTGAGAAAGGCATAGAGGGCTCGGGATCCCGCCCTACCTTCAGGATAACAGATAACCAAGCCTGACACAATTCTCGGGAGCCCTACTGGTTTCAAATATGGAGTTAAACCTCACCAGATATGGTACCAATAGAAAAGCAAATGTTTTATAAAAAAACAATAGTAAATCCATCATTCCCCCCCTCACCTTACCCGCAGGCATTCTCGCTATAGCCACCAGCTTTTCCTCCGAAGTAAAAGGGGCATCAGCCCTCAAAGCCTCTTCTCTAATTAACGACGGGAGTATGTTTCCATTCAAATAACGCTCCACCTCTTCAATCTGAACCACTTGATCTCTCGGGTAGAGAGCTTCATAGAATGTAGCGAAACTTAGAGCTATGTCAACTAGGGACGAGCTGAACCCTCCATCATAATTTAGTATCCCCTCAACCCATCTCGCAGGACTCTGCACCGCAGGTTTGGCTGCCAGCATCGAACCTTTTCCCATTTCTGATAACATTTTTGTTTCAAATACTGCAGTTTCCGGGACACATTCCTCAACTCCAACAATCTAAGCTCCTGTCAGTTCTCCTTAACTAACATGAGGCGTTCTACTAGATTCCCTGGTTCCGGTAACCTCGCTTCCAGCGAACCAATCTCCATACACAATGTATTCCTCCACCGAGCCCGTTCTTCTTTTTGTTTGCCCCTTCCCTTATTAAAAATCCCCTCCAGATCTCTTTCGCCACCTACCATACTGTGCAAATGTATCCCTCCCCCCATCATTAATCTGAAAATATTCCTCAATTGCCCCACGCTGTTCCTCTAGAATCATTACATCTCAAAAGTGAGTCGCGTGTTTGTGAAACAGAATGCCCACTCCATCCTTTTTGGAATCCCCTGAAGCCCAATATGTGTGACAATTCTGTGCACCGCGAATGCAACGTTCCTCCCCTTCCTTGAGCCTAGTTTCCTGTAACAAAATAATATCCAAGCCCAATCTCTGAAATTCCCTAGTAACAAGAGCCCGATTAGTAGGCAAATTCAGGCCCTTCACATTCAATGTGCCAACAGTTAGGCGACCCCTTGTGATAACACTCCACTGCTGTATAATCTAATGACGCCTTCTGCACCCAGTGTGTCCCCACCCTCCACGTCTTCTGCTCCACCGAAATCCCCTAAGAGAGAAAAATCCTGCGTTGCTCTAAGAGACGCCCATCTTTGCCACCAGAAATAACTCGCTCCCTCTCATCACCTCACACCCAGTACTTTCTTTCTCCAGGTACTCTCTTGCGTAGCAGTAGTTACCCGGGTTGAGCCCAATCCATCGTCCTGTCCACTCTCATTGGCCAAACCTACCCCTCTGGTACTTACTTTGAGAGATGTTGAAGGACCTGCAGAACCTCAGTCGTAATCCTATAGTTCACGTCATTGACCTCAAATATCAGCGCAAATGGACAGGCCCACCGATATCGAATACCCTTTTTGTTTAGCCACAATGTCAGCAGCAGACAGTCCCTACGTTCAGCGTGAAATTGGACTGGTCCTGATAAATGCATACCACGTCCCCTTCATATTGGATATACTGCAGTCTTTTCGCTCTTTCCAAAACTGCAACCCTCCCCCTGTATCGATGACATCAAACCACCACAACCACCTCTATGTGCTCTATCAATCTCTACCTCTTTACCACCATCCACAATGAAAAGGGAGCCTTTGTCCTGGTACAAAAACGTTGGTGCAATAGTTTAGTTACAAGTATAAGTGACCGAGATAGGGACATTTTTACATAGGACGGTGGACCTTTTAAGTTAATAAGACATCCTGACAGACTCATTAGTACTTTCGTTATTGCTGGGAAACCCCTCTTAGAATTAGAGAAAGGTAGGTTTTTTCTTTATTTACATTTCAAATAAAGGTCTATAGCAACCACTATGCCACCTGTTTCAGTCTCCTCTTTCTGGACCCCTGCACATTACACTTCCATCCCATTGACTATGGACTAATTTACTCTTTCCAGCAGCAAAGGCGCAGTTTGGTCTCAGTACAACATGTCTGTTATCCTGTATTAAGGCATATGAACATGTTTTTAGGTTTAATATGCAAATACTTCCACAATCATAACACAGACTGATTTTGCTGTAAAACATGGAAAGTCATGTTCCTTAGAAGGGTGTTTTACCACACCTTTCATGACTACATATCGAACGCTTTCATCTGCATAATATTTATGCAGAGATATGATGTGGGTTATATACGTCGATTTCATACTGACCTGGTTTTGAACCTTTTTCAGTGCTGTGCCTCATCCAATGAGATGACATCCTTTCAGTTCCCCCACGCTTACTGTGCACTATATTTGAATCCATTGTACACTTTCAGATATCCATTTAACTTTACTTCCTGACATGATTGAGATACTTGCACAGTAAAGTGCCAAAGCATTTTGGTTTTTACTTTCATGTTTTGCAGTTCATGACATGGCTTTAGTTAAACCAATGCACGGAATGTATATTCAGTTATTGTGTGAAGCTCTTCAAGTAGAAGGAAGTCAAACATTCTCCTACGTCCTGTCCCCTTTCCTCCATACTTATGGGATATAATCGCCTATGGGAATATAATATCAGTATGATGCGAATTGGAAAAAATAAAATGCACATGTCTGGTGCATACCTAGATGTGCAAGCGCTCTGAATCATTCATATGTGCCTTGACCGCGTGTCAGACATTTTCTCCACGCAAAGGCGATTACTGCATCCAGGACTGGCTGGAAGTTTGGCTCTTTTATTCTTAATTATATTTTCTTTTTTCCCTGGTATTTGTTCCCCATTTGTTTGTGTTTTCATGATGTATCACTTGTCAAAAAGCACTTTGGCAGTCCGGTCTTCACTCATTGTCTAGCGTGCTTAGAGCCTGAACTTTTTTGGCCTTACCGAATTGTGCGTTTTTCTCTGCTAATCCATGATTAAAGCACCTGCAATGGTAGGAGCTGATCTTCCATATGTCACAGGCACCATGATGTGGTGTCCTGTTGCCTTTAAAACCACAAAGGTCCTTTCCAAACGATCACTTGGAACCTTTTACCAGCCCTATGGCTGCCGTGTCTGAGACCTTACATTCATACAGTATTACCTGGGTCTTTACCGGAGGGTACGCTGCATGCCATTCCAGAGTGCTTTACTATGCCTCAACCTAAAACAACAGCTACTTTGAATTCACTGGCCTGCATGACTGTAATGTTGGCTGAAGATTGCCACCTACAGGTACTGTCCCTGGCACCATGCATGACTGTGTTCACCTCTGCACATGGCCTATTCCGAGGCTCCTTCACCACAAACCGAAAACAGCTATTCCACACAATCTGAAAGAGACACCATTTTCAGTGTGGTGTTCAACCTGGCAGGCCATTTTGACCCCCATGACCATGCCCCCTCCATCACCCATAGGGTCAGGCCATTGCCTTCCATTTAAAACTTTACAGTTTGTCTAGGTTGACTGGTTGTTCAATGTGGTTTCAATCAATGCCATATTGGATGTTGTACAAGCTGCCTGTTCCTTGCACTACATATCAAAGGTACTCTCCGGCTTATACACAGAATGTGCTGATTGAACAGTTTCCCCTCACCTAAACAGATTATGACATTGCCCCCTGCCATGAGACCCCTTTTTAAAAAAAGATCTTTTATCAGAGCTGTGTTCTCTAGCTGCACCTGAGCCCTATGTGCCACCTGTCCCTTCTCATCCACCAACAAAAGTGCCACCACCAACTTCAACATTACAAAGAGTCTCGGTGGGTTTGCCTTGGCTGTGAGCCTCTCCAGTTATTGAGCCATCAGTGACCATGCCTTAATCCAGTAGTACTTCCCCTCTGCAGTCATCAGTTTCTGGCCCCTAGAATTCTTTCCATAACCACATGATGGAAATCCTGTAATTAATCAATTTACAAATGCCTGTACCTTAACCATTAGATCCTGGCATTTTGGCAGCTGTTCGGACAGGCAAGCATTATCTCACTCATTCATGTCAGAGGGCCAGAAAACTCTTGGAAGACTAAACACACTGCCATGCCTTCTAGCAGTGACATGTTGCATCCAATTAGGATTCATGTGGAGGAAAAACATAACATGGGACTAGTCCTCTGCAATGGTCTTGGCCGTACGACCGGGGAGTAGGGTGTTCTTCGTCCAATTCGGTTTTTCCAACCCTCTACTCTGCCTTGAAAGGATCAATCACCGATCAGTGTATTTAAATATCCCCTTTCACCGTAGGCAAGCAAACACTTATGCCACCCTTGTAGCTTGGAACCTGAGTATGTGGGAAGGCATTAGAGTTTTCATTGGACATGCCATTAGACAAATGATACATTTTTGGTAGGCATTTCTGATGCCAAACAAGTGGCTGTGGATATAATGTAGTCTGTAGAGGGTAATGGCAACACATCTAGTGGCATGTGTACTGGGCTTGACATGCGCCGAGGAACCTGGTTGAAGAGTACCAAATGTGTCCCTAAGGCCTGTTTGAAGGTGCAGACCCTCCCTGGCCTACCTATTTTACTTGTCTACTAATCAAGGGCTAACATGGAAAAGACCAATGTCATTATTGCCAAATCCCTGTCCGCAATAGTCCCCCAAAGTCCCTAGAATGTCACCATCATTTGGAGAAAAGAAGACCAAACAGAACTCTCAAGGTTTTCAGAGGCTTTCAGACAAGGATCATTCCAGAGAGACAGGGCCTCATGATCTCCCTCTACACAACCTAGGACGGGGGTTTACTATCTGCGGCTGTCCAGATGTTTTGCAAAGCGACTTCAAGCTCTCATCATTGACTATGCAGGTTTGGGTCAATAGGAGTTGTCCCAAATATGTGGAGAGCTGAAGGCTGCATACCAAGTAGGAGAAGGACGTTCACAGCAGTTGTTGTTCCCCTCTAACTGCAAATTCTAACTAGTCCTGTAATTGCAGTTTTTGCCATTCCAAATTAAGACAAAGCTGGTCTACATACAATTCTCAATGCTTTTTGGTTTCAACTACTTCCTAACAGTAGATGAGTTCATGATGGTCACACCTGCTCAGATCTTGTCAAACCTCTCTCATTGCAGACTGTCGCCATCTGGACCTTCAGAACATGGACTTCTTCCTCCAAATATCTCTGCTGTGCCGTCATATCTCAGCATATTCCATCGTCGGTGCTCCCATTAAACCTCAGTGTCGCCTCCATGGTCTTTACAAAGGTCTTGGTGATCCATTCATTTTAAGGACCGGGTTTTACATATGAATCCTGGACTACTGGCTCATCTACGATTCCCTCCTGGCCAGGGTAGCTTCTCATCCCAAAATTACCCTGGATCTGGTGTACTCCTTGGGCCTGTCCTTGAATGTAAATATCTACTGTTACGATAAACCGTACAATATACCGGGCCCATCTTGCCCACTTTTCAAGGTAAAGCATGTCCCTGCAATGGATGAGATTTTGCCTCTGCAAATAACAGACACAGTGACTGCTGACTGACCAGAAAATGTCAGGTCTTATGTCATCCTGTGTCCTGGTAGCCAAGTATGCCACACTGTACATGATAACTCCATTTGCTAGACAGTTGGGAGCAGGATTATTTTATATCATATTTTTTCTCACTGCTCATAAACATGTATTACCCTTACCAATAGGGGAATATTTAGGGCCAGTAAAAATGTATTCTAACTCTAAAACAGATTTTACATTTTCTCTACTTCCTTGCACCTTGTAATTCATGCAAAATAAGGTTTATTTATTAGATGTATTTATTCATATACTGGGGGAACACTGATCACAAAAGAATTTATAATAGATGAGAGGGATTTTTAGTTTTAACTTACTCTTCAGAAAAGGCATTAATAATAGGAATTCTTCCCCTGGTAGTGCTCTGCTGGTCCCACTGACTCTTGCTTACCGTTTATTGATAATTACAGTTCCCATCTGTCAGTTTCGGAATTTCTTTTGTGGGTATTTTTACTTGCTATATTTTCTGAGTATTTACCTGTTAAGGAAGTTAGTTAAGTGTCTGGTATGCTGCCTATCTGAAAGGCTGATCCTCCCTGATCAATTGTGGACCTCATCAAAAAAGCACATTCTATAATCCACCTTCACAGAGAATCTACGAGTAGGAATGCCCTTGCACAAGCTAGGGTGAATGATTTTCAAGGGTGAAAGATTTGTGTCTTTGGTGGAGGGCAGGGGTAACAACCCTAGGAGATTTGTAGCTACATGATTTATGAGGCCCACTTGACGAGGCCTGTCGAATCAGTGTCCTGGAACTCTATCCCGTTTTCTTGGCCCTCAAGTTTTTGTCATTTGAGGCTCCAAAATCTATTTTCTTTTTTTTTTTTCTGACAACACAACATTCATGTTTTACCACAACAAGAAGGAGGAAAAAGTTCATTTTAGATCTGTGGTCTTATTTTTAACCTCTGGACAAGGCTTTAAAAAATGAGTTTTTCTGATTACGTCCCATTTTGTAAAGTCTCTCAATGTGAGAGAGGACTCTGTGATGGTACGCGATTCAGTCACTTCTCCCTAACGGGGGGAGCCTTTCCCTGTGATGCTAGGGAGGTGAGCACGCAATGCAACATTCCCCCTAGGGGTGGCGACAATGGGGCCTCTAGGGGAAGAGATTCCCCTCTTGGGGACAAGAACTCCTGTTCGGCAAAAACTCCCTAAGGCCCTGCCTCTTGCACAATCAGTAACATCAAGGCTTAAGTAAGACTCATCAGATCAAGCCACTGTAACACAATTTCCAAGATTCAATCTGAATAAAGGTCTATTGGAACCACTGAAGAGGATGAGAAGGCGGCAAAGTAGCAAATAGAAACGAAAGAGGACTATAGTCCTTCGCTGGGGAGGACCCAGCAATGTAACATAAAAATGAATGGAGGCCTACTGTCAGAGATGTGAAACACAGGAGTTTAGAATCAGCAGCGTGGCGAAAGCTGAGAGACCAGGTGTTGGTCCACTGGGACCAAGCAACCAGCTGGTGTGTGTGAGAGGGCCCAAAAGAGCTGAAGGAAGGCGAAAGCAGGTGGGGAGAACCATGAGAGAGAAAACCAGTCATGAGTGGTAGCCTGACCCAGGAGAAGTGGACTGTGCAGTCCAACAATAACGTTTCTGGAGAAGAAGCAGGGAGTCACGTAGTGCGAACAGAAGCCGTCCTGGACAACCGAAGCAAGGTCCCTATCCTAAAGGCAGGCTGGTGAGGCCGACCCTTTGATAAGCAAGGTAATGGGGAAGCCGGGAGAGTGAAATATATCACATGACTTATCCTACTCGCCCCAGTGATATGAGCAAGGACCAAACAAGTGAAATGGATCACAGGGCTCAGCCTACTCATCCCAGTGCTACGAGAAAGAGCAAAGAAGGTGAAATATATTCTTACTCTATCTCTTGACTCGGGAAGTCTGGTATCGAGCAAGACCCTTTCAGAAAATATTTTTAGTGCTTGGTGGGCCTCTGGATCCACTCATTTCGTGGTGATTGGGTCCTCTGACATATTCCATATCTATGACAGTAATCACCACAGCTATGTGTCCTGCGCCTACGATACGATACCGCAGTCCTCGAGGGCCTCCGTCAAGCCGACGTCACCGGATGTCATAAGTAGGACGCACGACGCCTGTAGCTTCAGTTCTGTTTTTTCTGCGAACGTGTTCGCTTTGGAGATCTCGGCGCACCTAGATTCTACTGAATCCTGTCTTTTGGTTCTTCTAACCTATTTCTACATTGTATGATGTCTTTGGCTTCTTCCACCCACCGGTCCGGGTTTAAGAAGTGTTGGGTGTGCGGGTCCAAGATTTCGCTGGCGAACACGCACAACGCTTGCCTCTGGTGCCTCGGGGAGAACCATGATACGGATTACTGTGTCGACTGCCAATCGCTCACATCAATGGCCTTGCGGGAGCGTAAGAAGAAGCTGTCGGTCGGTAAGGTGGCCAAGCACCAGAAGTCGTGTTCCACTGGTCTTTCGACGGATGATTTGAAGGGTGACTCTCTGCATCGTCGTCGTGAGTCTGTGGGTTCTTGGTCTGGGAGTCGGTCCCGCCATTCCTCTGCCTCTTCGAGGCACTCCAGGAAGCACCACAGGTCGCCTTTCCCATCCTCGTCCAAGGACTCCACCCGTTGGCAGGTTGCTTGTCCCAACAAGCATTCCACTCCTGAGGAATGGGATTCCTTCCGTAAGGAGATGTTGGCGATTTTTCAATCGCAGGGTTCGCGCCGCCTGAGGACGCCAGCCGTGGCCGTACTAGAGACACCACTCGTCCGCCTTCGGGCTTGAGCAGTCGTCGCGACCACCGGGCGCCTTCAAGGTCCCGGTCGGACAAGGATGGTCGCTCTAGGCATGCCCGTTCCAGGTCCCAGTCCTCGAAGCCCTCGAGACCGCGAGAACCTGTGCAGTCTTCGAAGAAGATATGGCCGCCGACGGACTCTCTCGAGGCACCGACTGCTGAGGAAGTAGTTGATGCCATTGGCGCCCAGGCTGTCGAGAGACCCGCTCGGGGCTCTGCCCTCGATGCCTGTGTTGACGCCGCCGAAGCTGTCAGCGCCGCGCTCGACGTTGACGCTGATTCAGTCGATGCCCTCGATGCCTTCGAGGCGGCTTTGTCAGGGGTACCCCGTGGCACGGTGGAACCCCCCCAGAAAGGCTCTGGCCAAGGCTAAACATGTCTGTTCCTTTTTCTGTACCCTCTTTCCAGCCTTTGGTTTATATTTCTGAGGTGGATGAGGGGTCTGAGGGAAGGTGAGGTTCCTGCAGAGGCTCCTGATGGCCTCCTGTCTGGTCATAGCCAATGTGAGGACCTGCGCCAGTTGTTGCACGACGCCAGTGGGCTGGACACCTCTCCGGAGGTGAAGTTTGGTAGGCCTGAGCCTGGCACGCATGCCGACTCCTCTTACCGGCGCCTGATGTCGAGGGTCACGGATTACCTGTGGTGGTCTGCCCCCCGTGGGGATTTTCAGCAGGATGATCTGACTGATATCCTCGACCAAGGTCGACCAACTGACCCGGTACTGCCATTCCATATGGCCTTGCAGAGAAGGGTGGCTGCGGCTTGGACTTCTCTGGAGAGTCTCCCGTCAGTGAGAAAGTCCTTGCCGAAGAAATATCCCCCACCCAGTGGCGACCCCTGCTACTTGACTACGCACCCTACTCCGGAGAGTTTGGTGGTGCAGGCGGCTATGGCCCCGCAAAGCAGGCGTCGTATCCTACCATCCCTCCTGATAGGGACGACAAACGTTTTGACGGCTGGGCGAAGGTGTTTTCTTCTGGGGGTCTGGCGCTTCAGGCTGCCAACTCCGTTTGTGCCTTGTCTCGTTTCACGCACACTCTGTGGAACTGTATCTCCTTAGCGGCTGATCATAATCCCGAAGGGGAGGAATGGGATGGTTTTCTTGCTATCGTGCAGGATGGCAAGGACGCCATGTGGGAGTCCATTCAGTCTGGACATGGTTGATTGCGTCAGCCGGTCCATGGTGGCGAGCACCGTAATACGCGGGTTTGCGTGGTTGCAGAATTCGTGGTTTGCTCTTGATGTGCAAGCTCGGTTCCTCAACATGCCCTTTGATGGTGAACATCTTTTTGGCAGCAAGGCTAAAGAGAGCCTTGAGAGGTTGCAGACCTCCAAAGCTGCAGCGAAATCGCTGGGTGCTGCAGTTCGCCAACCTCTGCCTTTTCGTCCCAGGGGACAAACATGGAGGTGAGGTTCCTCTCGATATTACTTGTCCTTTAGTAAATCGAGAGGAGCTGCTAGTCAAAGGGGCCACCGTAGGAGTGCCAGAGGTGAAAAACTGGGTACTCGAGGTGCCAAAGCCGCTCGGGCAGTTGCCTCTTTGCCCTCGGGCACTGCCGCAGCCACTTCAGCTCAGTCATGAGGCCATGTCCCATGGTTCACCGGTTGGGGGAAGGCTGGCGCAGCTTCTTGTAGAGTGGCATGCCATTACTTCAGATGTGTGGGTTCTGGAGATCATAGCCCACGGCTACTGGCTTCCTTTCCGGCAGGGGCCTCACGACAATCCACCAGGGAATCTCTCTTTGAAGAGTCCAGATCCGCTCCTTGCGCAGGAAATTCAATCCCTGCTGGAGAAAGGCACCATTGAACTGGTGCCTGTAGCGGAGAGGAACAAGGGATGGTATTCCCCTTATTTTTATTTTATGATTTCGAGGAAAGACGGGGGATTGAGACCCATCATGGACTTGCGCGGTTTGAACAAACTCCTTAGGAAGGACAAGTTCAAGATGGTTACTCTTTCTCAAGTCCTCCAGGCCCTTCAACTTCAGGACTGGTTGGTGTCTCTCGACCTCAAGGACGCTTATTTTCATGTGCCGATCCATCCAAAGCACAAGAAATACCTGAGGTTGGCGGTTGGCGACTCGCACTTTCAGTTTTGGGTCCTGCCGTTCGGATTGACCTCCGCCCCGAGGGTCTTCACCAAGCTCATGGTGGTGGTGGAAGCGTATCTCAGGAAAGGGGGGGATTCACGTCTACGCCTACCTGGACGATTGGTTGATCAGGGCGCGTTCACCCGGGCAGGTCCTGGATCATCTTTTCGTCACCTGCCACTCACTTCACAAGCTGGGCTTCTCCCTCAACTTCAAGAAGTCCCACTTGACGCCAACACAGCGGCTCCAGTACATCGGAGCAGTGCTTGACACATCCCTGGGGCAGTGTTTCCCTCCCCAGGTGAGGGCTCTTCACATTCAGCAGATGTTGCACAAGTTTCAACTTGTCCAGATGCTCCCGGGGTTCGAGTTCTTGAGGTTGCTCGGCCTCATGGCATGCTGCATTCTTCTGGTGCCAGAGGCCAGGTTGCGGATGAGATCTCTGCAATGGCGCCCTTAAGCTCCAGTGGTCACAGTCCTCGGCAGGATGTCAGACCCCGTTCAGGTGCCGCCCTCAGTCGCCCAGAACCTTCTGTGGTGGGCCGTCGAAGGCAATCTGATGAGGGGGGCTCAATTTTGGCTGCACTGGCCGGAGGTGACTATCGTGACTGAAGCATCGCTCACGGGATGGGGAGCTCATGCCAACGAGTTGACAGCGGTCGATTGTCTCGGTCGGAGTCCAGACTCCATATCAATCTGTTGGAGCTGCGGGCCGTGAGGCTTGCCCTGGAGGCTTTTCTGCCGACTGTGCGAGGGAAGAATGTCCTGATTCTGACGGACAACACAGTGGCCATGCACTACCTCAACAAAAATGGTGGGGGGGCAGGGTCACTTCCTCTGTGCAGGGAGGCGATGCAGCTCAGGTTCTGGGCCATCCAGCAGGAAGTTTCGATCTCGACAGTTCATCTGGCCGGAGACGAAAACGAGACGGCGGACGCTCTGAGCAGGCCGAGCGCGATCTCTCATGAGTGGGAGCTGGCTCACGAGATTCTCCTGGAGATCTTCGCCTTTTGGGGGACCCCTTAAGTGTATCTCTTCGCCTCCAGTGTCAACCGGAAGTGCGAAAGGTTTTGCTCGCGGGAATTTCCTCCAAAAGGAGCCATAGGAGACGCATTTGTGGTGGAGTGGTCCTTCCCACTGCTGTACGCGTTTCCTCCAGTCGCCGTCATCCCGCAAGTGCTGCGGAGGCTACGAAGGTTTGGTTCCCGGATGATCCTCATTGCTCCTGCATGGGCCCGTAGGACGTGGTACCCGGACTTTCTCCACTTGTCCATCTGCCCTCCACATCGTCTTCCCTACCGAGACGATCTGCTCTCACATGAAGGAGGTCCGGTTCTCCATCCAGAGGTCAGGTCCCTCAACCTTCACGCTTGGCTTCTGAAAGGTTGTGGTACAAGGATTGGGACCTCCCTGAAAACGTGATGGAGGTGTTGCTTTCGGCCAGACGGCTGGCGACTAAGTCTCTGTACCGTTGCTGTTGGAGAAAGTTCTGCGACTGATGCAGCGTTCAGAATGTGGATCCTTTTTCATGTGACATTCCTGTGGATCTGTCTTTTTTGCTTTTGTTGGCCCACAGGGGCCTGCAAGTGGCTACTGTTAAAGGTTACCTGGCGACGCTGTCTATATTTAAGCGCTCGTCTGAGGAGTGTTCCTATTTCAAAATTCCTTTAATTTCTCAGTTTCTCACAGGATTCACTAATGTGTTTCCGCTGTCACTTTTCCAGGTGCCTGGTTGGGATTTTAACCTTGTTCTGAAATTCCTCATGGGTGCTCCGTTTGAGCCTTTACAGTCTTGTCCTTTGAGGCTGTTAACCCTTAAAACTGTGTTTTTAGTTGCGGTCACTTCCGCTCGCAGAGTGAGTTGCAGGCACTTTCAGTTAAGCCACCCTTCACTGTGTTTCATAAGGACAGGGTTGTCCTTAGAGTTCGTCCTTTCTTCCTTTCTTCCGAAGGTGGTGTCGGAATTTCATTTAAGCCAGAAGTTTGTTCTTCCGGCATTTTATCCTCTCCACATCCTGGTAAGGAAGAGGAGAGGCTCCATAGGTTGGATCCTAGGAGATCTTTAAGTTTCTACATTTCACGCATGTCCCGGGTCAGAGTGGACGATCAGCTCTTTAATGGTTATGCTGGAAGGCATTTGGGACAAGCTGTGACTAAGCAGACTTTGTCTAGGTGGATTATCTTGGCAATTTCTGAACGTTACCGCTTGGCAGGTAAGGACCCTCCGGTAGGCTTACGGGCCCATTCTACTAGGGATATGGCTGCCTCTACTGCCCTGCAGAGGGGTGTTCCTATTCGTAACATCTGTGAAGCAGCCACATGGGCTTCGGTCCATACTTTTGTACAACACTACTCCCTAGATTCTATCCATGGGCAGGATCTGGCCTTTGGCAAGGCGGTCCTTTACTCTGCAATTTGATTGGGCATTCTAAATTTCTATATTCTAAATTCTTTTTCCCCTCCTCCATACGTTGGTACTACTTTGGGAGTCTGTCATAGATATGGAATACGTCGGAGGACACAATCCCCTTGAAGAACAAGTTACTCTCTTGCCTGGTAACGTTCTTTCGATGGGATGGTCGGATGACGTATTCCATATCGCTCTCTCCCTACCTGCCCCGCTACAGAATTTCTTATGCAATTGCAGCTTACGTTTCCGCAAGGCTTTCTGTGGTCATATTGGCAGTGATTTGGTGCCACACGTTCTGGGGAGAAAACTACAACTGAGGCTACGGGCGTCGTGCATCCTACTTATAACATCCGGTGACATCGGCTCAACGGAGGCCCTCGAGGACGCCGTATCGACGTCATCGACGCAGACGCCGAAAGATTTTCCAAAGCAGCACAGCTGTGGTGATTACTGTCATAGATATGTAATACATCGACGGACCATCGCATCGAAAGAACGTTACCAGGTAAGAGAGTAACTTGTTCTTCTCCCTGTCTGACCCTCTAGTAAATGGATATTTCAACAGTCTCAAGTTGCTTTCTTCCCCAGGTCAGGAACACCCCTACGCTCTCCTCTTCCACCCGGGACCCGAACATAATCCTCTCAGCCGGATTCAGAAATGTTGCGTGTCCATGTCTTCCATTAGCATGGCATTTGAGGCCAGAAAACGTTTTTTATTTTTTTTTTGCAGTGACTTAGGCATGTAGTATGAGTGAACTTCAAGACCTCTGTGCTAAACAGAGATTACTGGCATCATAGAGTCAAGGTGGTGCCTGTCATTCATTCTGAACTAGTATCAGAATTCGATCTCTCTTAGGAAATTACCTTCCCATTTTCATTCAGAGCCCTGATTCTGAGGCCGACAGGCTTCTGCATAACCTTGGCGAAAGCATGTCACTGCTAGCTTATCTGGCAAGGACAAAAGAAAACCGGTTCCTTGCAATTATTTGTGACTTATAGGGACACTGCACTGGGCTCAAAAACGTCATGGTTCCATTGCATGATGGATTGTGGACTGCATTCTACATTGCTATTCTCTCGCAGTATTGCTCCCTAATTCTCTTCAGGCCTAGTTCTGCTGTTGAACGAAGAAGCGATGAATAGAAATAGAGAACAGTGACAAATTCAGCGACAACTCTTTGCCGTCAACACCTAATCAATAAAAAATAAGAACATGGTTTCGAAAATTTGACAAACGTAAAGAAGAACGAGTTGGAATTTCATCCTGTGCAGCATTGTGGGATCATGCATTTTTGGTTGCCTTTCCAATATTCACGAACTACTCAATTATTTATCAGATAAAAAAGTCCACATCTGGTTGATTGACTGGTTCCTTTTATTTATCAGTACATTTGAACCCGTCTTTCTGCTCATTTTGGTTAAGTCGTATCATTCAACAGATAATTATATTTGTAAGTAGCAAATAGCGTTGCAACATAATTATATACCTTGATCCAACATACTGACACTGTCAGGTTTTTTTCAATCGGTGATCAGTCCTTTGTGTGTAACGTGCCAATATCCTGTTGCATATTGTATCATTTACTCTTGGCTAGTAAATGGTCTCTTTGACAATTCAAAGTAAGGTATTTCTGGTTGGGATTATGTTTGTGGCGTAATACTAATTTGCAGCTCTTTGCAATATCCCAAAATGAAGTAAAATAAAATGTACTTTATGCTCTGTAATCAGTGCGTATTTTCTGATTATATGGGGTAGTACACAGGGAAAATTTAAGAATTGCTTAAGTTTTTTAAGGACAATGGCTTAAATTGGCCATGCAAATCCGCCACCATAGTATGGGTTTTTTTTATTCTAGTCTCTTGTCACAAGAAAGCAAATTATACCTTTTTAAAACGAAGTTCTCATAACAGCAATACTAGCCAACTCATTTGTAATGTTCATAGAAGTATTATGGGTCTTTAGCATTTTTAATATAAATGTACCTAAGCACTACAAAATTTTCCAGAAGGCATACCATTCTCAAATGATTAAAGGTTGATTGATATAATTTGCATGTACTTACCACAAGACTTTGTGGTATTATTAATTAATGTATCTATTCAATTAGTTCCTTCTTTTAGCATTCATATCCAATTTTACTCATAACTTTCTTTCGTGGGTATATCACAACATATGTTTCACCATTCCATCGCTTCTTTGTGGGATTTTATTAAAGTGTGTTTATATATACTGCTTGGAGAAAGTAGGAAGCTGGATGTCGGCAAACTGGTTGAAATTGAATGGAAGCAAAACAGATGTTTTGTTATCGGCCCTCATGGGATGGGTCATGTGTGGAAATGTCAGTATTGGCTCGAATCACTGGACCCCTGTCCCATTCCATGTGCCTCAGTAAAAAACCTGGCGGTGAAACCTTTACCCAACGGTTCGCGTGAAGCCCAGATCTCTGCAATCTGTAATGCTGGTTTGGGAGACTGAAGGCTCTGAGGAAGATTCTCCCTTTGCTTCCCCCAGCCAACCGAACAACATTGGTGACATCAACTATAATGGGATCACTGGAATATTGCAATGGCATTGACTTGGGGCAGCCGATCCAGTGGATGCAGGTATTACAAAATTTGGCAGCGTTACTGATACTTATGGTGCCTCGGCTGACCCCCTCATTAGCGCTCCTGTACCGTTTGCACTGGTTGCCGGTGGCTGCCTGGATCGAATTTAAGATAATTTGTGTTGTCTATCGGGATGTGCACAACGTTGGTCCCCATTATCTAAAAGTGAAATTAGAGCGGTATTGTCCAGCTAGACGATTGCGCGCTGTGTCCCATCTGCTTCTTAAGATCCCCAATTATCAACAAAAGCGATTGGGTGGGCGATCTTTTTCAGTTCTGGCCCTCAGCTTGTGGAATGCTCTTCCATTATCTCTGAGAAAATTTGCCGAGTATCTCCCTTTTAGAAGAGCGTTGAAAACTCACCTGTTTTAACTTGGAGTGAAGTATCGGTTGTTGTGGGCTGCTGCGCACCCTTCAAGCGCCTAGATGCCTTTTGGGCCTTCGTTTTGCACTCTATACATTTTCAAATAATAATATTGTGCTATTTCTTGACGGATGAATAGTTCATCCACTCCAAATTTTCATTGACTTACATGTTTGGATTGGTAGTCTATTTTGAAATGTTTTTCAGTTTGAGTTTCTGTCTGCGTTGTGCTGCATTCTTCACACTGTTTGGTTAGACTACCATTTTCAAAAGTGAGAAAAGAAAGACTAGGTACACTATTTGTGGTTGCCTTTCACAAAATACTTTGTTCAACCATGGGGGTGTGTGCTGTCTGTTGCCTTAGGGCACTAACACATATGCCACAGCTTAGAAAATCTTGAATGAGAGACCTGTGAAGAGTGATGCCACCCAGTTATCAAACTGGTTAAAACCAACTACAAGGATAGAATTGGGATTTAAGTGCATGTTGTAAAGGCATCATGAAGGGAAACAGACAAATGAATAAAGTTTGGGCTATGAACCTTTATTAAATGAAATGTAGGTTTGGAAAAAGGCCCAACTTGCCCTATGCTAAGGCGGGATTTCCCTACCTAAATAAAACAAAGGATAGTCTGTTTCAGGAAGTCCAAAGCAAATTTCTGTCTGTGTCCAAACCTATAGTTGCCCTCACATCTAATTATATATAATGTGTAGGGATGTCGGCATCAAAACAGGTAATGTTCAAATAAAAGTTTAGAGCTTCTTCCTGCTCTTGGTTTAAGGTTTTCCTTCCCCAAGTTAAAAATAGTTCACAATACCTAGAGGTTTCCTTCCCCAGGCTTTCAGGTCTTTCATCTTTCCAAAGCAACGCAATTCCTTGGGACACTTCCTAGCTTTTTGTGGTTTGGTTACTTTTCGCCAGTTTCAAATACATCAGTTCCTTAATTTCAGATCGCATAAGATTTCTTTTCTATTCAAACACAAGCTTCTTTGTGAGTGCTCTCAGTGGCTTTTCCATAGGATGGGTGTACTCGGTCTAGACGCAGTTGTCGGATCACACAATCCACCCATTACAGGTCACGCATCTGACAAACCTTACTTGCTTCTTCATTATATGCACGTTGCCACTGCTTCAGCTTTACAGTGGAGTTTGGTTCTTTCTCATTTCACATCCTTATGATGCTTTATCATTATTTGTTTTGCCACCATTCACTTGTTGCACGTTCACATACTCTCCTGGCTCTTCCCAAAGCTTGTTCATTCAAGTTAGACCATTCCTTATATTCTCATGGCGTTTGCCAATGCTTGTTTTTTCAAATTACACAGTTCCGTGTATCAGGAAGTTCCACAACCTCGGATGCTTCACTCGCAGCTTGGGCCTTACATTCCAGCTTCACATGGATATGCTGGTTCCATTCCGCGGTCTGCCACCCGCCTTCAGCTTCCTTCAGCCTCACTTCCCGCTGCATACACTCTGCATCTTCCAGGGATTCTCGAGCACTCAGTCTGCCATGCCGCCTTCCAGGAGAGTACTGCTTTCGTCCAGCAGTCCGTAAACCTGCTTGCACAGCCGCCTCCATTTTTGCAGTAATTCCAGTTTTTAAACCTTGCGCTAGTTTGATTGCCCCAAAAAGGACTAGACCGCTCATTACTGACTTGGGAGTCCTGCATTGCTCCTGTTGGCTTCCTCCTCGTCCATAACTGGTGTTTGCATGTGTGTCAATAAAGAGAGGATGCATGTCTCTAGTTGGTCTCTTCCTCGTCCCAGTACAAAACTGATGTCTATTTGGGAATGATGTATGAGAAAAATAGAGAAGGGATTAATAGCCTATAAAGGTTTGGAGGACATTGGACTCATGGTGAAAGGGGAATGTGGGGGATACCGTGTCTCACCCAAGGTGGCCTCATCCCCACTCCCCAAGTGTACTCCACCCAGGTGATCCTCCCTCGCATATCCACCCCCATGGTCCGCATCCGATAGCCTTTCCCTGGCCACCTGGGGGGAGGATACATTGGGGAACGAAGTGAGGACACCCTCAGATTCTTCACAATGTACAGTATTTAAAGTGTCATTTAAAAGGAAGTTTACCTTTGAAAACGTACTTTTGAAAGTGCAAAGGTCATGTTGCGGGATGCTGTTAACTTGTGTGGTAATTGCAAACGATGTGTGGTAAGTTTGTATTCTTGAAGAAACCATACGAACCCCCCACCCCAATATGTTCTATTGATATATGAAAGTGTGTTTTTCAAGCAGTCTGCCTTAGAAAAAGTACTGGAAACAGTGGTTCCAAGCAATAAACCTCCGGAACATTTAAACCGGGTCTGCTTTTGCAACCTTTTTGTTTTGATGAACAACACTCACCAACAATTCGAGGTGTACCCATACAAGTAATTAGATGATTTACCACAAAGAGGCTTGGCGACCCTATCCATAACGGGCCACCGCCTAAGTTAATGACCCGAGCAAAGGGTCCCTTAACGAGAGTGGCAGTGCAGTTACTGACGGGGTCCGCCGAGGGGCATATCGCCATCAGCACCGTGTAGTTTTCTGTGCTGGTGCAGTCCTCAACATTGAAAAGGGACTTTTGGAAACCATGACGCGATGCTGGGCCACGCACCAAAGTACGGTTTTAGAGGGTTTTTTAATTATTTTTTTTTATTACATGCTCTTAGCACCCGCCTATGAATCTATAGGGGTGCTAAGAGGTGAAGAGTGGCGGGCAAGGGAAGGAGAAGCAGATAATTGAAGGGGCGCTGGCCAGCAGCACCCAGGCTGCTCGCAACGCTTGCTCGTATCATACAATACAGCCCGCATTACGAGCTTCCTGATTGATCGGCCTGTGCCCCCTACCAGGGTGCTAATGGAATTTAATCATTGTGAGGAGATTTGTGCAAATATGAATATTAAAGCAACTTTGAGGTTTCCATTCCTGAGTAGTTGGAGATTGTCTTATGTGAAGGGTTTGAATATGTTTTATACAAAACTATTTAATACCTTGTGACCTCTATGCAATCACTGAATTCGATCAAGCATTTTAAACTGCAGTAATATATTAAGAGTGAATGTAAGATTCAATCTACAATATGTGGTGCATTGACTTCCATTATTGGCAAATGTAGTGTGGTATGGAGGGATATGAAACCACGGTGCATACGTGATATGGAGTATAGGAAGTATTTTGTTAGTCTTAAAATGTTACATTGTATTGAACATGAATGATGCAGATAAAATTCTAGTAGGTCTTTTTTTTGTTTTGTTTTTTTGTTGCCTCTAATCTTGTTTTTGATCATATTGGCTCGTGAATATTTCTGATTGTGATCAAACTAGTCATAGTGGGATACTTGATTTAGTGAGGAGCTGCAGTATTCTTCATGTTTCTCTCTGGGCGAACTAGACTACATTGCTCAAATATTGTATTGGTTTAAATGTCTTCTTTCATGTAAACCTGGCAGCCTAGTTTTCATTTACCTTGGCAAAAGTAGTATAATATTAGTAACATTTAGCAGTATTAGTATTTATTTTGTATTTATTACACGCTATATGCCAAAGCTCTGTACCTAATATCACAGTACAATTAATGTGATAACAATGGCATTTAACCAAAAAATAAATCTAAAGAAGATGAACTTGGACAGCAGAACGGAAAGTGGGAATACGAATTTGAACGGAGAGAAAATGGGAGAGCGCATTCCAGTGAGGGGGCCGGGGGAACGGAGTACAGCGAATGAACTGAATCGGCACTGGGCATATGGGGGTGGTGAAGAGTTACAATGAAAAGACTGGGACCGAAGAGTACGTTTAGGAGTATAGGACACAAAGGAAGAGAGATATGGAGGGGAAAGACTGTGAAGGGATGTAAAAACCATACAAAGCAAGTTGAATTTAAGATGTGAATTAAAGTATAGCCAGCCGAGAGAAGATAGCGAGGAAGCAATAGAGTCCCAAGGCAAGAAAGCAGAGAAGACGAATAGAAGGGTTGAAAATAGACTTAATAGGGGTGAGACGAGAGGCCAGAAGGACAAACAGAGAATGTAAGAGCACTAGAAAAGAAAAGATGAGAAGAAATTAGTAGCTTAGCTGCACTGAAAGTAAGGGCCTAGCCTTACGAATGTTAAAAAGGAGCACCGGACAGGAATGCAAGAGTTAAGAGATGTGAAGGGAAAAGGAAAGCAAAGCATCTAAGTGAAGACCAAAATTATGGGCAGTCGAAGAAATGGAGAGAAGGGAAGGGGGGAAGGAAATGGAAACAGGGTTAGGGTAGGGGCAATAGAAAGGATGTCTGTCTTGGAAGAACAAGATAATTGAACATCCAAGATTTGATGGCAAGAGACATGAAGTTATGGTGGCATAAATGGTTGGGGGTAAAAGAAGAAAAAGATAGAAAAGGTTGGGTGTCATCAGCATAAAAATGATCAGACAAACCAAATGAAGAAGTAACTGAACCAACCAACTAATACCGAGCCTGGGGAACACCATGTTGAGGAGGAAAAGTGAAATGGTACTTACCAACCCAAGAAAGAGTGAATCGACAAATAGGATTGAAACCAGTGAAGGTCAGAACCAGAAAACCCAAAAGGAGGAGGACAGAAGGAATAAGTTATCGACTATCGAAAGCGGTGGATAAATTGAAAAGAATTAGTAAGGTAGAATGCTTAGAGTAACGTGCCGAAAGTAGAGAATCGCAGAGAGAAGTAGGGCAGTCTCAGTAGAATGGTGAGAACAAAAACCAGATTGAAAATGAGCGAGAACAGAATTAGAAGAAATAATAGGCAAAACTTATGAATAGACCAGGCTCTCCAAGAGTTTGGAAAGATAAGGGAGAAGGGATATAGGCCCAAAGTTAGAAGGAAGTGAAGGGTCGAGCTAAGGCTTTTTCAAGATGGGAAGAATATTAGCACGTTTAAATGATTAAGGAAAAGTTGAGGAAAGAAATTTTAAAAAGAGAAGTAAGGGAAGACAACAGAAGGATAGACCTTAGGTATCAGAGAGGAAGGTATAGGGTCCAAAGGGGCAGCAGTAGGATGGGCACAAGCCAAGAAGAGTGCATTATTGGAAGTAGAAAGGGGAAGAAAAGAGGATAAAACAGTTAATTTAGGCAGGGCTAGGGGAAACACAAGAAGAGGAAGGAACAATAGCAGAACGGAGAAGAGTGACTTTCGTGTAAAAGTAGGAGGCAAAATCAGTTGCTGAAATGGAAGAAATAACGGTAAGGTTGAGAGATACAGGAGAAAGTATACGAGACAGAGTTTGAAAAAGACAATGAGAATAATGAGTTAAGGAGGTCTGAATAGTAAGAATGCTTAACAGAGAAGGGCTTCATCATAAAGAGAGTGTTAGAGTGAGAGGGAATATCCGAGTGTGACTTACGCCAACAATGCTCCAAGCGGCAAAGAATGTGTTGTATGGAGCAAAGCTGTGGCATCAGCCAAGGCTGTGATGGTTAACTATTAGGTGAAAAAGAAGCTGGGTAGAGAGTATAGAGAGAAGAGGAAAAAGAGGATGAAAGTAGAGATGCGGCATCATCTGCAGGAAGAGCTGCAAACGATAAATGAGAAGGAAAACGAGAAATACGGGACGAGACAAATAGACGAATATTAAGTGTGGAGATCGCAGTCATAAGAGTATAGCTTTGAAAGGGAGCAGGAGGTGCCAAAGGAGGACAGAGGAGAAAAAATAGAAAAGAAAAGTAGATTATGGTCAGAGGAGTAAAAAAGGGCGTGAGGCATGCAAGAAAGAAGTAGCAGTGTGGAAAGAGATGCAGGCTTAGGAGTATTACAAAAAGTACATTAGCAAAACTATTTGCCACAACAATCGGGAGCATATCACGCCTGTGCTCAGAAAATTGAAGTAGTTACTGGTTAGTAGCACCCTTGGTGTATTCTTGTAATCCAGGGAGGCAGTCTGGACCCAGTTCTTAGGGTTAATATGTGCCGTATTGCCATGGATCCTGACTGCTCTCAGGATTTCATGTGCCACTTGGATGCTGCTGATCACAAACCCCTCTCTCCACTCCTCTTCTACCTCTAGCTGTCTGGCTGCTGCTGTGTACAGAATGCCTTCTCTCTCTCCATCTTTCCTTGCCTCGTCCCCGAATGCCACGCCTTTGTCCACCTTTCATTCCCAGATGCTGCTGCCCCCGGTCTCTTCACCTTATGTGTAGGCGACACAAAAACTGAGGTTGGACATCTCCCTTCAGAATGCGGAGTCCATTCCTCAGCAACCTTGTCAAAGGGGGTTTTCTTCAGTATTTTTTCATTCATTCCCCTAGTTCCCGCTGGGCAATAGGCCCTCTTATATTCCCACAAGCCCATAAGTCATGTGTCTGGCCCATAGGAGGCTGAGTTGCCCACAGCTGTTTGCAATAACGCCTAAGTATTTGGAAACAATGGCCTGTGTACATTTACAAAAAAACACTGTTTTGATTCTGATAATATGCTTTGTGTCACGTGACTGTTCAGACTCTTCAAACTTTATTTTATGTCTCCCACTGACTGAGTGTACCCTGCGTGTACCCTTTTGTTACCACCAACCAATGCATTGATGCAAACCTAATTTCTAATTTAGTGTTATGATCAGAACAGTGTTTCCTTCAAATGTCATGTTGCCCTGCCCAAAGAGCTACCAAAGTTGTAGTCGAGAGGTGAGCCAACACTACAGCAAATCTCAATGACTGTATAGTCACTGCTGTACTGTAGACATTGCTTGAAATCACATGTTCTCTACCACATTAACATATGGTGCTGTTCTACATCATCGGCAAAGCTATTGGAAGATCACAGGGAGATTTGGTTGGTTGGTTGGCAGGTTTACAAACTACGCCGAGGACACCCAGTTCTTGTTCACCCTATCGGGAGACTATGAACAAGATGCACATATAGTAACAAAGCTTTTCTCCGCCATACAAACCTGGATGGCATCAAATTTGCTGGCCCTTAACGAGGCAAAACTGAGCTAATGATGATTGGCACCCCAAAGAGACTAAAAAGCCTAGAGGAAAAATATAAAATCTTTAAAATCAATAACAGCTATATTACGGTCTCTGGCCATGTAAAAACGCTGGGCGTCTTTATGGTTTCTCATCTATCCTTTAAAAGACATGCCTCTCATCTCAAATCCACATGCGCCTTTGTCTCCAACCTTCTCTGGCAAATTCGCCCATACTTATCTAAGCCCTACCTTGCCATAATTGCGGGCGCCATTGTTAATTCTATACTCTATTACTGCAACAGTCTATTAATGGGCACTTCTAAATAAAATATAAAAAATATGCAAACCATCCAAAATGGAGCCATTGGCGCAGTAAATGGCTTAAGTGGACGTTCAAAGATCTCGGCTGAGAGAAGAAATCTTCACTGGCTCCCAGTTAATCAAAGAATCAAATTCAAAAGCGCAATAATAGTTTTTAAATGTCGGTTTGGTACTGCACCAAAATATCTTTCAGATAAAATAAAGAAAGCCCCTTTCAGGAGGATCTTGCGATAAAACAATAACCAGGATTTATTTCAACCTCGTCTCCTCCTAAAAAGAGTTGGCAGTACCAACTTTAGTTTCTGGGCACCTAAGGTTTGGAACTCACGGCCACTGTTCCTATAAAACTGTGGATCTATCTGCACATTTAAAAAGCAGCTTAAGACATGGCTATTCAACGATGGAACAGAGTAATTTCTTTACTCCGTTCCTGGCTGCCAGAGAATCCGCACCTCATGTCTTCTATGTTCCTTTTTGTTCTGTATGTCACTGTGCTCTATGGCCTTTAGGTGATTTAGTGCTATATAAAGATAGATAGATATATACATAGATAGACATATTTGTAGCACTTCCAACTGATTTTATAGACACCTTAAGGATGTTGGGCCGAGTGGACTTGGTGGGAGTTGAGCCCATACCCATGAGGTCAACCACAGATCTCTAGTGCATGAATTAGTCTGAGTGACATATCCGATTGTATGTTGGCGTTAGCCTGATGCCTCAAAATACACTCTGGGGAATTGTTGGCTGCATCATGACTTTCAAAGTATTCAATCGAAATATATAAAATATTAACTCTTGTGTACTGGTACTGTGCAAATGGAAAAATACATCTCATATATAGACCCACATTATGTTTGTTAGTGCAGTAATTATAGAACTGTTTAACAATATGGAGCATTATTAATGGAGTCTATTAAGAACCACCTGCCAAGAACAGCATCCACTCTCCAAGAAACGATCGAGGGTAATGGAAGTACTGCAGTGTTAGGAGTACTGCAGGTCATCATAACTCTATTTGCTGTAATATATTTGGGGATGAGCTATTATTTGTAATTAACTGGTATTGTAGTAAAACTGCATTCATCCATCAATGTTGCTTCTTCTCTGCTCTTTGTTAACTGTCGTGTTTGCCCTTACTGTTGCTACAAAGCGACTCCCTTTGGATCCTCTTTTCAGTTGGCCAGGGAAAGACCATAATTTTTGTGTCCTGACCCTGGGGGTGGATATGTGTTGATCACCTGGGTGGAGGGAGCTTGGGGAGTAGGGAGAGAAGACGAGACACAGTATTTCCCATTCCCTTTTTCCGATGGACATTGAGTCCCAGAAATCTTTTGTAGGATACTGTAAAAAAACATTTTTCTTCCATTAAAAATGACACTTGAATAAGTCATCAATTTAAAGGGACAAGAAAGACATCAATCAGGAGGACACCTCCTCATGTGAGCAGGTTAGGCCTACATTCACCTTCTCTTGTTAATACAGGAAAATATCAGAGTGCACCCTGACCTCCCACCTTCCTTCATAGGTTATCAGTCTGCCCCTCTTTCTCACACACACAATGGGAGAGGGCACAGTCACGCCAGGGCGCTCCAGGGGCTGGGTTTGGGCACAAGGAGATGCTGGTCACATGAAACCTTATGATAAAAGGAAAGGTTTATGAATGCCGAAAGCTGCAAAGTATTTCATGCATTATTGAATACCGAACAGAGGAAAGGTATGCAAAGTACATGAAAGTACCACATGAGTGAAATGAAAGTGATGTGCATTTTCGAATACAGTGAAAGCTAGTAAAAAGCATTGATGCACAGTGTGAAAGTATGAACTAAATGAAAGCCAGTAACGAGGGTTTAGGAAGCAAGTGAAAAGCAAATGATGAGCACTATTGTGAAGTGTGAAAGCAAGGTGATGACAAGGAAAACACCCTGCAAAGTGAATGGTGTGAAAGTCACATTGTGGCAGAGGCAAGAAACTGCCAAAGCGAAAAAGAACTGCAGTGCACAATTGACACAGGTTAGAAGAGGGAGCCTGTGTTGGCAATGAAGTCCAATGAGAACAAGTGAAAAGTGGCAAGGGTTATCGGTTGCATGACCTGTTGTGGGTGGACCGTGTGGTTTGAGAACTGCACATAGACAGAGTAACCCCTACTTGCAGTGAAACTAGGAAAGTTAAGATACTGAAGCTGTTGTGCTCATCATGTATTAAAGTGATTCAAGAAAATAGCAAGTTAATGGAACTGTTGAAAAGACTGCAAGGTTGGTTTGGAATACTTATTGAAAACCAAGAGAACGGACTGTGGTGTTGAAGCTAAAAGAGCTGCCTTCTTGGGGAAGGAAACCCTGAGGCCTTTTTGGAACTGTTGAATTTGGGGAGGGAAACCCTGAGGTTTTTTGTGTGGAACTGTTTTGAAATTAGGGAAGGGGCTGAAATGCAAGCCAAAGAGCTGGAAGAAGCTCTGAACTTTTTTTTGAACACCGTTTCTTTAGTTGCTGACATCCCTACACATTGTATATCCTTAGTTTGGAGGGCAAGTATAGGTTTTGGACACAGACAGACTTTTAAGTTTAGCTTAATGTCTCAGGCTATCCTTTGTTTCTTTACATGGGGAAATCCCACCTTAGCATAGCGCAATTTGATCATTAGTCCAACCTGACAAATAACAAATCCTTTATTTTAGAAAAAGTGAATCGGTTGTCTGTGTCTTACTTTATGATGCCTACACAGTTCTTACACTGGGCATTGTGCCTGTAAAGGGTTTAGACTACAGGTGGTTAACGCTGCAAGTCCCACACCTCTATATTGATAAAATACAACTTAATTATTTTAAAACTAAACAGTAGACTTGCCCTTTTTCACAAAGCAGATGTCCCCTTTTAACAGGCTCCAAATGTAGGTCTTGTACTGATAATGTTTGGTGTTTCTAATCTTACAGAAAGAAAAAAGACTAATTTCCTTTTTGATACAAAAGTATGTATTTATCCCTTTCCTCCAGTGTTAACTGTTGGGATTAAGTAGGTGAGGCAACCGGAACTAATTACTACATCTAGTGGTATGGTTGCTATTTAATAAAGGCAGAAGCTATTTATTCTATTTTTTTTTTATCCGGCATCATGCCAATACTGGCTTCCTGCAGGACAGCTACACTCCTTCTGTGTAACCCTAATTTACCATAGACACACCTGTCATGAACTTTTAAACTTGATGTACAGCCAGAATAGCGAGAAGCCTTTTGTTTGGGGTGCCTTTTAGAACATTCCTTTGTAGAAAAGAACTAGGAGATGATAGACAATTACTGAAACTTGATGCTTTGAAGTTGTAATGGTCATTTAAATGTGTGCAATTTTCGAATTAAAAGAAGACCAGAATGCAAGTCTGTCAATCCTGGGTGGCTGGGTAAAAGTCGATGCTGATTTTATTTAGCTTTCTCACACCGACTACGCTGCTGCCTTTTTTGGTTCCATTATTCAGAAAGAGACTTTGATTAACACTGAACTTCTACAGTTAGGGACTTACAAAACACATCTTTTTTTATTGTGTCTGCATTAACTCAGTCTATAGCATTTGCAACCATTGTCTAGTCCTATGGCATTTCATTTCATATAGACCTGCGGTGCCTTCACAAGATGGAATCATTTGTTCATTCTATTCTTCGTTTAGAGCATCTAATCGTTTACAGGAAACAATCACAGCCACTTCCCTCAAATAGGAACTTTTAATTGAATTGGCTGCTAAAAAATATCAACACACAAGGACTGATATCAACATGTCGTGTGTTCTGTACCGTTTGCTTACGTGAGGAATTTGTATTGGCTCATTGACAAGTACTCTGCTCACAAATGAGCATTTCAAGTACTGATATCTAGTGTTTTTCATTAAACCGAATTGGCATCAGTTTGTCCTTTTAAATACACATTATAATTACTGTACATCACAGTCCAGTTCATGTAAAGTAGTCACAAACAATGTACAGGTGGCTTATTGAATTTTTTAAAATCTGCACCTTCCCTTACAGCTACGTGTTATTAATGAATCACTAATCTACATAGTCTTTGTATGGCAGTTTTTGTAGCTCTGTCATTACGAAAGTTACATTATACTACAATATATTTAAAATACCTTTGTGAAGAACATGTGACAACTTGATACGTTCCTAGAGTTGAGAGGGGAAATAGGGATAGACTAATTGGAATCCAAAACCTGTAACTTAGTCCTGTTTCAATAGGAAATTGGTGGAGAGTCGTATCACAATCAAACTCCTTACCTCTTGATACATCATTGCTTCATTTCTACATTGTACAGAGCAAGAACTCTGGTTTGGATGCAGTGTACATCTGAACCCAACCTAGTGAAAATACCTGATGATTTGTCCTCCGTTCATTGTTTGGGTTTTGCTCTGCCCTCCGACTCATGCTCTTGTTAAGACTCCTTGGTCTGCGATTCAGCCCTTGTCTGGTGTGTAATCAACATCACTGCAGTCACCTGGTACCCGCTGCGGACATCCATGCCTGGCAGCGCAATGTGGTCAGGACGCTCTGGGCATAGTACATTGTCTGGTGGGGACCCATGCCCCTACCGCTCTTTCTCTTCACAGATAGGCACTTGTAAGATTGCAGGAGTAGGGCAATGTGGAAGTCAGTGAATCTCGCCTCATTTGCTGTGCATCGTCCTTCACATTCATAGCACTATTGTAAAAATGTAAGATTTCTTTTCGTAGATGACAAAGAAATGTGCACATCAGGATAAAAAAATGGCACCCCAATTGTATATCGAAGTCAAAAAATAAGATCCTAGGAAAAGAACAAACTAAGCCGGCCTCTATGAAGCCAATAAATGGAATCACGGAAGCATCCAATTTGAAGTGCATAAGCATTTTTTAACATCAGCATTAAATCCGGAAATCTCCATACGACTGTAAACAAGCTGCCCTCATGATCTTCCTAGACAAGTTTTGCAAAATAGAATTTCTCTGACCAGGAAACCCTCATGCTCCATCACCCCACCACACATTTGGCTTATCTAGGAAAGAATTGAATGGATATAGTTCTTGATGAAAACCAGTCTACACAAGGAGGAATGGGTCTCTTCCCTTTAAGTCATGCACGAGACTTGGGGTTCCACCGGGTGCCACATATTTTCCAGGGCTTTTCTATGCCTACATAGGGCCACTTGCATCACTTCTGGAATCCTTTACATGCTTACAACTACACACAGCTGACACCCATGTCCTGATGCTCCTGGATTACAGCACAAACCGATCTTCTATCATGAACTAACCACCAAGAAAGATCCATGACTGAGTGAAGCACAGCATCCTTTGCCCCTGTGGCGTTATACCGGAAATTCTCCTGTTCAGATGCTTATCTACAACACAATATCTTTCCATTGGGCACAGCCCATATACCTCCCAAGCTCAACAATGTTGGGAGTAGTCTGGGAATCACCTTCAACAACCAACCTATATTTCAAACCACAAGTTGATGCAATTTCCAGATCAGTCCATCACCAACTCTTCTGCCTCGGGCCAATAATGCACCATCTGCACTACTTGAATCAGAAGGTTGAGGTAATTCGAGCCTTGATGCCTTTGCACCTTAATTACTGTAACAGCTTGCATGTGGCCCAAACAATCCTACAATGTGAAATGCACTGTAGAGAACCACAGTTGATTCAGAAAGGCTACATATCCACTGGTATTTAAAGAACCTTTGCATCTTTCATTGAAACATCAGCTGAAGGCCACAGCTTTGGACCTATATGCAGTCACACCACACCAAACCCAACCTAACCAGCGCACTTAGAAAGTAGTATTTCAATGAATGACCTATTAAACCTAGATGGGTCAACTTTGCCTTTCTGTCTTTCAATGATTTGCAGAGTTGTTTCCAAGTGAATCTGGTAAATAAGTCACGTGGATGAGCTTGATGCAAGAAGACTCGTCCCTTTTTTTTTTTTTTTTTTTTTTTTAAACTCCATCTCCACTTGCACTGGTTCACATTGTTTACCCAGCCCCCTTTGTATTCAGTGTGTTTCTGATTGCAGCTGGCTTTGACACACCAGGCCACGTATTGCCTTAAATGTAATAAGGGGATATGTTCTACAAATTACACTGAGATGCCCCCAAGAACACTGTGTTAGAGAATAGGTTTGGAAATGTCATTATCAAGACAGAGTTCAACTCAAATTTAGGAACTGAGGGCTCCGTAAGTTTTCCTTTGCTATTTTTTTGAAGAATTGTTTTATTGCAACCTTTGAAGGTAGCTTTAAACCATTGAAGTATTGCTTAAACGGCAGGTTCTGCTTTCACTTGTAAAATCTGTGTGGATAAAATGATCACAATAGAGTGCTCTAATGCTTTTAAAGTATGAGAAATGGGTGTCTAGACTGAAAACGCACATAGAGCGAAACATTATTTTGTAAGCTTCTGCCCCCTTTAGGCGTCAACTACGTGACAGATGCCAAGGCTTTTTTAATTCCATTTCGTTGGCAGCAGCCCAGCTATGCTACAGATCGCCCATGTCTTATGCAAGCAAAACGTTTTATTTTAGCTCGAGACTACTCGCGCTAGACTTGTAACAAAAAAAATAAAAAAAAATGTTAAATATACAAACAACTCAGAGTACAAGAGATTAGAAACGTTGAACATGTGGTTTGCAATGAGCTTTCATCTCTGCAGTTTCTGTCTCAAAGTATTAGGAAGAGTAAGTTTAGCCGAAAGGTTGAACACATTATGCAGCATTCTCTATCATTCTTTGTTAGGGAAATTGCGCATTAAAATATGTTTGTACATATACCATTCACCACCCAGTATTTTTAAGATTAATACAACGTAAAAATGAAAGGTCTGAGTATGACAAAATGATACATAATACATCTTATTTAGATAATATCGTGCATGAAGAGCGGTTTGCAAGGGTAAGAACTGCCCATTGAGGGGCATAATAGGAGACTGACTCTCTGTGAATGCAATCACTGCATGGGACGAAACTTAGAAAGTGGAGGGGCAAAGAACTGATTTTAACAGCCTTGTCATTCGGATCAAGTGAGTGCAGCGACCGGCAATTGCTCAGTATTTCATGAACAAAACATAAAAAACCAGGGTTCATAGTGATTTCCCTAGCAATGCATAGTTCAAGTGCGCCAAAAAGTCCTCACATCTTTTAACCCTTCCCTTGCGCTCTATTGTAATCACAAAAGAGCACCTGTCAAGGGTTAAGAGTAACCCACTGTAACTGTCGCAATATTTCTTTACACTGTAGTGTATTTGGTATTTTCCTCCGAGTGGATTTGAAACGGGGTTCCAGAGACAACATCCCACTTTCATGTTTTTTCCTTTTCTGACATCAGATAATGAGAGATCTAGACGAGTGTGAACTCTTGGACGTGGGCATATGCTGTGCCTGGTCCCCATGCGCTAAAGGGTACACACTGAGGGGTACCCAGGTCCATATTCTCTGCACACCTGGTGAATGATGGAGCCTCGACCGGGGGCCAATGGAAGGATTTCAGAGCCATATTGATGTGATTGTTGTCTTAGCCTTCTGTACAGTAGGGAGAGTGGGGTCGGGGTGGTCATATTGTTTTCAAGAATACCTTTCCTTTTCCCTCCTCTTTGTTCAATTGGGTTTGTCGTTGCTGCCTTGATCCTGCGCTATGGACAGGACTCAATTTAGATGTTGTCCTTCTTGTAAGGCAAAATATCCATGGAAAGACCAGCACAGTAGGTGTAATAATTGTCTTCCCCTCGACCACAATGAGGCGTCCTATGCGGCCTGTAAACTCCTACGGCCTAAGACTATTAAGGAGCGCCATTTGAAGCGGTGGGCAGCCTACAGTATGTAAGAGGCCGAAGGTAATTCCCCGGCTGCCACAGCCGCAGAGTGTGACAGAGGGATTAGTGATGACCAAGGCTCCATCTCGGAAGCCATTGACCTTACTGCTGAGAGTTCTCGATCCACAGTGTCCGTCCCCGGCCCGATAGGCACAACGTGAGTCCTGCTATGGGGGGACTATACATCCCGGCGACAGGGACGCATCCGATTCCCACACAAAGCACACAACCCACGGTTCTGCTTTGGCTATACAGTCGAAGCGCACCAAAGCGCCAACGGGCTCCTTAGATACTTTGGCGGTGCCCGCCGATCCTTCTGATCGGCAGCCCACCTTGCGACATCAGCATCTGTCCGGGCAGTCCAAAAGTAAGGGCGCTAGCACCAAATCACACGCGGCTGTCGAGATGCTTCAGAAGAAAGCTCTGACGCTGCTTAAGGCCCCAGTGATGCCGAAATCTACCGCGCAGCCACCGGCTCAACCATCAACCCTCCCTGTAACCACGACCATCAGCGATCGTATCGCGAGGATCGCTTCAGTGGTTAAACAAAAGGAACAGTCGCAACAGACATTGAAACAGAAAGAACGGCCTAAAGACGCCTCTAGAGACACGTCACAATGCCCGGAGCCTCGAAAAGAGTACTCTGAGAGCACTTTGTCTCCAAGACTTTAGAAGGAAAATCTCGACATTTTGCAGAGGAAAATAGTCCAGATCCTTTTCCTCCCCCAGACTCCTCTGGTTCATCATCATGGACCGGGGAGAAGTTTGAGGGGTGCATGAACAGACTGGACACGTTTGTTGAAATCTCAGAGAGGTTTGCTCCCAAGAGGCCTTGTGAGGAGCTTCCTTATAGGTCTATGGATAAGTTTCAGAAGACCTTTGAGGATCCTCATGAAGAGAATGTTTATGACCTTACTGATGATGAGGTGCCTATCAATACCTACGTACAGGATGATGATCCCTTTGGGGACCCTACTGATGATCCTGCTGATCCCATGGATAATTGGGAAGACAGCCATCCGGTTGATAATCAACCTTGGGCGTCCCCTACTCCTACCCCGGACCCTGACGCTCTGTGCATGAATTCCCCACCTACCACTGCCAGTCAGGCCATTCGCTTACTGAACTTTCAAGAGACATCTGGCGCCCTCATTAACACCATCCCAGACCAGGGCGGTTAATCCCATCGTAGAGAAGTTGTTTCGCCCTTCTCCTATTGAGCCCCTTTACATTAAAGGGCATGCTACTCCTGATTCCCTGGTAGTTACGACTACGGGAAAGAGGGCAGGTGTCCCCCTGTCTACAGTTGAGGCACCACCTGATAAAAAAGGAAAAATGTTGTTTGCACTGGGAAAAGGGGTTATGACTGCTACTGCATTCTCCACCCAAAAAGCCAACAACAGCACTCGGTTGGCTAGCTACTCAGATGTACAGTGGAACCTGCTGAAGGAGGGCCTTCAAGAGGTCCCCGAACCAATGCGGGCTAAACGGCTCGCGATTGTATCGGAAGGCAAGCAAGTCAACCACAACATTCTTAACAACACTTTGGACACTCCTGAAACAGCGGGAAATACCTTGGCCCTGGGTACACTACTTATACGGCACGCCTGAAACCCAAGCAGCCTTATGACGGTTGAGGAAACCAACTTGTTCGGCAAGGCTGTGGACGAAGCACTTGAGACAGCTAAGAAGGAACATGAGACTCTCAAGACCTTTAACCAGATTAACCAACGGCCTTCACAACAGAGAGGGGGCGGCTCTCGGTGTTCCTTTCGTTGGCAAGCACATTCCCCTTAAAATCAGTATGGTTCAGGAAACAACTGGTCTTCAGGACAAGGATCCAACATCGCCACCACGTATCCACCTAGAGGACAATGCTGTGGAAAGGATGGAGGCCGGAATTCCACCCCAGGTGCTCCCTGGCCTCGGGTCTGAAATGACCCTCCGATCCGGGTCCCATGCCTCCCCATCGGGGAACATTTAACATCATTCCTTCATGCATGGGAGGCTATAACAAGAGACCAGTGGGTGCTGAAGACCGCCGCCCACGGGTACTGCATAGAATTTTGCCGACCACCTCAATTCAGACCGCCAAAATCAAGACGCCTGACGCCGGAACACCTGTGCATCCTGCTGCAGGAGGTAGAGATCCTGAAGGAAAAGGGCGACATATAAGTCACCCCTCTTCTACAGGTAAACGAGGGTATTTATTCAGTGTACGTACTTGTACCCAAAAAGAATCTCACCATGCGCACTGTGCTAGACTAACGCCCAGTGAACAAGTTTGTCAAACCTCAAAGGTTTCGTATGGTCACGTTGCAAGTGGTAATCCCTCTGCTGAAACAGGGGGATTACATGGCAATACTGGATATGAAAGATGCATACTTTCATAGTTCAATGTTGCCGGCACACAGAAAATACCTAAGGTTCATGATAAAAGACAAGCGCTATCAGTTCAAAGTACTCCCCTCTGGCATTGCCTCAGCTCCAAGGGTGTTTACGAAGGTACTGGCAGTGTCAGCAGTGCACCTGCTCAGAGAATCTGTTCCTGTTGACCCTTACCTTGACAACTGGCTCATATCAGGGGATTCCTACGGAACATGCCTGTTGAATACCCAAAAGACGATAGACCTCTTATTCAGCCTGGGATTCTCAATCAACGAGAAGAAATCCAGCCTGGACTCCAATCGAGACAAAAGGTTCCTGGGGCTCTAATTCGAACAGAAGACTGCTTTGTCTCCCCCTCCAACAAGAGGGTTCAAAACATGCTGTTTCAGATCCCTCAATATGTAGCCGGTCGAGAGGTGACGGTACACAAAGCCATGCGACTGTTAGGAATGATGGCGTCCTGCATTTACTTACTTCCTCACGTGCGTCTGCACATGCATCCTATGTAAGAGTGGCTCAACAGCCAGTGGTGTCAGGCCAGCGGACAGTAGGAAGATCTGGTGGCTGTCTCGCCAGCCTTTGTCCTCTCTGTAGTGCTGGTCGAGGGAAAACCTCTTGAGGGGAAAGGTCTTTACCAGCCCTGCAGTAGAAGCCACACCCACGACAGGCGCATCTCTCACAGGGAGAGGGGGCTCACCTGCTTCAGCAGACTGCGCACAGCGTGTGGTCCCCAGAAGTAGCACCCAACCACCTAAATCTGTTGGAGCCATTAGCTGTATTCAAAGCACTGAAAGCCTTTCAGGCACAGTTACAGGGGAAGGCCGTTCTGATTCTCACAGACAGCAGCACGGCCATGTACTACTTGAACAAGCAAGGGGACACACACTATCCAGGGCTATCCAAGCTGTCCCAGAACATTTGGAAACGGGCTCTCAAACACAAGATGTTCCTCTTGTCTCAACACGTTACAGGGGAACTCAATCTTCTAGCGGACGTGCTCAGCAGAGACTTGAAGACCTCATCTCCATTTTCGCACAATGGGGTTTCCCAGAGATCGACTTATTTGCAACTCTGGACAACGCTCAATGCCAACATTACACCTCCAGGTATCCCCAGAACCGATCCAAGGGGAACGGTCTCTGGATAACATGGTCAGGGAAATTTGTTACGCTTTTCCCCCAGACTCCCCTACTCAACAAGATCGTGCACAAGATGCACTAGGAACCAGTCACCATGATATTGGTGGCCCCGCCAACCCTGATTCTCTCATATGATGGAGATGTCCCTATCTCCTCCAATGAAACTGCCTTGCCCGTGCAACATGTTATCTCAGGACAAGGGGGAGACTCTTCACCCAGCCCACAAACCCTGAACTTAGCGGCTTGGATCCTGAGGTCATAGAGTTCGGGCTCTTACAGCTCCCTCAGAGATGCATGGACATACTTAGGGAGGTGAGAAAACCTAACACCCAATAATGCTACTACAGTAAATGGAAGCGCTTTATCTGGTGCAATTCCAAGGGCATCAATCGTATTGACTGCTCTACTCACATTGTATTGTACCTGACTCACCTATTAGACTCAAGCCTGGTTTTTAATTCCCTGAAGGTTCACTTAGCTGCTCTCTCAGCCTATACTACGTCACAACAGAAGGTGTTGCGGTGAAAAATACCAGTTAGTATGGCTTTCATGGTAGGGGTTAAAAGGATTCATTCCCCCCATTTCTAACCAGACTCCCGAATGGGACCTAAATGTGGTTTTGACTAGACTTGTGGAGTCTCCTTTTGAGCCTATGCATAAGGCAAATCTCAAAGATCTTACCTATAAGACAGCTTTCCTAGTGGCTACCACTTCTATAAGAAGAGTTAGTGAACTACATGCCCTTTCAGTTCTAGACCCTTTTGTTACAGTTCAGAGATAAGGTGGTTCTGCACACTCGCCCTCGATTTGCGCCTACATTTATTTCCACGTTCCATTTGAACCAATCAATAGAACTGCCTACTTTCTTACAGAACTCCACTAACGTGGCCGAAAGAAGCCTACACACATTAGATGTCCACAGGGCAGTCATGCTTTACATGGAAAGAACTAGATCACTGAGGAAAACAAACCAATTTTTCGTTTGTGGCAATCAAGGTGGATTGTCGACTGCATCACACTTACTAAGAGAACTGCCCTTCAAGCCATTCTACTCGAGGCACTGGGGCTTCCATATCTTTCATTGCAAATGTTCCCCTAGAGTCCATTTGTAAAGCAGCAACCTGGTGTTCTGTACACACACTATTGCCTAGACACTCATTCTAGGTCTGATTCTCAGGAGGGACAAGCGGTATTAAGCCAACTTTTCACTACTGTTCCTTCTCACAACCCACCTCCAACTCCGGGTACTGTTCGCTAGTCTATGCACAGCATGTGATTCTATGCAGATTAACAAACATCAGAAGACATGCATTACTCACCGCAATAGCATTTCTAATGATTGTATCTGCTTAGGTTTACATGCGCCCACCCTGCCTCCCCGCTCGAGTGGAAGGAACATAGACGCCTTACTACTTTCTTTCTTTTATGTACTCACTCACTATAGTCATTGGTTTCCCTCATGGCAGAAAAAATACTATCAGAGGGTCCTCGTCACGTGAGGGATTTAGGGTAACCTACACGTCACGTTAGGGATAGTGTTGCAAGCACGCCCATGTCGACGTCCCCTTTCGATTCTCCAAAGACAAGATGCAATACTCTGCGGTTACCACTGGATGTCGGACTATATGCACAGCAATTGAATCTAAGCAGATTCAATTTGTTTATAGTGATAAAATCAAAAAGTAAAAACTCGAGAAAAAAAAAGGTCGACATTTTTTTTTTTAATGCCGTTTTTTATTCGAAATGGGGGGGTTCCGCCCAAACCCCTTTTTTTTTACCCATTTTTTTTTTAATCCCGGACCCCAAAATAAATATACAATTTAAAAAAAGAGTAATTCGACTTTTTTTTCGAGATTTTTTTTTTTGACCTTATTGTAATTCGAGATTTTTTTTCCGAGATTTTGACCGACCACCGATTCAATCATCAGAAATGCTATTACGGTGAGTAATGCATGTCATACCCCCCTCATGAAAGCCCCTTAATTCCTACGGATCTTTAGAACCTCCCCTTCACCTGGAATGTATGTACGATTGGCAATGAAGTCAGGACTTGCCTGGCAGTACTCCCTGGATGTCGCAGTAATCGATATCCGGGGTAATCGATCCAGATTACTGGGAGAGGTTAAGATACTCCTACATGACCACCGGTCTATCCAGCACGCGGTCAGGGATAGGGAGGCCATGGCACAGGGGATGCTTGAACAGGCCCTCAACCCAGTTCACCAAGAGGTACTGGAACTAATAGAAAGAGCAAGGAGTACATTGGGATTTGGGGAAGCTGACCTCCCTAGAGACGACACAGATTTAGTGGGAGCTGAGGACATCACCCTGTTGCCCAACCTCACCTTTGCCTAACAAAATGACCCCCCCCCCCTTGCTGAGGCCTTTGGAAGGGTGACGCCAGAAGAACAAGAACAAGGGCAAAGTCGAGCAGGACTCTTCTTCATGAAAAGGTGGTTGCTCTTTAAAGGGGACACGAGAGAGACGGTCTTGCTCAAACTCAATTGGCAATTCCTCTAAGCCACAGAACGATGGTGTTGGCGCTGGCACATTTCCATCTACCTGCTACCCACCAGGGAGTAGGGATATCCCACATCCAGGTGCTACCCAGATTTTATTGGCCAGTAACAGTTGCAGTAGACCATAACTACCTCACAACCTTTTGATATCTGCCCGAAAACATCCAGCCACTCCGCTACCCATTTCCCAATCACAACCCCTATCCATCATTGAGGTGACATTTTCCCGCATATCTATGGACATAGGACCATTGGAAACCTCCAAGTTGGGAAACCAATTTATACTTGTAAAGGTTGATGCTACTTGGTATCCCAAAGCGATCCCTCTCAGGAATAATACAAGTCAACAGATTTTAAAACCCCTACTTGCCTTTCTTTCCTGATTCAGAATTCCAAAGGAAATCCTCACAGACCCAGATACCATCTTTATGCTCATGAATGTGCAAGAGGTCAAGGAAATCTTGCATATTAAAACCATGCATACCTCAGTGTACCACCCCCAGATAGATGGCCTTGTCGAAAGATTCAGTCAAATCTTGAAAAGAATACTCCACAAGCTGGTAGAGGTCAATGGCCGTAAATGAGATGTCATGATTCCTTGGGCCCTCTTTGCCGTTGGGAAAAGCCCTCCGGCATCCTCGGGATACTCCCCCTTTGAATGTCTGTATCGAATAGAACCTCGAGTTGTACTTGGCATGCTTGAAGAAACAGGTAAGCAAAGAGCAGTCTCTACCCTACCCACATCCCAGACAGCCCAGAAACATAAAACCCATATGGCTGCTGTTAGGGAAATCGGGAACCATCATTTAGGCAAGGCCGTATATGACAAACAAGCTATAGCCAGGTCTTTCTCCATAAGGGAATCCATCTTGGTTCTCCTACCCACTTCAGAGAATAAAATGGTGTCCAAATGGTACAGTCTCTAAAAAATCATAGAGAAAAGGGTCCCCTGAATCATGTAGTCGCCCAACCAGATTTGTCTTAAGACACAAATATGCCATATTAATTTGTTAAAGGAGTGGAAGGTTGATCCACTAGAGGAAACATCCGTGACCATGACAACAATCCTTACAGATCAGGAATTAGAGACATAGCTAAAACCTAGCAATCTAAACCCCTCCCAACAAGACATCTATGACTTGTTGAAACAATTCCCTGAGGTCTATTCTGAAGAAGCAGGTAGAGTTAGTAAAATGTTCCATTATATCCGGACACCAGCCGGGCAAACTGTAAACTTGAAACCTTACCGGATCCTGAAGGCAAGAGGGAACATCATACAGACGGAGCTCGAGGAAATGCTGAAGGCTAACGACATTGAGATGTCCAACACCCCCCTGGTCTTTCCCCATCGTTTCATTGGCTAAACGGGAAAAGACTTGGAGGTTCAGTACCGATTTTGAAAAATGTAACTTCATGTCTGCACTCGTCAATTGCCCCATGCCACGATTCGATTAACATATTGAAAAAATAGGGTCATTCAAGTTCATATCTACTCGTGATTTGACAAAGGGATATTGGCAGGTGCCCCTAAATGCACTCAATAGGGAAAAGACAGCCTTCTACACACCTCAGGGTATTGTCCAATTTAAAGTACTTCCCTTTGGCTCCCGCTACTTTCCAGAGAGTAATTAACATTTTAAGACCTTACTATTACCTTTTCTGGGGCCCATCTGGATGATATTGTCATGAATCATTGAAACTGTCCCGAACACATGTGCCATATCTGTGATTTCATGCGCCCTCAGTAGAGCCTGCTTGAAGGTGAACCCGAAGAAATGCCACCTGGCCCAGTGGCCCGTGAAGTAACTGGGCTATTTCATCAGAAATGGGCTGATAAAACCCCAAACTGGAAAATATTAAGGCGGTACAACAGACCCCTGTACCTAAAACCAGAAGGGACCTCCAAGCATTCCTGGGATTGACGGGATACTATAAAAATGTAATCCCCAACTATTCGAACCTGGTCGCCAATTTAATAAATGGAAAAATGCTCAACCCCAAAAGCTCAACTTGGGGATGTGCGGGGGGGGGCGGCGTATCAGAGACACTTTGGAAGACTAAAACAGGTTTTATGCAGATAACCCATACTGAAAATGCCAGACTTTAACCGGGAGTTTGTACTCCAGACCAATGCCTCTAAAGTCGACTTTGGAGCACAATTGTTCCAAGAACATGAATGCATGGAACACCTAATTATTGTATACCAGCCGTGAGGTATTCCCTCAAGAACAGATATATGCTATAGTGGAACTGGAAGCATTTGCTATCGAATGGTCAACACTGAGCCTCCAATACTATGTAACGGGAAGAAAACCGACTAGTGACAGGCCACTCAGCCCTGACCTGGATGAGTCTTAAGAAGGATTCCATTTGGGGGAGGGCGGGGGGGTATCGGAAGGAGGCGTGGCCAACGAGCAACAGATGCGGCTGTAAAATCTCAGAGCTTCCGTCCAGACCGCATTCCATCTGCATATTATCCGGCAGGAAGGTACAAAATACCTTCAACACATCCCAGAGTGTAGCGGAACCACTAGGGAACAGGGATAACGCAGCGGACAGACTGCAGGAGGATTATTTCCAACTTTTTCAGATTAAGAATTTGAGGAAACAAGATGGCGGCGAGAGCCAAACTCATAGCCTAGGGGCTCTGGACAACGAACACCCACTCAGACTGGAGGCACTGTGAGCAGACCCCCCTAATAAAGCACAAGATTTTAATAAAGTGGGGGGCAACAGCGAGCCTCTGGCACTGTGGAACTCTGACCAGGCGTATCTGCAGTGAAACACACACTGAGGGTTCCGGTGGCAGAGCAGCCCGCTGGCGGTTGCGGAGTGGATGGGATGCCCCAGTAGCAAACTGGGTGGTGGTCCCGAACTACACTAATAGACGCTGAAAAGGAAGCGTCCTCGAGCAAGCCGCTGGGACCCGGCTCACGGAGTGGCAGAGCGCATGTGAGCCCGCCCAGGAAGAGCAGACGGTGGGTTACCAACACCCACGCATAGAACCGGGGTGCTGAGCCAGCAGGGAGAAGGATGGCAACAGGTGGCCCTGGCCACACTACAGGTGCACATATTGTGGGTCAAGGTGCCACGGGCAGTAGATCAGCCCGCGATGGATTGAGAGCGCACTGGGGATGCTGGGGAAACCCTGCGGTGCCAGAGAGATTCACGAGTTAACTGCAGGCGGAAGAACAGGAGAGCCGAGTGCACAGAGGAAGGACGCTGCGGCGAGGATGGAAGACCTGGACCCCCAACCAAGGTACAAGGGCTCGGAGGCAAGGGGGACAGAGCCAGAGCACCGGAGCTGGGCAGGGGAAGATATCAGAACGGAGGATCAGACTGTGACACTGGCACCCAGCCAGTACGATCCGTGAAGGCAGGAGAGGACCAGAAGGAAAGATCCGGACGCCGAGGGGCGGATCAGGGCTAATGGGCACTTGATGAGAGAATCGGATCGATGAAGGGATAGACCCAGGACCTACAGTGAGGAGGAGCGGGCCTCCTGGGTTCCGGACTGGGAAATGGCCCCCCAGAAGGGGTGCAGGATCCATAAATACCCCTCCCCCCCACACCCCTGAGGCAGACTGGCTGAGCTGAGGCACCATAGGGGGAGACAGAGGAGAGTCTGATTGCGCAACCAAAAGGGTATAGAGGTGGAGAGCACCGCACCAAGGAGAGTGACTCCCGGAAAGGAAAGGAAAGTCAAGTCAAGGGCTGACAGCGCTGGAACCCAGACGCAGGCAAAGAGTGAATAGTCAAGGGCTGACAGCGCTGGAACCCAGACGCAGGCAAAGAGTGAATAGTCAAGGGCTGACCGCGCTGGAACCCAGACGCAGGCAAAGAGTGAATAGTCAAGGGCTGGCAGCGCTGGAGCCGAGACGCAGGCAAAGAGTGAATAGTCAAGGGCTGACAGCGCTGGAACCCAGACGCAGGCAAAGAGTGAATAGTCAAGGGCTGACAGCGCTGGAACCCAGACGCAGGCAAAGAGTGAATAGTCAAGGGCTGACAGCGCTGGAACCCAGACGCAGGCAAAGAGTGAATAGTCCAGGGCTGACAGCGCTGGAACCCAGACGCAGGCAAAGAGTGAATAGTCAAGGGCTGACAGCGCTGGAACCCAGACGCAGGCAAAGAGTGAATAGTCAAGGGCTGACAGCGCTGGAACCCAGACGCAGGCAAAGAGTTGGAACCCAGACGCAGGCAAAGAGTGAATAGTCAAGTCAAGGGAAAGAGCTCAGAGGAAAGGAGAGTTAGGGAGGGCAGGTGCAATGTTCGGGGCAGAAGGAAGGCCCAGAGCAGGCGTGTAGTCGGACCCCAAGTCCAGTCTGAAATATAGGGAACCTACCGGCAGGATGGTGAAGGGTCAGCAGAAAATAGAACATTATACACCCTCCATAGCAGAAGGCACCCAAGGGACAAGAGGCGGAGGGTGATAAGGCAGGGGCAGGAATAGGAGAGAACGTTACGCTGGAAGGACTGATGGTCATCCGAGAGTCCAGAAACTCCCTGGGAGGGAAAGTAAAGGAAGTGGGAGCTGATGTGTCCCTAATCCAAGCAGACCTATGCAAAGTATGTGAGAGGGTGACAGAGGTGGAATAACGCGTGAGTACAGCGGAGGACGAGGTAGTAACGTTCAAGAACCAAGTGCAAGGTCTCATCGGGGCATCTAGAAGACTGGAGATGAAAGCAGAAGACTCAGATGATTGCTCTTGGTGCAGTAATATATGCCTAGTAAGGGTCCCTGAGGGCCAGAAGGGCCCAAGCGCAGAGCTATATGTGGAAAAGCTGATGGAGTTCCTGCGGCCGAAGGGCCTATCGAAGCTATTGACTGCGGAAAGGGCGCATCGAGTACCGGTTAGACCCCTACCCCCGGGTGCCAACCCAGAGCAATGATAGGGATACGATACTGCAAGTAGCCCGCAAGGCTGGATACATTGAGATGGAGGGCGCCAGGATCTTGATCTTCCCAGAATTTATTCATGAGGTCCAGAAACTGAGGAGGTCCTTCAACTCGGCCCGCCGCAGGCTCTGCGAACTGAACCTAATATATGACTATCTTCTCGTCGGAGCTGAAGGTGATGGCAGGGAACCGTTCTGTACTGTTCCTTTCCCCAAAAGATGCATGGGACTGGCTGGACAGGAGGGACCCGAAGAAAGCGCCTCGGGAATCGAATGATCAACAACGGCAGGAGAAAGGGGGCGACTAATCACCAAGGGAAGGAATTGGAACTGCGAAAGAGGACCAAGTACTGCCTGTACGAGTGGGAGGTGGGTGAATGCAAGATACCTTCTACTACACTTGTGTTGGTGCAATCAGATGTGCGGTTGGAGCGGGAAAGAGTTGTGGTCAACCCCAACACCGGGACCCATTTAATGCACCAGATAGCAGGGGTTACCTGAAGGGTTATCCCGGCTGAAGCAAGTTGAAGGGGGAACCAGTTGGAGAAGGTTGGAAGGAAGGATGGGTGGGTGGGAGGGAAGGTGGGGGGGGAAAGGGAGGGAGGAGGGAGGACATGTTTGGGCTGGGGAGTTAAGGGTTAGTTACTTGTTGGGATCGGGGATGGTGTGGGTTTCAGTGCTGCACAGTTACAGAAGGTAGGGTGTCGAATAAGATGGCTTCACAGCCGTGGCGCACCCAGTGGAAGATGGTGTCAACATAGACACAGGTGGGACCTGCCTTAGAATAGGCACATGGAATGTGCAGGGTTAGGGGGCAGAGAGCAGAGGGTCAAGGTAGGTCAAAATTTGAAAAGGCAAGGGATACAATTGGCTCTACTACAAGAGACTCACCTGCAGGGGGAGGGACTAAGGAGACTGGAAACCAAGTGGGGGCAAAGTATATGGATCCTCGTACTCCACATACACAAGAGTACTACTGATTTGGGTGGCTCCCGGGGTCCCCTTGCAGGTTTAGCGTACAATGGGAGATACAGAGGGTAGGACGATCGCCCTGGTAGGTCAGTGGGAGGGACATGATATCTGTGTGGTAAACTCCTATGCCCAGAATGGCGATGACAAAACATACTTCACCACGGTGATGGAGCTGACGGGCAACCAACGGGCAGGGTTATATCAATATGGGGGTGAGGGATTTCAATTGCGCGATACACTCCGAAACTAAATCGTACAGGGAAGGGGGGCGTAGCGAAACCACTGGCAAGAGAAGCACTGAGGCAGGTGATGGAAAGACTGGACCTCATAGAACTCTGGAGGGGCTTACACAGGACGGAGAAGGGGTACTCTTTCCGCTCTGGGGTGCATGGGTCGTTTTCCAGATTGGACTACCTTTTTGTGGGAAGAGAGAACTTCCATTGGTTTCACAATCCGACATGTCTAGAACAATTTCGGACCATTCGCCATTGGAGGAGGCAAGCAACCGATCAGAAATAAAGTTATGGCGCATGAGGCAGGGGCTACTGGAGGATGTGGCTAATGTGCAGCCACTGAGAGAAGCAATCATGTAATTTTTTTAAATAAATGAGGTCTCAGTGGATAACGTGGGGTACAATGGCATTTAAGGTGATGCTCAGAGGGGTGTGTATCTCCCAAACAGTAGGGGTTCAGAGATCATTAGACAACACCATCAAGCGCCTGGAGGCCGAAGTAGGGCATTTGGAAATTGCTCAGGAAGGGGGCCAGCAGGTGGGGGAAGCACTGGCAGAGAAATTGAGCTTGCACAGAGCAGCCCTAAACTCACTAGAGCTGTTCGATGGGAGACTATATACAAACAAAATTCATGGGGAAGGCGATAAGGCAGGGTGGCTTTTGGCTTGGCTGATAAAGCAAGAGAACCAAACAGGGGGTCAATTACCCAAATACGGGACTCAAAGGGGGAGCTGGTGTCATCACAACAGGGGATTAATGGGGTATTCCACAGCTATTATGAACAATTATATCGGTCGGAGAAGACGTACTTGGATCAGGAGGCCTCCGACTTGCTTGATCTGGTGCACATGCCGAGACTGGATGTAGGGAGTAGGGACAGTTTGGATCTGCCCATTGAGGAAGGGGAAATAACGGGGGCAATTAACTCAGTGCAGACCAACAAAGCACTGGGCAGCAGTGGCTTCCTGGTGGAACTTTACACGTTTGCCGACATAATGGTACCTCAATTGAAACCACGCACTCCAGAAGGGGTTACTACTGGGATCTATGAGAGAAGCGTTAATCGCAGTTTAAAAAGGGGGGGGACCCACATCAATGCACCTTGTATAGGCACATCTTTGTTAAATGTAGAAACAAACATTTTTGGAAAGGTAATAGTGAATAGATGGGCGAGAGCAGCTCCCGGTTTAATACATCCAGACCAGTGCGGGTTTGTTAGGGGACGGGACACTAGCATGAACCTACGTAGGGTGCACCATGTCAAGGACCTGGTCAAACACTCACAAAGGGAACTGGCTTTGGGACAATAGATGCGGTCAAAGCTTTTGACTTGCTGGAGTGGCCATGGCTATTCAAGGTGCTTGAGGCTTGTGGTCTCGGGGAAACGATGCTGAGGTGGTTGCGCTTGTTATATAATGCTCCCACGGCGAGGGTAAAAACAGGGGGTTGGATCTCACAGGGATGGCGCTTAGAACGAGGCACATGCCAGGGATGCCCGGTCTCTCCCATTATGTTTGCCCTGACACTGGAACCACTGGCGAGATACTTTTGAAACTACATTATAGAAACAGGCATACGGGTGGGGGGGGAAGGGGGGTGACGCACAGCTTTTTGCTTTATGTGGACAATGTGCTGCTGTATGTAGATAATCCATTGGAAAACATTCTGTTAATCATTGGACAACTTTCGTAAACTGTTGTGGTTTCAGCTAAATAGACAAATCTTGGGTGTTTCCACTGGCAGGCTTAAGGGAGGGATCGGGGAGGGAGGGGGGAGTTCTTGTGCGGGGAGCTTCGCTGGGAGTGGGAATCCATCAAATACCTGGGGATTAAAATGTAACATGATCTGGAAGAGACATTTGTCTATAATACCGGAAGGGTGCTCTCACGGATTGGGGACGCGGTCACATTTTGGAAAAAGTTACCATTGTCCCTGATGAGGAGGATGGCACTCTGTAAGATGGTGGTCCTCCCATGTCTATATTATTTTTCGAATATTCCGTACATAGTGAAGAAGGTATTCTTCAAGATGCAGGATAAGATATTTGGGGAGTTGCTATGGCACACAAGGCGCACCAGAGTAGCCATGCGGACATTGCGATGCAAAGAGAAGAAGGGGGGGCTCAATATGCGGATTTTGAGCTATATTTCATGGCGGTGCAGCTGCAAACGATGGCAAGATGGCAAATTGGGCCTGAGGGAGAGCTGACAGGGCTACTGGGGGAGGAGGGGGTGCTAGATCTGGGGAGGCAGGGAATACAACTACTAGAGGGTGCATAGGGGGCAAAGGGGACACGGTAGTCTTTAAAATGGTCCTGGAGGTGTGGATGAAGCTATTGAACAAAATGCATGCCAGACAGCTATATAGGAACAAGCTCCCGATTGGTTTTGATACCACCATTAGAACAGCACTGCAGTGTGGGCCTCAAAAGACTGATGGATAAGCAATGCGTCACAGTGGGGGGGGATCTTTTTAAAACCGGGAAACTGCAGACATTTGAGGAATGGAGTAAGAACTATCAAATAGCAAAAACTCATTTCCTCACGTATGCCAAGGTGGTAAAACATATGGCGATGCTTTGGGAGGGCATTCCAAAGGAACCAGAGGAACATCCAGTGATGCAGACTCTACTAGGACTGGAGGAGGGTAGGTGTAGAGTATCGAGAGTGTACAGTACATTACAGTCAGCAAGGGGAGATGGGGAGATCACGATTAAGGGCAAATGGGAAAGGGATACTGGGGTACTTATTTTGGGAGAACAGTGGGCACGGATATGGGAACAAGTTAAGAAATCATCTAGGAATGCACAATTCCAGCTCACCCAATTGTATTACCTGCACAGAGTGTATCTGACACCGGAAAGAGTACACTCGATTAACCACACAGCATTGCATGCTTGTCCGCGATGCAGGGGTGACCACCTTGGCTTTTAGCACATGGTCTGGGACTGCCCAGTAGTGGTGAAGTACTGGGAAACGGTGAGCAGAATAAATGCCCTATTAGGGCGCACATACGAATGCTCGTATGAGGTGTGCTTGTGGGGACTCTTGCCGGGGGCAAAGAGGCATAAAAACCGAAACAAAATCACACGTTTTCTTTTAATACCGGCCAAAAGGCGGATTGTGATAGAATGGAAATGAGAGGCTGGCCCATCGGTGCAACAATGGCTACGCAAGGTACGACATTGGGGAATGGCCGAAGTGGAATACCTAAACAAGCATAGGGACCTAGAGGGGGGGAAAACATGCTGGTGGTGGACTGGTGGCAGTTTCTAAACGAGCTAGCATCCACCCAAGATCTGAAACCTCCGTGAAAGTACATATGGCTGCAGGCACAGAAAGAGAGCGAGGTGAGACTGGGACTGGTTGACTTGGGTGGGGGCCTTTACCGTTGATGATAAGAGAGGGAAGAGGGGGAGCCACGGGAAGCGATGGGACAACGTGGCACCTGGGTTTGGGGACAGGGGGTTGAATATAGTTAAATATGGGGGGGACTGTGGGTGGGGAAGGGGAAAGGAGGGGGGAGTTCTTGGGTTTAAGGCTATTTACTTGTTGGTTTACGGTCTCTACAGAATGCATAAGGGCCATGGACAGGTTGACTTTAAAATGGAGAGCATCATAGTCTAGCCAAGAGAGTTAGTGAACGGAATGGAGAAGGCTATGAACAAGTGGGACCTGGGAACTACACTGGATCGTTACACCTGGGCAACTAGGGAAAAAGCCCTTGGCTGCGAACCTGGCAAAGGGATAGGCATGGACTGCAGGAATGGTGAAAGGAGTTATGGAGGCACTTAAGGGAATGCAAGGATGGGTCACCTGATGCAACACACACTGTAAAATTGAATGCCTAGTCTTTGTTTATTCCCTGCATACGTATAATGTTTATTGTGTGTTTTACAAGTAATACAAACATTATTTTTTTTTTTTTTTTAAGGATTCCAATGCCCAGGTTATGAGGTGGTTTTTAGAGGGACAACCTTTTTGTTTCTCTGTGGAACGTCGAAAAGGGAAAGAACAAGGAAATGTGGACTTCTTAAGTAGCTTCCCTCTTAGCGTTGCAAGGAGATGCCTCTTGCTTAACGGGAGGGCTAATTGATGAATCTGGGGATTTCGTCGCTTCTTCCCAGTGTTGAGCCACCCCTTTTGAGGCTATGGAGGAGAACCTGCTCAGCGAAAACCCTCCCTAGGGTTTCCAGAAACCGGGACCTCAGTGGGAGTGACCTCCCTCTAGCCAACAAGGACTCCCATTCCTATACAGAACTCCCTGTAAAGAATACTGTATCTGCCTATATGGGAATAGAAAGGACTGATGTTTCAGTTGATCTGCATTCAAAATACACAAACTTTACTTCCCTAATGTTGGTTTAAGGTAATGCTGATATCTTCACAAATTCAGCAGCTGGTTGAGAACAACACACCCCTGAAGTGCAGCGGTGAAAATAGAGATGACGAATTTTGAATGCACATAGCAGAGAAAAATCCTACGCAGAGGCAAGCCTCTGATAGAACATCCTGGAGGGGTGGAGCCACGCTACTTTGCAGAGCTAGTGGTGGCGTGGAGAAACTGACGAGACCCCCACTGGGAGGCCGGCCTTGGAAAGGGCAATACTGCTGAGACAGAAAAAAGAACGTGTTACCTGGTGGAGGGACCATGCTGCAGCCATGGTGGGCATGAGGCCCATGAACAGATAGCGAGACCAGCTGGCAACGGCGGAATGATTCCTCCGCTCTTAAGGACCAGGACTGCTGAGCGTGCCGCGACAGGCAGGATACAGGAAGCAAATCCTTACGAAACTGCAACGCTGAAGAGCGGGGTGAACAGCCACGTCCCCGCTGAAACGCCACTCCACTGGAGCACCCCTAACTACAGCAAAGGTACCAGGGTTGCCCAGAGTGGAGGGAGGCGAGTGGAACAAAGTGAAGTCCTTCCTTGGCTTGAGCCACCCCCAAAGATTACTCCATCGTATGTGTCAACAGGGAGAATCAAGGCGGGGTGGCAATTATATTTAAGAATGCCCTGAATATATGGAAAGTTGACATTCAAGGTCCTAGTGGTTGTGAGACACTTTGTCTCAAAGTCAGAGCAGACGCATCCACCACAATGAATATGTTACTGATCTACCGCCCGCCCCCAATCACCATGCCAGATTTTGTATCATATCTGAATAGCCTGGTTTTAGCCCAAAGGATGACCCTAAGAATCTTGCTGCAGGGGAACTTGTCACGTTTATGAAAGCTTTGGGATTCCAACGCCATATATATAAGCCTACACATAGTAAGGGCCCTATGTTGGATTGGGTCTTCTCACTTAACACTAAGATTAATGAACTTGACATTTCCCTCTGCCCCTGATTAGAACACTCCTTTATTGAACTTAACGTAAATACACTTGGGGGTAAAACACTAGCATAGCTAAACAAAATTGGATTGTGTCCAGAAATATGAAGAGGATTAATCCAGAGTCAATGAAGGAGTGGATTCGTCCCTGGGGGTAAATGTGGATGGCATGACTGACTCCCTTCTGGATGTCCTTATTAAAGCTATTAATTCTTTAGTGCCTTTAAAACATAGGAAGGTTATTAATCATCCTCCTAACACTTGGTTCTCAGATTACCATAAAATGTTAAGAGCGGCAAAACAAAAAAGACTTTCAGTGGAAAAAATGGAAGGCAGAAGATCCATTAGTTTATCAGGAGGCCGCCAGGATATTTAAATGGGCTATTAGCAAGGCTAAAAAAGACTCTTATGAAGTACTCAGAGAATGCCCGACATGATTCCAAATACATGTTTTGCCATTTTGAAACAATTGGAGAAACGGACGTAAAATTCCAAGAACCCATTTGCAAAGATCAGGAATGGTGCACACATATTGAATAGACCTTGATGAATAAGACGGAAAAGATGCCCATCAAAATCACCAAGGTCGTGTTTAATGAAAATGCCCCACCCTCGCAGACTATTCCTAAATTCAATTTCAGGAGCATTACTGAAGATGAACTTTGTATTATCCTGGCCAAACTTAAACCATCCAGATCTGCTCCGAGCTTCTCATTAGCTCCATTACCAAAATTGTGAATGCCTCCTTTAAAGAAGGTCGGGTGCCTACTAGGTTGAAGGCTCTTGGATCACTCCATTGCTAAAAGAAAACAGGTCAGGCCCCCCAAGATGCCTCCACCTATCGTTCTATTTCTAACTCTCCCTTATTTTTAAGATTATGGGCAGAGTGGCCTACAAACAATTATTGTGCCATATAAAAGATCATCCTATTTTGAAAAAGGGTCAGTAAGGCTTCAGACCAGGTTTCAGCACTGGATCAGCCCTATTGGAATTGAAGTCCAATATGATGGCGAATATCAATGGCGGGACAACTTGCTGCTGCTGTCCTTTGTCAGCCGCTTTTTATGTAGTGGACCACCCCCCCCTTCTGACTAGATTGCAGGGGTTGACGAACTTTGCTGACCAAGCGAGGGACTGGATGCATTCCTTTCTAGGTAACAGGACCATGCAGGTTTGCAGTAAGCTAGCGGAAGCTGACCCAGTCCCACTTACCTATCGCGTCCCCCAAGTGGCTTCTCTATACCTGGTTCTGTACAATATTTTTACTGCCCCTCTCTTCTAAATATTAGAGGATAAAAAGATATGCTGCTATGCGGACGATGCTCAATGCCTCATTCCGTTATCAGGCATTTATGAGAAAGACGCCATAACGGTGTTGGAAACTTATGATCTAATACACAAATTAATGGACATGAGCTGGCTGGCCTTGAACCACGACAAAACTGAACTCATGATCGTTAGTTCTAGGCCCAGGCTCCTTAAGCTAAATGCGGATTATGATTCCTTCTGCGTTGCGAATCATGTTATCCCCACCAAAGGGAAAATAAAAATACTGGGTGTGATTTATTTTATTTATTTAGATCAGTCATTTAATGACAACCCAGGTTAATAGCCTAGTTTCCGCGCCAGCCTATTAGATACGGCTCCTTTTGCACAATTTCCCATTTCTCTCCCAAAAGGGCTGTGAAACGGTAGACCGAGCCATCATTTCATCGAAAATTGACTACTGTAGCTCCCTTTAAGTGGAGGTGGGGAAAAAGAGAATATTCTAAACTTCAAGTAGTACAAAATAGTACTATTGGAGCGATCATGGGAATGCGGAAGTATGCGCATGTGTCTGAGGTACGCAGAAGTTTGCACTGGCTTCCCATTGCGTCCAGGATTGATTTCAGGTTACTCACTATTAGCTACACATCATTGGCAGAGCTTTACCCTGCATATGTAGCCTGTAGACTTAAACATTTTAAAAGTTCGATCTATCTGCGCAAATAATGCAAAAAATGTTGCAAATGCCGAAAAGTTTCACTTCACCTGGTAAAAAAGGGGCGTTCTGTGTGGCTGCACCTGTCAAATGGAATGCCCTGCCAGTCGAGCTTAGACACTGTCCCTTCTTGGAGTGCTTTAAGAAACAGCTTAAAATATATATTTTATGATAATGTACGAAGGTGGGCCTTCTATGCTCTCCCCTAACATCCTCTGCATTGTCGGCGCCCGTATGCCTCCACCCACTTTGGTTGTGCCTTAGAAATAAGCTAAAGTAAAGAAGAGAGGACATGACAGAGGGTTACCAGAGTCCTAGAATTCTGAATGGTTAGGATTGGCAGAGGCCAAAGATACAACCACAAAGGTTCATCAAGCCACAGAGCTGGAGGGGTCTGGAGAGTCCTAGAGAATTAACAGACTTTTTTCAACCTATGAGAAGAAAGGAGCCTTTAGGGTTCAATCGGTCTGTCCAAGACATAAAACTTGTGGAAAGTAAACAACCAAGTTGGTGGAAAAGGACTAAGGTCCGCCACACTCGAGGTTGTCTTCGGGTAGCTTTATTTTAGTGGATATATGGGTGGTAATGCAATTAGTTTTCCCTGTGTTTAGACTGAGCCAATTTAAGGCCATCCAGTGTTCTATATAATTCAAGATGTTATTTATTTTAGCGTACATATAGTCCGTGTTGTGAGGTGGAATGCAGAAAATCAACTGAGTATGATCAGCATAATTCTGGAATGTGATATTGTTATCCTGAAGCCAAACCAATAAAGGTTTGAGGTAAGTATTAAAAAGGAGTGGGGAAAGACACGGCCTTGCGGAATACCACAGTCCAAATGATAGATTCTGGACTCAAATTGGTTAATTCTGACACAGGTTGTGCGATCGGTTAAAAAAAAGAGGCAAACAATTGCAAAGCATTTTCGGACTCATTGGTCATTACTTTAGGTATCAAATACCACTAACAGGTCAAGTAAGACCGGTAGGGCAGATGAGCCCTGGTCCATGACATCCACGAGCTGGTCCTTTATTATTTATTGCTTTACGTACAGAAATGCAGTTTTAGTGCTTTAGCCAGGTCTAACACTGGATTGAAAGTCATTGGGGTAAGGAGTTGTTTTCCAGATGCTCCTGGAGTTGGATTGAAACAATCTTGTCAAGAATTTTAAGACTGATTGAACAATTGGATATTGGCCTATAATTACTGGCTGCTAGTGGATCCAAAGATTTCTTTTTTAAGTAGAGGAGTAATCCATAAATTCTTTGGTGACAATGCCATAGATCAAGGATATGTTCATAAAATGCATGATAAATGGACTAACCGTAGAACTACGCGATTTGAGTGTATTGGAAGACACTGATTGCCTGGACAGATAGTTAAATTCATGGAGGAAATAACCGCAAACAAATTTGGAAGAGACAGGTTTAAAGTTACAAATCAGAGTGGTATTGGCACAGGTAGTATAGCTAAGTGCCAACGCACTCGTCTTGGAAGCATGACGTCCCGGGTCCGCGTTCGGTATTAAGCTTGTTAAAAAACCCAATTATAATTACATTCTTCTCTGCACATTGAAAGTGGCGATGTAAATCCACATTCGGAGAGATCGTGCTGAACTTCTTCGTAACATGTGTCATTGTGTTGTGAAAATCTAATACTAAGGCCTCGCACCATTTGGTGGAGGTGGATGTTGTTCTTGCACCTGTGGTCGATTTGCACAGTTGTAGGAATTTTTGAAATCATTTCTTAGGTGCATTGGCCGCACAATCCATTTGGGTGCCATAAACCTTTTTATTTGGCCTCAGATGGCTGTCTTTTATATTCTTCTTGTTTTATTTTAGATTGTTGGCTGTTGAAGGGTCCTTCCTCCTGGCCCGCTCTAATCCTCTGATGGTGGATATAATAGACTTGAGATGCATTGTATAATATTTTTTTATCTTAGAAGTTCTGATAACTTTCTTTATACATGGTTCTTTCCTATTTACTGTGGTATTAATGTTATGAAACTAATTTCGCACTAACTGATCCAGCGACTGCTCTAGAATAATAGCTTCAATGTAGTCTTGCAGGGAATCCGTCAGATTTTCAGTAGTCAAAAGACAGGGCCTGTTAAATATAACAGCCAGGTTCCTGACGGCAGAAACCATAAAAGGTGACAGGCACTTAGAGGAGGGACAGGGAAAGATAAAAGGAGGAGCAGAGGAGCCCAGCTAGGTGACTTTTATGTTTGCTGCATTGATACTGATTGTTTTGGGAGATGTAGGCCTGGGTACGAGAGACTGTAATCTATCTGGGCCAGTGGTAGAGTTGCTGTAGAGTTTAAAAGGAAACATTGTCATCACCATAAAACTGAAAGGAGCAAGAGAATCGGGAGAGCAAGCAGATGAGGCTGGTACCTTTCGAGGACACCAGTTAGTTGGTATCTAGGTAAAGAAACTCCCCTGACGACTCCTAGATCTTTGTCTGGGAGAAAAGACGATATCCACCTTGGGGCAGAATCTTTAATGACAAAATTATTTTCAAGGCTGTCAAGAATAGTAGACTGGTTGTTAGTATCAAAGGTAGGGCATAGATCAAGCAAAATGAGCACAACAGGACAGTAGTTGTCAAGAAACTGTATGAGTTTCACTCATAAAGCTGATGTCTGCTTCAGTTCTCATGCAACATGTCACTATTTTGAGTGAAGGTCAGAAGCTAGGAGAAGACCATCTTTTGCAGGACTTTACCAATAAAAGGTGTGATTACAATGCGACAGCAGTTGGCTGGTGCCACTGGGTCTCCTGAAGTCTTTTTGAGAATCTGCAGGATGCAGGTCTTTTTTGAATTCTTAGGGGGAATGTCAGTGTTGATTTTATTTCTTCTGCTGGACAGGCATGGCAATATCTGTCCAGCTAACGTCTTCATGTTCTTTACAATGGCCATAATGTCTATAGTACAGACTGGCTTGAAGGAGAACTCTGCAAGGGCCCTGGAAAGGCTGCAGCAAGGGGGAGATTACGATAGGGCGGGAGACAATAGAGGCATGAATTAGTTCCAGTTTTTCAATGAAGGAAGACCAGCTACTGACAAGGGATTGAAAATCTAAAGGTAAAGGTGCATACTTTGTGGGCACTCACTCATATGCTCGATCTCTTTTTACTATACTGTATGTGCCTAGGTGGTCATGTCATCGGTACACTTGGAAGCAGCACAGTGCATGGCTGTAGAGTCCACTGTTTGTGGGGATGTTGCCTGTGAAAGCAAGGAATTCATGGTTTATTTGCCTTAACAGAGTATTTTTAATGTATGGTGGCTCTTTGAAAAGTGCACACAATGAAGTCAGTCACATCTCCAAGCCCACATATACTCACTGGGAGGGCTATATACACAGATAATACGTTTCAGTGTATCAGAAGAAACTCATTCCTGAAGTGAAGAATATTTTGAAAAGGTCATGGGCCAAAGAGTATTAAACGGGGCATGTGAGTCAAAACAAAGATTGCATGTGGCTTGAGTGGAAGAGGCACTACCGTGTTTCGTAAACAAAAACGTTTTATTGGAAGTAGTTTTGGTTTGTCTAGCATCAACCATTTTCTGCTAATGATTTGAATGGTCAGATTTTGGCTCAAACGTGTGAAGAGATGTTGGCTTTAAAGAAAACTCTTATTTGCACATAAGACAGTGGGTCTCATTACAAGTTTGGCGGTAGCCTTGCAGGTGAAACCGGCAGGCTGCCGCCAAAATTACTAATTTTTCTGGCACCCGCAAATGGGCAATTACCGGGTCATTAGGGCCTTGCCATACCTAGTAATTGCCCATTCAAGGGTGCCGGAATAAAATGCTCCCCATTCCCATTCGCGCCCCATAGGGCTCAATGGGGAGGTCGGATGCACTGGCACCAGTTTTGAATGGTGCCGGTGCATCCGACATGCTCTGCTCGCGGGTGACGGTACGCCCGCCAGGTCAGACCTGGCGGGCGAGAAGGCACCAGCGAGCAGAACTTGTAGTTTGCTGGTCCGGTAACAACGGTACCAGCAAGCTTACCGGTACCTTTGTTACCGGACCGGCAAATTTATGAGGCCCGGTATTTTTATTGAATCAGCAAATGTGTGCTATGGTATTCATGTGAGAGTTTGCAGATCAATGTAGGTCTCATCCACGTATTGAAAGATTTTACCCCCATGGTTGTAGAGCAGGAAGAACCATAGTCTAATGTAAATATTGAATAGGATGGGGGAAAGACGGGATCCCAGCCTTTCTCTGTGTGTAAAGTTTAACAACTTCTGGATTTATGCACTCCCGGAGACAGCATTGAGGAAGCTGCTGGTCACATGACCAGGCCCTGCCACTCGGTGGGTGCTCCACCCACAACCAGTTTTTGCACCTTCCAAGCAGCTACCTAAGGACTCCAGGCCAGTTTCAGGCAGAGTATATTGAGGGGGCTGTTGGTCACGTGACCAGGCCCTGCACTCGGCTCCTCCACCCACCACCCATTTCACCAGTCCTCCTTAGGTATCGCCCTCAAAGGATGGACGAAGACAAGGCACTCACCAGTTTGTACCTGTTTGGGCCAAGAGCCATACTCACTATCCTGTATTTCACCTACAAGTAGCCGCTACTGCTCGTTAAAAGACATCACCATGTCTCTCCTCCCTCCACAGCCTATCGCCCACTCTTACTGGCGTTCAACCCCCTAATGCTGATCAATGCTCGCTCAGCAGTCGCTCACGTCGCAGAGATCTGACTTCATCTCATGCAACATACTTGATGCCCCCTTCCTCACCGAAACATGATTTACCCCTTCATCCCCCATGCCTGGTTTTTAACGTCATCCTACCCCCATGCTACTGTTTCCAACATGCCGACTAGCCAGGAAGGGCAGGAGGTGGCATGGCAATCATCCACAGGAACGATTGGCCATGCTCCCTAATCCCAGAACAAGCTTGTACAAATTGGTTTCCTTTATCTCACAGCAAATCCATCACCTTCCACCTCATCTACAGACCACATGACAGGATTCACCATTTCATTGCACATTTCTGCAACTTGCTCTCCTCTGACAAATTATCACACACTAATCAAGTCTTTGTCAGAGATTGTAACAACCCTGAGTCTCACACCAACCACACTTGAAGCACTCTTTGTGCACTGGATCCATGGACCTTAAGCAAATGTTTCTCTCCCCTAAGCATAAAAGTCAACACCCTAGACATAGTTTTTATATCATCCCCACCCATCACCTGCACAGACCCTATCCCTCTTGACTGGTCTGACCATGCCGTCATCCCACTGTCGATCACCCACGGCCCACAAGGTTCAAGCTAAATGACCCCTATCTCGGCGCCACTCATTCAAAACCTTGCTAGTCATTTAGCTAGAAGCAAACTTTGTGGACTTCTACCACAGAGAATTTCTTGGTTCTTCTAGAATTATTCATCACGTCTGCTATAAAAATGGTGTACTCTTACCCCCACCCAAATCAGTACACTTCTGAGCTCACCCCCAACAATCAGGTGGTGGATGATGTCCTTCAAAATATGGTTATGGGTGGCTCATGCCTCCTCATTCTCCTTGGCCTCTTTGTTGCATTGAACACTGTTGGCCACCACATTCTCCTTGCAGATCGGATGGGATTCTCCGGCACTGTTCCGAATTAGTTTACCTCCCACCTCTCTGGCAGAAACCAGGCCTTGCAGATGAACAAGTTGCATTCTAGCCTACTCCCAGTCTCCTGCTGAGTCCCCCTAGACTCCAGCTTCTCAACAAGCCTTTTAAAACATTGTACTCCTCGAACATACAAATATAGCCATCCACCAATACTTGGACAATACTGCGTTGTACATGAACAAAAAGACAGGCTATCTGTCGTCTCCACCATTACATATCCAGTCCTAGAAAACAACTTTCTACCTCAAACTTAACCCATACAAGACGGAATAAGTCTGCATGGGTCCCCATGCTAAACAACTTGATTAACAATTGCTCAAAGATATGCACCTAGAGGTATTTGATTAGCAATGGTTGGATTCTGCCAAATCCTGCTGCTTCACCATTGACAGCATCCTGTCCTTCCGGAAACACACATCCAAGAAATCCCAAACGGCATAGCTCCAAATCTACATCCTTCCCAAAATCAAACCGTTCATCCCGCCGCAGAACTTCTGGCCCGTAGTGCAGACCATTCTAGTCTTGCACATTGATGGTGGTAATTTCCTCCTGATGGGCTCCCACCTGCTTGCTTGGCGTCCCTAGAAGCAGTCCACCATGCTGCTGCATGTATTGGAGATGCACTGAAATTGATGCACTGAAATTTTACCAAACCTCCCCGTCCTAGCAAACTACATTGGCTTCCTCTGCAGGCCAGGATACTGCGCAAGACTGCATGTACCATCTACATAGCAATCACACTTAGCACGCAAGTGTGCCTGGTTGATAAGCTCCACCTAGCTGGTTGCACAGGCACCTCGCACAGCAAATCGCCCAACTGGCTTGAATCACAACTCATCCCCAAATGGAAGACCCACAAATAATCCTTCAATTATCATGCACTCATCCTCTGGAACTCAAACCCAGTATCTGTTCGGAATGCCTCTACAATTCTCCAATTTCACAAATCTCTCAAAACGAGACAACTCAACAACCGACCAATGACTAATCCTAACGGATGCACAGACCACAACTCGTAGTACTGTGCTACTGTTAAAAGATGCCAGCCCAAACAATGGCAACCCACAACTCTACTGCGCTCTGCTGCTCTCAAGGTAGGTCTGCACTTTAAACAATAAAATAAAAATAAAACCTGTATAGTGATATAAAATACCAGACAAATTTCGATAAATCTGACTGAAGAGAATGGGTGATCCACTGTGCCCAATGCTGCTGACCAATCGGTGCATGTCGGCATAGTCAATTTACCAGGATCTACCATATACTTGACAATTGGCAGTTTACATCTGGGTTTAATTAGGGCAGGTGTGATGGTTCTCTTGCAGTCATTTACAGCATGTATGTGAATGAAACATTGGAGTATTGGGTGTAGCGAATGCTAGATAGACAGAAATTATGAAGATTTGCATCTCACCCGCATTCATCATCACAAAGCAATATATACATAGGATTGTAACTAGGATTTTAACTGGCAAGAACCAAATGGCAAGTGCTTGAATACCTGGTGTAGGAAGGCATGGCATCAACAGTAAGACAGACACACGTGACCACAGTTCAAGTCAAGGGCGTTTATTGAACTTCAACCAAGGGTTCGATTAACGCCTATCTAAGCCTAAATCTACTGGTGGGAGCAAGCTACGACCATCAAATAATGCAGTCCTAGTGGTGTCTTGTCAAAATAGAAGGCCCAATATTAAAAAATATATATATGTTGCCAATCCTCACCTCTAAATACAAATAGTGTGGGGAACAATGTTATGAAAAGAAAGAAGTGTTAAAAATGTTATGTCCGGTTGTTCAGGCCGTGGGCCTCCCATCTCCACGTTTTCATCATAGGACAAGTCGTTCACTGGAGCGTAGTAGTCTCTGGCGGCTTTAGCACAAGGATACAGTTCAAAAACAATAAGTTCTCCTCCTTTGATTTTCACAAGTATTCACTTCGGGAGACTAATTATTCAACTTAGATCACCATCATCCGGGCTCAGATCCCTAGGACAAAATGTTCGTAGTATATCCTTTTTCTCAGGCCACTCACGGTTCAGCCTGGCTCAGATCCCTTTTTCATGTAATGGTCTCCCTCTATCGTACTCAGACCAATGTCAGTTTTACATCAAATAACTAAGACTCTCGAATGTGCACAGCGTTCGGCTTGACCCGTTGAAGGATCACTTTGATTTCACAATTCCTCTTGTCACCTTTTCATTGGATACCTAACAGAGAATTTCGAATGAGCACCCACGTGGTGCTGGACCACTCCTGTTTATGGTATTGTGGACCACTCCTGTTTATGGTATTGTGTCTTAGCTTCAAAGTTCTATCACTCATCTGCTGTTTTAATTATATTTGTGGCGCTCGCCACATACACTTCATGCACTGTTCTCTTCAATATTCTTTACACAATGTTGCTGCTTGCAAACTCGGTTTCCACACAGACCAGTTTGGTATCAGTCTCCCCAACTAACTGGCTTAAAACCATAGACGACAACCAATCAATTAATGTAGAGACAGGACTGTTTATTAAATCTTGTCAGTATCCTAATTATATGAAACATGCTACCCAGGGATTTGACTTAAGTGTTTTATTCATCTAAAGGGATTAAAAGTTCCAAACGAGTAATTGTATCCAAATTGGTAAGTATGTAAAAAGTTGCATGCTCACTGGGCGTGAGTACAATTATTCTTAACCGCATCCTCAGTTATTTCATAGGCTATCATAATGGTATGAGGCCACTCCTGACCAATTTTGTCGACCGGTTTCAATGGCTAATTCAATTTGTGTCGTCATCTTCAGGGCCGATTGGTTTACAATGATGGTGCTAGTTCCAGCATATATCTGCATTGGCAGGTAAGGCAAGCACCTCCGTCCCCTGTAGGGAGACAAAAAGTGTAGAAAAGCTAGTTGTAAGTCCCTCAAATTTCACACATTCTTCTGTTTCTTATCTTGAAAAGATATTGCGCTGCCTCATTTCTGGTTTGTGGGCCCATTCTCTAATGCTTATTGGCCTTTTTGTTTTGATACAACAAATGAGAATAGTAGTGATGAGGGAACATGTTTTCTCCCGCTATCCCTATTATATAGGCGGCACACCGCCTTCCACCTAGGGCAAGGCACTCCTGACAGGGTGTTCATTAGGGAAAGTCGGCACGTTGTATCAACTATAAAAAAGAGATATACACCCTGAATGCTGATAATGTTCTAATGGAGACATACTTTATTTGGCTTACAGGAATAAAAAAGATAGACTCAGGAATAGACATCCCTGAAAGACACAACTGTTATGATGCATTTTGGGGTGAAGGTAAGGAGGGAGTGTGACGTTTGGAGTTTATTTGAGCGATTACGACAGAAGATAATGACTATGGTATTAAGGGGTATAATTATCCTTGCAGGCATGTGGTTGAGTGGAAACAGCTAATCGAAAGAGCTACAAATAGCAACAGTTGGGGTTGCAATCAAGTCTGATGGTACAACTACACAGACTACCTTCAGGTAGATCAATAATAGTTTACCTGTATATCCTTGTAGTGTTGAGGATTGAATCCAGGCTAAGTAAAAGACCGATTAAGCACATATTCATGTTTTTTTAATTGGGTACCCACCCCTGTAGGGACCCTGTGGAATACATGGAGAAAATGGAGGGAACCATCGCTTTCCACCTACAAGAAACACATTTTAAATGCGCGCAATGCGTGGCCCTGGGAGCATGCGCTCCCCTGTCTCCACCCACCGGCACCACTCCTCAGTCCTCTTTTCCGTGTCAATGGGAATGGACCGCTTTCAGCTGCGTTCCTGGGTTAGGCCTTCGGCCTTGTAATTCCACACGCTCTTCCCCGGAGAAGTATCCTTGTCTTATTTTCTATTCCAATATTAGGTACTGCTCTGTCCTCTGGCGCCATGCTCCTCCCCGGCACATGTCGACAACGGCAGTCTTCAGCAAGTGTCCATCCTGCGAGGGTCCCTTGCCAACATCCTCCCCCCAACTTCCTCTGCCTCCGGTGCCCTGCCCCAGACCACAGCTGGGATGGCTGTATTGCGTCTGACTCTCTGACTCCATGCGTGCTCAAGAATCGACCATCCAGGTGGCAGCAGCTCTTCGGAATATCGCCTGCAGTGGAACTCAAAGCCTTCGAGAAATAGAAGACCATGCCCAAGGTAGGAGCCCTTCTCCTCTACACCCCGCAAAGGCGACTCCTTCCCAAGGAAGCTCCCAAGCGGGAGGGACCTCTCGGGTCCTAAAACCAGCAAGAACACCAAGGCTGCACCAGCTACCGGCCACCAGATCCTACCGGTGCTACTGCTGAGGGGCTGCAAGGCTCTGTTAACGGGTCCCAACCTGAGGGGCTATGACCTAACACAGGACGCATGTCTAAGGGGGTGCCTGTACGCAGCACTACCGGCACCACAGCCAAGGGCACTCTGCCTACCAGGCCTCGACCTAAGGTGCAGGGAAGGCCACGACCATCTCTTGCCACCTACAAGAAACACATTTTCTGCCCCTGAGAAATGTCATGCAATTATCAGCCATACAGGACAGAAACTTATATAAGTCGGGCTAAGATTGGCATAGTGGGAAATTCGGTTGAGACAACAGTCGCTGTGTATGGCCAAGTCATGGAGACTTGTCATTGTGGATGTGTAAATGTATGAAGGTTTATGTATTTAGAAACAATGATTTTGGTTTAGTAGGTTTAAGTAATTGTTTTAGCAGGTGGTTACACTTGCGGTCTGATGTATTAATAAAATTGACGTGCTTTTGTATAAAACATCGTTTTCGATCCATTGTTATCTCCTTATTTGTTTGAAGGTAGATAACCGGAGTCCTCTGGTCTTAGTAGGGGTACATATGTTTTAAAATGTATTTCATACGGTTTGTGGTATACCATTCCACAGACATATATACATAATTTTTAAAATAAATGTGACCTGGTATGTTCCCATACAGTGAACCATCACTGTGATCTGGAGTGTTTGTTTTCTGCTCTTGAGCAGAATATTATATTTTAGTCTGTCTGATGCTGTTGGGCATGGACCTTCATCAAGTCTTTCCAGCTGGAGAGTTTGTGGATGTGGTCCCCATTATAGTAAACGTGTACTCGGTATTACCCCAAAATACAGGGGGAAAAATGCCGAATGCATGTTTACTAGAAAATGTCGAATCCCAAAATGATGAACTTGATGAGCAGGTGTTGCGGGGGTGTCCCCTGCTGCCCTAGTTCGGCATTATGCGTTTCCTGTGTTGCAGGGTGCGTGGGTGTTCCCCTGCATACATTAAATGCAAAGATGGGGGACAAATGAACAAAATCCCAAACGCTAAAGTTAAAAATTGCGAACAAGTCAGCTTTGCAATTTTGAAACACAACCTTTTGGGATTCTGTTTTTTAACGTAGATCCTTGCACTCACTTTTCAAAGTTATCGAACATTTTTACAACAAATTTTGCTTTCTTTCAATAGGATATCAGTACTTTAAGTGGTGTTCCAGAAGAGCATATCAAGACCAGAAAAGTTAACATTTTTGTTCCTGCGCGAAATGCTACGCAGTCCGGTGTGAATAACACAAAAAAATGGAACATCAATTTTGATACCAGAGAGCGCTGGGAAAATCCGTTGATGGGCTGGGCATCAACGTAAGTTTCGATTAATAATTATAATTATCTGCATAATTATTTTAGATTTGTTTTTATTCAACATAATTTGAACTGATATCCTTACACATTACATTCGAATTACCAAATGCTATTGATAACCTATCTTTGATGAACCAACATAACCTGGGGCATACTTCTGAAACGCATACTGTGCATTAGTTTACAATGTGTTTATGTAAGACCGGCAAGCTATGGGTAACAAAAACGAATTTGGAATAACGCATTTGAAAAAATAAGGTTTTGCATCCTTGTGCAATAGTGTAGAAAGGAACTTTGATTTAGAAATTATTGATCATTACAGCAAAAAAAATCACAAACCACTCAATTCATTGTAAAAGAAAAACTCTTAATCTGTTCACCTAACATGCTGTAAAGACATTTAATTGTCGAGAAGGCATTTGCATACATGTCTATATTATAGGTGGCAGCAAACTTTAACTTTAAACAAAAAGTACATTGCAAATGACTTTTCAGCATGATGGCAAGAAAACCAGCATGTTAAGTAGTGACTTGAGGGTCGTATTTTCTATGTTTAATTAAAATTAATCAGTCTCTAAGCACGGACCGAGATTTGAAGACAAGATTGTTGCCATTGAGCTATGCTCCCGGCCGAAGATGTTTAACCCCTTACTCGCTGAGGGTTTTCCCTCCCAGTGCTGAGCCCTTCTTTTGACATTTCAGTATGTCTGCATTTCAATCTCCTGTAACTTTTTTGTTGCAAGTCATAACCCAGCCAAATGTGCACCCTTTTCTTCTCACAACGCCACCAAGGATTCCTAGTTTGCTCTAGTAGTGTGGGATAAAATAACAAAAAAGGGACACATTGTTGTGTCTTTTTTAGAAAATGCCAATAAAATGAAGTACAAAGAAGCCTGTGGTTTATTTCTTGCACGAGCTGGGAACAAATGGTTTGCAGTTCTGAATTAGCCATACTCCTACGTTCAGTCCCGTTTCCACCATACTGTATAGGCGTCCCTCGCTAGGGATAGAAGACAGAACCATTTTCACCCAAAAAAGCTTCTCCTTTAAATTTAAATGTGCACAGGCCGTGGCCCTGGGAAGCATGCGCTCCCCTGACTCCACCAACCGGCACCACTCCTCAGTCCTCTTTTCCGCGTCAATGGGAATGGACTGCTTTCAACAGCGTTCCTGGGTTAGGCCTTTGGGCTTGTAATTCCACACACACTTCCCCGGAGAAGTATTTTTGCCTTATTTTCTATTCCAAAGTTAGGTACTGCTCTGTCCTCTGGCGCCATGCTCCTCCCTGGCGTATGTCGACAACGGCAGTCTTCAGCAAGTGTCCACCCTGCGAGGGTCCCTTCCCAACATCCGCCCCCCACGTCCTCTGCCTCCTGTGCCCTGCCCCAGACCACAGCTGGGACGGCTATATCGCGTGCGACTCCTGGACTCCGCGCGTGCTCAAGAATTGACTAGCCCGGTAGCCAGGTAGCAGCAGCTCTTCGGAAGATCGCCTCCGGAGGACCGCAAAGCTTTCGAGAAATGGAAGACCAGGCCCAAGGTAGGAGCCCTTCTCCTCTACACCCCGCAAAGGCGACTCCTTTCAAAGGAAGCTCCCAAGCGGGAGGGACCTCTCTGTTCCTAAGACCAGCAAGAACACCAAGGCTGCTCCAGCTACCGGCCACCAGGCCGAGGGGGGTCCCAAGATCCTACCGGTGCTACTGCTGAGGGGCTGCAAGGCTCTGTTACCGGGTCCCAACCCGAGGGGCTACGACTTAACACCGGACGCATGTCTAAGGGGGTGCCTGTACGCAGCACCACAGCCGAGGGCACTCTGCCTACCAGGCCTCGACCTAAGGTGCAGGGAAGGCCACAACCACCACCGCTCAGTGTACTGTTGGAAGCCGGTCCCAACTCAGCAAGTTCCACTGCACAGGCACGTGGCACGGAGCAAAACGAAATGGCCACTGGGCCAGACAAAATGGCGGCTCACCCAACGCCTTTTCCCTTTGGAGACCAGGCAGGGGAACAAGCTTCCAGGTGGTATTGGTCAACCCCTGTCACTTGGTCCATATCCTATCCACCCACTTTGCAAGGCAGATATACTTCGCCCTATGCAGCGAGACAGTGCATGCCCAGGACACAGCAGCCTCTGGGGCCGACCCCTTTGCCTATACCATCAGACACCCCTCCTCCCTGTGAAGACCCGTTCTTCGAGTAGTTCCTCGCACTCATGAGATCACCACAGATGGGTACCATCCTCAGGGACGTGATCAGGGACATGCGCCCTCCTGTACAGTCACACGCACCAGCGGCCACACCACCCCTTGGTCCAGCTCAGCTCCTGGCTCCCATGCCTGTACCAGTCACGGCAGCCCTGGCACTTCAGCAGCCTCTGGCACTGATGATCAGCATGCTACAGCTGCCTGTGCCCAGCACTCCTCTGGCTCCCCCAGACCTGCAGGACACAACAGTGGACACAGAGGAGAAGGAGGACTCGTACACCCCATCAGCCAAAGCTTTTCATGAGCGGCTGGCGGGCCTGGCTGAGTACCTAGGAATCCCGCAGCCATAGGTAGAACAACCGGAGGGGGGTACTGGCTGAAGTAATCATGCTACGTCCTACTTCTAGAACAGGAATCCCACTTCAAAAAGATGTCCTTGCACTTGCCAAAAAAGGTTGGCACAAGCTGCTCTACCCAACCTACCCATAGATGTTTCAGTGCTAAGTACAGGCAAACGGAAGGGGACCCCCCTCCTATTGTTGGCGCACCCCCAACCACATTTCTCTGTGATAGCGGCAGCATCACTATACTCCAAGCTACAATCCTCCACAGCAACTTGGGCACTCCTGGGCAAGGAGGAAAAGCTTTTGGAGGCGTTCAGGAAGGAAATGTATTCTAACGCCCACTGCGCCAGGCCAACGCTGATGCCATGTTGGCAGCTGTCAACCAGAAGCTGCGGCCGGAGATTGACGATTTCCTCCCTTGGCTCCCAACCCACAGCCAGGCTCCCTTCAAGGTTGGGCTGGCGGATGCCCAAATCGTGGCACAAGACATAATGGGGTCCACAGTGGCCCACATCGACACTTCAGGGCGAGCCATTTGTATTTCCACGGACATGAGAACGATGGCTTGGCCCAAGGCGACAAAATTAATCCCGATCTGCAGGGACGCATACTAGATCTATCTTTCGAGGGGGGTAACCTGTCCATTCAACAACGGATGAGGAACTTGATAAGAAAAAGAATAGCTCACAGACGACGAAATCTTTATCGATCCTCACTAAGTCCACACTTAGACAGCCAAACGCACATGCGCTCGGACAAGGGTCGGTCCTTCAAAGGCTTCATAGGCTTCCAGGAGAGACTATCCAGACAACAAGACAGATCCCTTAGCCAGCACAGGCGCAAACAGCACAAGGCTGCTAACAATGTTTTTTTTCCAGTTACCCTCCACAGTCCAAGCCTCAGAGGGGAAGAAATTGTGACGGGCCCATCCGAATCCACAAGTCTCCTGCGGAGTGCAGGCTTGCCCTTCACATACAGTGCTGGCGGACAAAGTTCATGGACCCTTGGAGCCTCTCTGTAGTGTCCAAAGGCTCCCGCTCCCCATTCCTCCTCCTCCTTCCCCTCCACTCCCCCAGATTGGTACAGCAACTCTGTTGGCGGAAATCCGCTCACTTGTAGCGAGCCAGGCAGTGGAGGAAGCCTCACAGCGGGGCACGGGCTGCTATTCACAAATTATTACCATACACAAAAAGAACCAGGATGGCCTGAGAGTTGTGTTGGACCTATCCACCTTGAATCTTTCCCTTCCCCTCCAAAAGTTAAAGATGGTTACCCCAGCCTTCATAGCAGAGACATTGTGTGGGAGAGACTGGATGTGCTCCCTGGATCTGAAGGATGCCTACCTACACGTCCCGATCTGGGAACCCCATCGGTCCTTCCTGAGGTTCAGGATCATGGGTTTTCAGGGTTCTACCCGTTGGACTCAATTCAGCCCCTAGGGTCTTTACAAGGCTAATGAACACAGTGGCAGCCCTACTCGGGGCACCGGGCCATCACATTTATACATATCTAGACAACTGGCTAGTCGGGCAAGATCTCCAGAGGCGGTCCAGCCAGCACACGGCCTCTGCCTCATGGATGCACTATATGACCTGGGATTTTCTATCAGTCTCAAAAAGTCAGTTATTGCCCACGCAGAGTCTGACCTTCCTAGGCCCTATCTGGGGACATGAGCTCAGAGAGGATCTTCCCCCTCAGCGGACAAGATTGCAGCTATCAAGAGGGCCACTGGACATTTTCTCAGCAGAGCAGTGACCTCGGCGTGGTGGTAGCAACACCTGCTGGGAGTCATGGCCGCACGTCTCCTTACAGTGCCACATACGAGGCTCAAAATGAGGCAGCTGCAGCTATACTTCTCAGCCTCTTGGAACCTGGATAAGGGTTCTCGGGCGAGCAGGCCAGCATACCACAACATCTTCACTAGGCTCTAGTCTGGTGGGGTACAGACAACAAACTGCGGATAGACAGGCCCTTCCGGCAACTAACACCTCAGGCCACCATTACCAAAGGCTCATCCCTAGAGGAATGGGGAGCTACCCTGGACAGCCACAGTGTCCATGGAGTATGGTCCCGTTAGGAACAGCTGGCACACATCAACTGGCTCGAGATGATGGCTATCTGGCTTGCTCTCAAAGGCTTCCTACCCATGATCACCGGCAAGGTGTTTCTCCTTCAAACAGACAGCTCCACCTGCATGTATTGCATCAACAAGCAGGATGTCACCTGGTCCCCTCCCCTCTGCAGACTGGCGATCGACATTTGGGAGTGGGCTCTGGTGAACAACATGCACCTGTCGGCAGTCAACCTTCCGGAAGAATCCACCCTAGAGGCGGTCAGGCTGGGCGCGGAAAACTACGAATGGCAGTTGAATGAGGAGGTCCTTCAGGGAATCTTCAACCAGTGGGGTCATCCGCAGGTGGAACTTTTCCCCACCACAGGAGTTTCCCCCCAGTTCGCCTCCTGGCTGTTGCAAGGCAGGGGTTCGCTGTGCGACGCAATGCAGATCCCGTGGAACAATCCCGTGGAACAACATGAACGCGTATGCTTTTCCCCCCACTTCCCTGGTGCACAGGGTCATCTGCAGGATCAGGGAGTTGCGGGACCTTTGAATCATCCTGATAGCTCCTTGGTGGCCTGCAAGTCCCTCGTTCTTGGAACTGTTCAGCCTTTCGGACCAGGCACTGGTACACCTCCAGCACACCTACACTCTCAGCAGGGGGGCACGGTCATCCACCCCTCCCTTCAGAAGTTAGCCCTTGCAGCGTGGCTCCTGAACAGGTCACCTTAAGCATCTGCACCTGTCACAGGCTAACCTGGCCATTATACAAGGGGCTAGGAGCGACGCTACCAGGAGCCAGTACAAAAGAAAGTGGACCAGGTTCTGTCACTAGGCAGAATCAAAGTAAATTGATCCGTTGACTTGCACGTTGGATGACATTCTAGCCTTCTCTGCACACCTTGCACACTCAGCGGTGCAGGTAGACACATACCGCATGTATCTGGTGGCCATTGGAGCGTACAAGATCTCGGATGTGGAGGTATTTTCATCCTCGAATCCAGTAGTTAAGAGACACTTGGTGGGCCTGACTAGACTGTATCCACCTATCGGGAAACCACACCCGGTGTGGGACCTCAATGGGGTCCAGGGCGCCCTGGCGCACAAACCATTCAAGCATAGGGCATCCCTGGACATCAGGCTAGTTAGCATTAAGACGGCCCTCCTAGTGGGCCTTACCTCGGCACACCAAATCAGTGAGATCCAGGTGCTGGTGGCTTCAGAGCTATATACTACATTTCATAAGGACAAGGTGGTGCTCAGAACACACCCCACATTTTTACCTAAGGTCGTCCCCTCTTTTCACCTAAATGAGGAGATGGTGTTACCGACTTTCTTCGCAGACCCTAAGGATGACGCTCAGAGTATTGCACTGTCTGGATGTCAGATGTGCTCTAAGATTCGACCTGGACAGAACCAAGAGCTTCTGCAAATCAGATGCCCGCTTCATCACCTTTGGTGCGTCAAAACCAGGCTGGCAGGCCTCCAGGGCTTCCATTGCAAGGTGGATGGTTATGGCCATCCAGGAGGCATATGAGGGGGCAACACAGGCCATTGCCAGCAAACCTGCATGCCCATGCCATCAGAGCTAAGGCCACGATGGTAGCTTCCAAAGACACGTTCCATGGCAGGTTATCACCAAGGCTTCTATGCGGGCTAATCCCTCGGCCTTCTGCAAGTACTTCTGCTTGGATGCGATCGCCAAGTTGGATACGGCATTTGATCAGGCAGTGTTAAGTAACTTGTTTTCTTAAGAAGGGCAACTCTCCACCCTGGGGCTACATTCAATTGTAATCGCCAGTATGGAGGAAAGGGGACCGGACGTAGCAGTAATTATAAGTTACTCACAGTAGTGACTCACGTACTCCTAGTCCATAGCCCTCTTTCCTCCATACGTCCCTCCATCCTCCCCGCTAGTAAAACTGATGTCATTAGGCAATGTTAACATTGTCAAAGCGTCAAAGAGGACTGAGTCGTGGCGCCGGTCGGCAGAGTTAGGGTAGCGTATGCTCCCAGGGCCACGCCTCCGCATGCATCTAAATTTAAAGGGGAAGATGATTTTTCTGGAGAAAAAGGTTCCATCTCCCATCCCTAACGAGGGACGCCCATACAGTATGGAGGAAAGGGGACTACGGAGTAGGAGTACGTTAGTCATTACGGTGAGTAACTTATAATTTTTCCAAACCTTCAAGAACAGGTTGAGTGGAAACAAAAAACATATTTTTCATAAGGTTACCATCGGTTTTGTGAGAGGTAGGTGATTTTTCCCTTTTTTTTTTTATTAAGACTAGACGAAATGGAAGACGGTAGGAAAGCTCAATGGGAACACAGAAAGGCATACATTTCTGAACAAATATTGGATCAAATTCCAAGTTCAGGAAGGGGACATCAGGTCCGGTAACAACTATGTACCTAAAACTCCCCTAGTTTGGGAGAAAAAAATTGTAAAAGTGACAAAGATGAATGTATATGCTGGACATGTTTGGACTTGTAAGGTAATGGCTTCTGTGAAAATTGAGAAAAGCAATGCACCACTATCTTCCCCCGACTCTTATGGTTAGGGAATCACACATTTTTAAAAATGTTTCACAAAAAAAGCAATATCACGAGCCACAAACTGAGCCATGGTACACCGGATGTTTATGCTGACCACCTAAACACACGTACTAAGCATTTGAAAATGAGGAAAACTAATGTGGTGAAGAATAAGAATGGAAAGCATACATTTTTTGAAAGAGCACAGGCAGACCTTTTGAAGGATAGGTGACTTGCACAGGTAACAAATGCGTACAGTACCTAAAGCGGCGAATAAATGTAGGTCACATTTGGGAAATGAGTTGTGTAACAAAGTGCAGTAGGTAATTTATGAAACAGTTACCAAAACCAAGTGAAAACAACAAATGCCCTACTTTCCCATATTCCCACAGGGTACCTCACGTGTGTGTGGGTGCACTGACCTGGGCGCAAAAGGAAAAGGCTAAACCACTGGTGCATGAAACGCCCTGGCAAAGACTGGCTTTGATTTTGTGGGCAACCCACAGATCTGTTCCTAGGATGTCTCAACCACCAAGGAAAACAGGGAACCCCATGCATTTCTGAAATGAAGACAACCTTGGGAATCCAGAGAGGTCTGACTTGCTTGAATCGCCCTAGATTTTATTACCCAAAAGGCCCAGCATAGTCCAAAATGTAGGGTAAAAAAATAAATCTCCAGCCATTTGCCACCAGGAAACCACTGAAACACGCCGACAAAAGCACATGCCTTATCTTCCAACGGTCCCCCCCTGTCCCAACGAAAATGGTACTTAACGGGTGGGGTGCACCTACCTAGGCGCAAATGAAGGCTAAACCACTGGTATACCCAACGTCCTGGGGAGGATTGGATTTGACCTTGTGGACAGCCCACCCATTGGATCTGGGCTGTCACAGCCAGCAAGGAAAACGGGGAACCCCATGCACTTCAGAAAAGAAGACACCTGAAGGAATTCACTGAACCATCACTTGCGTGATTCATGCTACAATTGTTTAGCCACAGTGTACTGAATGTCACCAAAAATACACAATTTTCACACATTTCCCCTTGGGAAACCATAAAAACAAGTGGGCAACAACACATGTTCTACCTTCCTAGGTTTCACTTGTGTTCCAACAAAAGCCAGAGCTCACATGCGTGGGTGTGCTCACCTTGGAGGAAACTGGTAAATAATCTGTATGCCAAGTGCTCTGGGAATACAAGAATCGCTGTGCATTACCCACCGCCTGTTGTTACTCTTCAAGCCCTTTCGCAGGCACCTTTGCTCACTCTCCTCATACATATAGACATATAGTGCATAGTGCAACAGGACACCCTGGGTTGGTTCTAGCATAAGAAAAAAGTAACTTGTGAGTAGTAAAGCTGCGTCAAGGCACCAACCACTTGACTGACTATTCATACACCTTTCGTGTCTGCAGTCACTATCCATCCATTTCAGCTGTCGCACCACTACCAAATCACCAGCTCCACAGCAACCGTATCGGCACACTCTTAGCAAGTGGACATCCGCTGACAAGGCAACCTAATCTCCAGGTGATGTCTTTCACACCAATTTCAAGTACTTGCATATCAAGTGTGCCTGCAGTCAACCAGCATGTTACACCAACCATATCTGCAAACATATGCACACTAAATACACATCTACTAACATGCTAACCATTTATCCAGTGATGGAAAAGTGTATTCACAGCAATCATATCTGCATGGACAGCTCAGCTTTACCTCACTCACACACACCAATCACATCTCAGTCATTAGCAAACAAGCCATTCCAGTCATACAAAACATGAACTTTACTTAAGCAAAAAAAAAAAATAATGGCCGGGTGGTACGAGTTGTACAAGACACTGCTGCCGTACAGATGGTGTCCAGTTCCCATTTTCATTTCACTTGGCCCTCAAGGGGAGGGAGGCATACTGACGTTTTCATATTTTGAAAGACTCGCCTTTAGTGGAGGGAACCGGAATGGTGTTCCCTTCTTGTCCAAGTCACGCCTCAAATGGAGGGAGCTGGACTAGCATTGCTTGCCAAGGCACGCCAAAGTTGTGAGCCGGTATGTTCTTGTCGAAGGCACGCCTCGAGTGAAGGGAGCTAGAGTCGCGTTCCTGTCTAAGGCAGGCTCGAATTGAGAGCCTATTTGTCCCCTTATAGGAATGAGGAACGTTTCAGGAAATCACTCGATCTCCAAATACTTTTCCTTTGTATGATACAAAGGAAAACAAGACTGTAGGCAGGGAGCTGGCATGCAAGGGCATTGGGGACAGTACACCAGAGTATCCCTCCTCCTTCTTTGTTTTGTACACACCTTACATCTTCCTTATGGTTGTCCTCATGGGTGTGGCAGGAACATAATCAGCAAAGTGTGGACCTTTCAATCTGGCTACATCCTCTACTTCTGCAAAGTAGGGAGTTGGTACATGGACAACCGTCAGTGAATTTACAAATACTTTTTCAAAGTAAAGGAAAAAGTCAGTTTGTTTTTTGGAGCAGCTGCACCATATACAACATAAGCATTGTATGTAGCTACATGCATAATTTGTACTGCCAACTTCTTGTACCACATGCAAGACTTGCATGCTCCATGGTATTGCTCAAGTAATTTGGCTGTTTTATCTACTTTCTCCCTGCCCCCCCCCCCCATGTACCTGTTGTAGTCCAGAATGCACTAGGGCTTCCGCACTTGCTGAACCTGCCCCTGCACAGTGACAAGTGAAGTACTTTCATCATGAATAGTACTCGGCATGTGCACATCCCTTCTGTCACAGAATTTTACTGCCAATCATTCATCACGCCGCAATGCCATACATGCTCCCTTGTCCATCTTCTTATAAACAAATTGTCTGGGGAAGCCTTTGCAGTTCCTGCTAATTGTACTGCATGCCATTGTGCCCACGTTGTACAATTCCTTGAACAGTGGTATTCCTGTGTATAAATTGTCCACATAGAAATGTTGACCCTTGTGGAACAATGGTATGGCAAGCTCCCACACAATCTGATCACTTATCCCTAAATGGGCTTGGCAGCCTGGAGGGTTTATGCTCTTTTTCCAGTGTAGGCTCTCATGTATAAAGCTTCAGTAGACCAGTACAGTGAGATGGATGGCTTCTGCAATATTCCCATGAGCAGAGTGAGACCCCAAAATCTTCTCATCTCCACAACTATAGTTGGAACCGAAGAGTGTTCTAGAATGGGGTTTCAGATTGCCCTCAAGAACTGTTCAGCATACAGATTGGTTTGCTCAACCATATCTGAAATGAACTCCTCATACACAAAAAGGTTGAAATGGTCAGTAGACTCAAAGCCATCTGTACTCTGTGTGAACCCCGATACAACAGTGAAAGGTGGCACAACAGGCTGAGCCATTGCTGGAGGCACCCACTCCGACTCATCAGCCATATCATGAACTGGCACGTTCCTCACACGTCCTGCATGTTCCCTCAACCTTGCAGGTAAACTTTGTGTGGGAAATGCCAGACTAGGCGCATGTATCCCTTAGTTCTCTTCCTCATCAGATGAGGAGGTGGAACTAGCTTCAACCGAAAACTCACTTACCAAATCTAATGCATGCTCACCCTCAGAAGCAGATTCTGTTTCAGATTCTGAATCTGGTTCTGGGCCTTGCTCCGTGTCAGACTGCATCAGTAAGTTGAGAGCCTCTCCACCAGACGTCTGACGTGAAGACATGACAACTGTGCCAATCTAGACGTTTACTGCCCAAAGAACAGGTACAGACAATCACCAAGTAACTGCTCTTCAAAGTAAAGAAACTAGTATAGTAATTGGTCTTGAATGAAATAGACCAAGACCACACAATTACGCCAACCGTCTGCTCACAAAATGTAGCAGCCCTCGGAAATGTAATCTACTCAACACACCAAATAAAAAGGAGTACTAATTTGCCAACACTCTCGTGAAATACAAAAGTATAGCTCACTGCTTACTTACAAGTGGTTAGACTGCAACAACACACCTGCACCTACAACAAAGAGAACAAAAAATCTAAGCAAGATGTCATCTTTACCTATACATTAGACAAATACAAATGTGGGGCAGAGGATGAAACCCGCACTGACGATTCAAAGACTCCCATCGTGCAGTGAACCTTCCACTCGCCCATGGGGTGCAGGTGGGGGATAAATGCAGGTGAGAAACAACATTGCAATATATTTCTAATTGGGTGAGGTGAAAAACCAGAGAGGCACTGAATGCATACAGTGAAGATGGGGAAAGTACATGGCAGTCCCATTCAAGAAAATTGCTGGCACCCTTTCCACAAACCCCCTGCTCAATCACATCGGGTACGGTGTTTAGGGGGAATGTCACGAGCGCTGAACGACTACAAGGGCCAGCAAGTGGAAATAAGCTGCATAATGTGGTAATGATTTGGATAGAAATGCACAGCACTGATATATTGAATACATTGACATTCCACCAAAACAAAATACAATGCAGTTGCTAACAAGTCAGTCTCACTGTCAATAGATTTAGTTACCCTTTTATTATCATGTCACACAACCCAGTAAGTACATCAATTATTGGGATTCCCCCCCCTGCCCGAACATAACATATGGTGAAACTTGATTATGTCTTCAATGAATCCATGCCTCTTTGATAGGTGCACTCCGTCGCTGTGAAAAATCAATTCACCTTTGATAAAATCATGGTGAATCTGAATTTTGTCATTTGCCTTGGTCAATCTTGTCAGCTCTCTGTGAAGTTTCCTCACTGAGGAGTTGATGGCCTTTTCCTTCCCTGGAGTTCTCCAATCCCTCCTTGGAAACATTTGAGACCAAGCCACCACAAAACTTGCCAACCTAAGCGGAATCCACTCAATTTTAGCCATAAGTAGCTGCCGTACCCCTCTCTGTCCCAAAGAAACCATATAATTCCCTCCCAGATGCACAACAATCAAGATTTGATGTGGAACCTCTCTTTTTGCCTGGGCATAGCAGCTGACTTATCTGAACTGGGGAAGGTGCATTGTCCCCCACCCCAAACCAGTACAATGACACACCATCCATCTGAGACCCAGATGTTCTTGGCCCTGTGAAATGTACTGCTGCCCTTCGGATAAAAGTGTGCCCAACAATCCATACAACCTTCATACTCACTAGGAAATGGAAAAATGAAAAACTAACAAGAATAGGGTTTGAGAAACCTGACTGTGTCTAACCTGCTAGTCCCTGGTCATCTGTCATCTAGGTAGCCAGGACACGGCCATCGCTTTTGGATACAGTTCGTGTGGGTTGTCCAGTGCGGGAGGATCACCTGCATGAAGGGTCTTCGGGGAGTGGCAGTGGGACGCCAGAGGACGAGACGCAGAATCCCCTTCCCTGTAACACCTTTACCCTATCCTACCAGGTAGGATACTTATGAACTCCAACCCCCCCTTCACAGGATGAGCACTTTCTCACAGACAGCTTAATATGAGAGGAAACGGACTAACACCCCAGCCGTATACTTGACATGTCCCAATACGATAGACAGGCAGGGTTAGGAAATTACTGACCATCACCCACACCTGACTTCCATTACATTTCCCCACACAGATAAAAGGCGGAACACGAGAGCACACTTTGAGCGAGGGAGAGCACATGAGGAAGCAGCCATTCCAAGATGGCAGTTTAATACGAGGCGAAAGACGGCGAAACCGAAGGGGATCGCAAGGAGTGACGTCCCCTTGACCTTTTCGAAGAGGAACCGTTATTTCACGAAACCTCGGATAGAAAACCTAAGACCAGGAAACCAGGCTGAAGAATCCTACATTGTGTGTCTGAGGTACCCAGGGCTCTCCCGCGTCGATAATCGAGGTGGGGAGAATCGCCTGCTGCCGTGGTACTGTCCTTTGCTCCTACATCAAAGCAGCGCCAGTGAAATCAACACAACTGCAGAGTTGGAGAGGGCAATACCAGACTGGTCTGTGTTAAAGCCATGGTTGTAAGCAGAAATATTATATAGTGAATGATGAAGCGAACAGCGTATGAAGCGCATGTGATAACAAATGCAAGTAAAATTGGACAACAGATGAGTGATTGAACTTTGAAACCAAGATGCGATACCTCAGAGTGGTCGGGTCAAGCAAAATCAAGTCTTCGATGTTAATGGAGTAAATACAGTTGATGATAAAGTTGGTTCGAGCCCGAACGAGGGAGAACAGATGAGAGCTTTTGGATAAAGCACGTTTTGTCAAAGTAAATTGGTAAAATTGGTCCGAGTCCAGCGGAGGTGGATCCGAGGTGAATCGTGTATCATCTGAAAAATTGAGTGTTTGAAATCCTGAGAGGAAAATAACTGTTTGTCGCATCAGGCCCTCTGAAAGAAGAGGCTTTGAAAGGGAAAGAGATTTGGGCACGGAAGGCCCTGATTCTAATGTTTGAACTGAACCCTTGTGCTAGAGAAGCCAGAGACACTGCTAAGCGCGAGTGAATCACCTTGTCCACACTGAACATGTGGGGAAGGGAGGCGAACGGCCTGAATATTCTGACATATAATTTTGTGTACACTTTTTTCTTTTACATAACATTGTTTCCCACACTATTTGTAATTAGAGGTAATGATTGGCAATATGTTTATTAGTATAGGCCCTTTTATTTTGACAAGACACCACTAGAACTGCATTATTATTAGTTGATGCTCGTAGCTTGCTCCCATCTTTAGATTTAGGATTACATAGGCATTTTTTAACCCTTTTTGAAGTTCAATAAACATCCTTGAACTGTGGTCACTTGTGTCTGTTTTACTGTTGCTACTGTGCCTTCCTTACAAGGCCCAGACGTAAAGTCCATCCATTAACACAACAAGTGCATTCACACATGTCTCTTGCAACAATCCCAGACACAAACTTCCCCCAATGTTATAATAAGTATTTCACATGTGAGGGAACACTGTGTACATCACTTCAAGATTATTATTTAATTGACATCTACTTTTCAGGGAAAGAGGCAAAGGACATATTATTTCAGCTTGTGGCAATGTCACAGTTTTTCTGGCATAATTGTAATCAGTGAAGGTTTCTGTTCCTGCGGCACACTGTGTACTTCAAGGCGGTAAGGAGAGTTGCATGTACTACACTGTGATACCGAGGTATTGGGGAAGGTAAATGGGAGAGATATATGCCAGAAAGGAGGATCTAGCCTCCGTGAAGTCTCTGTGGCTAGCACTTGCATAATTCCCCCACAACCCACCCACTTGCCTACACTTCACACAGTGCCCGAGGAGCTTCCACCTCCTCCATTAGCGGATCACACCAGTGCAACCTGCCTCCTACCTTTCCACGACAGCCCAAGGACAAACAATTAAACTGTTAAATTCTGTGCACACATTTTGTCAGGGTGACCATTCTAACTGAGGAAATGATTACCATAGTAAGTGTGCATTGCATACTGTCTCAAAATAGGCACCCTGACAAAATGTGTGCCAATCATGAGACATTGATACAATTTTGGACCGTCATTGTGAGAGCTTCAGCCAGAGCTCCAGGACAGCCGGGGGTGCTGTGGCTGGCCTTGGGCACCTGTCTCCCATGTGGATCAACCTTTCCCTTTCCCCAAGTCCAGCATCGGTCCCATGGAGCCCTGGCATGGAGCCCTGGCATGGAGCCCTGGCAGGTCCCCAGAGGGAAAAGCTTTAGCGCAGCCCAGACAGAGTTCTAGGATGGTAGCGGATGATGGCCCTGGGCGCCTGTCTCCCTTGTAAGTCGACCATCCCCAAGTCCAGCAGTGGTCCCAGGTAGCCCAAGCCGGGTCCCCATTCCTCCCCAGAGGGAAAAGCTGTAACGCCACCCAGCCAGAGCACCAGGATGGCCGTGAGTGCTGCCTCCTGAGAGTGGGTGACCATCTCCGAAGTGGGTCGACCTTTCCCAAGTCCAGCGGGGGTCCAACGGAGCTCCCCACACTTACTATGATGCTCATTTCCTCTGTCAAAATACTGTGCACAGGGAATAAGCACCACACCAATGTCTGGTGCCATTGAGGGTCGCGGATCCAGCAATCCGCACCCAGCAATGCACTTGTTTTTATGCAAAGCAGCCAACATCCTTCTTTTGCTGGTCACACACTCCTCCCATAATCAAAAATATTAAAACTTGCAACCGCCCCGCACCCCCAGTAAAATCAATATGTAATGGCACAATAAAAAACACATTTGGGACCTGAGTGGGAGAGGACCGCTACCCCGCTTCAGATAACACAACCCTGGTGCTCTAATGGCAACCCCCATCCCCAATCCAACCACTTTACAGTGGTAACACAATGTGCCCCTTCCGTGAGCAGATTGGCAGGGAGGGCTAAATTACATGCCCCATTCATTTGGGCTATTAGGGGGAGAGGGCCACTCCCCCTTCATACAGCACATCCCAGGTGGTCTAGTGACACCAATCCTCAGAGAAAACACATTTGCCCCTTCCTAGCGGTAGATTGGCAGTGTAATCTGCCACCACGGACTGCTAAATGACATGCAACATCCATTTGGGGCAGGAAGGGGAGAGGGCCACTCCCCCTTTCATACAAGCCGTCCCTGGTGGTCTAGTAACCCCCATCCCCAAGTAAAAACAAATGTACCCCTTCCAAGGTACAGATTGGCAATTACATTGCCCTCTGCATCATCCACAAGACTTTCTGGGGTTGTGGCCCTCACTATTGTCAACTCTCTTCCCAAACACCTTCCTTCTAGAGCCCTCTGCTCGTCTAACTCTGATTCTCTGCCGGGTCAGTCGCTTCTCAGCAGGTGCCTCCCTTTGGAATGGGCCGGAAAAGGAGATCTTGAGCCGGATCTCCTTATTTTCCAGAAGCTCCTCAAGACCTTTCTTTTCTCTTTGAATGGATTGTGTCCTCCCATGTATTCCTCATCTTTGATATTGAATATCCAGCTTCAGCTGCTTCGGAAATGTATTTCCGGCAGAGGGTGCTGTGCGTTGATGCAGTCGACTCGATGTCCCTTAAGGGCCTCCATCTTGAGGATGATGTCGTCGAAGGTATATATAGCACGCACGGCGCCCGTTGGCTTCATTTCCGTTTTTCCTGAGTATGCTTACGCTTCAGGAACTATGGCGTGCTTCAATAGTTTCATTCATTTTGTATGAAAATGTCTTCATCTTCGACACAGACTACCCCCAAGACCGGGTTTAAAAGGTGTCGGGACTGCCGTTCCAAGATGTTGATAACTGATCCACATCGAGTATGCTTGTGGTGTCTCAATGTGGAGCGCAAGACCTCGGCCTGTTCCAGATGCTAATTAATGACCTGAAAAGCTCTGAAGGAGTGAAAGGGGAAATTGGCGGTTGGTAGAAACCCCAAGAAATCCCCATCGACTACCCTATCGAAGAAACCTTCAGACAATGTGAGAGGCAACTCTCCTCGAAGGAAGAAGGTGAAAAGGTCCAGGTCGAGGAGTGGCTCCCACAACTCCTCGTCATCGAGCATATGTCGCCAACTTCGACTTCTTGTCTGACTCCTCTCTTTTGAGGGCTATATCCTGCCCCACAAAGGCCTTCACTCCTGCCGAATGGGAAGCATCAGGTTAGAAAAGCTGAACATTTTTGAAAAACAAAAACCCTCAACAAGCCATGCTCCTACTGCACCTTCTAATGCCGATAAGGAAAGGGCTTGAGCCAAATCCCATCCACCCTTGAGGACAGAACGAAGGCCAGATCCACATCGAGAGCCGTCGAGGCCTTGACGCAAAGAGGAATCATCGAAGGATCGTTTGAGCCGAAAGTCAAAGAATAAGTCGAGGTTGAGGTTGTGAACGCCAGCTATGCCATCAGTGCCATTGAAGTCGAAAACGACTTGATTGAAAATATCGACCACTCCCCAAGCATTGAGTTAAACAACTTTGAAGCCTTCGACACCCTTACGAGATACAACGTATACCTTTACCTAGAAAGGATGACTTTAGTCACTAACCTCTATTTATGAGGACAATGAGCCATCATATAACAATGCACAATTTGGCTTACAGTATGGTACACCAAAAGTCACTGATAGCTTTATATCAACCGAATCCAGGTTAAAGGACCTTCCAGGCTAAAAGACTTTTATGAAAATGTATAAACAGCCAGTGGACTGGACAGTTCACCAGAGTTGGAATTTGGTAAACATGACTCTGATGAACATGCAGGTGCATCATATAGACAGTTGGTGTCTAAGTTTGTAGATTACTTGGGACGGAGTAGTCATACCCTCCCCTTCAAGCAAGGTGATCTAACAGACATCCTTGATAAGGTTCTGCAAAATGATCCCAGAAGTAAACAAGAACTTGACAAGAAAATACCGCCCATCTAGTAGTGACCTCCAACTACTTATCAAAGCACCCCACCCTAGAAAGTCTGGTGGTGCATGCAGCTACTGCAACCTCAAAACAGGCATCTTATCCAACCACCCCACCGGATTGGGATGACAAAAGGGTATATGCATGGGAAAGGAAAGTCTTTTCTGTGGGGAGCATGGCTCTTAAGTCAGCCAACTCCACATGTCCATTAGCAAAGTTTTCATTCACTCTATGGGACTGTATTTCTATGGCAGCTGAGCATATTCCCAAAGGGGAGGAAAGAGACGGTTTCTTGGCTATTGTTAGAGACGGCTAAGAAGCCATGTGCGAGTCTCTTCAGTCGGTTCTGGATTCTGCTGACAGCATCAGTAGAGCCATGGCGGCAAGCACTGTAATTCACAGATTTGCGTGGATAAGGAAGTCTGGATTTCTCCCAGATATGCAATCTAGACTCCTTAAAATGTCTTGACTGTTCTCACCTTTTTGGCAGCAGGGCAGATGAAAGCCTTGAGAAGCTGCAAACCTCGAAGGCGGCAGGCAAATCTTTAGGTGTCGCTATTAGCGAGAATCGGCCCTTTCACCCCAGTGACCCTTCCTGGAGGGGGTAGATCCTTTCGCTACTACGCCTCAGTTGGAAGAGCGAGGGGAATGGCTGGTCAAAGAGGCCAAAGAAGATTCCCTCGTGTTGGGTGAGGCAGAGGTGCAAAGCCCACTCAAGCAGGGGCATCTTTACCAACAGCCACTGTTTCAGCCGCCTCAAAACCTCTGAGGTCTTGAGTCACGAAACCCCAGTGGGAGGCAGACTGTCTCAGCATCTGAAAGAATGGTGAGACATTACTTCGGATGCTTGGGCATTAGAAACCATAGCCCAAGGTTACTACCTTCCCTTAATTCAGAACCATCCACTGGGGAACCATTCTTTGAGGATTCCAGATCCGCTCCTTGGGAGTATGGTTTTTTTAAGAATGAGAGAGTGAGTGGTTTGAATATCTGATGTGAGTTTTAACTTCAGATTTACGCTTGCACAGCACTTGTCACTTTAATTGATTTAGAGTTACTCAACACAAATCTTTGCTCTTGTATGCAACTGTCTGTTGTACGTATTAGTGCACAATCTATAACAAATTGAATCTGTTTTAACGCATGTGGACATTAATAAAATTGATATTTCTTTGATAAACAATGTGATTATCTGTGTTGTCAAGCTGATAATCGTGAGCCAGTACCGCACTTTAAGCCGAGCAAGCCTCACATGCTAAGGTACAGTACACACCTTATAAAAAATGTTCACTCGCAAGCATCAATGTGTCAATTTAAGGTTTTCAACCCTTATTAGAGGGATTGCTTGACAAGGTAGGTGACCAACCCTCACACCTCCCCTAGTGTTTGGATAGCAGGAAATTCTGACCCTGCTAGAGGAAGGTGCTATAGAGCTGATGCCTGTAGCGGAGAGGAACAAAGGATGGTAATCTCCACATTGCCTAATACCCAAGAAGGACGGAGGACTGAGACCCATCTTGGACCTGAGATACTTGAACAAGTTCCCCTGCAAGGACAAGTTTAAGATGGTAACACTTTCTCGGATCCTTCCGGCCCTCCAACTCCAGGATTGGATAGTGTCATTGGACCTACATGCTTATTTTCATGTGTCAATCCATCTCGAGCACAGGAAGTTCCCCGAGGTTCGCCGTTGGCGGTTCTCATTATCCGTTTTGAGTTCTGCCATTCGACTGACCTCCGCCCCGAGGGTTTTCACCAAATTGATGGCGATGGTGGCAGCGAGTCTCAGGCGACGGCCAATCATCCAGGTAGGGGTAGACGTGAATCCCCCCGATAAGGGAGCGTTCACCCAAACAAGTCCTGAATCATCTCAACAACACCTGCCACACCTTCACAGACTGGGAGTCTCCCTCAATTACAAGAAGTCCCATGTAACACCCTCTCAAAAGCTCCAATTCATCGGGCCGTACTGGATACATCCTTGGGAAAGAGATCGCCACCCGAGTTGAGGGCTCAAGACATTTGCAGTTGGTCTCCAAGTTTCAGAGTGGCCAGCGTCTCCCGGCCTTCAATTTTTTGATATTCCTCGGCCTCATGGCATCCTGCATTTTTCTGATGCCAGAGGCTCGCCTGAGAATGAGATCCCTTAAATGGGCACTTAGGACTCAATGGTCTCAGTCCTCGAGCAACATGTTAGACCTACTTCAGGTTCCAAGCTGGGTCGCACAGGATCTGCTGTGGTGGACCTGCAAGGAAATATTCTGAAGTGAGAACCTTTTCGGCAACCATGGCTGGAGATACCGGTAGTGACGGATGCCTCACAGACGGGGTGGGGAGCCCATGCCAATGATCTGACAATCGGCGGCCGTTGATCTCCATCGGAGTCCAAACTACACATCATTCTTTTGGAGCTGAGGGCCTTTCTACCTTCTGTATGGTGAAAGAATGTCTTGATAATGATGTACAACACAGTGGTCATGTACTACCTCAACAAGAGAGGTGGTGTAGGGTCACTAACACTGTGCAGAGAAGCAATGCAGCTCTGTTTCTGGGCAATACAAAAAGGAATCTCCCTTTTGGCAGTTCACCTAGCCGTGGAAGAGAAAACGGCGGCGGACGTTCTGAGCAGGCAGAGCAGTTTCCCATGAGTGGGAACTAGCTCAGGAAGTCCTTTGGGGAACCCCTCAAGTGGATCTGTTCGCAATCAGTGTCAACCGGAAGTGCAAACTGTATTGCTCCAGGGAATGTTCTCCAAGAGGAGCTCTAGGAGACACGTTTGTGGTGGACTGTGAATTTCCACTACTGTATGCGTTTCCTCCAGTCCCAGTCATTTCCCATGTGATTAGGAGGTTGAGAAACACATGATCCTGATTGGCCAGGGGGACGTGGTACCCGGACCTTCTGGACATGTCCATGTGCCCTCCAATACGTCTTCCACAACGAGAAGACCTTCTCGCGAAAGGTGGGTCGGGTTCTCCATTCAGAGGTCAAGATACTCGGACTTCACGCATGGCTTCTGAGAGGCTGAAGTACAGGGGACCTCTCGGATGACGTAATAAAGATTTTGCTTTCGGCCAGAAGGCCAGTAATGAAATTTGTGTACCGCTGCCGTTGGAACAAATTCTGCAGCTGGTGCAGGGACAAGAATGTAGATCCTTTACTATGCAAGACACGAGAGGTGTTATGTTATCCTTTCTACTGTACCTAGCCAATCTGGGGCTCCAGGTTGGAACACTTGAAAGATATTTGGTGGCGCTATCCATCTTTAAGCGCTCGGCTGAGGAAACTTCATATTTTAAGGTACCACTGGTGATACAATTTCTGAAGGGACTCGCCAATGTGTTTCCACCATCTCCTTTTCAGGTTTCCGTTTGGGACCTTAATTTGGTGTTAAAATGTCCGAAGTGTGCACCATTTGAACCTCCACATTCATGTCCATTAAGGTTACTAACATTCAAGACCATTTTGTTGGTAGCACTAACTTCAGCCCGTCGAGTGAGTGAGTGAGTTGCAGGCACCATCATCTAAACCACTCTTTACGGTATTCCACAAGGACAAGGTCGTCCTAAGGGTTAAGCCTTCATTTTTGCCTAAGATCATTTCAGATTTTCATACAGGAAAAAAGATTGCGTTACCCACTCTCTATCCTCAGCCTCATCCTGGCAAGGAGGAAGAGATGTTGCACGGGTTAGTTCCACTTAGAGCTCTAAGATTCTAGATTGTCCAAACTTTGTCTGGATGATCAATTTTGTATAAGTTGCACAGGTCACAAACTGGGACAGGCGGTAACAAAGCAGACCTTATCAAGATGGATCATCCTAGCAATTTCTGAATGCTACAGTCTGGCAGGCAAAGATCCTCCAGAAAGCTTGAGGGCCAATTCCACCAGGGGCAATGCTACTTCTTCGGCTCTGCAAAGAGTTGTTCCTATTAAAAACATATGTGATGCAGCTATGTAGTCTTCATTACACACGTTCATGAAGCATTACTGCCTTTTTCTTCCGGATGAAAGCTTTGGAAAAGCTGTCTTCCTTTCGGTTCAGGGAAACCATTGATAAAATTCTCCCTCCACCAAATCAAACACTGCTTTGGGAGTCTATCAAAGATGAGTAATACGTGGGAGGACAAAATCCATTGGAAGAACAAGTTACTTACCCCTGGTAAAGTTCTTTCGACTGGATGGTCCTCCCAGGTATTCATCGCCCTCCCAGCCTACACCACAGTAGAATTTCCCATGCTTTTAACAGCTTTTGCTCTTTCAAAGCTTAGTACAGTCAAACCTGTGTTTATACGAGTAGTTCTACTGAAAGACAATAAACAGAACTGAAGCCAACGGGTGCTGCGTGTGCTTAGTATACCTTCGATAACATCCTCGAGATGGAGGCCCTCGAGGGACATCAAGCCGATTGCACCGATGCACAGTGCCCTCTGCCAAAAAAAAATAATCCAAAGCAGCTGAAGCTGTATATTGAATAGCAAAGATGAATACATGGGAGGAACATCCAGTCGAAAGAATGTTACCAGGGGTAAGAAACTTTTTCTTCTTTCTCGCTTCCTCTCCCCTGCTAACCTACGCTTTGTTCCTGCTCTTCCTACTCTGCTGCCTGGATGCTTGGTACCTCTGAGTCTTACAAGGCACTAGCCCTCCGCAAACCCCTCCCTGACCTGTCCTCCTGCACTTGCCTCCTGGCCCTCCTTGCACCGCCTCCTGGCCCTCCATGCACCGCCGCCTGGCCTCCCTTTGCACTACCAACTGGGATTGCACCTTGTAGTCGTAGACTTCCATGCACTTAACTCGGAGCCCTGCTGCCCGATTACACTTCTCCCTGCACCTTCTCCCCTGCACTTCTCGTTGCGCACTTTCACAATCTGAATGACACTAGGCCTAGTAAGAACGTTTGTCTGGTCTTCCCATTGTTCCCCTCCCTTGCATTGTTGCCCATTGAAACACTTGTGTATAGGTGCATAATAAATCAATCTGCCCCCAAGCACAGCTAAATGACATGCCCTCATCCATTTGGGGCAGGAGGGGGATAGCTCCACCCCCTTACATTTAAGACATCCTTGGTGTCTAGTGACCCCCTTATCCCCCAGAAAAAGCACAATAATCGTTAATCATATATATATTTTATATGATTTGCCCGTTCCCTAGGGGCAGATTATTCTGCCCATCTGCCCCAGGGTGGGCAAAATGCAATGCCCCATGCTTTGGGGGCCGGATGGGGAGAGGGCCGCTTATATACTATGCAGCCCCCTCGCCACCCACTTCAAAAAAGCATCCTTGGTGGTCTAGTGGTGTTGCTGGGTGCGGATCGAGCGATCTGTGCCCAGCAATGCACTTTGTTTTCATGCAAAGCAGCCGGTATCCTTTTTTTGTCTTCCCACATACTCCACCCATAAACAAGAACAAAAAAACACTCCCACCCTCAGTGAAAGCATTGGCCAATCACCCACTTACAAAAACAAACACATTTGGGGCCTGAGGGGCATAGGGACGATTCCCCCCCGCCCCCTCCAAAGAACACTTCCCTGGTGGTCTAGTACCCCCCCCCCGTAAAATCTCAACATATTGCCACAATTAAATTAAAAAAAATTACACTGCCTTTGGTGCAGGGGAAGGGAGAGGGCTGCCTTATAAACTAAGCGGTCCCCCTTCAAATAAAGCAATCCTGGTGCCCTAGTGGTGTTTCTGGATGCGGATCAAGCATTCTGCGCCAAGCAATGCTTGTTAGTAGACTCTCCCCTTTCCAACGACACCTCCTTCTATCAAAACGGTATAGAAATGCCAGAAATCGAGGGAGAAGTCTACCTTCTCCCTCACTAATGAAATTACATTGTGTCACGTCAGCGCGCATTACGCACACTGACGTGAAAATTAATGAAATCAAACCACAGCGCCGCGAGGAGGAACCTCCTCCTTAAATAGCCTGGGTTTTGGATTTACAGTTTGTGAGATTGCGGGATTAAACAAATTGACAGCAACTGTTTATCATGCAATTGATTTTCAATGTTATGAACCTCGAATCATCTGAGAAGCACATGTTTTAAAGTCTTACACCTGCTAGAAATGCTCTAGATTCTAGATACTTTGCCGTCTCTGTTGGGGACTAAATACTTTTCTGGATCATTCTTGTAGGACCAAAGTAAGCAAGTATATTGGGGAGCAAGAATTTTCTATTAAAATTAGATTCATCCCAGTAATGGTCTTGACAAGTGCTTGTAACCTCATGCTCTTTAAAGAGTCCGACTAAGCACAGTATGCTATTGTTGAGCTGTGGTATAAAAATGGTTGATAGTTGGTAAATTATCGATGGTCATCTGTGTCATCCGTGGGCATCAACATTACTCTGTCCTTACTAGATGAAGCATCCTGGCTCATTAATTTACCAAGCTTACAAAGTTAGTTTTTCTACACTTCCTTGGCCCCAGGAGCCATAATACCCTAGTAAATTGAGTATGTTCACCACCAGAGTTGCAAATTAATATCCTCCAGGGACGGTGAGAAGGTACATAATGACTGTTGCCTTGGATGGACAAGGTGGAATGTAGATTACGAAACGTAAATGATCGTTTTCTCTGGTCCCCTCCTACCTCACATCTACCTATATTTTGAGCACTTTGAAATTAGTATGCCAACATCAGACTCTTGTTCCTCCAAACCTAAATGATTCACACTCACCCAAAATGTGGAAGAATAAACTTGTTTATGGAACATATACAATACACATTCTCGCTCTCGCTCTCACTCGTTCTCTCGTGCCCATACCGTGGCCACCCCAGCTATATGAACTGGAACCACAGAGTGTGTAGACGTTTGGTTCATGTGACAGCAAAGACAGGCCAAAACTAGAAATGAGCACGTATCATCGTAACCCTGCCATTATGGATGTTCCAGTCTTTTAAAAGAGTATTTCTCTGGCATTGCATCCATGCAGGGACACTTCATATATTAGCAACCAGAGACTAAGATCAATCTCATGAACGACATTGATCGAACACAGGGCCTGTTCCATGACACATGAAAACTGGATGCAGTGCCACAAAGTATGTACACATTCGGTCTAGGCTAGCCCTTTGTTCTCAGACAGATTTGTATTGATGAGAACTGCAAAACTTTAGCCAAGAAACTGAATAGAATTATTAGAAATGGTGTCCTATGCAGTCTGTTTGTATCAAATAATTGCACATTCGCACAAAAGAACAAGCATTGGCAATGCCAATAGTTGTGGCTTTTGTTTCAGCACTACAAAAGCGTTTGTCAAGTATTTGCATCATATGCCCAAGTACCTGTATCTTTTGGAAGGTATTGGCATTACCTATCCAAGTTTGGACAGTGTTTGGGCATATGAACAATGTCAATATATGGCCATTGTGGGTGGGTGGCTGTGTGTGGGTGTGCACGTTTTTGCTTTATTTGCATTCACATATGTGCTGATTTTGTTTTCTGTATGCACAGTAGTGAAATGCTTGTGCACGCTCAGCTCATTTAACTAATTCATGTACTGAACCATCGTGGACGCTTCCATTTTTTAGAGTTGACTGTGAGGGCAAGTATTTTACAATAGATATGTACTGTTAAAATGTGAACAAAACAAAGAAAAGTTGGTAGACTATATGTGCCCTATAATAAAAAAACAGGACAATCGGGACATGTATTTTGAGTTGAAAGAGGTAAGAGTCATGCCACTAAACCCATCACTTAAATTAAACCCATTGAAAAATACATTGATTCTGGTCTCGACATACTTCAGCTCACCCTATAAATTGGGTATATAAAATGCTGAACAATAAATACTTTTTAAGTAAAGACTTTAATTTAGTTAAACACTTTAAAAGATTTCACTTGATGGCAAATTCTTCGGGAGGATTTTCTCATTCTGTAAATCTGAGCCTCAAAACGTAATCTTGTAATGTCTAGCAAAATAATTTCACTAGTTTCCCAGTGATCACGTCTATTACTACCTTGCAATGTTGCAATGAACTAGACGCTATTTAAAGAGGATGCAAAGCCCTTTTTTGTTACTATAGGGCACTGACAATGAAGCCTGCATGAGAAATCCCCACCAGGGGCTGAGAAATAGATCTGTGTGTTGGGCTTGCAGTAAAAAAAAAATATTTGCAGAGGCCAGAGAAAGATATAATGGGGAGGTGGTAGATTATTCCTAATATTCCAGCAGAATCTGTGCTGAGAGTTCAGGATACACAACTGATCTGTGTGACATGTACCCCCACCGCGTACCCCAAAAGTATAGATCTCCCATCAGTTGTGCTTGCCTCCATTCCAATAAATTGCAAGGTTAATGGTCTCTCACCAGATCTTTATGAAATAAAGCATAACTGTGATACTCTGGGCTTAATTAGGAAGGAAAAGTGAGGGGGCAGATAGCAGACTGTGGGTCGACACCTGAACACCCACGCATCATTTGTACAATCATAGCCGCATATTTTCCCTTTTCACTTGGTGTTAATGATTTAAATCATGAGCCATACTCCAGTGGGTGAGAGGCTACAGTGTGTGTGTGCGTGCGCGCACTCTTGGCAGATAGACAGTTATATGATCTAAAATATGCCAGTGGCAGATAAACAAATTGAAGTTCGCTTGAGAATATTATGATATAACTTAATAGTCTGACATCCGTCTTCTGGGGGCTGTAAAGCAGCTCACCATAAAATGCAACACATGTCCAGAAATAAACTAAATATGTAGTACCAATATTGGTTACTAGGTGGCGGTTCATTCAGAATCGAGCAAGAAAAAAAATTATCAAACTGAAGATTTAGTACCAATTTCTTTTGTGAACGAACAGGAACAATGCCTATAAGTGATCCAGAAATGTTCTAACTTCAAGCATGCCTCACAAACCTATAATGGCAACCCCAGTGGTAAGAAGCGAAACATCGTAAGATGGAGACTGGGAAATAATCACATTGTTCCAACAAATTCCATAAAATACCTTGGGATTATGATCAGCGCAAATATAGCTGAAACTGCTTGGATCGCAAATTTGATCTTAAAGACGAAACATCTGACAGCGCAAGGTTTATTAAATGGAAGAAAGTATGGTACATTTTCACTGCTGTCAGTGATCCACTTTTTTAATCAAAAGGTGGTCTTGGTATTGTTTTATGCTGGAGAAGCTGGCCTTGGCTTACCCTGGAAACTATGGGAGAAATTAGAAAACAAGTACTGGAAACGCATCTTAAGAATACCTAATGCAGTACCGATGTCAGTGATGAGGCATGATTTAGGTCTTTCCTCTTTATATGGAAGAATCATCTGTAAAACTTGAACTGTTCATGACAAACTAAACTCTGTGTGCTGCCCTCCTCAATATAACATCATTAAGTTGAGACAAGACAGAACGAACAATTGGGCTTTGAATCAATGGCATCTAAAATGTGATGAAATATTAGCCCAATTAGGCTTCTCTGTGAAAACACTGTGAGAACCAAACCCTCTCCTAATCAAAAGAGCTATATGGGCAACTGATTAGTCAGAAACTAAAGCTGCAAGATCTGCATCAAAGATCCACACCCTATCAGAAACCTTGAATAGATTACTGAACGTTACTCTGGAATATCTAAGTAAATCTCCAAACCCTGGCCTTCGTGATTGCTTTCTAAGAATGTGTCTCAATATACTACATACATGATCTATCTTAGCCCGATATGGAAAGGGAGAGGCTGACCTAGTCTGTCGATTTTGCAATTTGCAAGATTAAACTTTAAAGCAAGAACCGAAAGAACTTTGCTACTCTATGAGAAACTAAAAAAGGTTGAAGGCACAGGCGCCCATGCGTGGTGGGAGAAACTGTATGGAGGATCCAGCCCTGTCTTGATCAGATGCTTACTAGGGTTTTTGGTGAGAATCCTACAAAAACAGCCTAAAGTTTAAATGTTAGCCAGGCTATGGTTTGGTTCCTCTGGAATTCTAACTTTGAGTATGGACATTTGAGGCCTTTGATAGGAGGAGACAAGTTATTATTTGAAAGACTTATGTGAATTTGAAAAGATTAATTGAAACAACTTGTTAGAGGACATGTGAGCGCAAAACAAAGGTTTTATGTATTAAAGCTGACTGTTTAATAATTTAATAATAATATATTGACATAGCAATGAAAGGGCTGTGATGAAAAGCATAGAAGAATCAGGCGATCAGTCTGAGACTCCTTTGAATATGTTATAAAAAGGAGCTAATGAGCACTTTTTTATTGGACTGTTTTTCATTTGATGCAAGTGTCCTTGCTATTGCTTCCCCTTAAAAATAACTGCAATAATACCTGTTCTCCTTAAAGATAGCTTTTTTTTCTGATCTGGCGCATGATCATTTACTAAAATGTCTCCCACAAGCACGAAACCTTCCAGCCTTTCTACTTTTAAGCAAGTGTTTAAAAGACTATGCGCAAAAGACTTCAACACAACAGCATTTCTAACATTCAAAATGAGGGTTGGTTGGCAAAGGATTCTAGGCATGCAGATATCATTGAACAGGATATGTGCATATCCACAATCCATTGCAGTCTCACCCTCACTTTCTGGGGAAAGTGATGCGATCACCTTAAGTGTGAGTATCACCTTATCACCATCTTTGCTCGTGAGGATGCACATAAATTGCTCGACCATTTTGCAACTCTGTCTAGTGTTTTCAGGAGAAAGGGGACAGTCGTGATGGGCCTGTAGTTAGTCGGTATATTAGGGTCCAAGTTGGGTTTTTTGAGCAAAGGTAGGACCCATGCCTCTTTAAGATTGTTGGGCACAATGAGTTCTTAAAAGAGGAGTTGATTAGAGAGACGATGAATGAAGCTAGGTCTTTAGTCGCATCCCTGATAACTGTGGCAGGGCACAAGTCGTCTTGACAATTAGAGGGGTTAAGGCTGGCAATTATGTTAATTACTTTGTCCACTGTGGCAGGGAAGAAGTGGAAGGGGGGGCAGTCGGGTTGGGGAGAGCAGAGTTTATTACTAGCGTGGTCTTTGGAGGTGAGGTTATCTTTTGTAGATTATATCTTAGCTCGTAAGAGAGCTATTTTGTTTGAGAGAGCTTGTTGGATGTTGTTGCACCAAGCTTTGTCCTTGATTCAGTCATCTGTAGAGGGCAGTGGCGGTTCCATTCTCTTAGAATGGAGAATAACTTTCGTGCCAGATTTGGCATTGTGGATTCTAGTGTTAAAAATCTCTTTTTTAGCGTTTGTGATTGCAGCTTTGTAAGTTGTTGCTGCAGCGGAGAATCTGTCTTTAGTTGAGAGAGAGAGAGAGAGGGGGGCTTTTCTCCAGCTGGTTTCAGGTGACCTTTTGATAATGCAAAGTGCTTTTAATTCTGCAGAGTACCATTTGTTCACATGCGCAGTGGGTTTGGTCTTTCTCAGTTTGAGTGGAGCCATTTGGTTTAGAGCTAGCTCTAGTGTATTATTATAGAGTTTGACTAAGGATGTTGGATTAGCGTTGTTGATCATGTGGGCAGTGTCGATCAGAAGTATTAATGGTCTAAGTTTCTCTACGGTGATAATAAGTTTGTTCCTAGCCAAGGTTTGTGGTACTGTGGTTGTCGGTACACTTTATGGTATCTTTAGTTATGGAAAAAGGTGATCAGATGGTGATCAGATGGTGGTCGGTCCAGGCGCATGGAGTTATGTCATTTAAGGAGATGTTACAGTTGGCGTCGGCAAGCTAGTCCATAGTTCTACCTTTTGTCATGTGTGGGTTTATTAATATGTTGTGTAAAACCTAATTGAGTGATAGTGTCATTGAGCACGGACGCGGTCACGTCATTAGGGTCGTGAAGGCCAAGGTTAAAGTCACCCATTAGGATGATTTGTGAACCTAGATTTGTGTTAGCTGTCAGTAGGTGGGAGATGTCCTCAAAGGACTAGATGGCACCTGGTGGTCTGTAGATGAGATGAAATAGTATAGTGCGGGAGTCAGATAATGGGAGTTTAAAGGAAAGCAGTTCAGCGGATGGAAGGCCTTGGTTGGTCACTTCTCTAATGAACAAACTAATAAAAACATTATCGAGAAAACTGCCACTGCACGCAAGCCTCGTTTTTCGCTGCATATTGGATATCCACTACATAAAAAGGCATCCTTATTTCTATTCTTGAAATTGTTCTGCCACCTAATAGCCCAAACTATTGCATTAAAGTACAGCTAGGGAGAAATGGCATTTGAGAAGGTGTTGGGGTGTTCAGGAAGTGTCCCCATCATTACATGTTGTGCGCACCATTTTAATGGCTGGGTGTGTGGTGAACTGAGCGCGGTTTACTTTTTTTTTTGTAACTGATCTTTATTGCATTTCTCAGTTGTGAATTCCATAATTTTGGGCCAAAAACAGCAAATCGTCTGTCTCCCCTTGAGCTATATATACAGCGGGGGGGGTAACCAGAAGATGCCGATCATTGGAGCGTAGATGTCTTGAAGACTGGTATGGTTGAATCAAATCTCTTAAGTATACTGGGGTGGGACCATTGATGCACTTAATAACAAGACACGCCGCCTTCAATCTAATACGGTCTTCTACGGCCAACCAATGTAACGCATGCCGCAATGGTGAGACATGTGCACACCTACCTAGGCTAAATATAGTTCTTACTGCTGCATTCTGAGCTTTTTGCAGTCTTTGCATGCCGCTGCAGCTGGCTGTTACAGTAGTCCAAGTGTGCATTGGTTAGGGCACCTACCACCACGGTGTAATTCTCCTTGGGAATTTAGGGTAGCACCCGTCTAAGAAACCTTAAGACAAAGTGCACAGCACAAAATTTTGCTCCAACTTGGGCTTCGCTGCCCAGATCGTCCTGCCAGATGCAGCCTAAATTCTTGACCTTGGAGACGAATTTCAAATTCAACACTAAAATTGTAGATCAGGTAATTTCTTAGCAGCTATTAAGATGTTTGGGTCCAAATAAAATCTGCTCCTTTTTGGCTGCGTTCAATTGAAGTTGGGTCCTGGACATCCAAATACTCCCCTTGTCCAGACACTGCGCCAGACTACTAAGTGCATCACCAAAGTTAGTGACTCTGATGAAGATCTGAGTGTCATCTGCGTAGGAATGAAAAGTCATTCCGTGACTCCCCAAGATATCCCGGAGAGGACAAATAAATAAAATGGAAGTGGCGACAGTGATGATCTCTGTGGAACACCACAGATCAATCTAATGGCATCTGACAGGAAGCCATCCAACCCCACTTGCTGCTAATGATTGGTCAGAAATGATCTGAACCAGTGTATAGCATGTTCTGATATCCTTCCCACCTCTTGTAGTCGACCCAAAAGTGTATCATGGTCGACCGTGTCAAAGGCCGCTGACAGGTCCAGCATCACCAAAAGGGATAGCTCATCCTGATCCGCGGCCCTTAACAGGTCATTCTGTACGGCCAACAGGGCCGTTTCTGTTCCAAACCTAGGTCTAAAACCAGATTGGAATTTTTCCTGTAACATTGCCCTTTCTACAAAATCCTGCAATTGACCAGTGATTAGCTTCTCCAGAATGTTTGCGGGTCAAGGAAGGCCAGCTATTGGGCAATAATTCTGGAGGATTTCAGAATCCAGGGTAGGTTTATTTAATAAAAGTGCAACAGTGGCATGTTTTAGACTGAGGGGTATGATCCCCTGAAACAGCGATTTGTTGAAAAATTTGGTTACAAAAGGCGGCCGGTCCGATGACAAATGCCTGGCAACATAAGCAGGAAGGGAAAATGTGGAGTCATGTGTTGGCTTATGTGTAACCAGTTAAATGATGAATGTCTTTTTCAACAACCTGTTGGAAATTAAAAATGGGTAGGACATTCTGCCCTATTTGATCATTGGAGTCTACTGTGCATGGAGTTATTGTTGGCTCACAAGGGATTACCCTAGAGTCCTGAGTTTTTTCCGCAATATCCACCTGAATCCCTTCAATTTTATCCAAAGAGTTAAAGAGGTTTGCTTGCATATGTGATGATTCGATCGGTGTAGATTTGCAAGCAGGGTTGCAAAATTTAGACAGTAGAGAACGGCTCCCTAGGAAGGTTACACGCTGCCTTCAATTTTTTGCCTAAAAAAATCTCTCTTGTCTTCAAAGATGGCCTATTTATACTCTCTGAAGTGTGGGCCTCACTGGAACATTCATTTTGGTCTAAAGTGTTGCGACTTCCGTTGGGTGTGCCTACCGCGTGTATAAGACACAAGCTCAGTCTCTTATCCATTAATGGAAGGATAACGTGGAACACGCTAAATGAATATTGCAAAACGACCGCAGAGAAACCGCAACCACAATATAACATCTTTAAAAGATCCATCTAAGGGAAACTGTGATACCGTCTTGTCTCTGTGGGCTCAACGCTGCGAAAAAATTCTAAGCAACATAGGAGCCGACGGAAGTCTGCTACAAGAAAATCCAAACAAGCTTAAATCAATGCTATTGGCTCAAGACTGGATAGATACTGGTGACTCTCGTATAAAGTACAGAATCATGAAATTGATTCCCAATGAAGAGAGAAAATTGAGTGAGATTCAGCCGTATCTACTAAAATTCCCAGAGAAAAATTGCAGATCCATCTTCATGAAATATCGCCTAAATCAATTCCCTACATGGGAAAATGTGTCCATACGGGAAAAAGAGAGCACAGTATCTCCATTATGTCGCCTTTGTGGAGAAAACGATGAAACCCTGAAGTACCTAACACTAACGTGCCCAAAATTGAGACAAGAATGCACAAAGCATCTGGGAAGGTTTATCTTGGCAAAACCACCATTGTCTATTGATGAGTGGTGTAGACAATCTTTTCAAGACTCAGACCGTAGATTAACAATTGAACTAACGTTCTTCTTAGATGCGATGGAGGAAAAACTGTTAAAGGCAGAAGCTGACCTATAAACGCTAAAGCCATTGATTTCAGTTAGCTTAAGCCTTTGCTTCTATGACGTTGCTTTTGCCTAAATGGTCTCTATGCTTCTGTTTTAGTCCAAAACCCGTGTTTTGTCTTCCCTTTTGCACTTACTACTTGCAATGTATTCTTTTAACTCGTGGGGTGGGGGGATATTCCACTCATTTTCGTTTTGGTGTTCTTTTTTTAAAGGTTTGTAACAAACCAATAAAAAAAATAGCAAGTTTATACTCTCTCAATGCTTTTGTGGCTCTATTTACATTCTTGAATGTTGGTCCATCACGCAATTGTCGATCAGTCTTACTGGCTGATTTGCGTAGGGGGATCAAATTCTTTTTTAGGGGCCGTCCTGGTGCATATAGCATCTAAGATAGTAGCTCCTGTATCAAAGAAATCCTTGCTAGATGGCTCTGGATCAATGGGGTCCAAAGCCCTCTTGATTTCCTCACCAGCAATTTTATCCAAATCCCTGATCTTCCGGGTATGAATAATAGGTCTATCCTTTGTACCCACCCTGTCCCCATTGGGCAATGTTAGTGATAAGAATTGCACAAAATGATAAGACCAATAAATTGGCAGTTTCCTTCAATGAAACATAGGTCCCTCTAACAATAACTACATCTAAGCAATGTCCCTTTAGGTGAGAAGAGTGGGTCCCCAAAGGATGGAGGCCATGATTTTCCAGGAGCTCCCACAGTTCTCTTGAATCTGATTTAGTAGGATCATCCAGCCAGAGGATCCAATCACCGAGTAGCATGAGCTCCTTATGCTTACTCCCGTCATTAACTAAAAGAGTCCAGATTGTCCAGAAAGGATTTGCATCTACCACAGGGTCTATACCCAAGGACAATATGTATAGCTGCTGTGGAGGATAAATGAAATGTAAAATACCCAACTTTGGCATGATCACCCCAGTCAAGAGTAGATAAGTGAGAAATGTGCAAAGGAGTTGTATAGGTTACTGCAATACCACCACCTCCTTTTTTTTTTTTTTTTTTTTTAACCCTATTTATGACTTTGATCTGGTAATCTTCTGGGACAAACTTATGGAATGCTCCATGAGACGTCTCAGTGAACCAGGTCTTGGTGATCAGTAGCAGATCGAAATCATTTATACCAATTAGTGCAGTTATCTCAGTCGCTTAGCGCCTGCTGACCTTGCATTGATATGTGCATTTAAAATTCTTTTTCCTTTCCCCCTTGGGGCTGTTTGAGAGTCCAACATGGGTCTTTCTATATTTATGTCCCTGATTTTATTCAGAATGCACAGAACTATACTGCCACAAGAGTTATTCAGCTTCAATAAAGAAGCAGCATCATAAGTGAACCTGCCCATGGTTCACGTACGGTATACCTTAACAGACAGCCTCAAAAATCTGCTGGAGAAGAATCATGAAACCAGCAGCGTGCCCTGCCGACTGGCGATACTGGCCTAGAGCAGTCTAAAACGGGCTTCCTGTCATCGCTTTGCCCACGGTGCGCCCCACTGTCGTCAGTCGGGTGCACTTCACAGGGTGTCTTGAGAGTTGTAGGAGGTAGAAAAACTACTCCTGTGAAAGTGCAACGTGCAAACAGTAAAAGTCCAAACAAGAAGTAGCTTTAAAAGCCTGCTCAATCTCTCTGGTTGCACTCTGTTTCAATACATCCTATTTGAAACACGATCCCACTCGCTTGATTGTGCAAGAAGGATGGGTAATGTTAATTCGTCCTAAAGATAGCTCACTCGACTGAGGGTATATTACTAAATGATAATGACTTGGTGATCATGGGTGACAATGCAGGTTGTAGAAGGATACTGTATTGTCACACTCACCAAAAATAAGAATGTGGTTAGTTGGCATGGGGAGCTGTTTTCTAAATGCCTCCCTTGGTAAGTTGAGACCCTCAAACAAAAGGGCTATGGCGAGAAATTGAATTGGAACAAACGCTGATCAATATGGCTGGTAACAATTCAACAAGTGATTGTCTCATTATCTGGTAACACTGGTGGGAATGGGTACTTGATAGCTTACCCTTATAATAGAATAGAGGCCACCTACGTGTGTATTAAGTTTATTCTGATGGGGGCAATATAAGTTTTTGGTAGTCTCAAAGATACTCACTCGGCCTATCGTCTTTGTAGACTTTGTGAGTCACAAAAATTGTAAACCTTCAAACAATTGTTGACAGTGTGTGAAGCACTAGGTGTATCGCAACACCACTTATGCTTGGCGATTGGCACTACTGTGGAGATTATTCCAGCTGAAACCCTATGGCATGCCTTTTTTGATGGGGACAATGTTTGTCTAATTAACGAGATGATTAAGTTATGGGACAAGGTGGCTGATATTCTACAACTACCCCAGTAATCACTAGCGAAATATGTTGTATGATATTAACGTATGTCTTGGAGGTATTTCTCCATTTTTAGACCCTATGTCTCAAATCGTTTTTTAATGGTTTGTTTATTTATTGCTGTGTATTCGGCATGAGTTTGTATAACAAAGCCTATTAGGCTGTATTGTATGTTATGTTAAATAAAAAAGAGGGAATCTCCTATTTTCTTCTTTGACTCTTTGGGTCAAACCCTTAAGGAAGAATTAATTTGGACCTCTTTTGGGAGAGTGGATCTTTCCACAGTTCTTGTTCATTGAGGTGAAGAAGCAGTCCAAGGCAGAGGCAAGCACTACTCCCTACCCACCTGCAGGGTGCATTGGGATGTAACTCTTACTAGGTACCAGGACCTGCCACTCTGAACCAACCCTCTAGTCTGGGAGAACAGAACCTGAACTGACTCAACCTGTCCTAGAGCCCCTCAAGTGGGTCTTACTGCATCGAACCAGTTGAACTGCATTTGAACCGTGTTCACCACACTCTGACCAGAGGGACATGCTGGCACTGCTTTTGGCCCTCCATCAAACTTGAACTGCTGCTGCATCGCACCTATCAGACCGGCTCGCCACCACATCATGCCAAGCAGAGCACGTCACCTGTTCGCTCGAACAACCTGCTCGCCACTGAAAACCAACTCAGACCACTGCCTCTTCAAACCCTGCATCAGATCACCAAGGTCACTGCACCAAATCACTGGTGCATCATGACACATGAAGACCCAATCCAGAGGTTAACAACGTCTCAAACTGACTCGACTCCTGATCTGACCCTGGTGAGTGATCTAAATTGCATGACCCAAACCGGCACTCAAGACGCACCAAGCTCCTGATTTGAAACAACTAGACACCAGCCCAACAGTTGACCCAGCACTTTTATCCATGGCCAGTGGCCACGCCCTTCGGCCATCCCCCCTGTAAAGACACATTAAGGGGCAGTAGCCATGGCTTTTAGCAATGGCTAGTGTCCACAGCCTTGGGCTGTGCTCACTGTATATTTTCAAACACTAACAGACCCTATGCAATGGCCTTCGGCCATGACCTTGCCCACTGTATATTTTACAACACTCATGGGCTGCTAGTCATGGCCTTCGGCCATAGATGCAGTGGTCCCAGCCTTCTGCCGTGCCCACAGTATATTCACTTGGCCTCACTTCATAGAGTTCTTGCTCTCATTACAGTATTCTCTCTCTCTGATTTGACCCTTTCTTCAGCTCTTAACGTATATGATGGTTTCCCATCTTCCCAGGGTATGTGTGCCCGACTCTCAATGCTCTCGTTTCCAGCTCTTATTGGGATTCTTGTTCTCACATTATTTTAGTTACTGTCTCGTCAATTTCACTGGAAAGAGTTTCTCTTGTTACATAACGATTCCCTTGCGGCCTTCCTGGGTCTCCCGTTCTCTGTTACCTCGGAATCTGCATGCACCCCACTTCCTTATCTACTGACTTCAAAGGTCTCTCTGCTCTCTTGGGAACTTAAAAGTATTCCTTCCACTTGAAGTCTCCCTAAATTTACCCACCTCCTATATCAGGATTTTTATTTTTTATTTCATAGCGTTCATAGTCTTCCTTTTGTTCAATGTCTTGGCAGTCAAATACAAGAATTCATGTTCTCAGTATTTATAAAGCGCAGAGTCCTCTTGGATGCATCTTGTCACTAAATTGAACAAAGACGACAAGCCAGACAGACAAACCCCCTAAAAAAAAAGTGCATTTTCAGAGAGTGTCTGAACAGGAGATGATTCTCATGGCCCCAAGGGAGGTAATGAATTCCACAGCTTTATAGCGGCCATTGAGAACGCTCTGCCTTCTTTCCTTGAAAGTTTAAAATGTGGAACTGGAATAAGAAAAGCTTCCTGAGAGCGAAGTGCATGCCCAGGAATATATGGCCAAAAGTTCAGTTCTTTACCCATTTAACGTAAGACAGTTGTCGCTCATGCATTACATGGAGTGGGGAAGAAGAGGAACGCTGTCCCTGCAGTCAGAGGTGTAAGTCTGTCTACACTTGCCATTTCTTTCAGAGGCCGAGCATTTTACTACAATCCCCCCCAAGTCAAAGAAGAGTGGAACGCAGTCGCTGCAGTCAGCGGAGCAAGTTTGTCTATACTTGCCATTTCTTTCAGAGAATGAGCATTGTACTTCAAACAATCCCTCGCAGAGCGGGGAAGAGTGCAACGCGATCCTTGCGGTCCGAGCAGCCGAACAGTGTATGGCGTTCGGGTGAATCTCTTTACAGAAAGAAGAAACTTTTGCTACTCACCTGCTGCAAAAGGTGAGTGCAACTGGCCGTTTTTTCATCTGCTTTCTTCCTTTCGGCGAAACATCATATGATTAGGAATGACATGCTAATCTAAAAAAATGCTGCACATCAGCGGTGAGTTTGAATTAAGGAACCTTAACCCTTACACTCACGTGAACAGTTGTATACAGGGGCAATGGGTGGGAAAGCGAAATGTTATGTGCTCCGGAATGCCAACTCCCACCACAAAGGAAACCTCACAGTAGGCAATAAGGTAAACCACACGAAAGGTGTGGGTACCAAGTAACAAGGAAAAATATCTACATTTTGCCCCCCTCAACTCCTCAAATTATTCAGTCAAGTGATAAAGGATGGGGGCACAGTATTAGAAAACACTTTAACTGCCATTAATGAAACGCAACAAATTGACATTGGTGCAGAAAACCTTGAGTCACCTATACCAATTATGCCGATGACACCCAGATACTCATCCCCATCACAGGTAACCATACTATTGACTCTAAAGCACTTAACGATTTATACGCTGTCATCCAGGCCTGGATGGCACATCATGGACTGTCTAAATGATGAGAAAACAGAGCTACTCATCTTAGGTTCTCACACTAAACTCAGTAAATTGTACTCTACCTTCAAATCCTTTACCATTGACGGGAATACCATCAACGTCTCCAAGGACACCACAACATTAGGTATCTACCTTGACTCTACTTTGTCACTCACAAGACAAACAAATGCTGTTTTATCTGCATCAGCCTAAACCTGCAAGCTTATAACAGCTTGCAGACCGTTTTTAACTGCCCCTAACTGCATTATCCTCGCCAGAACCCTTGTCATGGCAAAAATTGATTACTGTAATGCCTTATACTTAGGTACCAGCCAAAGAAACATTAATAAGCTTCAAGTCACCCAGAACAATGCTATAAGGGCAGCTAGGAAAGCTCACATCTCTGGCACGCGGCAAAGTGTACACTGGCTCCCTATTGCCGCCAGGATATCACTCAAAACTCTCTTGCTTACTCACAAATCCACATCAAACCAGGCACCCATCTATCCTGCTAACCGCTTCACTGCCCACACTTTCAACAGACCCTTCAGATCTGCACAAGTTCATTCACTGGTAATACCTAGATTCAAGCTCCAGAAAGCAGGGGGATCCAGCTTCCCAGTCCTCGCCGCTAAAGTCTGGAACACACTACCCTCTACACTTAGAGCTGAACCATCTCACTTCACATTTAAGAATAAAGTCAAATCTTGGCTCATCGAGCAGGACCACAACACATCTTCCATGTAAATCAGTGCACTACCATCTCCCCTTACGGCTTGTAACTACGCTATCTTATGTTAGTATCTGTGCCTCCTCTGTAAATGTGTACCCGTTTCAGCTATTTTGATCCTCTGTAATATTGTAAATTTTGTAAATTTGATTTCAGTGTTGCATTTTGCTATCATTGTAAATTCACTGCTACTTTATCTACCTCCTTTGTTACCCCTCCCTAAGACATGCGCCCAGATGCCCCTGGGCCAGGTGCGCAATACAAATAAAATAAATACAAATACAAATCTCGGGTCTTGTTTTGTCTGAACTAGAACTGCAAATGAATGCTACGATCTTTGAGGCATGTGATTGAGGGTCTGCATGACACCCAGTCTTTTCAGAACTCAGGATATTTCAGCTGTAGAAACAGCAGAATTATTATGACCTGTGAACATACACATTGATGACTCAACAATGTCTCAAGACCATTCTTCACTACCCGGTCAAGGAAATGTGACTCCATTAACAATGAGTCAACTGAAGGTGGAGCCTCGTCCCTGGCTACTCTCAGTATGGTCTTAGTCATTCATCCGTCTTTATGATACAGTAGTACATGAAGTAAATTTAAATACACACTCCCTGAATGAAATAAAATTACTCTTGACCAAAGAACCTTTTTGTTGTGACCTTCAAATAAGCGAGATAAATGCAAACTCTTGTTCAAGTCAATTTCCAACAAAGGTTCATGAGTACACAACAGTCCCATGAAATGAAAATGGCTTCGAAGATCCAACAGAGGAAAGCCAGAACTACATGCCTTTATCAGCCAAATCAACTGGTAACCTTATTTTTTTTTAATGGTTTTTATACATTTTTAAAACACACAAACAATACAAACCAAACTGGCAGCGCCTTTTGCAACAATCACACGAACATCAATTAGTCAAGACCACTGCTCCCCCAAACCCTCCCCCCTCAAGAGCTTGTTTGTCCTTCACTTTCCGTATCTGCTACGTGTGGCAGGGTATCACCTCCTTCTGAGTCTGCAGAATCCGTTATCGTTCCAAACAGTCCTTCTATTAATACTCTCCATGCCATCAGGGTACCCACTTCTTCTTCCCCACACATGCTACATGCCTCCTGCCATACCACCGTTTCAGCCTCCGCCCATTTCTGCAATTCCCGCCACCATACCTCCACCCGTGGCTTATAACATTGCTTCCATCCCATGGCAATCCTTCGTTTTGAGAGCACATATGCCAAGTCCTTCAATTTCCCAACATGTTTAAGTTTCCGTGGTCTGGGAAACCCTCCCAACAGGCAGGCCCAGGCCATATCTATAATGAGTGTGACCCCTTTGTCTGCTAGTTTTTGCGCCACTTCTCCCCAGAAACTCTCAATCACTGGGCAAGACCAAAACATGTGTGTCATATCAGCATTTTCCTTATCGCATTTTGGGCACGCTTGTCGTCCCGCATTTCCGAACTTCGATATTCTCATCGGGGTCATGTAAGCTCTGTGCATTATATACAACTGTATTTGTTGTAATCTAGCATTTCTAGACACCTTCTTGTGGTATCCCATAGCACGCTCCCACATCCCATCCTCCATCTGTGCTCCCACCTCTGTTTCCCCATCCAACCTCAAATGCGTCAACTCCTTCCCAACCCGGGTCATCACCATCTCATACAATCTAGAGATCTCATGCCCCCTTCTGATATGTCATATATTGTCCCCATAGTGTCGTCTGGTTCCTCCGCCAATACAGTCTCAGGCCAGATTTTACGAATATTCTGCACCAGCCTTAGGTACGTGACATACTGGCCCCTATGCAAGCCCGCCTCTTCCCCTAGTCCTTCAAAATCCCTAATGGTCCCTTCATGCCAAACATCCCCCAATGTAACCAGCCCGACCGACTCCCAGTAGGTCCTGATTATCTTCCTTAGTTGCTTGTCTTCCCCTGCCAAAGCAACCAACGGCACCTGCGGGGAACACGGGTACGGGTCCTCCATCATTCGACATACTCTACGCCACATCTTCCACCCCAGCAACAACATTCCCGGGCGCTCCTTCTTTTCTGAACTAGGCAACCAGATAATTTCCTTCAGGTAAAACGGAGTGCAGTCCTGTCCAAACAGCCTTATACGGGAGTTACCTCATCAGAGAGCCATTTAACCACATATTGCAACTGATTAGCTACATAATCGGCCTCAAAATTAGGCAGCTTAATACCCCCCCCCCCTCTCATAGAAATTCTGCAACTTCCATAGCGCCATTCTATTCCGGGTGCCATGCCATAGGAAGTCTCTGCACATACTATTCAGCTTGGCAAAAAACATCTTGGGTATCATATACGGAATATTACTGAAAAAATGTAAGAGCCTAGGCAGGACCACCATTTTAAGCATCGCACCCCGTCCCATCATCGCCAACGGCAACTTCTCCCAAAACTTCATGCTTATATGGATTTTTCTCACAGCCACCTCGGTGTTATGCAAATGTTCCTCCTCTACCGTGTAATACACATCTATTCCGAGGTAACGGAAGGAACCAACCGCCCATGGTATTGGCAACACTGGCAACCGCTCCGGAGCGGTTCCTCTGTAGCTACCCAATGGGAATATGCTCTTGATCCCCCATTCAACCACCCGGTGGAGTTGCCTATGGTTGTGAGTTATATTCCTGTTCGGGACATAACCTGTTTGGTCCGGATAACTCTCCGCAATCTATTAGCCAGGACCGCCGTCAATATCTTGCCGTCCTGGTTCAGCATTGACAAGGGCCTGTAGGAGCCGCAGCTATGTCCTGGTTTGTTGGGCTTGGGGAGCGGCATTATAATCGCTTCTCTAAGCGATTCCTGCAACCGGCCCACCTCAAAAGATTCATTAAGCATTTCTAGCATAGGGGGCTGAGGGAGGGGAGAGAGTACCTCCTCTCTATATGCTTTATAAAATTTGCTAGGAAGTCCGTCCGTTCCTGGGGTCTTACTGGTGGGCAGCTGCCTCACCACCTCCTCCAATTCCTCCAAAGTAATCGGTGCATCCAGCTCTTCTTTCTTCCGCACTAATCTTAGGTAATCCAATCTCTCTTAAAGTTTCCCTTATCTCCTCTCGGCTGCCCCCCCTCTTTGTCCTCATATAGCGCCCTGTAATAATCCAAAAATGCCTCATTGACTCCTTCTTGGGTGTCCGCTACCTCTCCATCCTCTCTGGTTATCGTCCTAATCTGGGGCCTAGGGGTCTCACTCTTGTATAGCCACGCCAAGAGGCGGTCCGTTTTATCCCCACCTGCATGCTGCCTCTCAATATACTTCTTATAGTTAAGGTTGCAGAGCCTTTCCAAAAGTTCCGCACACCGCTGCTGTAGTTTAAGTACTGGCTCCGCATACCCCCCTCCACTATTGAGTTCCCTTTCTAGTTCATCCTCAGCTCCCCCTAGCTATGTCAGGACCCCACCCTGCAGGCCCTTTGATTTAGCGATGGCAGCACCCCGCAACACCACCTTAAAGGCTTCCCAGAGCATGCCCGCCGAATGCACACTGCCAGTGTTCTCTTAGAAATAATGTATAATCTCGTCTCTGATATCCTCTCTGAAAACCGGATCCTTGAGCGCCTCAGCCCGGAGGCGCCACGTCCGTATCCGCGCCCTGCGGCGGCAGTACTACCACCCCAGGACCAGAGGCGAGTGGTCCGACAGGACCCTCGCTTTGTATTCTATGTGGGTGGTCTCTACCACCACATCTGGCGTGGCAAAAAAATAATCAAGTCTCGTATGCAGTTGTTGCGGGGCTGAGTAATGCGAATACTGCTCCCCATTAGAATGTTTCAGTCTCCAAACATCTGCCAGCCCGAAGTCGTCGAGCAGCGTCTGCAATGCCCTGGCCGCTGGGGTGGGCCTATCAATCTTATCATCAGATCTGTCTACCCTGGGGTTCAGCACGCAATTAAAATCCCTTCCCCAAATAACCGCCCCACCCACACACGTACCCAGGTTGGTACACAGAGTCCTAAAATATGCCACTGTGTTTTGATTGGGGGCATACGTGTTTACAGTGCACGCCTCTTTATTCTCCACCAGCGCCTTCAATATAACCATCCTCCCCTCCGTATCCACCACCTCCTGCATAAGTTGGAGTGGAACGTGCCGTGCCACCCAGACCAACACTCCCCTAGCGTAGGCAGAATACGGAGAACCCACTACAATACCTCTCCATTTCTTCCCCACCAGCTCCAACCTTTCCTGCGTCAGATGTGTCTCCTGCAACAGTGCAATATCAATCTTCTGTCTTTTCAAATACATCATGACCTTGTTCCTCTTTAGGTAACTATTGAGTCCCCTGACATTCCATGTTACGATCTTAAGATCCCCATAGCTCATAAGTATCCTCCCCCCTTCCGTGCAGCCAATCCCACCTGCCCATGCGATACAGATACAGCCCTCTAGCTCTTTCTTGTAGCCTCATATACAAACTCGAACTCCCCATAACTATGTACACCCCAAACTCCCCACTTCTCTCCCCACCCTCTACCCATCCCTTCCCCAACACCACACTCCCCAACTGCTGCCCAGCTCCATCCATGGAACTCGGGCACCCCCACATCTAGCCCTGCAAGCACCAACCAATGCCCAGAGCTCAGTAGGGTGAAGTAGCCCTAATGGCCACTTAACTAAGGTTACTAAGTGGGGTAAAGAGATCCGCTCTGCAAGGCTCCCCTAAAAACGGCAATAGTCACAGTGCTCATAACATATTGTTTAACAGTCTGACCTTCTCTGCCTAAGGATGCTAAAATGACTATAATCAAGTCCCAGAGTCCTATTCCACGCCATCTTGTAGCGCCCTCCTCGTGCACTACTTATCTCCTCCATCTCCTCTTCCCGTCCGAACATCAGGCTCCTGGGGGCAACCCTGCGCGTCGAGCCATCCCATGGCGTCCTCCGGAGTCTCAAAAAACAAAGTCCTGTGTGAAAAACTTTCAATTTTGCCGGGTACAGCAACATGTATTTATGGCCCGCCTCTCTCAATCTTCGCTTTACCGTCCCAAAGTTCATACGGCTACGCTGCACAGTCAGGGTATAGTCTGGGTAGGCCGTTATGTTTGCCGCCCCTCGTGTAATCGTTCCACCCTTGCTGAAGTGTTCTAGTATCCTCTCCCGGTCCCGGTAATTAAGGATTTTGGCAATTACTGGCCTAGGTGGGTTTCCCGGTGGCGGCTTCCTTGTCTGAGCGCTATGCGCACGTTCCACCGCGAATCCCTGAGATAAAGCTCCTCCGGGTATCTCCTGCAACAGCATAGATTCGATGAACTCTGTGGGATCGTGGCCCTCTGATCCTTCTGGCAGGCCCACAATGCGAATATTCTGTCGGCGCGTCCTTCCGCCTCCTCCGCCCTGTTCTCCAAGTTGCCCACTCTCTGCACCAGGACATGCAATTCGGCCTTATGGGAGGCACAATCTGCAGTGTTCGGGCTCACCTCTTTCTCGAGGGTCTCAGTGCGCTCTGCCAGAGACCTGACGTCCTGTCGAAGTAAATTCACCTCTTCCTGCACCTCGCCGACCTTAAGGTCCAATGCCGTTTTCAGCTAAGTAATTGCCAGTTCAAGTTTAGCCTCCCATGCCCACTTCAGGTCCGCAATCGTAGCCAGGACCTCTTGATTAGTGCCCGCCACAGGCATGCCGCCTGCAGGCGACTTATCCTTGCTCTTAGAGCTTTCCGGACCAGGGGACGTCTTGGCGAAGTCGTCCAACGTGGGCTGCTTCGCCTTCGGTCTCACAGCTCTATTAGACATGACTCTGCAGCCATACAGGCCGATTCGCGTTAGTATCCCAACATAGGGGACCTGCGTTCCGTGCAAGCTACAAATGCGCACACAGTCCGCTCCTGTCGCCCGACCACCGTACGGCCTGCTCCTTCCTTTGTTCTGGTCGTTGATCGGCCATTTTGTTTAGTCTTTCGTCTCCGGCGCTCCTTATCTTTTTCGCACAAAACCCCACCGCCATTCCTCCCACGCCTTCCAAAAGTTCACCAAGCACAGTCAGTCCGTTCACACACCCACATGTGTGTTTTCAGCAGTGATAGGCACGTTGTTATGCACTATTTCGCCAGGATCATTTCAGGATCTCGGGAGCTCCTCAGATCGCGTCCTCCTACATGGCCCTCGTAGCCACGCCCCTCATCAACTGGTAACCTTACACGATCTAAAATCTATTTGAAAGAGGAAACTAACAAGAGGCTGACGCACAAAAAACGAAAAACATAGGAGTTGAACATAAATCCTTAAATAGGAGATCTTGCAAGTTCTTACGAAATATGTGGCCGGCAGAAAAACGGTCCTCTCAACATAAGAGGCGATGATAACCCCATTGATGTTATACCTATCAACAATGAGGGTGTAAGCATGACAATAAAAACGGCCAAGCATCCACACAAACCTAAAGCTGGATATTCAGGCCATATAAATGAGAAGGCGTACACAAGGATCTCTAACGCTGCCTTAGAAGGTGTGAAAAAAGTAAAAGGAATGCAAAACCAACAGCCAATAAAACAAGCGAAACAACTCATTTTAGTAGTCGGACCCTCATAATTGATCTCACTAAAAAGAACAATTTGCCAATGAATGGTCGAAGGAATCGGAGTTATTTTGCTAAGGAGGATGACAAAACAGTTAGATGCTGGTCCCCCGATGAAAAAATTACAATATGAAGAAAAATCAGTCTTTTCCAAAAGTAAAATTAATTTCTTAATTTTGGAATCCTTAAGTGATTATAAAAATCCACTCAACAGAAGCAGATTGTTAGCACTTCTGATGTATATCCATATTCTGATGTATAATGTCATGGTCCCACCTCTACCCACGAGAAGCAAAAAAGACATCACGACAGAGAAACTACTCCCACTCATCCTACCTACCTTGTCTACCATGTCCAACAATTATGACCCTAGTGAACTAGTAGAAATCTTCAACACCACCATGATAAAAGCACTTGACACGATTGCACCTGTCAAAACACGTAAAAGTAAAATCACACCTTAACTCCTGGTTCATACCCCAGTTTAAAGAACTACGTCTTCAAAAGAGGAAATCTCAAGCCACCTGTAGACACTCCCCTACAATCGAGAATAAAACCCTGCTCACCAATATTGCCACGCTGTATAAAAAACAAACAAAAATAATCCGTACAAAAAAAAACACCTTCAATAACAGAATCACCCAGGCCAACTCTAATTCCAAAGAACTCTTTACCATTCTGTCGATAAAGACAAACCATGGTGCACCAGAGTCCAAGATGCCTTGGCCAACAAAATATCTAATCTGCAAACTAAAATAGCCAACAAAAAAGCCTCCATAAATTCCAGCTCCACTGAAACGCACCTCACCCACCCCATAGATACACCACCCAAAGCCCTACCCTTCTGATTTTCCAACATCTCTATATTGGAAACCGAAAAGGTTATACTATCTCAGAAGCCCTCCAACGGCCAGGGCGACAGCTGTCCGGCACAAATAATTAAGGATGCAGCTAGAGACTTAGCACCCTTTATCTCCAAGCTCATCAATACCTCTTTCAACTCTATCTCAGTCGCTACCAACCTGAAACAATCCTGGGTGCTACCATCCTTAAAAAACAAACCTTAGACCCAGCCATCCCCTCTAATTACAAACCCATCACTACTGTCCCCTTCTTACTCAAAATCATTGACAGAGTAGCCTACATCCAAATTCAGAACTACCTTGAGACCAACCACCTACTTGGCTCGCGCCAATCTGGTTTCAGACCCCAACACGACACTGAAACAGCCCTAATTGACCTCAAGGCAAAAATCGACGAATTGAAGGACAAAGGTAAAATAACCATGCTACTCCTCCTCGGCCTCTCAGCAGCTTTTGATCTGGTTGATCATGCAGTGTTATGCGATCACCTAGCATCTGCTGCACATTTCTCGAGTGATGCCATAGATTGGATACAATCCTTCCTAGCTAACCGTACAATGAGTGTGCTCCCCATCAGCCTCAGCAGACCCAATCCAAATTACATGCGGGGTACCCCAAGGTTCCTGTGTCACACCCACATTCTATAATATATTTACCAAGCCACTCTTCGACAAACTTGACAGGCTAGGTGTCGTCTACACTAACTACGCGGACGTTACCCAGATCCTCATACCTTTGTCAGGCAACTTTTCTGAAGAGACAGCTCTGGTAAATAGAATATACCTCCTCATCGAGGCATGAATGGCCTCACATGGTCTCTGCCTGAACGACGACAAAACTGAGATTCTGATTCTGGGTTCTGCGTCCAATCTAAAAAAACTATGTCCCAACTACGCTGCCTTTTAACATCGACGGCAACATAATCAAAGTAGTAAACGAGGTAAAAACCCTAGGCTTTTACCTTGATTTTACACACGTGCTAAAAAAACAAGTTTGCTCTATGGCCTCAACAGCCTACACCTGCAAATTGATTAGGGCGTGCAGACCATTCCTATCCTCATCAAACTGCATCACCCTTGCTAACGCCCTAATTATGTCTAAATTAGACTACTGTTATGCCCTATACGTAGGATCGAACAAAAAAACTATCAACAAAATACAAATCCTCAAACAGTCCCTTAAGAGCAGCATTAGAAGAGACCAGAAATGGTTGAAAATTGACAGGATACTACTGCACCCTACCTTGCTGCTAGACTACCCAGGAAACAGTCCACTCACAAGAGTCGATCCTCTGGCCACTCATGTCTCGAAATTCCCAGAATCAGACTCGCCAAGGCGGAGGCAGCTTCCCAGTTAAAGCGGCATCCCACTGGAATGCACTCCAGTCTGCCTGAGTTGAACAACCCTACACCAGCTTCAGATGCAACTCGCTGAACTGGATCCGTTCCAAGGACATCTGAATTCTACCTCCCACATGGACTCGCCACAACTGAGCACTCTCTCCATCCACCAGCATTCACAACCACAGACTCTCAGCCTCTAGTATCCACTTCCCACACTTGTCACCTGTGTCACTGTTATCTGCTATACCTGCCACTATTATGTGCCATATCCCTACACCAGACGCAGACTTGCACCTACACCCCCACGAACTGCTACTGCACTGTATGTACCTACTGCATGTTGCCATGACCTGTACCTATCCTAGACTGTAATCAAGCTTCGAATCTTCTTGTAACTGTTGCGCCCAAGGTTTTTGTGCGCATTATCAAATAATAAACAAACGGCTCAATTCAATTTCATCTGCAGACGTTGTTTGTCTATCTATTCCATCACAATCACTTGGGAAAATGCGCCGTACATTTTCATTCAAAAATTGTAGAAAAACATATCATTGATCAACAGGAAGCCATATTACTCAAAGGATTTGAATGTTACTATGCACTCCAACCAGATGGACATGGCTCACTTCCAGTTAAACCAACGATAACAGCCACACGTCATGTCGATCTAGATAATAAGTACAACAACGATTGGAACTATGAGGATTTGAACTGGGGTTGGCTTCCCTCACTCTTACCGACCTCAGGCCGAAGCCGACCAGGCTTCGATTAAAACATGGAAACATTTTTGCTTGAACTCACAGGGTCAAAATTTCTTTTTGAACAGGGTAACAAATGTGGAATGGGATGAATTTCATCTTTTACTTCTGCAGGAAGCATGGCGAACGTTTACAGCTGTATGGGATTGTTTTACAGTTGTATCTAAGTTTGCAAAAAAGGGTACAAGAGGTAGGCCTAAAAGCGGGCTTATCACGGCAGTAAAAGTATCCATTGGTGTAGGTGTGATTGAAGTCAAACACCTTTGCATCGTCATAGACTATATGTTTGTAAGAAACTTTGAGCAACATCATATCTGACCTCTCCAAATTATTAGAAAGAAAACATGCAATCATTAATTTCTCCACATATCCCTGGCAGTTAGTATTGAAGTATGAAAAAACACTGGTAGTGCCTAATTCCAGAAACAGGGTGTCCCAACATCTTCCAAACCCAGGAGATTTTAACTTACACCTTTTGGAGTGATGGTACACCCTGATTGATAGTGATAAACATGAACATACCTCCCCCGAGAATTTTCTGAAATTATTGAAAAAATTAAAAAAAGCCACAGGCAGGATGACGCAAAAAAAATCACACCCCCGTTTTATCAAATAAGGCAGAGTTATGACCGCATTATCCATGTTAGGAAACAATTGGCACGAAAAGCCCTCAGGAAAATATCTTGATGTCATAATATGAAGATGGATGATAAGGTTAAACAAAAAAAATCTTAACACAACATCAGAATTGGTGTAAATCATACAAAATAAATAATTTGAGGCTTGTGGAATCTGCTTAGATCACGTGCTGTGCATAGGCCAACATCTAGTGGAAGCTGCTGAGTATTACAGTTGTTGTTTTCGAAACTCGAAAATGGACGTCGACAGGGCGTGCCAGTAATACTATCCCTAGTGTGACATCCACTGTACACATGATCCGCTCATGCGACGAGGTCCCTCAGATTTTTCTTTCTGCCATTCTAGACGAACGCATATAGCGGAGTTCCTTTCGGTGATAAGCCATTGAATTTGTATAATCACAATAGTTTTTCTTTCTATCCTTTCTTCAACTGCCATACACCACGCAGAGGAAAGAGAAAGAATACTGCCGTCAGAGACCATCACGACGGACCGTACGGCCTTGGAAGGCCACTCTGGGCCTCGGCCCAGACAGTAGGGAGGCCATTTTAGAATGCATATGCTCCCCTTCTTACACTTTGTTCGCCCAGCTGCCATCCCCTTTACCCAGTATTATGGAAAAGTCTCCATTTAAGTTTTGCCTTAAGTGCAACCGAAAATTCCCCTAGGTAGACAAACATTTAGTTTGTAATTTGTGTCTCCTGAGAGGCCACGTCGAAACGTCTTGTCGAACGTGCAGGCTCTTCAAGCCTAAGACGTTGAAGGACTGTTCCACTAAGCGCTGGGCGCACTACGCCAGGCAACTCAAGGCCATGGAGATAGGATCCTTCAGTGATGGGAGCGATGCCGCACTTTTGGAGGGCGATGGCACCGGAGTAGCTTTAGCTACCCAAGCGCAAGCGCCGACCCAGTAGGACAGGCTGGCAGCCATGTTGTGGGGACTAAACCCGGCAGCAGGAGCACTTCAAAAGCACACACCACAAAACACACAAGCCCCAGCCGACTTTCGACAGATGAGTCGAATACTCGACAACGTTTGACACCCCGTGAATGGTCCACCGAGTCCTTGTGCTCTGGGCAAACTCGTTCGAAGTCGCCACACAACAGTGCTAAAACGTCGAAAGACGGCAAGGGTGTCCTATGAAAAACACCTTCCGAAGGCCGTTCGTCCGCAGGCGAAACCTCAGTCCCCACACTCGAAGTTCGATGTTAGTCATCTAATAAAACATCAGTCCCCAAAAAGTCAGTTTCATACTCCTCTGGGACCCAGAGTGGGGAAAAGCACCATAAAAAGTCCTCTAAGACCCCTCATAGGGACAAGAGTCCTTCTAGGGAGAAGTCTTCTCAAAAGGGAATCTTATCCACGTCCTAAGACTTTAGGCCAATGCTTATACCTCATACCAATGAAGACATGGGTATTCGTGAAACTGTAATCCCAATTTCAAAAGAATGGTCTTCGCAGGATATAGACACTTATGCGAAGAATGTCCTTTATGGCGAATTTCTTTGAAAAAAATCCAGATTACCTTCAAAGCTTTCAGGCCCTTCTCCTCTCAACCCCCTTCTAAGAGGGCTTGTTCTAATGTCCCAACACAGGACAGAATTATAGATCTATATGACCCTGAAATGGATCCAGACGGCCAGGATGACCTTTCATTCGTGGAAACATCTGACCCTCAAATTATTGATGAGGACACAGACAAACTCTATTATGGGGACAATGAGGACCCAGACCAGGAGGCAAATATTTATTCCATAGGTTCCCCTATTAATCGAGACCCACCAGTAGTAGATTCCCCAGTAGACAATTAACCCCTCCTCAACGAAGTCTAACAAAAGCGGCAGAGCATTTCTGCATTGATGCACAAGAGGTTCAGGAAGACAGAGACTTCGAATTGTTAGGAGACAAGAAAACAGTGGGACAATTTATCCCACTGCTAAAGTCTGTGCAACGCAGAATCCAACCTTCTTTTAGAGGCAACCAACCTCACATGGGCCATTAACCCGCGTGTGGAGAAACTGTGCAGGCCTGCACCCTCAGACCCACTATATATAAGAGGCCAGCTAAGATCAGACTCTTTGGTGGTTACTACCATACGAAAGAGAAAAGGCCACCCCTTGCTTCCTCCGAGGCTCCTCCAACAAGGAGAGCAAGAAAATGTATGCAATGGACAGAAAAGTAGCCTCTTCTGCAGCCTACCAGACAAGAATCGTGAATAATGCTACACTTTTGGCAAGCTACAACTTTACAAGCTACTCTCATTTGCACCTGAGCCACTTAAATCTCAATTAGCCCAGGTGGCAGCAGACGGTAGAGCTGTGTCTACCTGTCGCCTCAAGTCGAACTTTGATTTGGCTGACAATGCATGTAGAGTTATCGCAGAGGGCACTATCGTAAAGAGACACGCCTGGCTTCGCCAATCCGGCTTCAGGCCGGAAACACAGGCCACCTTAATCAATATGCCAGTGGAACCTGATGTGCTCTTTGGCAAGGCTGTAGAAGACGCACTAAAAAAAGCAAAGGACGAGTATGACACTCTAAAGTCCTTAGGTCAGCTCATGAACCAGCCCACGGGGCAAAGAGGTAACGGCAATTTTTGCTGCTTTTGGGGCCAAAGTTCTCAGAGGTGATCAGGATACAACCAAAGCCAAGGTTCCTATGGTAACAACCAGGGACAAGCCTTTCAGGGCTATCCACGAGGACAACGTAGAGGTTGTGGTAATCGGGGCAGGGGCCAGCTCAAGGTGGTACCCCACCTCAAGGTGGTACCCCACCTCAGAGCAAGTGACATTCCGCTCCAGGTACCCTCCCATGCATCTCTAGTAGGAGGACGCATTTCCAACTTCACCCACGCATGGGAGGGTATCACCTCAGACAGATGGGTGCTGTCCAGGGTAGCAGGGGGCTACTGCAGAGAACTTCTCCAAAATCCTCGCGATCACCCCCCGAGACAAAAGGTCCACTCAGAGGAACATCAGTGGATCCTTCTAGAAGAGATAACAGCGCTTCTATTAAAGGACGCCATAGAAGTGGTTCTACCTAACCAGGTAAACAGGGGTATTTATTGAACTTACTTCCTTGTGCCAAAAAAAGATTCAACAATGCGCCCTCTATTAGATTTGCGGCCTGCGAACAAGTATTTTCAGCCACAAAGGTTCAGCAGGACTACGCTACAAGAAGTAATCTCACTTCTAAAAAAGGGGGATTACATGGCAACACTGGATATGAAAGATGCCTATTTTCATATTTCAATGTTCCCAGCGCAGCACTACCAATTCAAAGTGCTGCCCTTCGGAATAGCCTCGGCTCCAAAGGTATTCACCAAGGTAGTAGCAGCGCACCTGCTCAGGGAGGCAGTCTCAGTGTACCCTTACTTGGACTGGCTCATAACGGGGAAATCACCTCTGATTTGCAGACAAAACATCCAAACAACTATCAACCTCCTCTTTCAGTTGGGCCTCTCAATCAACGAGTAAAAATCAAGCCTTGTGCCCAGCACCTCCAAACAGTTCCTAGGAGCTATCCTAAACACAGAGGAAGGGTGGGTCTTTCCCTAAGAGGAGAGAATAACACATTTGTTACTGCAAATTCCACATTATCAGGCCGGCCGCCAGATAAGGGTGCACAAAGCGATGCGTTTAATAGGCATGATGGCATCTTGCATATACCTGGTTCCCCACGCGTGCCTGCGCATGCGTACCATACAGGAGTGGTTGGCGAAACAATGGTCTCAGGCAAGCGGTCAGTGGGATGATCTAGTGGTCGTTTCACCAACACTGGTACAAAATCTTCGCTGGTGGACGAGAGAAAACCTGATGAAGGGGAAACCCTTCTACGACCCACAGATGCAGGCAGTGGTCACAACGGATGCCTCACTGGCAGGGTGAGGGGGGCTCACTATCTTCACCACACAGCTCAGGGTCTGTGCTCTCACACTGCAGCTCAGAACCACATCAATGTGTTGGAACCTCTGGCAGTATTGAAAGCTCTGCAAGCATTCAAACCCCATTTAACAAACCTGTTGGTGCAGATCCTAACAGACCGTACCACAGCAATGTTTTATATCAACAAACGGGGGGGGGGGGAGACACGTTCTCCAAATCTATCCAAACCTTCACAAAAAATCTGGAAGTGGGCACTCAAACGGAAGATGTTCCTATCATCACAACATGTTCCAGGGGAAATGAACGCTCTGGCAGACTCATTGAGCAGAGATCCCCTGCCAGAGGAACACGAGTGGCGTATACACGAAGAGGTCGTAGAACACCTCTTCTCTCTGTGGGGTTTTCCAACTATAGACCTATTCGCCACAAGCGAAAATCGTCCTTACCCAGACTTCGCGTCCAGGTTCCCCCAGCCAGGCTCCAAGGGAAACGCCCTATGGATGAACTGGACGTTTCCTACGCTTCCCGTCCCCTCCCCCCCCCCCCGACTCCTTTCATGAGGAAGGTGGTGATCAAGTTACACAAGGAACATGCAACGCTCATCCTATTTGCTCCTATGTGGGCAAGACAAACGTGGTATCTACATCTGCGCAGACTGGCGAGGTGCGATCCCATCAAACTCCTGTGCCAGTACAACCTACTCTCCCAACACGAGGGACTAACAGTGCACCCACAGCCACACTCTATGAACTTGGCAGCGTGGCTCCTGAAGTCATAGAATTTGGGCATCTCAATCTACCACAGAGATGCATGGGTATCTTGAAAGAATCAAGAAAACCTAACACTCGGCACTGTTAATATGATAAATGAAACGTTTTGTAATTTGGTGCCAGAATAAGCAAATCAATCCCATTGATTGTACTCCATCTAACATTCTTACCTATATGCTTCACATACTTGATGCAGGGTTAGTGTTCAACTCCCTAAAAGTCCACCTGGCAGCCTTGTCAGCTTACACCACTTCCCATAATAAGATCTCATGATGGAAGGTACCTGTCATCAAGGCATTTATGGAGGGGGTATTCCACCCTCCAATCCACTGCCAGGTTGGGACCTAAACGTGTTACTCGCTAAGCTCATGGGACCCCCATTCTAGCCAATGCACAAGTCTAGTCTCAAACACCCGATTTATAAAACTGCCTTCTTAGTAGCCATCACTTCCATAAGAAGGGTGAATGAAATCCAAGCTCCGTCAGTGCAGGATCCTTTCTTTACTATGCATAAGGACAAACTGGTTTTACGGACTCACCCTAGGTTCTCACCTAAGTTCATTTCCAAATTCCTTGTTAACCAGTCTATTGAGCTACCGGCTTTCTTCCAGGAACCCAAGAGCTCTGCTGAGGTAAAACGCCACACACTGAATGTGAGGAGGGTGGTCCTCTACTACGTAGACAAGACCAGAACGCTAAGAAAAACAGAGCAACTATTTGTCTCCATTGCGCCAGGCAGAGGAGGAGATCGCATCTCTAAAAATGCCATCTCTAGATGGATAGTCAGATGTATCCAACTGTGCTATACCCTTGTAAATAAAACACTGCCTTTTACACCCAGGGCCCACTCCACAAGAGGTACTGGGGCCACTCTGGCTTTCATTGCAAATGTCCCCTTAGACAGTATTTGCAAAGCAGCTACATGGAGCTCTATTTATACTTTCACTCAGCACTACTGCATTGACACTCATTCCAAGACAGATACACAAGTAGGGCAAGCGGTTCTAAGACATCTATTCGCTCATGAACCTTATCACATCCCACCTCCTTCTTTCACTGCTCGCTAATCTATGCACAGCATGTATCTAAGCTGATTCCACAGGCCTCAGAAGGGATGTATTACTCACTGTAATCGTATTTCTGATGCTTGTATCTGCTTAGATTCACATTCGACCCACCCTCCTCCCCTCGGAGAGAAGGCGCATGGATGCTTATGAGCTTGTCTAATACGTATCTGCTTGGATACAACTGTACTCACGTTACACCTCATGCTAACTCATGTCAGAAAAATAACAATCTGAGGGACCTCAACGCGTGAGGGATCATGGGTACAGTGGACGTCACACTAGGGATAGTATTACTGGCACGCCCTGTCGATGTCCCTTTTCGAATTTCGAAAACAACAACTAATACTCTGCAGCTTCTACTAGATGTCGGCCTATGCACAGCATGTGAATCTTGTCATGATGCCTGCCTCCAAGGAGCCAAACCAGGCCCGGCACCCTCAGAGACAGACACCATGCATTCAAGGGAAGTCCCAGCAGCCCCAGATGGGGCCCTTTGGACTCAGTCCTGGCGCCGTTGGCGTCAGGCTCATAGGGGACATCAGTCCTGGCGCCATCGGCGCCAGGCTCATACAGAAGTAGGTTGGGAGTAGTGCTTGGTGTAAACTTACCTGTGCAGACCATGCTGCAACTTCAAAGACTGGAACGAACTATTTTTCTAGGGACTACTTGATCTCTAGGGTGTGACCGGTGGAGGAATACATATTTCTGGGGGAAGAATACATACCTGGAACTACTTGAAAGGCTATTTAAGCCACACCCAAGCAGCAGACCACACTTCACGTTGTTCTGCACTTAGCAGCTGGACGCTCACCGTGCCTGCTCCTGCCTTGGTCCTTCATCACGCCTGCCAGCATCCTGGAAACACCTAAAGAAGAAAAGGGAAGAGAACAGGTGAAAACAAGAACCTTACCTGATACATCTGCACTCCGGATTTTGCACGCCGACGATCCTGCAAAGAAGGCAAACATTTTAAATGCGCATCGCGTCGCACGCAGCACGCTGCATTTCACTCACCTGCACGTGGCGTTTTCGAGTCTTGCGACGTCCATCCGGAGCTTCCACCGCCATCCAGCATCTATTGGAAGGAAGGAGAAAGAGAGGTGAGAAGGGAAACGCGAATCTAAGTAGAACTTACCTGTGGTTCAATTCCCTCTCTGCCTTCGGGTTTGTGCCATACCTTCGGCATCTCAGCACCCCGGCCCCTAAGGGGAAAAGAAACAGACATTGTATTAGTGAGAGCATGTGAGAACATTAGCAATACACTCACTCAAGACTTACCCATTTGCAAGAGAGACACAGCAGCTCTTTTCCGGTCGGCGCCTTACCTCCGGCATTGCCGTACCCCGGCCCGTATGGGGAAAAAGACATTGGACATCAAAGGAGATACTTAAAACTGCAAAGTAATCTCTCATCGGAATTCTTACCAGAATTTGGCTTCATCCAAATCGCCTGCAGCCCGGAATCTTCTCCAGCACCTGCGAAAGAAAAGAACAGATGAGTGAATATAAACCCAAATTTGCCATAAACATTTGCGGTACGACGGGAATGGACAAACTAGTTTAAACTCATCAATCCAGTGAAGTAACTGGAATCACAACGCGCCCCTGCATCAGAAGCAGGATGGAGAGCTCGTCATTTTGGTCCCTAAGGTGAGTCTTTGCAGGGAATCCCAAAAGGGTTTCACGGAGGGAGAGAAGGGAAGTGGGAGGTCGGAACATCACCCGCAGACTATTAACCCTTCCTTTTCACACACAGTGGGATATTCCTCCAAGCCAGAAAAGCCAGGTTGGGGAATCCAGTCCAGTCCATCTTCCGGGTCTTACGCATCTCTGCAGAAGAGGTCACAGCAGTCCCAGCCACACCCGCACCCGTGCCTCTGTGGGAGCCAGGTGAGTGTTACAAATCTAAGCAGCTGCACGCATCAGAAATAAGATTACGGTGAGTAATGTATCCCATATTAAGACAAATCAAAATTTGTAGAATAAAATAGTTAAAGACTCATAAGCCATTTGGTGGGAATGGAACAACAAAAATCAGGCAGTCACTCAATCGAGTGGAGCAACTGAGGGCGACTGGGTCAACTTTCTCCAGCAAATATAACACAGACATTAATGCAGCAGTGGGAGTTTAGGATCAAATTCGGATACCTTTATCCCTTACCTTCGACCGTCTAGATATCGTATTAATAATCTGCAAGCTAAAGAACACCATAGCTAACAGCCCTGATGATGTAATCAATGGAATATTTAAAGATTACCATGTCCTGTGGGCGGACGTCTTATTCCATTTGTTTAAACATATAACATCAAATAACAAATGTCCAGTGTCTTGGTCAGAATCAATATTGCTTCCAATTTTAAAAAAAGGAAACCATGCGAATTCATGTTACAGACCAATCTCACTCCTTGACAACTCATCAAAAACATTTTGAAATCTAGTATTGAGAGACTTAGGGTGTGGGAGAAAAACGTCGAGCTACACAGCCTGTTACAGACTGGGTATAGGGCGTGGGCACAATCATCAGCGGACTTGCATTGAAAGCGTCTGTCAGACGTTGGATCCTACTCGAGGTGCTCCCTATATGTTGCAGCAATAGATCTGTCAGCTACGTTTGGCAATGTTAACATCTCCAAGTTGTGCTCTAAATTGCAGGAACAGGATATCGACCCGTCTTTGTTGACACTGCTTTAACTGCTGTACTCTTAACAACTCTACTAGGGTAAGACAAAATATCGCGGGGCAACTATCCAGAGAAATCCCTCTGAAAAAAGGCATACGCCAGGGTTGGGTGTTAGCACCCAATCTTTTAAATTTCTATTTGGCTGACCTGTGGCAGGCCAGTAAAGATTGGCGGGGTACGTGCGCATGTGCTCAGTTTTGAAACTGAGAGGCATTGCATTTGCCAATGATATACTCCTAATGGATTATAACCCGCTGCTCTTCAGCGACAACTGAATAGCCTACACAAATGTCTGAAAGAAAACTCATTGCAAATAAATAATGCAAAATCTTAAGTAATGGTCAGTTCCAGTAAAAAGAAATATAGAGTGCACACGTGGAAACTGGAAAACTCTGCAGTTAAACAGGTTGACTCAGTTAGTTACTTGGGCTATGATATCATAGTGAAAAAACAAAGCGAAAATAACCGGTCTCAAACTGAGGATAAGATCGCCTCTCGTCTGTCATTGTTGAAAATGATAGAGTAAATGATGTGCTTACTCAATTGTTCCATTGATTGAGTTCTGCGGAGCAAATATTTTGCCTGTTGTCCTTTATGGGTGTGAGCTTATGAACATCTGAAGCAGAAAGTTCTTTGATGTGTTAGAGGGAAAGATCCTGGAACAGGTACTGAGGCTTCCAGTATCAGTCCCCATAAGTGCAATAAGACTCGAACTGTGCCTGACATCTTGGTGGGCACAGTATATCACCAGGAGCCTATATGTGCTTTACTGTTTAGAACAGTCTGACCAGAACTCATTGGGATTCTACCTGAATAACCAATCCATTTTTTAAGAAAATGAAAAAAAGGTGCATCAACTTTGCGACAATGATAGACTTGGATGGCTCTGAATCAGAAATAGTCTTTAAAAACAAGATAAAGTGGGATAAGTCAACCGATCTTACGGATCTTAGTCGCCTAAACCTTTATAGGGACAAGAAACTGATGTATCTACCGTTGCCTTATTTAAGACCCTACTTGGCCAAGTTGATTGGTAATTAAAATTCAGGCTAAATTGTCTCCCAACATTGTAGGTGGTTGGTCCAAAGCTGGGAGTAACCAGGGAATTGCTAACATGCAGAATGTGTGAATCCAATTCCATTGAGTCTTTATTCCATTTGGTAATGCTGTGTCCAACATTAAGTCACACGACAAGGTATTTTGAACGGTTTATTCATTCACCCTCCACAGTGCTGACCAATAACTTATGTTATCGTCTAATGACCACTTCTCAATTGGCACTGTTGATAGCCTTGGTAAAGATGTTATTTGAAATCTTAGCAGAAATTGATAAGGTGGCTGCACAAGGAATTTTTGACCTGGTAAATGTATGCAAATCTCCTGAATAGTAACTTAAAATTATCACGGGTGCCTACCCAATTATTTTACGTTAATGACTAAATTGTAGAACCCCCTATTTTGGTTATCTTAGTTAATTTGTTATTTATGCTTTATTTATTTGTATAGTCTTATATGAAAAAGTTGGGACATTTTAAATTGAATGTAAATTTGATCGATTGTTTGTGTAAATGTACAAATGTATAAAAAACACAATAAAAAAAAGTTGTCTCATCCAACAACCCACCGCCTCCAGGCAGGCCCTAAACTGAGCTGCTGTTTCAGGTGCACCAGATTAAGCCAAACTATTATCTGGGTGTCCTCAGCGTAGGAGTAGCACTGGAGGCCATAGGAGTGCATGCGCTCAACCCAAGGCTGGAAGTACACGTTGAATAAAATAGGGGACAGAGAAGAGCTTTAGTGAACGCCACAAGATGGAGAAACGGACTGAGAACGAAAAGAGGAGAGTGTTAGAAATTGGCCTCTGTCGGTCCGAAAAGATTTAAACCATGCCAGTACAGGACCCGAAGGTCCTGCACTTGCCAAGCTGTTCAACAGCAGGGAGTCGTCAATGGTATCAAATGGCGCTGAAAGATGTCACGAAATCGGCGCACCCACTTCCCCCTGATTGGACAGCCGGGCCAGGTCATCCACCACTGTGACCAAAATACTCTCCGTGCCGTGGCCCGGTCGAAATCCCGACTGAAAAGGGTCAAAAAATGGGAGCCTTCAAGACATTAACAAAGCAGAGGAGAGATCAGTGTTTCAAGAAGTTTCATCAGAAAGGGAAGGATAGGGATGGGACGAAAAAGGGACAGTACAGTGGGATATAAAGAGGATTTTTCCCTGAAGGGGAATCGCTACTGCCTGTTTTAACTCTACTGGAAAGAAGCCAGACGTACTGGAGGGATTCGCTGCCTGAAGAACCGAGGAAGCCATTTTGGGTATAATATCTTTAAGAATGCCTAATGGAATAGGATAGTGAAGAGGGGCAGACTTAAGCCTCATAGTGGCAGCTATAATATTGGCTTCAGTAAACAAAGGAAAGGTGAACCAGGAGTTACTAGGAGTAGATACGTCATTGGAATATACTTTCCTGTTCTAAGACCAGAGGATGATATATTCTGAATATTGTCTATCTTTTGTATGGAAAACTGCAAAAGAGTCCCACAGTGCCTGAGATGGAACAACCCCTGCCTGGGAAGTTGAATTTGGTGACGGAGAACACACAAGAGAGAACAATTCCTAAGGTTTATTAATAGCCACTTCGACTTTAGTATCGAAAATGTGTTTAGCCTTCTGAATGGCCTTATTTATTCATTTATAAAGCACACAAAAACGGCCGTTAGGCATTGGGGCGCTGTAACAGTAGACTTTACTTGGCTGCAAGAGAAAAAACAAAAGGAACAACAATTACATACATATGTAGTTACAGGTGTTGGCCTACTTGTTCCAAGGTTATATTGTAGCCAGTCAGGCATTTTTAGACTAGTCCATGAAATGAGTGATTACAGACCAGAATTTAGAATGACAGATACAATAACCGTGTTGTGGCAGGTGGTTCAAAGGTTACAGGGAACTGGGTCATCCATGCTTAAGTATTTACAAGAATTAGGATTGGCAATGTATGTATCAGACGAAACGGAGGGGGGCTCCTTGTGGCTAAGGCAAGTGGTCAGTGGTGAGGGGTGCTGGCGTGATTGACTTACATTAAGAGTTTTGTCTTCAGTGCTTTGCGGAAGACCTTATATGATCTTTCCTTTCTAAGTGCTGTGGCCAACACATTCCAATTCCTCGGTGCTAGCTATTTGAAGCTGGCGCCACCTGCTTTAGTTCTTATGAAGGTGGGAACAATGATCTGGTTGGCGAGGTGAGCGCTTATGGGTCTGGAAGAGGTGACACGAGTAGTTTTTTTTCTGATAAGTCCTGGGGGGCTGTAAGGCACTTATGAGTGATTGCCATAATTTTGAATAGGATGCACTCTTTATTTGGGAGCCAGTATATGTTCCTTGTCGCCTGGGTGAGATGTTCCCTTTTTGGAAGGGCATTATTTTGTGTGATTTGTAACCTTTTAAGGTTTTTGGCTGAAGTGCTCATGTACAAGATATTGCAATAGTCCAATTTGGCCCCAATGGAAGCCCTGGCTATCGTGAGGCAGTTTTTAGTTGACGGGAAAGTTTTGACCGCATTGATGATTTTAGTGGTGAAAGCAGCCGGTGCCTTATGATAGGTGGAAGTAATTTGGTGGAAGAGTGTTTTATAATTGTGAGAATACGTAGGCTGCCATTTACGCTCTGCTTGTCTCCGTTAAAGGCGAAGAGACTTAAATGCATTATCATAATACATTATCATAACTATTTGCAAAATGCATTTCGCATAACTACAGTTTAAAATATTAGAAAGATAAAACATGATAGTTATAAAATCTCGGTGTAGAATTAAAAAGTGCATAGTATCATAAGAATAATGGGATCATTAATAGGAGTCTGAAGTTGTTGTGAATTCTTGATTTCAAGGAGTAGTTTTAACTACAAAAAAGTTTTCACCCCCATTTATATACAGCTATCAAGATTAAATAATATGTCATCTTGCCCTCCATGCACTTGTCAAAAAATTCACAACCAAATGTACTGCTAAATCATCTTTTGAGTTGACACGCAGTGCTAAGACATGGTTTACAGTTCTAATTGATCTGCGTCTGAATAACGGCTTGAGATATCTCTTACTAGCGTAATAGTATAGAGGCCAGAATAAACGAAACTGCATTACTTTCTCGGTCTTGTTTTAACACAAGGAACATTTGTTTGGGAGTTCAAAGTTCCATATATGCAATAATTCGTCACAGGTAGCATACCACACCGAACCTTGAGGCATAAAGCCCTAGAAAACTGCTACAGCTCCCAATATTTCTTTCCCCTCTCATTGCTTACAATGTCTGCAGGGCGTCTGCTTACTTCGTTGTGCCGAAGGGCTTCCTTGGACCACGTTTTTGCACTCCGACCAATAATTTCGGGTTCTGACTAACACTCGCAAAGACCCAACGATTTGAAGGCATCGTAGATATTTCATCCATCCATGGTACTGATCAACCTCCCTCCTGTGATAAAATGTCTGTCTCCATGTCTGGGGGACAAGGTTTGCTACCAAGGCCGCATTGAAAAGTTTACTGAGATATGGGGCACATATCCAGGGTTCTAAATTGTAAAAATCAACCGGCGCCTTATCCAGGCCGGGTGATTTATCAGCTTTTTGGCTATTCAAAGCAGTTGTCACTTCACCCAATGTTAGACTGAGGGGAGCAGGTTGTCCCTCACTGTCAGCTAGAACAGTGGGGCTTGTGTCCATAAACTCTGGATTCTGCATACAATGATGAAAAGTGCGAGTGCCACGCTGATTCTAGGATATTAAACTGAATTTGCTTTTGCCCTTTGCTATTTCCCGACCGTATAAGACTCAAATCTTTCTGAGTCTTCGTTAGTGATAGCATTAAGGAAGGCATTCCAAGTATCTCTACAGTGTTCTTCCTTTTTCTCTTTCAGCAGACCGTTATAGAGCGGCCGGGCTGTTGTCACTTCCACCCTCCCCCTGCAGAAACATTTTTCACGCTTTTAATTAAGTTCTCCTTTGCCTTCCTGCAATATTGGAGAAATCAGCGATTCATTTGTATTATATTCCTACGATTTGATCTGGCATTAGCTGTGAAGAGTGGTCTTACGTTATCCACAAGCAATGCATGTGACTTTAATACATGAGAGGGCGTTGCACCATCGTCTAACAAAACATTTCCTTAAGGTTGGGAGAATAGTCATAGATTGCAGCTACCTTCTCAGTTGTTGATTTTGGCCCATTTGGCTGCTTTTCTAGCATTTCTGGATAGCCTCAATGCTACATTATCCAGAGGTTTACGTGCTCCCTCCAGGCCAAACAATTGGGTGGCCATCCTCGGGGCTCAATGGCTGATTGTAGTGCTCAAAAGGGTGAAGAGTGACAAACTCCACTATCTGGGACCACATTTCCAAATTTACCACAATGGAGTCTAGAAGCGAGACTCAGGGGGCTTGGGGGGGGCATTCACGTATGTATATTTAGCTGGCGAATATCCCAACGAACCTCCCGTTACATGCTCTCTAGTTCAGAGACCTGAAAATACTTGGAATCTCAATAGCATTTTTTTGTCCGTCTAGGGAGTGCAACATTGAGTCTCTCCACATTCCAGAGTCTGTCCTCTTCCTTACAGATGCCATTGGTCAATGTCAAATCCCCACAAATAAATACCTTCAGGCTACTTGTGTTTCATTCTCCATGAATTGACTGTGATCTTAAGAAGATCTAACAGTTTAAGATCTTTGTCTTGGCCTGGTTTGTTGTATACATTAATATTTAAATCCATCCAGAGTGCCCAGGTGGAGCGCCAGTGACTACTTAAATGAATTGTCGATTTGCTGTGCCTCAATATCTATGCAAGTGTCAATCCAAATTAAAAGGCCACCGCTCTGTCTCCCCCTTTCTTCCCTTGACTGCTGGGATCTCAAAGTTGTATAGCCCTCGATATGGGTTGCCTCCATAGCCCAAGTCTCCTGGAGGCAAATCATTTTGTAACCTCTGACAAAGTCTAACCACTGGCTATCCTTCTTATTCTTGTTCAGCCTGGCGATTTTCCAGATAGAATGTGCACTGCTACCTCCCCTTAGTCAGCTTGGGCGTTAACATAGGTAGCCAGCGGTCGGTCATGGCGCACAAGATATCCTGACACATTCCCTCTTTCCCCTTGGTCCGACTGGGTGAGCCCTTTCACATTTGCCTCATTTTCCATCTGTGCCATTGTCCTTGCTGCTGCAATCATTGTGACGTGGTTCTATTGGCCGTTAGACTGTTGGGGTCCCACTGGATGTCTAAGTGCCTTGTTTCTCGGGCATTACAAGAATATTCAATCTCTGGATGGGGCACTGCTGGCCTCATGTGGTACCCTACTGGAGGATAAGTCCAGAGCTCTATTGATAAGTCCCTCTACAAGCGCCTCCCCGGTCAAAAACACCTGTATATATTCCTGAGTACTACTGGCCATTTTTTTCCCACAGACATTTGACAATATCTTCTCGTTTTTAATTTGGTCATTCTTGGGACATTGTACATTACTATGAACGAAATGTGTGATCCGATGTTCCAGCAAACTCTGTTGGGCCTTTGGGTCTGGGTGTTCACCTCTCTGTGCTTTGGACCGTGGGGCAGCAGCTAGTATCCTCCCGGCTGGAGGTTGACTGTTCGAGCAAGCTATGGTTCCAGTCTTCTCGTATCTTTTAACCACTTAACTGCTGAGCTTTAATATAGTCTATAGAAAAAGGACGGGCATACTCGTCCTTGGCACTTAAGGGGTTAATGGTGTCCACAATCGGGTCGACCCCCCTCATCTTATCTTTTGCCTTCAGAATCTCTCCCTTCTGACCATCTTCTTCCTGTCTGCTACAATTGGCTCCCTCTTGTGCCTTGTTACAGCCGTTCGCTACCACTCAGCCTTTACCGATTAACTTTACTTCAGTGTTGGCTGTTTTTTTCTTAGGACCTTTTCATTGCGATATCCCATCACTTTCTTCAACTCACACACTAGCCTAATTCGTTGAGGTTTCTCAATTCCCCAAAATAATCAGTGCTGTTTGACACCTTTAAGGTAGGCATGGTATCAACAGTAAGACAGACACAAGTAACCACTGTTTAAGGGTGTTTATTGAACTTCAAAAAGGGTTGGAAAAAAGCCTAAATCTACAGATGGGAGCAAACCATGACCATCAAATAATAACGTAATCCTAGTGGTGTCTTGTCAGAATAAAAGGGCCTATACTAATAAACCTATTGCCAATCCTTACCTCTAAATACAAATAGTGTGGGAAACAATGTTAAGAAAAAGAAGTGTTCACAAAATGATCTGTCAGGATGTTCAGGTCATTGGCCTCCTTTCGCCATCTTTTCAGCCGAGACAAGAGTCTCTGGCTTTTCTAGAATGAGGATACAGCTCAATCATTAGCATGAGGGCCTTTCATGCGCAAGTCTCTTTGACTTTCAAAGTCTCTTGATTCAGAGGGCCTGATGCAGCAAACAAGTTCTTTTTCTCTTTCAATTTCTTAGGCGATTCACTATTTATCTCGGATCCCCCTCAGCCGGGGTCAGATCCTTTCAACACAATGTCCATAAATTATTTATTCATCCAATTTCTCGTAGTATATTCCTTTTCGGGTGACTCACAGTTCACCCTGGGTGCCTCTCAGTCGGCTCAGATCTCGGATCCCCGCAGCCAGGTTTGGATCTTGGATCCCACTTAGCCGGGCTTGGATCCCTTTTAACACAATATTCAATTAGTCTCCCTCTGCCGGGCTCAACTAATCCCAACTTTACACAAACTTGCTTTAAACAAAATGAACTTTTAGCTGATCTCCCTCTGCCGGGCTCAGACCAACTTCAACTATCGAAGACTTTCGAATGTGCACAAGGTTTTGCTTTACCCGTGGCAGGACCACTTCGATTTCACAATTCTTGATCGCTCTTCACATTTTTTAACTTTTCACCTAACAAACTTTCAAGTGAGCACCCACGTGGTGCTGGACCACTCGGTCTGCGGTATCGTATCTTGGCTTTAAAAGTTCAGTCACACAATGCTGTTTAATTGTGTTTGTTTGCATACTCTTCAAACGCTGTTCTATTCAGTTTTCACTATACGATATTGCCGCTTGCAACCTTGGCTTCAACACAGACCAGTCTGTTATCAGTCTCCCCAACTTGCAAGCTGTGCTAGCTTCACTGGCGCTGCTTTGTTGTAGGAGCCAAGGGCAGTACCACGGCGGCAAACAAATTTCCCCGCCTTGACTATCAGCTAATGGCCCACGACCCACCCATTGACATCAGGGCTTGCTAGTCCTTATTAACGCAGTGAAAAGTGAAAATCCTTGAACACAAACCAGCGGCCCTGCTTCTTGAACAGCGAAAACATGCCAACTTAACACTGCCTCGCGAATGCTGCAATGTTATTCGTGCATCCAGGACACCATCCACACTGATAACTTACACAAGATAATGGAAGCGCTTTACCACCTGGTGTGTGGCTTCGCAACTCAATCCGCCATCTGTCTTGCGGAGCAACTGTTGCCCTACTTGTTGCATTTGGCTAAGACAGAACTATCACTGTACTCCATCAAAGTTCATCATCTTTCGGGCATCACATCCTATTCCATTGGCCTGGCGCACATGTCCTTTGTTACTGACACTGCAGTAGCAGTAAAGATGTTAATAAGAGGTTTGCTAAGCCTTTATCCACCAGTTCCTACTCTGGTTGCCAGTTGAAGTTTAAACATGGTCTTCTCAGCTCTTATGTCTCCTCCTTACGAGCTGATTCACAGGTCAGATCTACGTTTTCTCTCTTGGAATGTCACCTTCTAAGTGGCGATCACGTCCACAAGATGAATCCGCAAACTACAAGCCCTATACAGAATCCCAGATTTATGTTTTTTCGAAAAGTTTGTTTGTTCATCTGACCACACCCCAAGTTCCTGCGGTAAGTAGTATCAGATGAGACTATCAGAGCGCATAGTTGTCCAGCAATCACTCTTCTAATGCTGAACGCACTCTTCACTCATTAGAACTTTCATAAGTTCTTAAATTCTATCTGCAACACAGCAGTGGTTTTCTCACTTCCTCCAGTCTTTTTGTGGCTTTCGAAGGTCGTACTATCCCCATCCAAACAGGGACTTGCTTGCTGGGTGGTGAACTTAATCACTCACTGCCACAAACCCAAAAAAGGCGACACACTCCCTTGCCCAGCTACTGCACACCAACAGAAGGAGGGCAGCTACTGCAGCATTCCAAGCAGGAGTGGCTATGAAGGACATCATTTGCAGAGCGGCTCCCTGGAGCCTGCTCCATACGTTTGCCAGACGCTGTTGTCTGGAAGAGGATGTTGGAAGTCAGCAGTCGGTCAAGCAGTCCAGCAAAACCTATTTTCATGAGGTAGGAGCAGCCATTGTTCTTCCCTTCATTTTCAAGCATGCATAATGGAGTACTATTGTTTACCTATGTGTGCTTCAGTAAAGTATGTGGCATGCTTCCACTGCTTGTTGTTCTATTCAAGCATGAGAATCCATGAAAGATCCAATGCTGGAGAAGTCTTAGTTTCTTAGTTGCTAATCTGTAACTGTACTTCGAATGGATTGTATCCTCCAATGTATTCCTCATCTTTGACATGTCATGTCCACAGCTCGGCTGCTTCTGAAATCTTTTGGCAGAGGGCGCCCTACGTTGATTAGCGTCGGGTCGATGTCCCTCAAAGGCCTCCGTCAAGGTTGACATCATCAGATGTTATAAGTAGCACGCACAGCGCTCATAGCCTCAGTTCAGTTTTTTCCGTAAACATGTTTGCTTCATTGAAAACTCAACGTACCTCGTGCTTATTGTGAAACCGATAATGTCTTCGTCATCTACCCCGACCACCCCAAGGACCGGATTTAAAAAGTGTCGGCACTGCGGCTCCAAAACGTTGATCACGGGTCTGCATTGCATTTGTCTGTGGTGTCTATGCGAGAGCCACGACACAGATGACTGCTCGAAGTGTCAGTCGTTGACTGCCAAGGCCTTGCAGGAAAGTAAGGTGAAACGGAAGGTATCCAAGCCCCGTAAATCCCAGTCTGCTGGACTCTTGACCGATGCGTCGAGAGGTAACTCTCCTCGATCTAGGAGTGGTTGCTGCCACTCGTCCTCGTCGAGGCGGTCCAAGAAACAGCAGCATTGGTCGCCTTTCTCGTCCTCTTCGTCGGACGCCTCCCCAAGCCTGATGGTATGCCCGTCCAAGTCATCGAACCCGGTCGAGTGAGATGCTTTCTGGGTGGCGATGATGAAAATGTTTGATAAACATTGCACTGTTCCTCCCATGCCTTCTGACGAAGCCGGCAATGAGCGTTCTCAGTCGGATACTCGTGCGTGCCTTCGTGCCCGGGTAAACTGCGTGATGAAAACCGGGAGCCTTAACAGCCCCATTCGCACTAGGCTTCCAAAGATCACCCGAGAAGTGCCAGGTCGATGACTTTGTCGCCTGTAAAACCGGCAAAACTTTCCCCACCCTCGAAGCCCTTGAAGGCATTGGCGCCATGCCCGTCGGGTGCGCCCGTCTGGTCTTCAACCCCGGACAGGCTCTTGACGCCAAACGAGCCATCAATGCAAAGTTTGCCAGTTAAGGTTCCTATGCAAGTGAACCCTCCGAGGAAGGCTACTGCTAAATCTTTGACGCTCACGAGGAAGGATTTTTTTAGGTCCCTCATTGACATTTGAGGAGGAGGAACAATCTGAGGATGAAGTTGTCCCTTTTGGTCTCTAATAAGGGACCCCTAATGCTCCTGATTGCCTCATTTCAGAGGAAAGTTGGTTTGAGGATCTTTGTCAAACCTTGCACAATGCCAGTGGTATTGACACTTCCCCCGAGCTGTAGTTCGGCAAGCCAGACCCAGGGGAGCATGCCGACTCCTCATATCGTAAACTCATGTCTAGAGTTGTGGAGTATCTGGGCTGGTCCAGGCCTCCTGTGCACTTTGAGCAAGATGACCTTACAGATATTTTGGTTCAGGGTCAGTCTACTGACCCCCGTGTTGCCATTTCATATGGCCCTGCAGAAAAGGGTGGCTGCAAATTTGGGAGCCCCAAAAAATACCACCCATCCAGTAGCGACCCCGGCTACTTGCCCACTCACCCAACTCCGGAGAGTTTGGTGCTCCAGGCAGCTGCGGCTACCTCGAAGCAGGCGGCATACCCTACAATGCCTCCTGATAGGGACGATAAGCGTACGGATGCATGGGGCACGCAAGTTGTTTTCTACTTGTGCCTTAGCAAAATTTTCGCACACTCTGACTGAGCATATTCCTGAAGGGGAAGAAAGGGATGGTTTTCTGGTTATTGTTCAGGATGGCTACGATGCCATGTTTGAATCCCTTCAGTTTGTGTTGGATACTGTGGATAGTGTGAACAGGTCCATGGCTACAAGCACTGTGATGAGCAGGTTTGCGTGCTTGCGGAAGTCGGGTTTTGTACCTGATGTGCAGGCTTGTCTTCTCAACATGCCCTTTGATGGGTCTCATCTGTTTGGAAGCAAGGCTGACGAGAGCCTTGAGAAGTTGCAGATTTCGAAGGCTGCTGCCAAGTCTTTGGGCGCTGCCGTTAGGCAACCTCAGCCTTTTCATCCTAGGGGACGACAGTGGAGGAGTGGATCCTTTAGTTTCTACTCCTCATTTGGAAGGGCGAGAGGTATGGCCAACGTAAATGTCCTTGTGGTGGACGAAGTAGGGGTGCCAAAGCCGCTGAAGCTGCAGCCTCTTTGCCATCGCCAGTTACAAAAAAAAAAAAAAACATGATCCCACAAAAGAAATCATGTCTGAAAATTCGGAAATAGCAACATACGCAGGAGATCAAGAGTGGATTACACCAAAAGAATTGGAGTTCCTAACTACCAATCAAGGAAGGATTCCCACAATATATGCACTTCCAAAGATCCACAAAGATGCTGAAAATCCACCAGGATGACCAATCGTCTCAGGATGTGGATCAGCACTTAAACCGATATGTCGCTTCATTGACTCATTTGTGAAGCCAATGAGCATTAAAACCTCTACATACCTTCGAGACACCATGCAAACTATACAGGTGTTCGAAGGCATTGATTTTGACCCTAACAAACAACTGCTAGTGACCCTAGATATCTGCTCACTCTACACGAGCATCCCACAGACAGATGCCATAGAGTGCATGCTCAAATTCCTTACTCAATTTCAACTACAAAACCGTATTCCTGCCAACTGCATTATAGAACTACTCACCTTAGCTTTAGCTAAGAATTATTTTGAGTTTGACAGTCAATTTTATTTTCAAACTAAGGGTACCGCAATGGGGGCAAATTTTTCCCCCAGTCTGGCAATTTTATATATGGCTGATTTTGAAGAGACCCATATTCTATCAATCAACAATCCTTTCAGAAAACAAGTTAAAAAATGGAAACGTTACATCGATATTTTGTGCATCTGGGAAGGCACAGAACCTGACCTAAAACTGTTCCACACCTGGCTCAATAATATAAATCCCAACATTCAATTCACTATGACATTTAGTAAATCAGCTAACAGTTTTCTAGATCTACAAATTGAACATGTCAATGGGGGCCTAAAATGCAATCTCTTTAGGAAACCCAGCGACCACAACACCTTGTTGCACTTCCTAAGCGACCACCCCAAACATATCAAGGAAAATTTACCTTACGGTCAATATCTCCGCATCAGAAGGAACTGCTCTGAAGTTAATGACTTCTATGAACATGCGGCAGATCTTGATGTGAGGCTTAAAGAACGGGGCTACCCTCATCGCATTTTTTCACAATCTAAAAAGAGAGCGAGGTTCTATAATAGTGACGCCCTCCTAGCTGGGAAAGGAAACATCACAACCCAAGACTCGAGAATGACCTGTGTCATTGCACATGGTACACATACTTCACACATTTGCAAACTTATTTCTAAACACTGGGCTCTAACTAGACTTTGTCTGCCCAATGAACCCTTGCCCTGTTTTGCCTCTAAACGAGCGAAGAACTTCAGAGACCAACTGGTCCACTCAAGATTTCTCAAACCAGCCCCTAGGCTAGGACTTTGGAACCTGCGAACAACACAGGGACACTTTCTGTGTGGCAATTGCTCTTCCTGTAATTGTACTCACAAAATCAAAGACTTCAAGATCTCTGACTGAGTGTAGACCCTCCGTAATTTAACCAACTGGAAGACCAAACAGGCCATCTCCATTATTGAATGTCCATGTGGCTTGCGGTATGTAGGTCAAATACTAAGAGTGGTCCATGTGCGAATTTGTGAGCATAGATCTCGCATCAGATGCAAGAACCTGTCGGCACCTTTGGTAGCTCACTACATGGAAGCACACCACTCACCTGACGATATTACATGGTGGATTGTTGACACCGTGACTAACTCCACCAACGTTACGAGCAGCCTGTTGCAGAAAGAAGCAAGATGGGTACACCGTCTAGACAGTTACTATAATGGCCTAAACAAGGAGTGTATATGGCCTATCTAATACACACCGCCCGATGTCCATGGCCCCCACCTGCTCCCTTCTACCTCTGATTGGATCAAGCCCCGCTCCCTGTCCCATTTCCCTACAGGGAGCTGTGACCAGGCTACATGAAGACCGACTACCCGTATGGACAACAAGTCCCAACACCCTCTGCACCATCCCCGCACCCTTCCATGCAGGTCCTGACACTAGGATGCCTCGCACGGACCGAGCCTAATGTTATTTATATGCCTGTTGATAACTCTATTGCTTTAACATCTTCAGCAATAGACTTTACTTAAACTCACTTCAGGGCATTTATTTCCCTTCCTTTCCTCCATGAGCATTTTGTTATTTTCCAGAACGCCAGGTTTCATTGCATTCCGATGCGTGCCTGGTTGCCTCAGCAACCCGGAGACTAATGGCACTGGCACCTACCATGTGCTTCGTGTCTGTGTGCAACCCTTTCCACTTTTCTTCTAGGGAACAACGTCTTGGTTTGTCTGCCGACAGCACAGTGCTGCCACCGCGGCACGTTTGTGTCTGACAGTCTTCATGAGGGGTCATCACTGCATCCAAACTTGAGGGACACACGATCTGCCACCCAGACTGTGTAATTTCATGTGTGCTTACCCCCCTGCTATACCGCCCTTGGTACGGTCTGCCTTGGACCGAGCAAGGTAACCTAGGCGACAGCTAAAGCTTTCTCTACAATGGTGACCGCGCCTCCATTAAACTAAACTGAGCACCCTGCCGCGTGTGGTGCTGACTGAGCGTCTGAGCCAGCCTTCGGCTGGATTACGAACAGCTTCTCAGACACATGACCGGTATTGAGCAAAATTGTCAGTCTGTCATTCTAGTTTCTGACGCTTTGATCACGTCATTTAGCTAGTTCTCGATCCATGTTTTATCCGGCCTAGAGGATAGCTACTGTATTAATTTTACAACAGTACAATATATTTTCCCGTTTGCATCAAATTATATATACCATTTTTTTGCGGTCCATATTACAAAAACTACCAATTCCCCCGCCCCCCCTTTTTTCTGTTCTGCTAACACTGGATTGCACTCCATTTTAGCACGTATGGACAGACATCCGTCCCACATACCCTCTGGAGAGTGAGCAATTCCATCTGTTCCCCCCTGGTGTACAGTGGATGGTACACCCAGACCAGTATCCTGCCTCTACTAGGACTCCCTGTTTAACGTCCAGGTAGGCTTGTCTGGAAGGTTATAAATGCATGTGTTTTTTAAGAATCATGCACAGAGTTGCTAAACACAGCACACATGCTACATCCAGACATCCCCCACCGGGCACTCCATTCCAGCCCCCCATAGTCAACTACCAGTCTTCTTTATCTATACTAAACCACTGCCTTAATTATGAGGATTACACCATTTTCCTCATGGTGTTCACTTTCATCCGCACTTACCAATGCTCTCACGGGTGGTTGTATTCACTTGACCCAGTGTTAGCCAATCTGGTCTATAGCCCCCTTACCTCTATTTCTAGGTATCTGTTTGTTTGGAATACAGAGCTGGATCCTGGGGTATGCCCTTGGTTGAATTAGTCACACTCTGGGCTTACTCCTGCTTCTACAACAGGGTAAGTAATCTATGGACTCCATGTTTGAGCTCTCTCAACACTTCCTATGGAGGATTTTTTTTAAACAACATTGTGTTGGTACTGTCTTCCCCAAATTTGATACACATTTGTATCTTTCTTTTTTTGCCTTACTCTCCAACAGAGCCAGCAGCTCGTCCCTTTCGCCCTGAGGAAGGCTACATATAGATGACACCAACTATTGGCATAGCCGAAATGTGTTTTCCAGTGGCTTACAACTTTACGGGGGGAATATACCTTCTAAATATCCTCCATAGAAGCACTGGACACTCTCTCTTAAAAGATTTGGTATCTTTACACGTTGGCATTCAACAAATGTAAAGACTTGTTCAAACACTAAGCAGGTCTACAGTCCTGAAAACGACTACAGTCCCGTATGATTCATATACAACAATATCCTGACTCCCTTTTGCCTAGCAGGATTTGTTTAATCTATTTTCTAATACAAGCTTATTACTGTTTAGATGATCACTTTAGTTTGATTATTTTCTTTTACTTGTGAGTTGTCTGGTTCAAGAATTTAGCTATGTAAATACATATGTACCTTTTTGTTTGTATATACCTTTAACTAAAAACCTATTGTATGATTTTGAATTTGTGTCATATGTCTTTGGTTGTTGTGTTGATGTTTTCATTTTCTTAATTTAAATATACCAAAACTGCAAATCTACCAGAGTGCACCTTTACTTTGTTGTTTTCTGTAGTGACCCTTTGGGCACCGATCTAAATCCTTCTCCATAAATAAAGCAACCGCTTCAAAACCGCTCTGAGGCCTTGAGTCACGGTTCATCGGTAGGGGGCAGGCTGTCTCAATATCTAGATGAGTGGTGAGCCAGTACCTCGAATGCGTGGGCTCTGGAAACAATTGCCCGCTGCTACTGCCTGCCTTTTCTTCCACAGCCTCACGACAATCCACCGGGGAAGCACTCTTTGAAGATTCCGGATCCGCTCCTTTTGCAGGAAATATTGACCCTGCTGGAAAAAGGCGCTATAGAACCAGTGCCTGTGGCAGAGAGGAACAAGGGTTGTTATTCACCGCATTTTTTGATTCTCCAAAAAAATGGAAGACTGAGAGCCATCTTGTCCTTACGGTGCTTGAACAAGTTCCTCAGGAAGGACAAGTTGAAGATGGTCACTCTTTCTCCGATCCTTCAGGCCCTCCCGCTTCAGGATTGGTTGGTGGTGTTGGAATTGGGCAGGATGCTTATTTTCATGTGCTGATCCATCTCAACCACAGGAAATACCTGCGGTTCGCAGTTGACGGCTCGCACTATCAGTTTCTGGTCCTTCCATTCGAGTTGACCTCCGCCCTGAGGGTCTTCACCAAGCTCATGGTGGTGGTGACAGTGCGTCTCAGGAGAGGGGGGGATTCAAGTCTACCCCCTACCTGGGCGATTGGCTGATAAGGGCATGTTCTCCCGAACAGGCCTTGGATCATCTCAGCGTCGCTTGCCACTCCCTTTGCAGACTGGGCTTCTCCCTCAATTTCAAGAAGTCACATATGACACCTTCCCAACAGCTCCAGTACATTGGAGCTGTGTTAGACGCTTCCTAGGGAAAGTGCTCGCCACCCAACACATTCTCCAGATGGTCAACAGATTTCAACATGCCCAGAGTCTTACGGCTTTCAAATTCTTAAGGTTGCTCAGCCTCATGGGGTCCTGCATTTTTCTGGTGCCAGAGGCCCAACTGAGAATTAGATCGCTTCAATGGGCTCTCAGGACGCAATGGTCTCAGTTCTCGGGCAAGATGTTGGATCTCATTTGGGTTCTGTTCCGGGTCTCGGGGTCTTTTGTGGTGGGCCTGCGAAGGAAGTCTCATGAAAGGAGAACTGTTTTTGCAACTGTGGCTAGAGGTAACCGTAGTGACGGACGCTTCCCTCACAGGGCGGGGGGGGGGGCTCATGCCACCTATCTGACCATCAGCGGTCGTTAGTCTCCATCGGAGTCCAAACTACACATCAATCTTTTGGAGCCTAGAGCAATCAGGCTAACTTTGAAGGCTTTCCTGCCATCTGTACAGGAGAAGAATTTCCTGATAATGACTGACACCACGGTGGCCATGCATTACCTCAACAAAAGAGGAGGTATAGGGTCGCTCCCGCTGTGCAGAGAGGCGATGCAGCTCTGGTTCTGGGCAATTCAAGAGGGGATCTCCCTAGCGGCGGTGCATCTAGCCTGAGAGGAAAACACGGCGGCAAGCGCTATGAGCAGGCAGAGTGCAGTCTCCCACAAGTGGGAGATAGCTCAGGAGATCTTTGCCCTTTGGGGGAACCCCGCAGGTGGACCTGTTTGCGGCTGGTGCCAACCGGAAGTGCGAGAGGTACTGCTCAAAGGAATTTCCTCCTAGAGCAGCTCTAGGATACGAGTTTTTTGTGGATTGGTCATTCCTGCTTCTGTACGCGTTTCCTCTGATCTCAGTCATTCCTCAAGTTCTAAGGAGGTTACGGAGGCTTGGGTCACACATGTTACTCATTGTTCCGGATTGGGCAAGGAGACCGTGGTACCCGGACCTTCTGGATATGTCCATCTGTCCTCCCATACGTCTTCCCCAACGAATGGATCTTCTCTCGCGAGAGGAAGGTCGGGTTCTCCATCCAGAGGTCAAGACTCTCAACCTTCAGGCATGGTTTCTGAAAGGTTGAGAAATAAGGATTGGGACCTTCCAGATGACGTAATGGAGATGTTGTTTTCTGCCAGGTGTCCAGCAACATAGTCCCTGTACCGTTGCTGTAAGTTTTGCGATTGGTGCATGAGGAAGAATGTTGATCCTTTTCAGTGTTCAATTCCGAAGATTATCTCCTCCTTGCTTGCTTTTTCAGGTTGGGGACCATTAAAGTTTACCTAACAGGGCTGTCCATATTTGGGCACTCATCCGAAGAATGCTCTTATTTTAAGATTCCATTGATCAATCAGTTTCTAAAAGGACTCACAAATGTGTTCACACTGTCGCCTTTTCAGGTGCCGGTCTGGGACCTTAATCTGGTCATAGTTTTCGATGGGTACCCGTCTGAACCTTTGCACTCCTGTCCATTGAGTTTGTTGGCCTTTAAGACTGTTTTCTTGGTTGCGATAACATCTGCTAGAAGAGTGAGCGAGTTGCAAGCACTGTCTTCTAAGCCACCCTTTACTGTGTTCCACAAGGACAGAGTTGTATTGAGATTACATCCTTCCTTCCTCCCTAAGTTAGTTTGACTTTCACCTAAGTCAGAAAGTTGTGCTACCCACCTTCTATATTGCTCCACATCCTAGTAGGGAAGAGGAACGGCTACATAGGTTGGATCCGAGGAGAGCGTTAAGCTTCTATCTTTCCAGAATGTCCATGGTCAGAGTGGACAATCGGCTCTTTGTGGGGTACACTGGTCACAGGTTGGGCCAGGCTATTTCTAAACGGACCTTGTCTCGGTGGATCATCCTCACCATTTCTGAGTGCTATAGAGTTGCGTGCAAAGACCTGCTTGAGAGCTCATTCCACCAGGGGCATTGCTACCTCGACAACCCTACAGAGGGGTGTCCCTGTTAAGAACATCTGTGATGCTGCGCCATGGTCTTCCGTCCAACGTTTGTTGAGCATTATTCCCTGGATACATCACATGTTCAGGAGGTGCCTTTGGGAAGGCTGAGCTTTACTCTGCCATTTAATTGGGTATATCCAAATTCTTCTCCCTCCTCCATCTTTGATTACTGCTTTGGGAGTCTGTCAAAGATGAGGGATACGTTGGAGGACACAATCCATTCGAGGAACAAGTTACTTACCAACTGTTAACATTCTTTTGACTGGATGTTCCTCCAACGTATTCCTCATCGCCCTCCCAACCTACCCCTCTAAGAATTTCCCGTGCTGTTGCAGCTCACTTTCCGACAAGGATGAAGGCAGTATACGCTGATTGGGCCCACATAGCTTATACGATGAGAGGTGGGAAAAAACATGAACGGAGGCTACCAACACCGTGCGTATTACTTATAACATTCGATGACGTCCCCCTCGACGGAGGCCTTCAAGGGCCATCGACCCAACGCCATCGACGCAGGGCGCACTCTGCCGAATGTTTTACGAAGCAGCCGAACTGTGGTCATTACATGTCAAAGATGAGGAATAGGTTGGAGGAACATCGTTGAAAGAACGTTGCCAGTTGGTAATTAACTTGTTCTTCTCCAGCATTGATATCTTTCATAAATTCACATGCGCCCACCCACCTCCACTAGGAGACTGCTCCAGTTGCAGGCAGTCATCATTATAGTGATTACTTCATGGCTCAAAATCTGAAGATGGCTGCCTGGGGTGGAACTTAATCCTTGCCACCTCATTCTTTAGGGTCAAAAGGACCAAGTAAGGTGGAGGGACTACCTAAGTGACTGGGAATATTCAAACATCTGAATTAATGAAAGATCCCAATGCTGGTGAAATACAGTTACAGGTAAGTAACTAAGATATCCTCTTCAATTGCAAAATGAAGCCTCATCTCTATCTCCCAAGTTAATCACTGCGCTTGCTACCCTCTTTGACTGTCCCTCCCTGCTGCTCCTCCCTCCTTCAGCCTACACCCCCAACCATGGATCTCCTAAGCTAAATAAGATCTGACAGCGACCTTGCATCTCCACCTGCGCTGCTGGCAAAAAACGTGCTCCCCTACAGTCTCTAGCCTTTCACCACTGCCCTCAACTCTTATCAGTTAGGCATACTACATCAATCTAATATTTTCTCTCTACTCTCACCCTTGCAAGCAGTCCAAGACCCCCACAGACAATGGTCTCTCACCTGCATAACTCTGCTGTATATACTAGTTCCTCCCCACAGATGCTTTTGCCTCTTACCTCTCCTCCTAGATCACCAAAAGATGTGAAACACTATCCAAGCTTGTATCCCTACCCAATTTCTACACCTCACATCACCCCCACTCTTCTCTCTCACGCTATGCCCTGGAAAGCTGGCACCCTTCCTCCGCTCTGCTAACTCATCTTACATTGCCATGCATCCCATTTTTCCATATACATTTAAGGAAACCTGCCCTGTGACTTACTCCTCTCTCTGCTCTTCAATGCCTAGCAATCTACTGAAAAGACTGAAGTTCACATTTCTGAAAAGTGGTTTGAGAGGGAAGATTAAAGTCACTTAAGAGAATGAGGTGATGTTTAGTTGAAAGAGAATCAAGGAGTTTCAGAGTTCATCAAAGAATGGTGTAGTGGGACCAGGAGGCCGATAAATGGAGATGATGTAAACCGAGTGAGGCAGAGAAATAGTAACAATGGTTAATTCAAGAGGTAGGAGAGGACGTGTCATTAGAGATTTGTGAGGCATTAAGGCTGGAAGAGAGCAGGTGTCTGACGACTCCACCTCCGCCAGTCAGTTGAGAGTGATCGAAGGATAGTTTGGAGTCGTGTATGGCTGCCAGATTGGCAGTGTCGGATGGAGAAATCCAGGTTTCAGTGATGGCAAGAAGGTCCGAGTTCATCAAAGAATGGTCCAGTGGAACCAGGAGGCAGATAGATGGAAGTGATGTGAACTCAGTGAGGTGGAGCAATGGTAGAGATGGTGAATTTAAGAGGTAAGCGTGGCATTGGAGATCTGCAAGGAGTAAAGGTGGGAAGAGTAGGTGTCTGATACCTCCAGCCATCAAAGCAATCCATTGTACTAGACTGTTGATGGCAAATCTTAAACTTGGTGTCCTAGCATGTAAACAAATATTTTGTGCTCCCACTCATTCCACCCCAACCTGACAAACTAGGCTGGTTGTGATACACATATTTGTATTGTACCTATGAAAATACTGGCCTCAGGCCTAATATGTGATATTAATGTATGTTCTGTAATGAATCTGGCCATATCATCACTGCTTCCGCGGGGAGAACCTCTCCTCCTGTGGCCCGAGTGAGGTAGCCGCTTTCGGATCCGAACTGTTGGGTCGGCTTTGTGAGGGAGGATCACATGGGGGAGGTGACATCAACAGACGAGACATGGTATCCCCCTTTCCCTTTTAGGGATGCTCCTTCTATTCCTCATTCCTTGATGGCATATTGTACTGTCTCCCTTCAACCACCTACAAGACATACGGTTGACGCCTTTCGAAGTTCTGTAGTGTGATGAATCGGAGATGATTCTCCCAGTAACCCTGGCCTGGAACCCTTCTCATGTGGCCCAAGAAAGGCATACGCTTCCTGATCGCGACCTTGGGTGGTGGGGGGGGGGGTTGGCTAAGGGGTGTTCTGCACGAGGACCACCTGGGAGGGAAATTGGGCCAGGAGAAATGGGCAAAACCCTGGACTAACTTCCCTAGAGACGCTGCAATCTTAATGGCCTATTTTAGAATTGTAAAATGTGAAGAAAACGCTGAGGACCCACAATGCCCTTAGTACCGTAATGAGGAAGAGGGACTGTGAGAAGCCCGAGGCAATTTTCACTCCTTAACCCTCTGCATCCTCTCCACAGGGGCCAGGGGGAGGCCATCACTGTTGGATCCTGACTCTGGTATGTAGAGAAGCAAGAGGGGATCACCTGGGTGAAGGGTCCGTGGGGTAGAGTAGCAGGGTGCTGTTGGGCGAGACATGGTATCCCCCTTTTGCTATTGACAACCAACCATTCCCCAACCTCCATAGGCTGTTATAAGCTAGTTCCCCTCATTTCTCCACAGTTGACAGTACTGGGACGAAGAAGTAACTAAGAGCAATGAAGACTATGCTCTTTTACCACTGGTACTGGGACGAGGAAGATGCCTGATAAGATCTGTGAAGCTCAGGCATGTCCCTGTAATTGTGTTCAGGCATGGCTAATTGAGCCTTGACTCCTGCAGCATGTAAAGGGGCTGCAGGTATATAGAAATTGACCTGCCCAGTGGAAGAAAGAGCGACAGGGGTGACGAGCAGCAGGAGGTACAAAGAGGAGGCTGGTGCAAGCAGCAGGAGCGGATCGGCGAGATGCTGTGGACCAAGGAGAGAGGCGGTACATGGAAGCGTGGCATGGGAGATGGGACTCCCTTGAGCACGGTGAGGGCAACCATGCAGGAAGGCTACCCCTTTCCTTGTTGCTTGAGGTGCGTGTTCGCATGTGTGAGAGAACCTACAGAGGGGTGGCTGAAGGGCAGGAGTTGGAGCCCTAAAGCTAAAACCAGAAGGCTGTGTGTTCATGCTGCAACAAGAGCTGTTAGCAGGAGGCTGTGTGATCCGCGCTGCGATAAGAACTGGGAAAGCGAACAGTGAGTTCTAATGAATGGGAAACGCGGTGTGCAAGTGTGTGAACTTTGCAATACGTTGAATACTTTGTATCAGAGTGGTTGCGTCCTTTGAATAAGCACGGTTACGAAAGTATTCGATCCTTCCTTGTCAATTACTGAAGAGCGGGGGGGGAAAAGCAATGATACTTTGTGTCGGAGTGGTCGCGCGTGGCAAGAAACATGTTTTTGAAGGTCTCTGAATACTGAGCCATCCAATTAAAGGGAAATCAACACTTATTGAACACCAGACAAAGCGCAAATGAATAATAAGCAAAACAAATGAATATTGAATACCAAACTGAATCAAAACCTTGTTACTAACCACAAATAAGACATTTTGAAGTCAAACAGACCAAAAAGTCAAATTAAAACATGTGGTATATTAAATAATGGAACTAATACAACTCTATAAAAGAACAAACATGCCACAGCAGGTCGAGTTATAAATTGAATGTGACTTTAAGAAATCTATGAACATAATTGTTGCAACTGGAACTTTGGAACTTTTATAAGGATACCTTGCTTTTTGAACTGGGTTACTGAAATCTTGGGGAAGGGAACCCCGAGTCCTGATTGACTATTTCCTTTTAAGTCCACAGAAGATCATTTTGAGACTTTTTTTTTTTAGAGAACTGTTTCACACTTGGCGAAGGGGGCTGGAAGGAAGCCACGAGCTGGAAGAAGCTCAGAACTTTGGGTTAAGCACTGTTCTCTATTTGGTTGCTGGCATCCCTACACATTGTATGGATTTAGTTGTGAAGGCAAGTATAGGTTTTGGACAAAGATTATTCAGTTTCACTTTTTGACTCATACTTTCCTTTGTTTTCTTTAGGTAGGGAAATCACACATTAGCATAGGGCAAGTTAGGCCTTTTCCATCCTGACATTTAAGTTAATAAAAGTGTTTATTTTGAATATGGTGTCTGTGTCCTTTGATGTGCACGATTATGTTATGTAGGATTGTAATGCAATATTATGCTATTTTATGCAGGATTGTTATGTGATACTATGCTGTTGTATGCTACATTAGGCTTTCGTGCATTTAGGCCTCAGATCTTCCCTCTGCCTCCCTCTGCACGCAGCACCCTGGACATGCCCATGACACGTCAGAGCTTCTCTTCCGCTTATTCTCTACAAGTATAGCATTACCACCATATATGGGAGTAACCGTAGGGTTTCTGGGAATGCCGCTTATTCATAATACAACACAATATCCATGCAAGGCTGCGTCACAAGTCACAAGTGAGATGTCGACAGTTATTGACAAATGTCTGCAATATCGTGCCAAATAAACCCCCCCCCCCAATTGTGAAAGTGCTATAATATCTTAGTGATTGCTTATGATATATAATCTGTGCTCTAGGGATGTTCCCGGGAGAGCTTGGTGTGCTGACTGCCTGGACACTTGTGCTTCTGTATTTTCCTGCTTCTCTGCTGATAATGTATCTGTTTGCTGTGGATTTGCTATCTAATGCATGAAATTTGGTTTACCACCATTATGTGTCTGATCTCCTTATTTGCTGCAAACTGAGGCTGATGCCGAGGGGCCCTTGGGAAGAGGCCCGATCTTGGCTACCACAGAATGGTGCTATTGTCTCTGGCCAACTGCGCAGGAGTTTTGCTGTGGGCTGCTCTCAACCAAAATCGCATGGCCCAATAACACAAGAACCTCACTTTCGGAGGGTGCTTTTATAAGCGTGGCATACCTGTTGACGGCAGAGTTTCCAAATCTGCGATGTGTTTCCAGGGGTCCGCAGAGAATCTCCAGCGCAGTGCACATCCGTAAACCTGTTGCCCCTGACTGATGGTTAAATACAACCTTGCACGTATGTTCTGTCACTTTATTTTGACTAAAAGTTGATTTGCCATGTGTATTCGCTCTTTCTCCCTACACTTCCTGGTATGTTTTGTATTTGTAACTGAGTAGATAGCTGCAGCGCAGATATTTTCAGCTCTACCGGTTGCATTCATTGTGTTTGTCTATGGTATGTCTGTTTTGCTTGTATGCGCTGTGTGCTGGCTTCAGCGTAGAGCTGAAATTGAGTCCCCACAGATTAGTGCTGCAGGCTATCCTGTCCGTAAATTTATGGGGTTTTTGCTATATTCTGAGAGATCTTTAGGATTACGCATCGGTGTACAGTATTCTGGCAGTCAAGTAAACAGATAGGTGTCCCATATTGTAGCACAGCAGTCGCAGAGGCACTGACAGCCCACAACCCCCCTCTTTCCTAGATCACAGAAGCTCGCTGCAGACAATGTTTTCGCAAAATGTTCTCGCCAAACATAAAACAATGATAAAGACAAGCTCTGAACTACAGAATGCAGTCTGTGTGCAGTTCTATTGTAAATTGCCTTTCTTGAAAACAACTTGTCTATTGTGTACATGTCATTTCTGTCTGTCATGTTCTGATTAAAACTGCTTCTGTTTTCTACTACCATTAAGTTTTGTATAGCTTGTTGCATTGGATGCTTTGATTCTCATTTTGTCAGGTTAGGTTTAACAGTTTGGGTTACTGTTCGTTTTTCTTCTCACACTGGTTGAAAGGGAGGTTTAGATCCTCATTGCATTTACTTGTAATTAAGGCATAGAGCCACTGTGTGGTGTCAGTCTATTTCTGGTTTTCAAACTATTGAGACATTCTGCTGTCTCCAGGTTGAGTGAGTTTGTCACTGCGCCCGTGGTTAATGTGTGCCGCCACATAGCCACGATTTATGACTGCAGTGGGGGTTGTGACTAGGGGGGTCTAGGTATGGTGTTCTTGTTGCATGGCCCACAGGATCGGACACAGGTTCTGATGCATTTGCCAGCCTTCATTGCTTTACCTACCACAACACTCGGAGACTTGCAGTATTTATCTGTGTTCTAGTTTCTGCTAAGGAGGTGATGCTGATGGACCTTTGCCATTTGGGTGTTAAGTGCCAAATGTTATTTCTGAGGCAACCCTGATGCTGTCCCTCTTGTCCAGCTTGTGTCTTACTTTAGCTTTATATTCCACAAACTCTATCAATCCTTGCTTGCCCTTGTCTCCCTTTGTGTACCACCTCTCCGGTTTGTCTTTACGCTGTCACCACTGGTAATTTTTTGCCGGGAGGTTGTTTGCACCACCCCTCATCTGTAGTACCTGCGGTCCTACTCCCTTTGTGTCTCCCCACTCTTCTGATTTCTAAACTTGGCGATGGGCTGTGACATTTCCATACCACCACTTACACCTACAGTAGCGACTAATGCCTTCAGGTGATCAACATATGGGGCATTCACCTTTTAAATATTTGAAAGAGTGGAATTTCTAACTCGGGAACAAAGGGAGTTTCAGTGTCCACTGGATGGGTCATTTCATGCGGATCACCTTGTTATCTTACGCGAGGCTTTGCAACAGAAAAAGTCTAAGGTGTGTAGTTGTCATTGGCTTATTTCGCCTGGTACAAAGTGTCTACAGATAGATTGCCCGATAATCAGACTAGATCGCTTACAAACTCTCAGGCTAAACTAGATAAAGAATTAGAGCAGTACAAGCATCACTCCAAGGCTGGCAGCCAGCCAAACCTTAAACACACTCGCAAAACGGGCCTCTAACCAAGTATTTCTGCAGACAATATTAAAGATTAACTTTCAGAAGGCCCTACAGCGCCCCCTGTAGACCTTTTAGACGACCTAGCACCATACTGGCTTATCCTGAGGGCCCGCACCTCTTTGCCACAGCAAGTTGACATGCCAGCCCATCCTCTCCTGCTGCCAACACTGTAAGGAAGGCATGGCATCAACAGTAAGACAGACACAAGTGACCACCATTCAAGGGTTTGATAATGCAGATCTAAACCTAAATCTAAACCTAAATCTACCGATCACAGTCCTAGTGGTGTCTTGTCAAAATAAAAGGGCCTATACTAAAAAGCCTATTGCCAATCCTTATCTCTAAATACAAATAATGTGGCCAACAAAGTTATGAAAAGAAGTGTTCAAAATGATATGTCCGGTTGTTCAGGCCGTTGGCCTCCCTTCCCCACGTTTTCAGCCAGTACAAGGCGGTTCACTCGAGTGTAGCACAGTCTCTGGTGGCTTTAGCACGAGGATGCAGTTCAAAAACAATAAGTACTCCTCCTTCTTCGATTTGCACAAGTATTCACTTCGGGTGACTCACTATTCACCCGGGTCCCCCTCAACCAGGCTCAGACCCTTTTCACAATGTTTGTTACCTTTAGATCCTCCTCATCCTAGCTCTGATCCCTTTGGCAAAATGTTCGTAGTATATTATTTTTCTCGGGCTACTCACGGTTCACCCCCTATCCCCCTCAGCCGGGCTAAGATCCCTTTTTCATGTAATAGTCTCCCTCAGTTGGACTCGGACCAATGTCACTTTTACATCAAATATCGTAGTCTTTCAAATGTGCACAAGGTTTGGCTTGACCCATTGCAGGACCACTTCGATTTCAAAATTCCTCTCGTTTTAACCTTTGTCGCCTTTTCGTTGGATACCTAACAGACTTTCGAATGAGCACCCACGTGGTGCTGGAACACTCAATCTATGGTATTGTATCTTAGCTTCAAAGTTCCATCACTCATCTGCCATTTTAATTATATTTGTGGCGCTTGCCACATACGCTTCATGTACTATTCTATTCAATATTCTTTACACAATGTTGCTGCTTGCAACCTTTATATCCATATAAACTGGTTTGGTATCAGTCTCCCCAACTCAACGGCTGTGCAGACTTGACTGGTGCTGCTGTGTTGTTGGAGCCAAGGATAGTACCACAGGGGCAATCGATTCTCCCCACCTTTACTGTCGACGCGGGAAAACCCTGGTTACCTCCGACAAACAATAAAAGATTCTTCAGCTTTGAATCCAGGTCTTAAGGCTCAGGAAAGAGCCAGGCTTTCGTGAAAAGGTCAAGGGCACTTCCCTGCTTGCAGTCCTCTTCGGTCTTGCCGTCTTCCATCGTGTTTTAAACTGCCATCTCGGAATTGCTGCTTCCTCGTGTCTTGCCTTGCTCAGAGTGTGCTTTCATGCTCGGCCTTTTTATGCGTGTGGGGAAGTGTGCTGAAAGTCAGGTGTGTGTAATGTTGACTAATTGCCTGATCATGGTAGTGGGACACGGCAGATATATGGCTCTGGCGTTAGTCCATTATCTTTCACAGTGAGCTGTCCATGGGAAAGTGTTAGTGTGTTGAAAAAGGGGTGGGGAGTTTGAATTCCTAAGTATCCTACTGGGTAGAATGGGGTAAAGGTGTTACAGGGAAGGGGATACCGCGTCTCGCCCTCCGGTTTCCCACTTCCACTCCCCGAAGACCCCTTATCCAGGTGATCCTCCAGCACTGGTCCACTCCCAGGAACTGGATCCAAAAGCGATGGCTGTGTCCCGGCCACCTGGAGGACAGGTCCCTGAGGACTAGCATGTGAGACACCGTCAGGTTTCTCACACCACCCTTATGCCTATGCACACCTATCCTCAGACCAATAACCATGCTGAACCTATCGGAATTCATTCACACCTCATGAAGCTCTCTGACTCTGTGATTTATACCATATGGCGTAATAATTCCCCCACCCAGTGGCCCTCTGGACGGCACATGCGAATGATGTAGGCCACATTCTCTCTACTAAACCTGTTTGCACCACTCTCAATCCAGCGGTTCCTCTTCCACATGTGCCACAGTACAAAATATACCCCAGAGAGGAGGAAGGTATCAAGTCGGTCATCTCTTCCCTCATTGGTCAGGGCATCCTCTACTACACCACTAGCCCTTACAATACTATGGTTCTCTCAATTGAGAAAAAGGGCACAGGCAAATTCTGTTTTGCTCACGGTTTGGGTGCCCTTAATAAGGCAGTAATACCTTCTCATCTGCTGGTCCCGGGCCCCCCTGACCATTTTCTCCTGTTTCCTGCCCCACACCCACCTTTGTAACTTGAATTGATCTTGCCTCTGCCTTCTTCTCTGTCCCCATCCACCAGGACTCTAAATATCTCTTTGCAATTCACTTACAAGAGACGTCAGCCCACCTGCAGGTCCCATCCAATGGACTTTATTGACTCCCCCATCTCTCTTCTCCCAGATTCTGCAGGACGATCTCCAGGATGTCACCTTCCCGGTTCTGAAATGCTCCTCACTGCACTGGCAGCCAAAGCTCACAATGTGAACAAAGCAAAATTGCAGCTCTGCTTACCTACAGTCCACTACCTAGGACACATTTCACACGGCGCTAGGCGCCTTGCCCCCTCTCGAGTGTCCTGCATCTTACAATGTCCCATGCCCGCCACTAAAAGGCAGTTGCGCAACTTTTTAGGGATGAGCAATTTTTGACGCTCCTGGATCCTTGATTATGCCTCTAATCTAGCACCTATACAGAAGATGCTACATGACTCCACCAAGATCAAGACTGCGCTCTCCATTGCCCTCGCCCTTCCTGTCTATGCTAAATCATTCACCCTGTTCTGCGATGAGGGGTATGCCTTGGGCATACTCGCACAGAAGCGCACGGGGACCTACAATGCCAGTTAGCCTATTTTAGCTCACAATTGGACCCTGTTGCTTCCGCGTTTCCCAAATGTCTGAGCGGTAGCTCCCGCTGCCCTTATCCTTACAAAAGCTGACATCGCCCTAGCACACCCCATAAAGGTAGCAGTGCCACACTCTGTATTAGCATGCCTCCTCAGGGGTTAAACATAACACATTTCTGCTGCACATCTCACCAAATATGAAAAACTGCTCCTCTCTGCCACTAACATCACTCATCAGATGTGCCCCACTAAACCCTGCCTCACTCATGCCTACACCTGATGACGGGCACCCTCACAACTGCCTCGTAGTGGTTGACATTGTATCATCACCAAGAACAGACCTCAAGGCTATCCACCTCCCCAATGCAGAGCTCATTCTCTTTTTTGACAGGTCTAGTCTTAGAGATTCCACAGGTATTATACAGGCAGGTTTTGCCGTCTGCACCTCCTTTGAAGTATTAGAAGCATTTCAGCACGGATCAGTGCAAACAGCACAAGTTGCTGAACTCATTGCCCTAACACGGGGTTGCACAATCGCCACACAATGCACTGCCATTATATACACTGATTCACGTTACGGAAAAGAGCAGTTACCTAACTGTACAAGGTACTCCCATTCTCAATGCACCCTATGTTGAAGCCCTGCTTAATGCGATTCTGCTACCTACCAAGTTGGCCATTGTGAAGTGCAAGGCCCACACTCGACTTTCTGACCGCACCTCGCAGGGTAAAGTGCTGGCTGACGGCCATGCGAAAAATGCGACCCTCCGTGGCCCTCATGCGCCTGATTATGTGCCGCTGTTTCTCCTATTATTTGAGGGCCCTCTAGCATTTCTTTCCATCCTGGCGGACCTCTAAGATGCGGCACCCCAGGCCGAGAAACGGGGCTGGGAAAATCACAAATGTGTTTGTTGCTCCTATCGGCTCTTGAACAGGCCTGTTAGTGGCCTAACTAGCTCTCTTACCATATCTCACACGTGTTGCTCACTCACTGTCCCTTTCCAGCAGGGGAAAGATGACCTCAGAGGTCCAGAGATATTGGTTTGCCCCTAAATTTCCCTCCATTGCTCTGAAATACTGTGCTCACTGTCCAACCTGTCTCATGTACATCCCTGTAAAACTGGTGAAAATCACTCCAGGGGCACATGAAGTACCTTATGGCCTCTACGTGTATCTCCAAATAGACTTAATTAACCTACCGAAGGGCTCTTCCTTTGAGTACGTCCTGGTCATCATTGCCACATCTTCTGGATGGACTGAGGCCTACACCTGTAAATATGCTGATTCCATTACAGTGGCCAAGAAACTGCTCAAAGAGTTCATCCCATGTTTTGGCCTTTCAATTTCCATAAACTGACTTAGGCCTCTTCCCCACACCAGATACACATGGGGGAGGCCCATGCGAAAGCCAGGTACTTCGCCACCTTGCCTTGAACTCTGAATGATGACCTGGTTGTGTCATATTGCTAAATGCTCGTTGTCAGTTTTCACTTCCAGCAAATCCAAGATACTCTGCCTCGACCGCCTGAAACAATGTGCCACATCCTCCTGCCAGGGGACTGGGTGGTGCTGAAAATGCATCAGCGGAAATCATCCCTGCATCCTCGCTCGAAAGGTCCTTTGCAGATCCTGCTGTCTACTCACACCGCTATACTGTGTAGAGGTCATGACTCCCAGGTCCACACCAGCCAGTGTGAAAACAGCACCTCCAATGGATGACGAAAAACAGCAAGACGTCCAGGACAAAGACAACCTGCTGTCCGCCCGCACCTTGCAGAGTGCGGCCACCATCTCACCTGACATAGCAGGTGAACCATCACTCTCAAAAGTTATTGTCACCAAGCAGCCACAATAACGCTGCGCACCTGGAGATGGGTGCATAAATGCTCCAGCCCAAGGTTGTTTTTTTAGGAGGCCATCTGAATATGCCCAGCACTGCAGCTGATTTCTTCCAGCTCTACGCATCGGTGAGCATCATCCTGGCAGAGATCCTGAACTTTTGCCTCATAGTCTCTCCTGTCTACCGGTTCCTTTAACGACTGACCCTCTTTGGAACTTTTGGGCGTAAGGCCTCAATCTCCGTACAGTTGGTCTGCTAAAGCTAGGAATAATGCATTTCATTATTGAATCTTAATTGTTTACAAGATGTTGCTGTGCTCTTACGTCCCGTCCCCCTTTCCTCCATATTGCATGGGCGTCCCTCGCTAGGGATGAGACTGAATCTTTTTCACCAGAAAAAAAAACTTCTTCCCCTTTAAATTTAGAGGCACGCAGGGCACGCCTCTAGGAGCATGCACTCCCCTGACTCTGCCCACCGGGGCCACTCCCCAGTACCCTTATCTGTGTCGACGGGAACGGGACGATTTCACCAGCGCTCCTGGGTTTGGCTTTGGCCATCTAATACCACGCGCTCTTCCCAGGATACTTTCTTCTGTCTTTTTGTCTTCTTTTATCAATCAGATACTCAGTCCTCTGGCGCCACGCTCCTTCCTGGCGCATGTCGACTTCAGCGGGCTTCAACAGGTGTCCAGTCTGCGAGGGGCTCTTCCCTAAATCCGATCCCCACGCTCTTGGCCTCCACTGCCTTGGCCCCGACCACGGCTGGGAGGGTTGTACCGCGTGCATTGCACTTTCATCACATTCTCTGAAGAACAGACTAGCTATAGTGGAGGGAGCTCTTCAAGAAGTCGCCTCCAGAGGACTTGAAACACTTTGTCAGACATAAGTCAATGCCCAAGGGAGGGCTGCTCTTTTCCAGAGCACCCTGCAAGGGTGATTCCTTCCCAAGGAAACGCCTGGGTGGGGGGGGGGACCCTCTCAGGTTTCGCCAACCAGCACGGTTCCCAAGGCTAGTTCAGCTAGGGTCTGTAGATCCTTCCGGAGAGAGTGCTGAGGCACCGCAAGGTTATTTTACCGGGTGTATACCCGAGGGGCTATGCCCTTATACCGTCAACATGTCCGAGGAAGTTCCTGCACGCAGCACTACTGGCGAGGGCGTGAGGTGCAGGGTAGGTCTCATGCTCCACCGCCAAGAGTCCTGGCCCAGTGAGTCGAGCATTATGACTTTGGCACTTGGCATGCAGCTCGGCAAGATGGCCGTCGTGCCAGACAAGATGTCTGCTCATACGATACCGCCCGAGAAATAGAGCAGATGGGAGAACAAGTTACAAGATAGGACTGGTGTCAATCAGGTACATGGCCTACAGCTTATCCATCAGCATCTCAAGGCAGGTTTAACCAGCTAGACAGGGTATGTACCGCCCCAGCTGCCGCCCGCTACACCATAAATATCACCTGCCACCCCACTGGCCTGCGAGGGCAGGTTCTTTGAAAAGTTCCTCGCTCTCATGAGATCTGATGCCTTCCTGGTTGCCGCTCTTTTTCCCTACTTAAGGAGCCCTCCAGCATCTTTTCCTTTGTAGATGCAGGTGCAAGTGGATCTAGGTCACCTGCCCTAAGTACCACCCACCTTCTTAGCCCTGCTGCTTCCGATCTGCTCTTTATTCCTAGACCAAGGGCGTCTCTTGCCCGGGGGTCCGAAGTGAGGGGAAGTCAAAGAAAAGGCCAATTTCTGTTTGGACCTGTTTGGACCAGGAGGATCCAGGGCCCGGCACCCCTGCTCAGACAGCAGGTAAGCATGCACCAACATGTGGTTACTCCCTCTGTCCCCACAGTCCATCCCCACCCCTCTGCTCCCCCTGTGATGTTCCCTTTTGCCCCCCCTTCTCGCACACAGGTGTTGCATGTTTTGCTTGATTCTTCTACCCTGCTCCCCACCCCTCAACCTACTTCTGCAGGAGTCTGTCCTGATACATTCTGGTCTTGTAGCCAATGCTGAATTTGACTTTTATGGACTTCATTGATTCACAGTGTGTCATCCTTTCTCATTGTGTCCATGAATCCTGCTGTTCCCATCTTCATTGTGTATCAGGCTTGCAACATTGTGTTACTACTGACGTTTACAATTGTATTCATTCTCCCCTCTTGCTTCTCCACTCTTTTTGACTGCTTACTCTCTCCTCTCCCTTTTCCTACTCCTCCCCTTAGTTTCTTCTATGCACATACTCTATCAGAATTGTCCCTGGACCTAGTATGATGATAACCTTGTCTGTCTCCTCCCTCCTCCCCTTACCTGTTCACCCCACCCCCTCCAGCACTATCTGAAATGTCAGGCCTAGTACGATAGTACTGGTTCCTACCCTCCCTTTCTGCTCCCCTCTCGCTCACCTTTTGTTTTCTCCGGCTCTACCAGAAATGTCGTCAGGCCTAGTACGGTAGTTGCCCGTCTGTTTCCATTTCCTTCTCAAACTCCCCCTTCCTTGTCTATGTCTTAGCTCTTGCACTATCTGAAATGTCGTCAGGCCGAGTACGATAGTTAATTTCACATCCTTACTTTACTGTTCATGGCCTGTAAGAATGTCATTGTATTTTCCCTTGTTCCGTCCCTTGGCTTGAAGCGATTTGAAACACGTTGTGTAGGCGCAATATAAATAAACTATCATATCATATCTCCTCAGATGGGGTCCATCCTTAGGGATGTGATCAGGGACATGCTCCCTCCGGCCTCTCCGCTCGCGCCTATAGTCATTCCTCCTATCCTCCAGCACCACAGACCCGGTGCAGCCCCTGCTGGCTCCTTCGATTCTGGCTCCCCTGCCTCCCATTGTTCAGGTGGTTCCGTACCAGACGGACGCCCTGGTGGACGACGAGGAAGAAGACCCAGACACCATCGTCAGCCAAGGCCTTCCACGAACGACTTGCAGGTCTGGCAGAGTACTTAAACCTTCCTCAACCTGAAGTCGAACAACCGGAGGCAGAGGTACTTGCCGAGGTCCTCGCTGTACGCCCTGTGGTTCGAATGGGGATCCCGGTGCAGGAGGACGTTGTCGCCTTGGCCAAGAAGGGGTGGCTCAAACCCCACTCGGCCCAGCCTGTCCGTCAGTGCCTGGACGCCAATTATAGGCAAATGGATCCACTCTTGCTGTCGGCCCACACTCAATCACACTCTTCTGTGATTGATGTGGCATCACTCTACTGAATGCCTCAGTCGTCCTTTGCCACCTCGTCCTCGGTGCTGCTAGGCATGTAGGAGAAGATCTTGGAGGCGTACTGGAAGAAGCTTTATTCCAACGCTTTGCTACATTTTCGTGAATCCAACGCGTATGCTGTGCTGGCAGCCGTTAACCAGAGGCTTTGGTTGGAAATAGCCAATTCCCTTCCAGAACATCTGGTGCAAAGCTAGTCACGTTTCAAGGCGGGACTGGCAGAGGCTAAAATGATGGTGCAAGACATCATGGAGTCCACTGTGGCCCACGTTGACACAACTGGCCGTACCATATTCATCGCCACAGACATGAGAAGGACTGCCTGTCTTGGGCTACTAAATTTAACCGAGACGTCCAGGAACGCATATTGGACCTTCCATTCGAAGGGGGTGACCTCTTTCACTCCACCACTGATGAGGACCTCGATAAAAAGAAAAACAGTTCTCAAACTGAAAAGTCTTTATCCTTACGAAGGCCACACCCAAGGCGTATACCCAGTAACATCAAAGCTCTGACAAGGGGTGGGGGTTCGCGTGGTTCTGTGGCTTCCAAGAACAGAGTTCCAGTTGCCTGACTGTTCTCAGAGTCCGCACCTGTGCAAACAGCAAAGGGAGCTGGGGGGGGACAATGGCTTTTTTCAGTCCCCCTCCTCCGCAGCGGGCTCAGAGGGAAAGAAGGCATGATGCGTCCCTTGGGGTCCATGTGTCTCCGGTGGGGTGCAGGCTTGCCCTTCACGCAGAGTTTTGGCATCAGAGGTTTGCAGACTCCTGAATCCTCTCGGTAGTATCCACGGGGTACCACTTACCGATCCCTCTCTCTCCTCCCATCCCACAGATTAGGACAGCAGCTCTGTTGGCGGAAATTCGGTCGCTCGTCGAGAGCCAAGCAATGGAAGAAGTCCCAGCCTCCCAATGAGGATTGAGCTTCTACTCCAGGATTTTCACCATACAAAAGAACCACCAGGATGGCCTGAGGGTTATGTTGGACCACTCCACCCTCAACCTCTCCCTCCCTATTAAGATGGTTACGCCAGCACTCATTGTGGAGACACTGTGCAGGGTAGACTAGATGTGCTCCCTGGATCTACACGTCCCGATTTGGCAGCCGCATCGCTTCTTTCTGCGATTGAGGATCATGGACTGACATTTCCAATACAAGGTGCTACCCTTCAGCCTCAATTCAGCCCCAGGGTATTTACCAGGCTCATGAATGCAGTGGCAGCCCTCCTCAGGGCCACCACGTCTACCCAGACCTGGACGACTGGCTTGTCAGCGCGAGATCTCTGGAGGCGGTCCATCACACGTCCTCCGCCCTTATGATCACACTCCAAGAGCTGGGGTTTTCAACATCAAGAAATCTCAGCTGCAGCTTACGCAGAGACTGACCTTTCCAGGCCTCTCATGAGACACAAGCTCCGAGAGTTTTCCCTTTGGAGGACAAGATCACGGCCATCAAGAAGGCCACTACTCACTTCCTCACCCGAGAAGGTGAGGAAGTGCCTGGTGGTACCAACATTTATTAGGTATCATGGCAGCGGTCCTACTGGTCGTACCCCACATGAGACTCAAGATGAGATTACAGCTGCACTCCGCAGCCTTGTGTAATCCGGAGCGGGGCTCCCAAGCTGACCTTGTCAGCATTCTGCCTTTTCTCCACCTGGACCTCACTTGGTGGTCCAGGGACATCAACCTGCGGACGGGCAAGCCCTTCCAGCAACCGGCCCCGCAGGTCACCATCACCATGAATTCCTCCCTGGAAGACTGGGGGGGGCGCACTCTGGAGAACCAGTGTCCATGGAGTCTGGTCCCTGCAGGAGCAGGAATCTCAGATCAACTGGCTGGAGCTGAAAGCCATCTGGCTAGCTCTCAAAGCTTTCCTTCTGCTCATTGGGAGCATGGTCATCGTCATCCAGACCGACAACTCCACCAGCATGTACTGTGTCAACAAGCCAGGCGGTACCAGGTCCCCTCCACTGTGCAGCCTAGCGATCAGCATGTGGGAATGGGCCCTGGAGAACAACATCTACCTGACAGCCATCCACCTTCCAGGAGAGTCCAACCTGGAGGCGGACAGGCTCGGCAGACTGGGAGCAGACAATTATGAGTGGCAACTGAACGATTAGGTGCTGCAGGAGATCTTCAGTAGGTGCGGGCATCCTCAGGTGGATCTCTTTACCTGCTTGGACAACAAGAAGTGCCAGCAGTTTGCGTCCTAGCAGGGCCAGGGCTCGACTCCCTGGGTGACGCATTCCAGATACAGTGGAACGGCATGACAGAATATGCCTTCCCTCCCACACCCCTGGTCCACAGGGTGATCTGCAAGATAAAAGAATCTTGTCACCTCAGCATCATTCAGATAACTCTGTGGTGGCTGGCGAGACTGTGGTTCTCCGAGCTTCTCAGCCTCTCGGACAGGCCTCCCATTCACCTGTGGATGGACCCAGCTCAACATCTTAGCAGGGGGGTCAGGGTCATCCACCCGCTCCACAGAAATTAGCCCTTGCAGCGTGGTTCCTGACCAGGTCACGCTGAAACGACTGGGTCTATCACAGACTAGCCTAGAAATCATTCAGGGTGCTAGGAGCAAGGCCACTAGGAGCCAGTACAAGAGTAAATGGCCTAGGTTCTGTCACTGGGCAGACTCTAAAGAGATCAACCCCCTTATTTGCACATTGGATGATGTGCTCTCCTTCTCTGCACACCTCGCACACTCAGGTGTGCAGGTGGACACATGCCGCACCTATTTGGCAGCCACAGGGGCCTACAGAAATTCGAAGGAGAAGGTCTGCTCCTGTCCAACCCAGTGGTCAGGCGACATTTGGGGGGCCTCACAGGGCTCTTCCCACCCATCAAAAAAACCACACCCCATGTGGGACATCAATATAGTGTTGGGCGCTTTGGCGCACAGACCGTTTGAGCCAATGGCATCCACGGACATCAGGCTGGTCACCATTTAAACAGCTCTGTTGGTGGGTCTCACCTCTGTTTGCAGAGTCAGCGAGATCCAGGCACTGGTGGTTTCAGAACTGTATACTACTTTTCACAAGGATAAGGTGGTCCTGAGAACATACCATGTGTTCCTACCTAAGGTAGCCTCCGCTTTACATTTAAATGAGGAGATGGTCTTGTCTTTGTTTTTTGCTGATCCTAAAGATGAGGCTCAAAGGGTCTTGCACTGTCTGGATGTCAGACACACCCTGAATTTCTATCTGGACAGGACCAAGGGCTTCCGCAAGTCATACGCTCTGTGTCATCTTCGGGGGGAGGGGGGTTGTGTCAAGGCCCGGTTATCAGGCATCCAAGGCCTCTATAGCAAGGTGGATGGTTTCGGCCATCAAGGAAGCATATGAGGGGAAGCACAAACCGCTTCCAGCTAACATGCACTCCTCATCAGCAGGGCGGCCACCTGAGACACCCCTTTGGCTTTCTGTAAGCACTACTGTTTGGACACCGGCTTTCGAACAGGTGGATCTAAGGAATCTGTTTTCTTCAGTTGTAATCACCCATGCAGTATGGAGGAAAGGGGACGGGACGTAAGAGTAATTAAGTTACTCATTGTAGTGACTAACATTCTCTTAATCCATAGTCCCTTTTCTTCTATACGTCCCACCATCTTCCCCCCCCCCATCCCCCCCATTACTGGTGTCACTAGGCAATGTTAAGTATTGTCGATGCGTCAATGGGGACTGAGGAGTGGCGCCGGTGGACTGAGTCAGGGGAGCGCATGCTCCGAGGACCGTGCCCCCGCGCGCCAATAGATTTAAAGGGGGGGGGGGGAGTACCTTTTTTCTGGTGAAAAAGTTTCTGTCTCCCATCCCTAACGAGGGACGCCCATGCAGTACGGAGGAAAGGGGACTATTGACTACGGACTGTGGACTAAGAGTATGTTAGTCACTACGGTGAGTAACTATTCATTTCCTTGCCATGGTATTTGCTCCACCATCCTACACCCAGACACCAACACCTCCCTCAACTTTTTTTGGGCCTATGCTGACCTAGTGAAGGCCTCTGATTGCTATATATGCTCCGACACTCCTATGTAAGCCAGTGGTGGGGTATTTGCTTCATCCCTGGCCCTTTCAATATTGCTGAATGGTATTATGACCTCCTGATCAATGACTCTTCTTGTCCAAATATGACCCATCTCTTTCCCTGCAGATTCCTCTACCCCAACTATGCCAATACATTACCTCCCATGTTTCCGACCACATGTGATATCCCTGTGACTATCTACCCTAACACTATGCCAACCATGTACCTGGGCATCTTTGGTTGATGCTATAGCCCAATCCTGCTCCCTGTGGTCTATGCCCTGTCTCGGGAATGACTAAACAGGGGTTTGATGTGGCAGGATTCTTATGCTATGTTATGCAGGATTGTTATGCGATACTAGGCTATGGTCTACTACAGCGGCCCTCTGGACATGCCCACGACACGTCAGACCTTCTCTTCTGCTTATCCTCCAAGTATAGCATTAGCACCATATATGGGCGATAACAGTAGGGTTTCTGGGAATGCTGCTTATCCATAATACAACACTATGTCCTTGCAAGCCAGCGTCACAAGTGAGATGTTGACATTTCTGGCCAAATGTCTGCAATATCGTGCCAAGTAACACCCCCAGTGTGAAAGTGCTATAATATATTAGTGATTGCTTATTATATGCTGTATGACCTGTGCTTTAGGGGTGGTTCTGGGAGAGCTCTGTATGCTGACTCAGGGATTGAACTTGTGATTTGTTCACCAGGAGCAAAAAGCAGCTTCTGGATATCCAGCATAACCAGTTAGGCAGGAGCTACCTGTGGGGAACCAGGAGCTAGTACAGATTGCAGCAAATCTATCTTTGCACAAGATGCAAACTCCAATATATGCTCTAAATGTACCGTAAGTGTGTTAATCATCCTTTATATACATCCTCAAACGTACATAGTTAATATCACATAGCTAGGTTTGTATGGCACCACTTGTCCCAGGAGTCAAAAGTAGCCCCTGGTAGCTGTTGGTTTCAAGCTAATCTGGCTTCCCTTGGCTTTAACCAGGAGCTAAATGGCTCCCAGCTCCTGGCAGTTTCGAACCCTGAGACTGCCTTCTGTATTTTCCTGCTTCTCTGCTGATAATGTCTCTGTTGTGTATTTGCTATCGAATACGAGAAGCTTGGTTTACCACCAGTCTGTGTCTGATCTCCTTACTTGCTGCAAACTGAGGCAGAAGCCAGGGGGCCCTTGGGAAGGGGCTCGATCTTGGCCACTACCCCTTTTTCATGATACTTTCACAGGACTCCAAGGCACTAAACTGCAAGATGCAGTCTAGTGGTTCTGATGACCCACACCTGAGCCGGACCTTTGAATATATAAGACCCCCTCAGGTGCAGGCCATGAGAACCAGAAGATGTGGTTATAGAAACCACCTGTCGCAGTTGCAGCAGCAGAGGAAGAAAGAAAACTGAGCCGCAAGAGCCGCCATTATCAGTGATGTGGACATCGGTCCCGAGAGGGTCTCCGAGATTGAAGAATCTAATTGCAGAGGTCCAGTGCCATTTTAACCACTTTTGGGGCCCTGGGTACAGACATCTTTCGTGCCCCCCTCCACCAAACCAAAAGAAATAAGTGATCAAGGCTATCTGGTCACACCCACAACCCCCTCATCGCGATACAACCTTTAGGTTGATATGCTGCTTTGCAGTATTCAAAATAAGCATGTTTGCTCCCTTTAAGTCCCCTTAACCTCTCTTCATTCTTGCTCTAATTAGAATGATAAACAAGTAGCATTTGAAGGTCAACATTAGCAGTCTACAAAGAGGTTACTTCTGTTCTAGTATAGATACAGGATACTATTTATCAATAGCATCCAGGAAGGTATGCAGCCTGTAGTATTAATGCAGGACCGTATGTAAAATGTACATGTAACCCAGAATAGACAGAGAGCTCACATTAGCGGCCTCACAGAATGCAAAAGGGCACAAGCATGGATAGAGGAGACCAATTGGAAGGAAGGAGAAAGCTACACATACCGTATCATGGATAGTGGAGGCAGATTAGAAGCTACCAGAAAGACTGAGATAGGAAGAGGAATATTGTTTTCAAATAGGCAATACAAGATTAAATGAGATGGCCAGGATCCCACATTGGTTAAGGAGTGGATGTGTGCCAACTCTGCAATTGAACACTTTATTTTCCAGTTCTTATAATGAACTAAAACAATCTCATTTTATAAAACTGACTTGGAAAGTATACAAATCACAACCATTTTTCAAAATAAAATATAATAGGAGGGTGTTACGCAAAATGGAAATGAGTCTAGATTAATTCTCTCCATCATCAAGGGAAGTAAATAATTACCAGCATATTGATCGATGTTATTTAACACAATTAATCTGGGTTTTCTTTGTATTTTAAAGCTTTAAATACTTCCTAAACAATGGCTTCTGACATTGTCATTTATAAATGTGCATAAAAACCTTTGGCTTTTACAAAAAAGCAAACCGTTTTGTGTGTCAAACAAGCAGACCTTAAAATATGCTGGTCCGAGGTTGCAGCATCTGGTCTGCTCTCTTCTGTCTACCCCCCCTTCCAGTCCAAATGGCCTACATAAGAAGAAAGATCAAGTAAAGGGCTAAACAATACCACTGCATGCACAAAGGCAAACCTCACAGAAGACAGCACAGTAATGTAAGAGATGTTAGATGATTTGAACAGGATCACTGTATCGTCTGCTGACAAAGCCAGAATACAAGCATGGATGCTTTTGATCCACAGTCATGAATATGGATACTTATTCACCTCTTGGATTAACAGTTTATGCTCATCATTGGAGGTGATTACCTAGGTTTTACTACACCCCATCTGAACAAACCAATGTCTAGACCTTCACCATGAAGATATGTTAGTTTTTCTAGCAACCCCTATCTGGTGCAGGTACATTGCTGATAATAGCACTGTTTGTGCTATAAAACCAGGTACATATGCAGGCAGATTTATAAACTTCAAACATAGTAAAGGCTCAGCCAGCTTTGTTGGCATGTGCTATTCTAATCTTGCATATGAACACATATCGCTGCAATGAGTGTGTAACACACTGAGCTAACTTCTAAATGATTGTGGCATTCAATTTATCAATACGCATTTCAACTTTAGTTATTTCTCACGATCAACATAATTCCCACAGGAAGGAAAGAATGCTACAGAGTTGTGGCGTTAAAGTGTATATATCACAGTGAACACAGAAGGCACATGATGAATTGATCAAGGCAGATTGTACTTGTCAAAACAGACAGGCAATTGGTTTAGGACCTCAGCAGCATGCCATAAAATATCTTAACATGTACTATTTAAGTCTGGTGAACAACAAAATCTTACTTCTTTAGATCAGGCAGCCTGTTGGGGGACCCCACTCCAAAGTGGGGGCCCTCGGCAAGTGCCCCTTTTGCCCTCCCATAAAAACGTCTCCGCAGAGGTCAGGCAGCAGGAAGCAGCGTTGCAGCAAGCTTTACCCCTGGAGTGAGAGGCTCCCTGGTTTGTGTGTGGTGTCCCGGTTGCTGGCATGCAACGGTGAACACTAGGAACGAGGAAAGCTCCTTTCCTATCCGGCACGGGCTGCGGAAAATCAGAAGCAGCTTGCTGTGCAGCAGGCGGCTGAGAAAGCCGATCAAGTAGTGGCAGCTGATCCAACAGGTGCGTAATCGACCGCTCGTTACTGATATTGTAAATCTGAAACTTAAATAAGGAAGTTACATTGGCGTAATAGGAACTTTGTAGAAAGGCACGAAGATATAGGTTCCTATAAGTGCTATAAACCAACAAGTAAATAGGGAGCAATATTGCAGCAAGCTACTTACAACCACCATTGCCAAAGTAAAGATGGGGCAATACTGGAGCAAGCTATCCATAACCAACATTGCCAAACAAAGAGAGGGCAGTACCTCACAAGGCATTTATATCTCAGTGGCACAATAACAAGAGAACATAATTACAGAGAGATTGTAACCATTATTGCCAGAGAAGCAATTTTTAAGCTAGACATTAACAAGCATTGCCCAAGTAAAAGAGTGGCACGTGTAACAAAGAAACATTTTCAGCCGTTATTTAATGTGAAAGTGGGAAAACCGTGCAGGAGAGAAGTGTCAAGGAGGAGAGGGGCATACCCTGAATTACGAGTGGCAGATACAACAGTGGAACAAACCGCACCATTGTGTAACATGTTTTCCTAAAACGAGTTGTGAATTTTGAAGTTGATGAGTCAAAGACTTTTCCAAATGGTCTGAAGTCAACTTTATCACCAACTGCTTGTAGTAGTGTTAGGATCTTTTTTTGCCCTGGCAGGGGAGTATACCAGGATAGGAACTTTTAGTGGTAGTCCTTGCTGGTTAGTGAACCAAGAAGAAATCGTCGAAGTACTAGTTAAAGGTTGTGGAGAAGAAGCGGCCAGACGACTAGTGTTTCATGAAGCGTTGTGGAAACAACCTGACAAAACATTGTTATTGATATAGAAGAATTGTGAAAGTTTCTTAAGAAGTAGTAGTTGTGTTGAACTCTTTGCTTTAAGCGTAGAGATAAAGAGTTGTTGTCTAGTTGAACTGTTGGTTAAAATCCAAGTGAAAGACTTTCAGAGCAAGAATTACTTTATTAACAGAACTCGGTTACAGAACTTTCTTATTCCAACTTTTGATTGAAAATCCTGCTTTGAATCTGGAGAAGGGGATCCAACCCAGGTTACAGTTATTAGGTTTATGTTGATCGTAACTGTTATTTCTGTTATATGTGAATTTCCATATATTCTCTTTATGAGTTTGATGTAGGTATACGAGTGAGGGACATATTCCTTTTGTTAGTGTTTCCTTTAGTTTATTTTGGCAGGGAAATCCTATTTAGGTTACGGATAGTTTTATTTTGAGTTAATAAAATGGCTTCTTGTGAAAAATCTTTACTTACTATGTTGTCCGCCTCTCATTTCTGACCCCTCACAGTACGAAGCATACCAAGAACTGCTATAATTCTTATACATATAGAAATACTGGGATGAGGAGGCTGAATGGAGCAGTGAGGATCAACAAGAACGAAAAACACAAAACATGCTGTAGTGGTTGCAAGCGTGTAATAGGGGCTGAGATATTTTAAACCCTTGCCCAGCAAAGTGAAAACAAAAGCTGCTTCGGGAATTGTCACCCTCTCAGTGCTGACTGAGGAACAGCTGAGCCAAGAAGTCTGTTGAGACAAACGGTTTAGGGAGAAGACTGAGGACTGCAAGAGCCAGCTTACCGTGTAGGGACCATGGGAGGAAGGAGAGAAGACACTTCCTCATGGCCCCTGGAACCTGGGAGCAGCCTTGACACCGCCTGAAGACGGAAAGAGGCTCATGAGGCAAGCGGGTGCTGCGAAGGACGTGGAAGCCGCCTGATGAAGCCATTGAACCTGTGAGGTGGAGACAAGACACTACGCTGCTTTCCGATTACCGCAGCGGATCAAAAAACACCACGAGAAGCCGGAGAGTGCTACAGGGGGCAACTGGGACACTGTGGCACTTTGGGCAATGGTGCCAAAGAAGGATAAAGGAAACTGGAATCAATGAGAGGGAATACGAGACCTGATATTATCAGGAAAAGACTAATAGAATAAATGTGAGAAATATACAAGTTTGAAAATGTAAAGTGAACCACATGAGAAGCCCTGGCAGGAGAGTATACTAGGCACAGTCCAATTTGCAAGGGTGAAAAGTCATAGCAGGAGGGTATACCAGGCACAGACAAGTTTACAATTGTGTAAAGCAAATCGCATGAAAAGTCCTGGCAAGAGAGTATACCAGCCACAGTCAAGTTTGCAAGTGTATAACGCAGATCACATAAGGAAGACCTGGCAGAAGACTACGTCGGGCAAACTCAAGTTTATGAGAAAGGTCACGTTAAGGTGAAAAGAAACCTTGCACAGGTAGAAGTTGAGACTTATGCCCAAGTTGCTTTGTGTACAAAGTGTTTGGTTTGTTGACAAAACAACACCATGGGATGTTGATGCTCTTAGGAGTTTGAAGTATCTTGAAGAGAAACCAAGGGAAGGGAGACATTCCCAGGAATTGTAAACACGATTTAAGTGGCTTACACATTAACTGAACTGGTTAAAGTCCTGGCAGGGAACTATACCAGGCAAAGTCAAATCTATAAAGTAAATGGGAAACATCAAAAGATAGGAGTAATCTTCCCGAGTTGTACGACATTCATTTATACTGTTGAGCATTGCTTTGCTGGAAAGAAACCTGGGGAATGGCGACATTCCTAGGAACTGTGAACACCATCACAGTGGGAGCCATTTTGTTGGAGTTATCCCTTTGTTGAACTTGAACATTTGTGCACATTTCAAGGCTTCGCACCTTAGTTACTTTTAAAATGTGAGGGCTAAGATAGGAATCTAGACACAGGACATCTTATTTCTGGTTATCTTGACAGTGGACAGACCCTTAGTTTTGGGTGAGGTAGGGAAATACCTCTTAGAATAGGGATAGTGAGCCTTTTTCTGTATTTTGAATAAATGTTTATAGTGAAACTGTGAACTCTCTGTCTGGGTCTCATTCCTGGCTCCTCACAGTTCCCTCTGCATGTTGTTCCCTTTCTATGTTCTATTAAACTACCCTTTCACCAATTGCCTCAACCTCATCCATACAAGCATTACTACTTTGGAAAGACACCCTTCCTATGGATATACTCTGATCTCTGTAATGTTTCCTACAAACAGTATTTCTAGTCAAACTGTCTGCCAGACTATCACATAAATACAAATTAAAAAAGCTGTCATTTTTCTCCTATAACCCTGCTGTCCTGCAAACCATTACTCCAATCACTAGCTTGCTATGTATAGGCAAGGTCATGGAGAAAATATGGACAAAACTGCAGGAATACAGTGATTCTCGCAACTTGTTACACGAGCTGCAGTAAGGCTTCTGCCCAACCAAATCAACCTTCCTGTTCATGCAGGAACAAGCCTTTGCCACACTTGGTGAAATCACATCTGGAATGTTTACCTTACTAGACTATATACCCTGCTGTTGACACTGCCAACCCTCATGCTGCTAAATCGGCTTGAATCTGTTGTGAGCTTCAAATATGCGCACTGAAATGGGATTTCCTCCTTCCTGCAAAAGAGTACCACAAATGAAATCTGAAAACATCCTATCCAAGGCATCTCCAAGCATCTTCAGCATTGCCCAAGTCTCCATCCTGCATCCCTGGTGTTTTAACATCTATATGACACTACTCACTGACCTTACCTCTTGCTTTCAAACAAAATGTAAACTCAACATTTAAGGCATTTCCACCTGCCTCTTGTGCATCCAAGACTGGGTGACTGACGATAGTCTTTCTCAGTGCTGTAAAATCGGAAGTCTTGTTGAAATGCCCTTAACAGTTCCTTTCTCTTGGCCACCTACCATATTCCTATTGGCAAACAACCTGGGCATCATCTTTGACAACGTCCTCTCATTCTTAAAATAAATCCAGGCACTAATCACCAGATATTACCAACTCGACTTGCGCAAGCCAATTCTGCCTTTCCTTAACTTATCAAACAACCTGCAAGTCACCAAAGCCACGGTTCTAGCCTGAAATGGGCTTTGTTTGGGAGTCCCCAAAAAACGAGTCATATCAGACATATACTGAATACGGATAACCTGATGATCCTGGGTTTGAAATAGACCGTTTCACCGGGACTCAAAAAGCCCTCCACTTACTCCCCCTAAGCCCTACCAGAGAAGACTGTCAAAGCCTTTCTTTACACATTGTGTCTTCTGGGAAGAAAGATGAACCAAAGTCCTCCCACAAAAATTTAAATACCTATCGGCAAGAAACCTTGTGATGGCCTGCACAATTAATATCACTTCCACTATTTTCAAGAAGAGGAGGTTTGTAGGAAGAACCTTTTCTCAAATTGGGGAAGACCTCTGAAATGACATTCTCCTCCACCTGCAGGGTGAAGAAAATCACCTCGGGTTCAGAAAACCCATGAGTTTTCCTTTTCTAACAGGCCCTCACCAGCTTCTTCAGTTGTACCACATATGTGGCAGCGTTATTTCATCACTCTTTGTCTGGACACTTGGCACCTCAGTTGATGGCAACACCTTGCTCTATTCCACTTTTCCCCAACCCTAAAGGATTGTGAATAATCATGTTATCCCTTCTTCCCCTTTTCCGGCATACCACGTTTGTCTGCTCCACTGGGGCTCCAGGAATCAGTCTGCCGCTGTGGTCTTACAAATCAGTATTTAACAGAGGGAGGCTGTGTATACACGTTCTGCGATTAAGCTTCTGTAGGTATGCATTCAAGCAGACTTTGCTCCTGGGTTTATGTGCAATCTCTTTGGTCACCCCAAAAAATCAGACGACCCAATGGGTTCCATGTGAAAGAATCAACAGTCTTTCCCTTTATCTGGCTGTGCATTCATCAGCACAAGGATATGCCACTTTCTCCATGTACCCTAACCTTATTTTTGGCAGGAGGGATCCCACGACTAGCTCACTACTTACCATAAACCTGCTCTCCGTGCAGCCAATTATAGCTAGCTGCAGCAGCTTATAAAAATTCTATGGCCTTGCTGCCAAATATGCTGGTCCTCCGTGGCCCCACTTTTTGCATGGCTCTTTCCCGAATTGATGCCGTAATGTGTTGTGCTGGCTATGGCCCCAATTCTGCATGCTCCGTGCCTTGCCCTTCACTCCTTCCCCCCACACAATTGTCCATTTGTAGCACCTGAACATTTTTACAGTGCATTTTTTTTTCTTGCCGTAATCTTTTCTGTCCCCTGCCTGGTTTCCGCGGTCACTTTTATTTTCACGCTGCCTATGCCAGTTAAAAAGGTTTTCCGACGTGTCCCTCGTGCAGGCATTATTCTACGTGGCTTTTACTTTGATGTTCTCTCGCTAGGTGTGCTTGAGCCAAGAGTGTAAGGCTGGGAAAGATTGCTTCATCGTCCTCTGCCGAGCCACTTCAGCCAAATCATTTATGAAAAAGGTCTCAAGCTGGTAAAGTAATTCCTTTGTAGTTTCACAACAGCCAGGTGACCTCTTTTTGGGGTTTCCGGTACAGGGTTGGCCCTAGCGCTATCGTGACTCTCCCAGTGTATCCCCATGGGAGCTAAACGGTATATCGAAGTAACATCTGAGGTTCCCTGCTAAAGTTAGTGGGGCTAAAGTTACCAGGGAACATGTCCTGTGCTACGCAGGGTTCTGGCACAGCCAAGCCTCCCCTTTCAGGGTATAAAAAGAGTGCCGGCCACACTGAGGTTCTGCTCTGGGTCTAAATCCACTTGGGCATGAACCAAAGCCCACACAAGTTTCAACCGGCACCGCTGACACTGCTTTCCGTACACACAATGCAGTGTTGTTGTGCTGTAGCAACAGGGCGGCACAAAGTTGTGGAACTTTGCAAGCCCTGGGGATTTGGGAATGTGCTATTCAATTTCCTAAAGGCAAAATGATCTGATCTACTGGGGACGAGATCTTGTGTGCCATCCCCCATCCAGCTCCCATATCTCCCCAACCTCTTTTTCCAGGCGGGTCAGATCCTACATATCCCCCAATAATCGCTGAGCATGGCTCCTAAGTTCAGATTCTTATGACATCTTGGCCGCTCGTATGAAAACATGCATCTCATTCAGGAAGCATTCTAGAAGGTCTCAATAAAGGTGTAAGTGGCTTAGGTTCTGCCACTGGAGCCTAGACTGAATGAAGAATCCCGTCAGCCTTTCTTGAAGATGTACTGTCTTATAATTAGCGGCCTCTGTCATTAAATACCTGGCAGTGCTTGGTGCATCCTTGAATTCAGACAATCGTTCTCCATTGCGAAACTAGTGGTCACACTTCACTAAGTTGTTAGGCCATTGATACCCTCCAGTTATAACGCCTCACAACATTTGGAACGTAAATGTAGTCCTGATGGTGACTTGTCATAAGTCATTTGAACCAATGCCTACTGTTGATATTAACTATTCCTGAAAGGTGGCATTCATGATTGCCATTACCTCAGTGAACTCTAGGTCTTGTTGGCAGAGGAGCTGCCCATCTTTTTTCACCATGACAAAGTGGTTCTACATCCCACTTGTCATTTCTGGGAAAGTGTTATCTGAATTCTGCATTAATCGGAGGATATCCTCAATAGTTTTTTTTTTTTAGTCCCCTTTCCTCCACATGCACACCCACCTACCCCTCTAAAACATGGTTAGCTGTCAGTCATACTATCAGTCATGCACCAAACTCTGCCGTTGTAAAAGGACTGAAGGGCGAGGCCTGGGCGGGACATGGGGAGGCGGGACTAAGGCCACGCCTGCTTGGCCCTCGTGTAAAAATCAAAGGACAAAACTTCTTTGGCTGCTACAAAAAGCGTTCTGGTCCCATGCCATAGAAGAGAATGTCTCAAAAGTATGTAGGCAAGGAGACTCTGGACTAGGTAACTGTAGTCAATGAGTAACATTTCCCTTTTGCCACCATGGAAGCGTGTTTTGTGCAAATTGGAAAATGTTTGGGTGCAATTCCTTCAATTTTTTTATGTTCCACTTTGGCAGGAAAAATCATTTCTGCAGTCCGGTCTCTCAGATTGGCCAATGGCCTTGTATAGAGCACAGACCACCATGCTTGCTCTAACTTCACAGTTCCGCTCACCCCCATGTTTTGCTAAGAGTGCAGTAAAAGTATTAATGTGGTGAAAGATATCCTATTGTGTCTGCTGTAGCTTTTCTCATTTATTTTTACATTTATGAAGCGCACAAAAACCCCTGGGCATCAAGGCGCTGTTACAACCATGTACACACACGGAGAGTCATGAGGGAAGCAAAACATGGTCAGGAGTCTGTTGGCTGCTTAGGTGAACAGCCATGTTTCCAATGCACTTCAGAAGACCCAGTAGTATTCAACTTTTATGTGTGGTGGGAGAGAGTTCCATTGATTGGCTGCCACAGAGGGGAAGCTCGTCCCCCCACTTTTGACACGTTTGAACATAGATTGGACGAGCTGATGAGCATATCTTACTGGTCTGGAAGGTTGGGCTTACATGAATCTTTCAGACAGGTAGGGTGGAACAGCGTTGGGCAGGCATCTGTGTGTGATGGATAACATTTTAAAGATTATTCTTTCCTTGATCGGCAGCCAGTGGACTTTTCTTCAAGCCTCTGAGATGTGCTTGTTTCTGGTGATGGTAACTGGAGCTCGGATGGCATTATTCAGAATACCTGGAGTCTTGATGTTGCGTGAAGAGTTACCAGCAAAGAGAGCCTTACAGTAATCTAACCTAGATCCAATGGTGGCTCTGGCAATGGCGAGGCAGCTATTTTGGGATAAGAAAGGTCTGCAGGCATTAATCGGTTTGCTTGTGTTTGCGGCAGAAGACGCAATGGGATTAGCCTGGCGTGTCAGGGAGAGATTCGGATCAAGGTAGGCGCCCAGTGTCTTCACTGTCGGGGAGACAGGAATTTGAAGGCCATCAATGTTGAAGTTGGAATATTCTGGGCTTAGTTTCATGATTTGAGCTGTTGGCCCTACTATCAGGATCTGTCTTATCATTCAGACAAAAAGGCAATTTGTTGCCATCCATGCTTGGATGTTTAAGTAAATAGTGTTTAGCGAGCGTGAGTATTCATGGAAGTTGACGGATAGAAGAATTTGTGTATCAGCATACATTGTGTATCAGAGTGGTTTGGTGAATGTTGTAGAGTGTCGGGGAAACACAAGAACCTTGGGACACTCCACATGAGATGGGTGCAGGTGGGGCACAGGCTGATTCAGAGAAGGCTCTGATTGATCTGCCAGCCAGGAAGAATGCTACCCAAGACGTGGCTTCTGGCGAGAAGTTTGCAGCAGAGGTGAGGTGGTGACATAGAAATGTGTGGTTGACTATATCAAAGGCGTCGGAGATCCAGTAGGAGCAGGAGGACAGGCTTACCCTCTTCTCAGATTGCGCAAAGTTGGTTCTTTAGGTCCAACAGGGCAGATTTGGTTCTGTCTCCTGGCCGGAAGCCCGACTGGTGTATTCCCAAGATCTGGTGGATTTCCAGATAGTGCTGGATTTGAGTATAGGCCGGCCTGTCTCAGATTTTCAGCAGGAAGGGGACTGTCAAGACGGGCGGTAGTTGCTTGAACGGCCGGTTCAAGCGTGGGTTTTTTGATCAGTGGGAGAACCCAGGCTTTCTTCAAGCTTGTGAGGACTAGGCAAGACGAGAAGGTAGCATTGATAACACTTGTGATAAAGGGGATTAGGGCTTCTGAACAGTCCTTAATGATATGGCCAGAACAAGTGTCACCTTAACACTTGGATGGTTCCAAGCTTTTGAGTATGGTGGCAACATTGTGGAAGTTAAATGCAGTGGGTTTTCGGGGGGTTGGGCAGATAGGAATAGGTGATGAGGAATTTTTAATCAATTAATGTTTTGCCTGAATTTTCTTTTGTAGGGAGTCTACTTTGTCGAGCAAGGCCTTCTTAATGTTTGCACACCAGGTTTCGTCTTTGGTGTTTGATTTGGCGTTGGTACCTCTGTTGTTGTAAGATGTCGTTTTTGCCTCGGAGATAGCTTGTTTGTAAAGCCTGGAGATTGATTTAAACAATGACTTGTAGGCATCTGTTAGGGACTTTTTCCAGGTAGGTTCTGCCTGGCATTTCTTTGCTCTAAGCCCTTGGAGGTTGCTAGTGAACCAGGTATTGAAATGACACACAGGTTTAGACTTAACAAGGTGCTAATGGAGCGACGGTATCTACTGCTGATGTCCGGGTCTTCAGGTAGAGGTCTGCATCCAGGTTCTTTGCGAGGTAGTGGAAGTGATTCGATTGGAATCCCGTCAGCAGTGGAGTGATGCTGTCTTTCGTTAGTTTGTGAAAGCTGCGAGCCCAGCTGGGCGGCAAGGTGTTATGGGCATGTGTGATGGGCAGGGGGAGATGGGAGAGTAAAGGTCGGAACATAGTTGTCAGACCAGGGGCATGGGGTGATAGAATTGATTGCTACCTTACAGTTAAGGTCAGCTAACCAGTTAAGGGTAAGGCCTTTCACATGGGTGGGGGCCTTAATGCAGTGAACAAAGCTTAGGGCGCTGAGCGAGTTGGACAAGGATGCGTCATTGTGGTCAGTGGGGTCGTTCACGCCCAGGTTAAGGTCCTCTAGGAGGATCATTTTGGAGGTAAGGGTGTGTAGGAGGTCTTCCTCACAGGTTGTAGGGGGACCAGGTAGACGATGGACAACAATGAGACAGACACTGTTGGTGAGGTGGTGAGTTTGACTGATAGCATATTGCAGTGCTCTTCCATGTTCATAGTGCATTGCATGATTGTCACTGAGTTTTCGTAGATCAGTGCAACTCCACCTCCTCTGCCGTCACGTCTGTCTGATCTGAAGATTGTAAACCCTGGTTGGATTGCTGAGGACAGGGCTGGGCCTTGGGCAGCACGTAGCCATGATTCAGTGATGGCTAGAAGATCAAGGTCAAGAGTGGTGATAAGGTCATTGATGTCTGGCGAGTGAGCTGGGATGGATCTGTTAATCAGGGCACCCTTGATGGGTAATTTGGGCAGTTTGATGTCACTGTGTGGTGGAGGTGGTAATGGATTCTACGGGTTTGCTGTAAGTTGGTTAATCATTGTGTCGAGTGTAGTGTGGAGTTTGATTTGTACAAGGTGCAGAAGGCCTTCTTTGGCAGAGGGAGACAGTTATACTTCTTGTTTGGGAAGTTGGTGGTTCGATCTGCCAGCCTGGTTTTTATTATTCCAAATTGTGAGGGTATGTTTGGTGGGGGGGCGGGTGCAACAATGTGAGTGCCATAGAAGCAGGTAGAAGACTAGAGACAGTGAGGTGAAAGTTTGGAACTAGAACCAGACAAGTCGGGAAAGACATTGCAACAGAGAGCAATCCTTCAATCATGCTGATTTGTCGTCTGCTCCGTTTCCTTTTATGCACAGATTGTAAAAGTGTGTTATACTCAGTATAATATAGAACATAATGCAGAACTATAATATGTATGTCATTGTTGCTTCTTTCTTGCAGGGCTGATCCATTGTCAAATATGGTTTTATCCTTCACTTGCAAAGAGGATGCCATTGCCTTTGCAGAAAAAAATGGTAGGCAAGTGTTTAAGATGTGCGGTCTTAAAGCAATATTGTTTTTAAGGTTTGAATTCTTTGTATTTGCATACAATTTCGATTGATTTATTGAATATTGAATGAGTATTATGATTTTTATTTATATTCAGATCTCTTTATTAACAGTTTGAGAACCAACATGTCACATACATCTGTGTTTCCGCTTATTAATAATCAGATTAACATTTGATTCTGAAGTAAGACAATACAAGAGAAAAAACACAAAGAAAAATACAAACATGGATGAAAAAATAGACAAACCCTGCATATTAACAGGATGGCGTGTGCGCGGGGTATAACAAGCAGGAAGGCCATGGTGTCTCCCACTCCAGGATGACTATCCCTCCGGATCTCAGGTGGGCGCCAGTAGGACAAGGGCCATTAATGGCCAATGTATATACAGTCGCCTTATGTTCATGCATTGTTAAACCCTCTCGGCTCACTTTTACACTTTAAGACAACACTCCAACAACTGCAAGGATCATAACTGCGAGGGGCACATGTAATCTTTGTTAACTTTAAAGTATTCAAAAAAACAGGCCACTTTGTGAAGAAGGCTGCCCGTCTGTTGTGCACACTATAGATAACCTTCTCCTGTATCAGAAGTGACTAGATACGCAGCCACCAATCGTCAATCATAAGGATTTTATCAGACTTCCAAAATGCTGCTATAGCAGAGCATGCTATCAACAGCATGGACAAGATCATAGACCATGGCCTACGTTGGCACCCAACCCTGTGTTTGTCCCAAAGACCCAGTAGACGGACAGCAGTGTCCACAGACAGAGCTGAGACAGTAATCCTATTGAATAGGCCAACCAGACCAGCCCAAAATCGATTCAACTTTGGGCAGTGCCACCAAATGTCCATATACCTGCCTGTACCCCCACAAACCCTACAGCATAGACCACTATTCCCAGATCCCATGTGTTTCGTACGGTCAGAAGTAGTATCGGCTCTGGATAAAAAACAATATCCTCTCTCGAAGTACTGGATACTAGGGGTAGTCTTATGTAACCCTCTTAAAAGTTTGACCCATTCATTGACCGGTAGGGACTTACCTAAATCTCTTTGCCACACTAGTGCAAACGCTGACAGGCCTTCATTCAGGCCGGAGTTCAAACAGGCCGGAGTTCAAACAGGCATACAACTGCATCACTATACTGCCAGTACCATCGGTAGAGAAATTCACGCTCTCAAAACCTGTCAGCTTTTGGATTTGGGGGGTGCTGGACCCAGTGTCTTAATGCCAGTAGTGGTGTCGCTCGCATTCATCTAAGCCAAAGGTCTCCTTACAAGACACAAAGGCCCTAACCTGCCCCTGACCAAAAAGATGGCCACTAATTCACACCATCCCCGCCTCCACTGATCGAAACCTTTTCCAACATATGATGGCTGAAAATTGAAGTTGAAGTGCACTGTAGTCATCGGGGAGGTGAGGGATGGGAGGCCCAATCTAGCACAGAGACTGTCCCAAATCTGCAGAGTAAGCTTTGTGACAGGGTACTCAGGAATGCTTAAGGGTCTATCTTTCTTCAGGGGCCAGGGCATGTATCTAAAGGTCTGCCAGCCACCTCCTCTTCCAACTGCTTCCACCCCTACTCGAGTATGGATGAATCCTCCCTGTCAGGACTCTACTTTGCCGCTTCATAATACCTTTTAAGATTATGCAGCGCTAATCCCCCTTTTTCCTTGCACCTGTACAAGGTCGAGCTTGATACTCTGTGCATAGCGTGTTGCCATATAAAAGCTAAAATCTCCTGTTTTTTAATAGCTGGGTGTGGGACGTGCACCGTTGGAGCCTGAACAGCATACAGTAATCTGGACATCTTCATTTTAACCGAGGGCACCTCACCACACCAGGATATAGTGTGTGTGCACCATGATCGAAGATTTGCCTGATACTGAGAAGAATGGTGTCTTGTCGAATTAGTACACAGATATTTAATGCTACTTCCGGCCCATCTAAAGGGCATAGTATCACTGAGGCGGGTTACAGTGTTATGGTTCATGTTGACATTCAAGGTCACACATTTCTCTAGGTTGATCTTAAACACCAAGGCATCTTCAAACAGAAGACTGAGAAGTTCCGGAACAGAAGAGTCAGATTTAGTTAAGGTCAAAATAATAGTCAGCCAAGAGGGCGAGCTTATGCATCGTACCCCCATAACACACTCCCTGGATGGATTCGCTCATTCTGATTTTCGTGGAGAGAGGCTCCACCACTAAGCCGAACAATAATGGAGAGCTGGTACAGACCTGCCTGGTGCCTCTAGAAATTTGGAAGCCCCGCAATAGCCATTGATCGAGACCCTAGCTGCGAGGAGCAATTGGAGTGCAAACACCCCTCTGATGAAATTATCTCCCAGATTCACACTGTCCGTCACCGACCTGAGGAATGGCCACTCAACACGGTTGAAGGCCTTCTCTGCGTCAAGCGATAGGACTGTAGTGGGGGTATGGGTTGTGTGAGCAATATCGATCAGGCCGACTACCTTACTCGCATTGTCCGCTCCTTGGTGTCCCATAACAAATCTCTCCCCCCCCCCCCCCCCCTGCTCCGGTCTCACCAGACCCAGTAGCACTGGCTTGCGGTAACATGCAACCATCTATGAACCCTTCAGTTTGAGTGAGACAAGGATGTTCTGTTGCATACAGGTCCTCGTAGTACTTAACAAAGGCTTGAAGCTTCCCTTTCATCGTGTGCATCATATCCCCCATCTCATTGTAGCTGAATAATCTGTCCATCTCTACCCTTCTTATGTTTCCAAGCTAATATTCAACCTGCTTTATTGCCGCTTTCAAAGTAGCATTGCTTTGTCTTCAGCAGCGAAAGCTTGGCTCTAGAGGCATCCAACATATTGATTTGAGAGCGTATGCTTTGGGGCCCGAAACACGCACTGTGTGCCCTTAGCTTTATACACCCTCTCCTTTTCCCTCAGATCTTCTGTTCAGAGAGTCTGCTCTCCTCTACGTTTATTGGCTACCACATCTTTAGAAACTAAAATGCCCCTTATGTAGGTCTTAAAGGCATTCCATCAAGTAGTCTCGGCTACTAGCCCTGGTGGATTGTTCTCAAAGAATGCATCAATCTCCTTTCCTATGTCTTTACGAGTGACTGGATCAATAATGAGGGTTAAGCTTCCACCTTTTCGGCCCACCTTCCAATGGGCTCAATTTCAGGGTCAGTTGCACAAGAGCATGATCAGAGAATCCAATTTCACCTATGCTAACCGGTCCTTACTAACACATAGTCAATCCTAGAATATATGTGATGCACATGTGGAAAAAAGGTGTTATCCCTCTCACCCTGGCATGCCTCCAGGAGTCCACCTGGTCCAACTCTGCCAGCCGATGTAAGAAAAATCCCTCGAGGGTTGCGTTATGCTCTGGCATAAAGCCCTAGACAAATCACAATTTCTATCCAAGGGCAGATTAAGATCTCCAGATATCATTGCATGCCCTGATGGAAACAAACCCAATTCCCTAAGAAAGACACAGCCAACCAATGCTATAGTTATCTGGGAGCGGTTAAGCTGTCCAGAAATGCATAAATATCTCCCTCCCTTCAGTGTTGGAGCCCTCAATTGAAACGGAACCCCTGAGCCCAGCAGTATGGCAACACCCTGCTTATTTTGCTTATAGCTGGAGAAATACTGATGCAGGAAAAATCTGAACTTAAGTCGAGCTTCATCACCTCTTTTCAAGTGGCTCTTCTGAAGGCATGCCAGGTCCACCCGCTGATCCAGCATCCTAGACTAATTGCACTCTCTTCCTCAGGTTATTTAACCCCCTAAAAATATGTGAAAAGTTTGAGCACCATTTATATAAACAGCAGTACACTAGAAAAAGCCAGCCCATAAGTATGCTGATCAGAAAAAACACAAACCTCGAGAGCTCCACCCCCTTCACTCCCCCATGGCAATACCCCCTGTACCACCACTGGCCACCGTAAAATCTGCATCCATACATTGAAAACAAAACCAAAAATGATATCTGTAAACCACTCTTACACCTGGACAGTAGGGCACGCTAAGGCGATTCCACCCATATCCCACAGAACAGTACGGACAGGACTCTGAGGTCTCCGATTGAGACTAGGATGGCATCCACTCACCCAATGTGCATCGCTGCCCCCACCACTGCCTCAAGATGTGCTTGTTGATGGTTGTTGCCGACGGGCGATCTCTGCGAGGTCCGGGAGCACGCCTCCACCTTCTGACTTCAGAGTCATCGCTTAAGGAAGACAATGATGACCCTAGGACATGTACCACTTCCTCAGGGGTTGTGTATCTCAGCTGTTTTTCTTCCCAGGAGAAGAGGAGGTCAAAGGGGAATGTCCACTTTTGTTGGACTTTCAATGACTTTTGCTTTTCCGTGATGAGGTGAAATGCGTGTCCTCTGGGTCCCTCCTCCAGCCAGGCGAACATAGCGGTCGTCGTTATCTGCAGGCCGCCAGTATCTCCAGGCGGGGCAAAGCACACTGGGTCACATGCATTTAGCACACTGAGGAGCACCTCAGTATTGTATTCGGCTCCGCCAGCTCCCCTCGCCGGCTTCTTCCAACGGATGCCTCTCCACAGCCAAGTGTCCCCAAAGACCGTCCTACCAGCCTAGGCTCGGTGTGCACCGAAGGGCTTCCTGGGGGTCACCGTCGCCAATCTGGTATTATTTCAGAGCACACAGGTACCCCGGAGACCACTCTTATCTCGGGTCCTTTCCTGCTCCACATTGTTGAGCTTACAACGCTAGATGTAACCAGGGTTGCCAGAGAGCCGTTAAAGAGCCGCCATTGCGGGTGCTGCCGGCCACGCCCCTAGAGTATTATGATTTAAAGAAAATGATATATTGGTTCAGTCACAACAAGAGCTAATGTATTAGCCCTTTGTGTATATACATGAAAATATGGTGCTATTTGCCTTAAGCGCTATATCAAAGTCCTAAATTGAATACAGGAACATATGTTTGTCCGACCACTTATTCCCCCTCGACCAAGGCCAGACAGCAGCAGTCTGGGGACCTGCGAGGGGCACCACGTTTAGTACACCACATCTTATTGATTCATTCCAGTTTTTAAATGGATCACATACATTCATGCTGGTATTGTGAAATTGAGCAATCACCAGTGTGATTGTTGTGCACCCAACACACCCTGTGTGCGCTTTCTTACTGGTGTCGGTGGGTCTAATCCGTTCCATATTTTTCCTTTCCTGATTAACAAGGCATGGTGCTCATGGCATTTTTATCTACATTTCTTTTTTGTGCTTTTTATAGTGAACATTCTTTCTCATTTGAACTTGTTTTTCATTGGCTTTTCTCCATTGATGATTTGATCATCATAATTTGCGGAAAGGTAGAGCATATTTAAGATCATCAATGTTAATAACTTTTCTCAGAATTCCATGCATTAAATGGATGTTTAGGATCTCCATATTAAAATGTTTAAAATGGCATGGTCACCTCCAGTTAATTGGAAACCAGCTGCTTTGAATTGCCTTGTATAAAAGAAGGGAGCACCTACTGACTGTGGAACATTCTCTTTGGAAGTTGCCATTAGTGAGGAGAAGGAACTGTTCTCTAGTTTCTGAATATAAAACACAAAATGCCCATATCTATTGGTCGCCCAGAGGATTTGACGCTTACTTGTTTGAATAATAATACAATGGTCTTTTAAGGAGCATTCCCAATGGACCCAGAAGTGCTCAACAAAGATGAGAAGGATTCGTTTTGCTTTATTATCATCTATAGTTATATTGCCACTCAAGTACATCTTAGTTTATATGTTTGAAGTTTGGAATGCAAGTACATCATTATAATGCTTGTAAGAGGGTTTCATTAAAAGCATACTGTTTGAATGTTTTAGTGATGAGCATTCAGTGGGTACTTTGGTAAACCTAATGCAGCATATAGGTACTTTGAATGTAAGTTGGTTGGCCAAAGGTAACCAGTGAGCAAATGGATCGGCTTGATATGTTCACTTATGTTAAGTCTAAGCAGCGTTGATTTCTTGAGATTCCAAGATAAACCCCATTCCCATAGTGTAAATGAGCTGTAATATGGACCTGTAATAAAGGACCTGGAGTGAAAAAGCAAGAGCTTGCCAATGAAATGGTTTGGGTAGGCGCTGCTAGTTTAGAGACAATGCAACTACACTTTGAGTGGCAACTGTTCAGGGCAATGTAACAACCCAGCCCAAAACAAGATCTGCTCAACTATGTATTCCTTCTTGTGGATGACGGGAAACTCCAGTTAAATGGCCTGTACATATGACAACCTGACTTCAACTCCGAAGTTAAGAAACAAACTGTAACAATATTGTCTTCAGGGGAAATACTCTGTTGACTGTATTGTTGCTGTTTTAATATATTATTAGACAATGTGCCTGGCGTTATCTCCCTAGCAAATATAAACCATGCAGGATCAAATTGGAATCACATATTCAAAATAAACAGCCCCTTTAAATCATCAGGTACATTTATTTTCAGAATAATAGCTTAATAATCACATATGCTCTTTTGAAATGGTCAATGCAATATTCACAATGACATTGTGTAATGTTGCATTTTAAAATGCCTGGAATCTGATGTTTTTCTCTGAGCATTAGCAACAAAGATATATAATTGTTCCTAGCACAACAAAACTTGCTTGAATCTGATAATGTCTGAAAGTCAACCTTTTCCCACTTGTACAGAGGCATTTGTTATTACTGTATCATTTATGAATAGTTGTGGATGATTTCAGATATTTCTTTTTAAAAAGTTATATTCTTGCTGACACACTTCATATTTAGCTTTAATGAAGCCAAAGTGAAAGCAAACTGGGATGGGAATCTTTGTTGATTACAAATTTTTAGTTTGGGGTAAATATACTAATCAGCTTACTTACAGAGAATGCCTCTATTCTGGTTATTCGCTTCCTGCACTGGCAGACTTTGTCTGCACTTGTCCTGGTTTCTGGTGGAGCATAAGCCTCCACAGATGCTGAGCTTCTCTGCGAGGTAGCTTGTGCAAACTTGAAGACGGCGTCTTTGTAGATGCTGCAGGATTTGAAGGTGATAAGTTCTTTGTACAGGAGCCAGTGCAGTTCGATGTGCTTTGGGGTGTTGTGGTGGAATGTGTGGGGGGGGGTCTTATGATTCATGCTGCAGCATGTAGGACATATCTCGGGTACTAGAGTAGTTGCCGAAAGAACTACGAGGAGGGCAATGTCACCATCCAGGTGCGAGAGTGCCAGGGCCCGGACAGCAGATCTGAATTTTGCTGATGAAGGGCTTGCTTTTCAGCAAAATGGAAAACGGTGTCTTCCTTGATATGTGCTCCTTAAAGGCTAGTTGTCTGTCGGTGTATAATCCAAGAAACTTGGCACAGGTGATTAGATGGGATGTAAAGCCATCAATGTTCATAGCGGAGAGCCAGGTCTGGATGTCGGGGTGTTTGAAACTGTTCGTCAGCAGTAGGAATTGGGTCTTGTAGGGGCTGAACTTCAGATAAGCATTGGACACCCAGGACTGGATCAATATGAGGCAGCCCTTGAGCCAATGGAAGTCTTTGAAGGTGATTGATGGCCTGAACATCTTTCTCTTGACCTCACAGTAGCATTTTACACAGTGTAGACCACCAAGCTCTCGCAGACATTCTGCATCGCTGCATGGGGATCAGCAAGATCGTTCAAAGTTGATTCAAATCATATCTTGCTAATCGACACCAGTTTTTAAAAATGGATTCCTCCACATCACCAACTCTACCCATCACCTGGGTGGAAGGACATGGGAGAGGGTGTCTGTAGGTGAGAGACAGTATTTCCCCCTTTCCTTAATGAACCTCTCATCCCTGAAGCTTTTATAGGGTCATGTCATCAGACTCTGGTTACCTCCTCTCAGGCTAACAAATGGAAACACCCTTGTTATATATATATAAGGACTGAAAAGAGACAACCCGAAGGACATCTCTCCTATGTGGATCAGGTAAAACTCCCTCAGAACTCTTGATTCCCCAACTCCTCAAATATATAACTCAGAAAGTAAACAAATAAGAGGAATCCCCCATATAACCCAGTCCCCACCCCTCGCGTGCTCACACACTCTCTCGCTCTCTCGCTCTCGCTCTCTCGCTCTCGCTCTCTCGCTCTCTCTCTCTCGCTCTCTCTCTCACTCTCTCTCACTCTCTCTCACTCTCTCACTCTCATTCTCACTCTCACACTCACTCTCTCACACACTCTCTCACTCACTCTCTCACACTCTCACACTCTCTCTCACACTCTCTCACTCACATGTACCCCTTTAAAACTGGGAGAAGGAAAAGGCACCTAGGAGCAATACACACTTCTATTCAGTTTCACCACTGTATTACCTTTATTACTAGGAAGAGGTATGAAGGATCAGGCCTGTCCTTCTAATTGGCAGAGTGAGGATCAGGCAAACAACCAGCACCTGCCGCCTATTGAGAGGTCACAGGTGCTTAAAAGCAGACCCACACCGCACTGCAGAGCCGTCCTGCCTGGAGAGAAGGTTGCTGATGTATGGCGAGGAGCAGGCATGAACCAGACCGGCAAAGAGGATGCTGTGTATGCCCAGGGGAGGAAGAAGGTGCTGCAACCTGAGAGAGCCACAAGAGGCCTGTATTGTGTTCCCAGCTGGAGCTGGGGTACATGGAGAACTCCCAATTGCCGCAGGACGCAGCCTGAAGGTCCTCGAGTGCTGCTCTCTGTAACTCCCGACAAAGACCAGCGCCAGAATGCCTGACAGATGAGAGCAGATCTGGTGAGTACGAGGGAGAAGGTACTGATATCAGGGTGCTCGGGGGGAAGGGTGGTGGGGGGGGGGGCGAATGCAAGACAGTAAATGTTGCCTGCGCGAGCAAGAGGTGGGTAACAAGAGGGTTTGGAACCCAGGTGAAGCCAAAAGAGTTGTGCATAAATTACCGAATGATTGTGAAGAAATAATGAGGCATGGGAAAAGAGGCCAAGTGTTGGGAAAAATACAACGGCTAATATTGAATACTGAACTAAAGTAAAGATATGGAAATTTAATAAAGTGCTATGTTGAAAGAAGTGAAAATAGTTGCAAACATTATGAAACAAAGTGAAAGTTGGTATAAACAATTTTGAAATAAAAGAAAGCAATTGTGATAAACACATTGTGTACTCAGAAGAGTAAGCTTGAATGCAAGTTGTGGCAATGCCAAAAGACTGCCAATATACCAAGGGTGAAACGCAAATTGTGGCAAAGCCGAAAAGACTGCCAATATGCCAAAGCTGAAAGCAAGTTGTGGCAAAGCCAAAACGACTGCCAATATACCAAGGGTGAAATGCAAATTGTGGCAAAGCCGAAAAGATTGCAGAAAGAAGCCACAGCAAATGTCAAGTGTCGACACTGGTGCGAAGTGGAAAACCAGTGTTTTTATGTTTGTTGTTTGTTTATTTATTTCTATAGCGCTCCGGACCCGGGAGTATGAGGGCGCTTAGTACAAGTTACAGGCACAGTGCATAGAAAAGAGCTTTGTAGGAGAGGCAGAGGGATTTTAGATCGATTTTATGTTGGATGGTGAGCCATTTGCATGTGGTTCTGGTGGCAAGAAGGAGCATCACAAAGTGTCAAGGGTTATCGCTTGCATGACCTGTAATGGGTGGATTGTGTGGTTCCGACAACTGCGCCTAGACCGATTAGCCCAATCTGGGAAAGAGCCCAGGACTGTGTGATATAAGTGCTGAAGTAAAGAAGAAGCATGTATGAAACAAGTAAAAGGAATGCCAGTGGAAATTGTGCAATACTGGTGCATCTCAAGAGACCTGATCCTTTTTTGGAACTGTGTTGGTTTTAGGGAGGGAACCCTGAGATTACCCTGGAAATGTAAAGTACTTTGGGACGAAATCTGAGGGATCGTTCTGAATTGTGTTACGCTTGGGGAAGGGAACGCTTAGCTTTCCTTTGTGAAACTATTTGAATTTGGGGAAGGGAAAGCTGAACCAAACTCAAGCTGGAAGAAGCTCAGAACTTTTTCTTTTGAACTTTGTTTCTTTTTGTGCTGACATCCCCACACATTGTACATCTTTAGTTGTGAGGGTAAGCATGTGTCTTGGACACACAGACTTTTAAGTTGAACCTACTGACACAGACTATCCTTGGTTTCTTTAGGTCAAGAAATCCCACCTTACCGTAGGGCCTTAATCCATCTTGACGTTTGAAATAAAAATCATTTTCATCAAGAAAGTGAATCTGTTGTCCGTCTTACCTCATGATGCCTTCACATTACCATCCAGCTCAACCCCTCCAAAATGGAATTCCTACTGCTGACCAACACCGAACACCTGGACATCCTGACCTAGCTCTCTGCTATGCACCTCAATGGTTTCACACCCTATCTGGCCACCTGTGTCAAGTCCCTTGAGTTTGACATCGACAGATGTACTGTTTCAGGCAGCACAAAGCAAGGAAGACATAGATGGCTTGTGATCAACTTTCTCTCCTGATTCAATCACATCACCTGACCCTCATTGAAATGCACTGCCACATGCTGCAAGCCTGTATCTTCAAATCCTACTGCATCATCTACACGGCTGTCGCCCTGAATTCCCCAACCTGCCTCACTGGGAAACTCCGCATCTGTGGAGGCCTACGAGGACATGTGCAGACTTTAACTCTGCCGATGCAGCAAGGAAAACAACTGAAAACTAGCCTTCTCTGTCTGCTGCCCAAGATTCTGGAACCTCCTCTGCATCAAAATTAGACTTGCCCCCCTGCTTCCACAGTAGCTTAAGACACTCCTCTTCAATAATGCCTAGGTGCAAACATCATACACTTCTTCACCATACCTCAGACTGGGTGATCTGATCCCAAATGTTTCTTCCCCTGGTACTTGTAAACCATTGCTAACAATTGCCCTCAATCCCCTGTTAGATCCCTGCTCCCTAGTTTCTCTACTCCCTAACTGTGTTCTTCCCCCTTTGATTGTGAAGCACTCTCTTGTCATGTTGCATCACTTAATCACAATGTGGATAAATGCTGTAATCAGTGGAGAATTGCCCCTTCCAGATAGCAGCCGCCTTGATCATCAATGTCCTTAATAAAATGGTGGATTTCCGGTTCCGGCTTGCTTCGGACTCACAGCACCGGGAATACTTACGAGCGGGGCTGCGGCCTGACTCGTTGCATATAAACACTTGTGGTGAGTGTCACCGACGCTAGTTCCCGTTCCTTGTGTTATTCCGCTTTTGAAGTTGTCGTTCTGTTGCCTTTCGCGCCTGAACGGTTTCCAGTCTTGACGTGCTGTTCTTTGCCCTGTTCCTAACTTTCTTACCTGCTACCACCTGCTTGACACTTGTCTTCCTTTTGACTTCCTGTATTCGCTGACCCAGTGCTGCTTGACATCCCGACCTCCTCCTGGACTATGTGGCAAGTGAAATAGTAGCTGGGTCTTCCTGAAGGGTTTTTCCTTTGGGGTTTTCCCTATTTTGGCTCCCCTCCCCAAGGTCTCTTGCCCTTCGGTGTATATAGTCTGTCACACCTAAAATAATCAACAACCAATCTGTTACTAAACATATAAAAGAAACTGAGTGTCATTTCTTTTCAAATTACACGTGCAAAGAAATCTGTAAACGGATTGGCCTAATGGAAATGTGCGCAGTATGAAGTTTGAGAGCGGATTGGTTCATAGACACAGATATAACCTAAATATACTCCAGACAACCTTACACTTTCTCGTTGCTTTGGAGACCAATTCAGATAGTCACAATGCAAACCTTGATGGTTCAGTTTGTCCGAAGAGCACTATTTCCTACCCAAACCATTTCCTTGTGCTTTCTCCCTTTGCTGTACTGTTTTCTGTTTGATAGTCATTTTTGTTTTTTTTTTTAATTCCCTTTTTAAGGATATTTTTCCTTTTTGCTTTAAAAAAAGTTTTTGATTTAGAATTTTGATTTTATTTTTTTTTTTTTTTTTTTTTTCTGGATACACTTCATCCTGAGGCACCCTCTAACGATTAAGGGATTGACTTTGTCATCGCCCCTGAAGACGTGGAGGAAGACGGCGTTGAATGAATAGAGCAGACAGCTCCTCCCATGAAGTACCGCCGTAGGTGTTTTACACCTTCCCTGTCCTGTCAGTATTTCAAGATCCTCAAACACACTCCACTTTCTGACGTTGAAAAGGCACAGTACGCAGGAGAGGATACTCTACTGTTCCTGCGCAGAGCTTGGACACCACAGTATTAGTCAACCACGTCAGCATGTGAACGAACATTTCAGGAGCAGGTTCCGACATCGGGCAATCCGGCTTGGTTGAAATGCTCTTCAACCCACTGCAAGACCTGCAACGCCGCAGATGAAGCAGAACCACCACCAAATGCATCATCCTCTGGTCCCATCAACTTCATCTGCCAATAATGGGAGTGTCTCCTATGCCGTCCCTGCTTTGGATCCTCCACGCCAACACAGGTCTGCAGAGGGGTGGCATTTTCACCTGCAGAAAGTGCCATCTGCCGATAGGACTGAATGCAACCAGTTTTGAGGCATTGAGGATGCCTGGGTGGCGCATGGGCGCAATTGCCAGATTATTTTCTTTTTGTATCTTTTTACCGGACTATTAATATTAAATAAAACTTGTCAGGAATAAATTCTAATTTCCACTTGTCTCTCCTACATCCGCTCCCCCTCCCTCACATTCCCCCTTAACCCCACAAGGTATTTTCACAACCACCATAAAAGTGTAAAAGTGGCCTGATTCCAAGAAGGCAGCCGACTGAGGAGGCCGTAAGAGCTGAGCTCCGTCCTGGGCCCGCTGCATACAGCATGCCCGTGCCTAAATGGAGCGCAATCCTGATGAATACGAGTGGAGGGGAATGTGAGACTGTCCCCTAAACCCCCCTTAATAGAAACAGCGAAACCACTGAATAGTCACTGCTAATTGGAGCCGCCGACCGTAGCAGTTATTTTGGCTTGGTCCAACGCCATACGGCAGCACCGCCGAAGGAGGTCTGTCTGCACAACCCCCGCACGGAATAATGAAGGAGGAGAACGTGAAACCGCGGTGGGCACAGCCACTTAATCGGACTGCATTGGTGATAGCACTGACCGGGACCCGTGGCAGGGAGTGCAGGGAGACCACCGGGTCGCACGAAGCATTGCAAAAAAGGAGGGAGGAAGATAAGAACCTCCTAATGAGACACAGTGATTTGGGCATAGGAGCAGGCCTCAGCACAGAGTGACAAGGGGAGAATCAAACAAAGATGGGAAAAGATAGCTCTTAGCAAGAGGACTTGGACGAGTGCCTTAAAGACCTCGAGGGAAGGATTATTGCTACCTTTCAGGACCAATTTACATACTTGAAGGAAGACCTTAAAAAACTCTCTGGAAAAGGTTAAGGATGCCTTGAGCCTAGGAGCCAGAGAGGAAACCAATGAGCAGGCTCTAACGGATGGCAGAAGCCGTCAAACAGAATGGCCAACTGCTGGAGCACCGTGACGCAGAACCTGAAACTCCAGGTAGAGGACCTGGAAAATGGATCAAGACGGTCTAATATCTGCATTAAAGGGAGATTATCCAAGATAAAGACCTGCAAGATACGATCCAACAGCGCTTTGGGGATCTACTATTGGAAACTGCTCCATGTGCCATGGGGATTGACGGGGTGGGCCCTAAGAGGGCTGAACCGGGTGCAAGGCCTAGAGATGTCCTGATTGCCATGACCTCGTATGGACACAGAGTGCACTGAGAGCGGCGCAGACATAGAACAAAATCACTATGTGGATTGATCGTTCAGCTATTCCAGGACTTGGCGCTGAAGACTCTACAATAACGTAGAGCCATGGGTTTGGTGGTAAGGGTGTTAAATGCGAATCAGATCAAATATACATGGACTTTTCCCCTTTGGTTTGATCTTCACAATTGACGAGAAGCAACATCGAATAAGAACTCTTGGAAGAAGAGGATAACCTCCCTCCTCCCCCAGCAAGGAAACAGTGGGAATGGCCTAGGGTGCCCAGTAGTCGGGTGGCAGCGGAACACACTTGGAAGGTGAGTCGGCTATTGCTAATGGCGCACCATGATGATGCTGTCATACCGAAAAAGTAATCACATAGCCCGAATGATATGAATAGTATGTTGGCCAGAAGCAAATCGCATCATGTGACAAACATTGCAAACTGTAAAACCTGAATGTGACCGTAGGGAGTCAGTTTTGTAAATGCCAGCCATTTCCTTTTTCTGTAACGCTTTGCAAATATATTCTATGCTTCAAATCCACACACGGTGCGAGGCCACAGCTTGAACTCTAAAATGCTAACGTAGACAGTAATGTAGAGCCATGCAGAAATACATTGTTTTCCCCTCACTCGGGCCTTGAAGCTGTGCAAGAGCCGCGCCTATTCAGTAGTCCAGGTGCCGGTTTGTCCTGCAAGTGCTGTTGTAAAAGGCAGTTAAAAATATAAATTCTATGCAACTAGCGGTGCTCCTTCACGAAGGATGGTATTTTCTGTGCCTCAGAACTGTCTGACCCTTAGCTCATGAGCCGCAGCAAACAGATAACATTGGATGGAATGTCTCTCTGCTAAGAACAAGATAGCCTCCCTGTGCCAGTGCCCCATGTTCCTCATAACAGAAAACTGTCTCTGCAACCTTTGCTAGAATAACTAATGTTTAGACTAAATGAAGACTTGTCATAGCTGTCAATTACCGAACCTTAGCCTGCATGGCATGTATAAGGGCGGGTCGAATAGCATTAGCAAATGATTGTGTGTACATATTTATATATATATATATCTGCTTGAGCGATGTACGTGCTCTCTCGCATCTCAGTGTCTGGGAACACACGTTGAGACCCAGTCGGCCGACTGAGATATTTTAATAAAACCAGACTTGTTTGGAAATCGACCCTCAAGACTGACGTGTCATTGAGTATATGGTTATTGTGCCTTTATTCCATATATGGACTAACCAAGATGGCACCCGAATAGGGACCCTCTCTGTGATGCTCCATCGCATATGTTGAAGGCAAGGACGAGTCCAGGACGAAGCTGTCGGATCGGGATCAAAAGGTGTTCGGGGCGCCCCTGCATAAGTGATTAGAGATTCCTCCGCAGATCTGTACACAGCCGATCCCTGATCAACGAGCAGAGGCCAGAGAGCATCGAGGCGCGGGTCCTGGGAGCGAGGCAAATTGTGCCAGACACATGGTCGTGACGATTCTTGGTTGCGCCTGTATACGGGCGAATTGCATCCTGAGAGATGAATTGATTGATCAGGTGAGTCGTGCCCCGATTCTTAAACGTCCTGATATTGGTTGAATATTGCACTTGCAAGTACCAACGCCCAGGGTAAGAAAAGGGTAAGAGTTAACCATACCTGGGAAATTGTCTTCCTGTTTAGTGAGATTTTTTTACTGCAGTAGCCAATCTTTGGAAAATGGCCAGGCCGTGCCATTCGAGGGGTCGCCGACACACTATGTACATTAAATACAGAATAGGGGCAATAGTGTTCAATGCGGTGTGGCATAGGCAGACCAGACGTGTATCAGACCTTCAGTGGCCGAATGATGGGAGCTTTGAACTAGCGCGTATAGAACATTTAGAATCTGTTTTGCTACGGAAAAAGGCCAGACCTGCAGCGTTCTACGTTGTAAGGGACAGGAGAAAGCAAGCAAATCAATGCTTTAAAAGTAGAGAGAAACACGCACGTAGACCTAAATCAAACGCAGAGAAGGCGCTAGAGCATTATCAGCAGAAGCAGACAGAAACCATTAGGAACATGTATAGGGCCTTTCAATTAGACATACAGAAAATATATCCTTCACAAGAGTTGCATACATCAGACGAACTGATAAAGTACTAAATAAGCGAAGAAATAAACATCCAAGCACTGATCCAGTTGCACTGCCTCATTATGTACCTCCTGTTGCTATTCCCATGATTCCATCTGCACCTGCAGTAGCTGTCCCATCTGCGCCTGTGACATCATTTCCTCCATCTCCTTCAGAGCATGAGTTAAACGCTCTAGCTGGCAGTTCTGCATCAAAGGGGCCTGAAAGAGAAAGTATTAGACTGACTCGTAGTACGAGTAGCAAGGGACGGAAAGACTAACTGAAACAGTGGGCTGAGACGTATATTGATGATGGCGCTGAAGTAGCTGTGCAAAGTTCCATATCTGATCATAGAGGCCTTGGTGAACAGCAGGTATTGTTAGAATGTATGGGAGATTACCTTGTTAAAATATGGAGTGATTTAACTAATATATGGTACCACAAGAGTTGCGTGATTTGATTGTCCTTTCCAATTTGCAAAATAATGCGGCGAAAATACGAGAACATGTAGGGCGAATATTTGTGTTTAAGCGAGAACTTGATCGGTTGCATAAAGAGATAATGAGTAAAGGTGAACCGCATATGTCATATGTTCAGAAATAGTTTCTTCCGCTGTTGAAACATGTTAGTGAAGAGATGCGAATTTGTACACGTGATGCGCTTAGATGGATTACGTATGCCGCCATTTCCCCGATGGAAGTGCATGATACGTTTAGTCAGTATACACCAGAAATGCAGAAGAAGGTGCTACAGGTTATGGTGGAGTATTTACAGGATGAATGTATGAAGAAAAAGGTGTTGTCCTGCTGATTTAATGACGATTTATAAAAGAGCATTTTCGCCTGACACTGGAACGACTGCTTTTTCTCTTGATTTGGCTTTGTTGCTTAATAGACTAATCCCCTACTTTGCAATTACCCATGAGGGAGGTGCCTCCCACGTTTGTCCCGAAAGTAGAAGTTGCTGCTGATGGAGCGACTCCAGCGCGAACGATAGAAGCACATTATATCGCACAGTTTGTACATGTTACCTTTTCTAGGCAAGAAGTGAATACTATAAAGCAGACGGTCCCGGACGTTCGGAAAAATCTGGTGGGGTTCTATAAGGAATTTGAATCAGTTTTAAATTCATCTGTTTTTCCACTGAGTGACATTGCTTTATTGTTCCCTGTGATTCTTTAGCGGACATATGGAAGCAGATTAGAAGTATAAATGATGCGCCGATGTTAGGCGATACATGGGAAACTTTGATTAGAGTTGATAGTGAGCGAAAGGCTGGGGAAAAGCCTCTGCAAGTAATTTTGACTTTGCCTTCGCGGATAGTAGAGAAATTGAAAACTTTAGTGCCTGAGAAGAGTTTGGGATAAATTGACTGCTTGCTTACAAGGCAAATCGGAAGGAGCAACAGATTATTTTCACCGGTTTGAAGATGTATTTGCAGATTTTAGTGGTCAAGATCTAAGTACCGAACCTGGGAAGAGAATATTTGTTGATAAGTTTGTGCGAGGACTGTTACCGAAAATTCAGACATTAATAGTGACATCTGAAATTGCATGGCAAGCAAAATCACAAAGCAAAGCATTACATATGGCCCAATATTATAAGAACCAAGTAAATTCAGAAAAGGATAAGGAAATAAGGGAGAAAGTAGATTTGAAAACCAAGAGTGTTATTACAACAGGTAACCAACAATAATAGAGGTGGTGGGAACGCACCATCTAGAGTCCAATTTGCATTATCATCCAACATGCAAGAGGATCCAATAGGTATAAATCAATGTGCCTATTGTAGACAAGAAGGCCATTGGCGAGCACAGTGCCTGCTATTACAGAATAGAAATGGGACTATTTCGAGAAGACCGTTTAGAGGTCGTCCAGGAATAGCAGGTCAGAATAGAAATCAGGTAAAGCAACAATTGCAGGATAATCTGATTAATCAGAATCAACAACGGAACACCATGAATGGTGGAAATGTTTTTGATAATCCCTCCAATGTATATTTCTCTGGAGACTTTACATCTGATGATGTACTGTTCCCCTTGGACAGCCCGAAACAGGGGTTGGAAACAGCGCCTATTCCCGTTGACCAGAAAGGGCCCTACATAGAAAGGAAGGTTGGGAATAGGGAGCACATTTTTCTAGTGGACACAGGTGCACAAAAATGTTTGATCAACCATCAGCGGGTTCCAAATATACCACTGTCGGGGCATAGAAATGTCTCAGTAGGGTTCTCAGGTACACCAGTCATTAGTCCAGTTTCACAAACAGTGCCAATCACACTAGGTCCATTACTGAATTTTGCCCGTTTATTTTGATGACAAATTGTGGCGAAAAATTGTTGGGATTGAATCTATTGAAGAAATTTAATGCAGTGATTTATTGTTCTCCTGATGGAGTGTACTTGACGATTTTGCCACAACAAACTCCCGTATCGCAATTTGTATCCATGCCATTACCGACTGAATTGAGTGAAGTGCCGGCTTGTATATGGGCAGTGAACGATATTGATGTTGGATGTTTGAAAGTAGAACCAGTAAACATTTTTTTGAAGGAAGGAATTACATTACTGTGTATTCCGCAATACAAAATTTCGAGTGAGGGGGAAAGAGCGTTGAAATATATTGTGACAGACTTAATTGCTAGAAACGTAATTGAAGAGATTTCTGGTAGTATTTGCAACAGCATGATTCTTCCAGTTTACAAGAAAGGAGGTAATGATATTCCTTACCGTTTTATAATCGATTTACGTGCGGTTAACAAAGTAGTTGATCCCCAATTCCCGTTAGTCCCCGATGTAACCACGATTTTGACTGATTCCAGCTTCCGCATCACACTTCAGTGTGATCGACTTGAAGAACGCGTTCTTTAGTATTCCCGTACATTTAGAGAGTAGATATTTGTTTGCTTTTACATTAGGAGGGCGCTCATTCACATTCACACATTCCACAAGGTTACACTGAGAGTCCAAGTATTTACAGTAGAGCATTGAAGGAATAACTGGACATGCTTGAATTGCCGCCAGGGTGTATATTGTTACAGTATATGGATCTGCTTATAGCAGCAGACTCGGAACATTTGTAAAGAGAGCACTGTCGCTTTGTTGACACATTTAGTGGCACACGGTCACAAGGCATCATTGAAGAAATTCCAGTATTGTCGACAGGCGGTGGCCTATTTGGGATACCTCCTATTGAAGGAGGGCAGAAGATTGACACCAGAATGCATAGAAAGCATCTCTGATATGCCTATTCCAAACATGCAGAAGGAAGTCAGGGCTTTAATTGGCATGGCTTCATATTGTAGGCAGTGGTTGCAAATTTTTCAATGATTGTGAAACCCATAGTGGCATTGACAAGGAAGGATGTTACCTTTGCCATGGAACATGGAGTGTCGAAAAGCTTTTGACCTGCTCAGAGCTGCGTTATGCTCAGCTGCGGTTTTGGGCACGCCAAATTATGAAAGTGTTTTATGTTATTTGTACATGAAAATGATGGATGTGCTTTGGCGGTCTTGACTCAGGAGCACGGGGGCAGAAATAGACCATGCGGTTATTTTTCTTCCACGTTGGATCCTGTTGCATGTGCTTTACCACGTTGCTTGCGAGCTGTTGCTACAGCGTCATGGTACCCCATTCAGTAGACTTTCTTCTAAATAGAACGCAAATGCAACATTTCACATCCGCCCAACTAATAAGGTATGAAATTATCCTATTTGCACCCCATATTCAAATTAAGAGATGTTGCGCTTTACATCCGTCGAGTTATTGGCCCCTCCCAGTGGTGAAAAAGGGAGTGAAAAACAATTATCATATGATTGCTTAATTACTACTGAGCAAGAGACAAAAGGAAGAATTGATTTAACTGATACTCCTCTGAAGGAGCCAGATGGAGAACTGTTTTGTGACGGCTCTTCTTTTAAATTACTGAATGGCACATCAACTGCTGCTTATGCCATTACTACACTGAAAACTATTGTAGAGAGCAAACAAATCCCATATGACTCAGCACAAGCTGCGGACATAATAGTGTTAACCAGGCCATGTGAAATTTCTACAAACCTTAGTGTAAACATATACACTGACAGCCAATATGCTTTTGCGGTGGTCCACAATTTTGGCCGATTATGGTCTGAAAGCGGCTTCCTGACGTAACATAGAACGAAGATTCAACATGGCACTTTGATAGTGAGAATGTTGTTAGCACTTGCGCTTTCCAAGCGATTAGCAATAATGAAATGCAGCGCAAATAAAAAAATAAAGTGTAATGTAGGAAAGGGAAACGCATATGCAGACCAAATCGCGAAACAAACTGCCACAGATTTGCACACACAAATGTATGCCAAAGCAGCAGAAAAAGTGTCCTGCATGATCGAGGATGGAATTGAGACAGCTAAAGAGATACAAACAGAAGCCACGCCAGATGAAATAAAACAATGGTCCGAGGGTCCAGCAGAATTAGATCCCGAGGGTTGTTGGGTGGAAAAAGAAAATAATAGACGGATGTTGTCAAATGCATATGTTATGGCAATGGTTACCATAGTCCAACACATATATGCGGGCAAAACATTTCTCCACACCTTCATTCTGTATGGTACAATACCAACATTAAGAAAACTACAGAGAGATTGGTTCAGAATTGCATGACTTGTTTACAACATAACATTGGGAAAGGAACAGTGACACCAGTAGGAAGTTTTGGTCTTCCCTCTATGCCTTTTGAGGTCATCCATTTTTGAATTCATAGAAATGGAAAGATGCCATATGTCCTCGTAGTGGTCTGTGCATTTAGCAAATGGGTGGATGCCTATCCCCTGAAAGATTGTTCAGCCATGCCAACAGCGAAATCCATGTTAAGAGTACTTTCCCAGATTTGGGTTACCCCGTGTCATACGGTCAGACAATGGTCCGCACTTATAGCGGCTGTGATATTACAGATTTGTTCAGGCCTCCAAATCGATAAGCGATTCCATTTAGCTAGACACCCGATGAGTGCCGGTTTGGTAGAACACCAAAACAGTATCTTGAAGAATAAACTGGCAAAAATATGAGCCAAAAGTAATTTTCAATGGCCCGATGCATTACCACTATCTTTACTATGTATGCGCACGTCTGTGCAGACAAGGACTGGTCTCTCCCCATATTAAATAATTATGGGGAGACCAGCCAATGTCTGGAATGTGCCGCATCCAAAGAGATTGAAGGATGTTGAATACCCATTGCTCACTGACTATTGTAGACAGTTGACTCAAAACTTGCGTTTGATTCATCAGCAGGTGCAGGAGGCTCTTCCTGTCAGATATACGGGCCCAGGGCATTGTCTGCAACCGGGAAGGGTGGGAAGGGACCATACCAGGTGCTACTGGACACGCAGACTGCAGTCCGAGTGAATGGTCGAAAGCATTGGATCCACGCAACACACACACAAAGAATCCAGTTTCCTTTGCTACATGAGAAGGAGCTCGATAGTCCCGACGTCGAAAGTGACAACCGTGATTGATCAAAAAAACACTGCTGAATTTCAGCTATAATTCCTTCCTGAGCCCGAGAAGGGGCCTGGGGAGATTGCAACGAAAATTGAAACATCAGTGTTACCTCAACATTGTTCGACTGCTGCCTCATCATCACGGATTGCACCACCGATTGGCACTGATTTTGCATCTGCTGCAAATGACAGTGCATTGTTCATCGATCACACTGTACCTGGAGCTGTAAGGTACAATCTGCGTTCACGAAATCGGAAGTAATCGGCAGCTTTTGTGTCGCCTTTGTTTCTAGCTCATGGACAGAGCTGGGAACGGAGGCCTAGGGAAAGGGAGCGTATGAGCTGTATCGGCTGAGAGCTCTGACACGCGGTTTCCCGGTGCTGTTATTGAAAGTGAAGGTCTTTGCAACCTAGCGTGAACAAGCGGGGGCAAAAGGTACCGACACTATAAAATTGATATTGATACTTGCTCCTGCCTTTTTGGAGCTGTCAAGGTAAACACCAGCTTGCTACCATCTTAAGCAGGCTGAGCTGAACTTGTTTGAACTTAGCTGACGTGTGTTGCCGTGGAGAACTTTTCCGACGGACGCTGAGAAACGTTTCCTGAAATAAGCTTCATAGATCATGCCTATATTTGCTCCTGCTGCCGCCTGCACTGATACTGCCATTGATAGACATATAGACATTGACATTAAATCTACCCCAAGAAAGACTTGGTCTACAAAGACTAACCTGCTCCTTATCATCATATCTGTCTGTATTGTATTTATATTGGTCCCAATGTTTTGGTACTTGGAAACTATGCAGCCCATGAACACTACTGCCAACTGTCAATGCTCCCACTATGAGTGCCCCAGCTCATGTGCTTTCTTACACTCTTCCTTCGAGATGTGAAACACAGAAAAGGTTATGATAATAATAATACTTTATTACTGATTATGAATACGACCCATGCAATCTTGAATAGATCCAATTGCTGGGTATGTTTGCATTTACCCAAGCACGGGGAATGAGGAATGGGTTGGTATATACTTCCTCTACCACTTAATACTGCCGGTTATGCATCATTAAGAGCTCGATTCTTTGGAAGATGGAATGATAGTGTCAATGGAAACTTTGATGGAACAAACATAAATGAATACGAAAGATTGGTATTAACACCGCTGGGTTGTTCAGTGTTTACAAATAAGAGCAAAATGAACACTGCATCGACCAGTCCCATAGATAGACTCTCTAGGTCTTACCAATTCCTAATTACTTTCGAAATGGCTCCGGTTGGTAACAAAGATGCCATGCCCCCCTCCTATACTATTAATCATAATCCACATTCTGTTCCATTTTGCTTACGTAAAAAAGGTTCCCGCCCGGTGGGAACATTTACCAGATGCATGAATACTGCTGTACTTGAGCACAAAGAGAAACCATTATATATTGGAGGTTCTGTCTATTTTGTGTGTGGAGACCAAGCTTATCCATGGTTACCTAGACACTGGGAAGGTACCTGTTATTTAGGGATACTTTTATTTATTAATAATATGCTTATAACTTTACAAAGTTTTGCATATCAATCATGTACAATCTAAAATCCATCATACATAATATACATATTAATCTTAAAACACATAAATTCCATTTGATAGCTCATTTAAAATGTCTGAAATAGTCACATAAAATTTCATCAGATAAAATATCAAATTCATGTCATGCCCTTCCATCAAACTCTGCCATATGTCTAAAATGTTACATTTATACATATTATCATATTTCATAAAATGAGAATTGCGTATGCCAATCAGACTTTCACATTCACATAATATGTGGTAAGCAGTTTCAAGTGTGTTTTATCCCAGATAATCAGGGAATAGGACATTACATATATTACATTTTAACTTCAGATACCACCTGATGGTATTAGAATCTGGATAAGCATTCTGATAAGAGGGTTTCTTTTCTCTAGCTATTAAGTATTCAAGATAACATCTACTGTTTGATTTAGTAGCCAAATTGACTATTCTTTGGTCACAATCAAGTTCATCTATCATCATTTTCATTTTTCTTTTTACTTGTCTGATACTCATGAGTAGCCAACTAAACGTATCATTCGAAGGGATTGTGTCTTCTGACGTATTCCTCATCTTTGATAATTTGTCTCCAGCTTGCTGGCTTCGGAAATAAATTTCAGCAGAGGGCGCAGCGCATTGACGTCCGTCGAGTTGATGTCCCTCGACAGCCACCATATCGGCGCCGACGTCACCATGCCCATAAATAGCCACGTGCAGCGTCCGTTGTTCAGTTCCGTTTTTCCGCGCTTCGTGGGGCCTCGGAATATCGTTGCTCAGTTCTTCAGTCAAATGTACTTCATTATTCCTTGTGAATACCGACTCGTACTCGATGGGTTCCTCATCTGAAGCGACGACTCCACGGTCCGGCTTCAAAAAATTTCGAGACTGTGGAAAGAAAATGTCGTTGACGGATCCTCACAGGATCTGTTTGTGGTGTCTGGGAGTCGAGCACCATTGTTCGGAGTGCGAGGACTGCATGTCCATGACGGCGAAAGCCTTGAAGGAACGTAAGGGGAAGCTCAAGAGAGGTAAGGCAGTCAAAACTTCTTCAAAAGTTTCCTCGGCGGAGTCGAGACATTCGTCTCCTCGCGATCACAAAAGACATTCTCGTTCTAGGTCTCGAAGCAGTTCCCATCACTCTTCGAGATCTATGCATTAGAAAAAAGAGGCGTCGGAGATCCCCTTCCTTGTCTTCTTCTTCCGTTTCCCCAAAAAGGGTCTCCTGCCACACAAAACATAGCTCTCAGGCTGAGTGGGAGGAATTGAGGAAAAGATGCTTAGCGTCTTCGAGAAAGCGACCTCGACCCCCTCGAAGACTGCTGAGGGTGATACCCTGGGTGAAAGACCCGAAAAATCAAAACGCAGCGAGTCGCAGCACCTGGCGAAAGAAGCTACTCGAGAGCATCACAAACCCTCGAGTAAAGGCAAGATCGCGTTTTCGACGCCGTCGTCGAAGATCCCTCCAACGCATAGATCTGCATCTTCGGCGCCATTATCGAAGGGTTCTTCGATGCACAGGACAGTCGATTCGACGACGCCGACAAAGGACCAACCCACGGCCACCTCACAGCCAATGGCTATACCCAGAGCCTCTATCACGAGAATGTCGTCGACAACCAAGTAGAATTCCGATACTCTCGAGTTCCTCGAGGCCTCTACCAACTTTCTCGACGCCTTTTTCGATGGCTTCGAAGCCTTTAACGTCCGCATCGACAACGTCAATGTTTTCTCTGCCAATTATGACGAATTTTGCCCCTTCTGCTCCAGAAATGGGATTTATACCATTTCCAAGATCTGATCATGCCAGAGCCCTAGCATCTATTTATGAGGAAGGGGAGAATTCGGATCAGGAGAGACCTTTTGAGTTGCAGGGATCTGCAACTCCTGTACCAGAGGAATTTACCTCTGGGGAAGGTAGGTTTAAGGATCTCCAAGAATCCTTACATGAAGCAAGTGGGCTGGACACTTCCCCAGAAGTGTAATTTGCCAAACCAGACCCAGGGGGACATGCTGAAAACCCCTTATAGAACCTTTATGGCAAGGATAATAGTTTATGGGGTGGTCTACACCTTCACCTGCTTTTCAGCAAGACGACCTCACAGATATTTTGGTTAAAGGTCCACAGAAGGATCCTGTGGTGCCATTTCATGTGGCACTGCAAAGGAAAATATTGGCAAACTGGGAAACCCCTGAGGTTAACCCGGCGGTTAACAAAAAAATATCAGCCAAGTATAGTGTGTCTACTGCTGACCCTGAATATATATCCAAACACCCAACTCCGGAGAGTCTGGTTGTTCAGGCAGCAACTTCTTCAGGTAGTAAATCGGCTTACCCTACTGTTCCACAGGACAGGGATGACAAGAGATATGATTCTATGGCCAAAAAAGTCTTCCCTGCATGTAGCATGGCGTTGAAATCCATCAATGCTACTTGTATGCTCGCAAGGTTCAGCCACACACTTTGGGAGTGTGCTTCATCAGCGGCTGACTGCCTCCCGGAGGGAGAAGAAAGGGAAGCGTTTCTCAACATCATTAAGGATGGTAAGGACGCAATGTGCGAATCTCCTCAGACTGGCATCGATTCTGCTGACAGCATCAGCAGGGCCATGGCGGCAAGTACAACAACCAGGAGATTTGCTTGGTTGTGAAAGTCTGGTTTTGCTCCAGGTGTGAAAAGCAGACTCTTGAAAATGCCCTTTGATGGCTCTTCTTTATTTGGTAAGAAGGCAGATGACAGTTTAGAAAATCTTCAAACATCAAAGGCAGCTGCAAAATACCTGGGAGCTGCAATCCGTCAGACACCATATCGCCCCTCAGGAACCTCTTGGAGAGGTAAGTCCTTTCGCTTCTATTCCGCATTCGGAAGAGGCAGAGGACAGCCGGTTCAAAGGGGTCCGAAAAAATTCACCCGAGGTGGACGGGGTAAAAATACAAAAGCTGCAGCAGGTGCCTCTTTACCCTCGGCACCAGCCGCCTCCAAACCGCTCTGAGGACTCTCCTCACAAGACACCAGTAGGGGGCAGGTTAGCTCAACATCTGACCGAATGGCAGGCTATTACGTCAGATGCTTGGGCATTGGAGACAGTTGCCCAGGATTACTGCCTGCCTTTTCTACGCATCCCTCAGAGTCATCCACCGGGGAACAGCTCTCTGAAAGTTCCAGAGCAGCTCCTCTTGCAGGAAATTGTAGACCTGCTAGAGAAAGGTACATACAACCGGTACCCGTAGCAGAGGGGGAACAAGGGCTGGTACTCCCCCCCCCCCCCCCCCCCCCACCCACCCCCCTACTTTCTCATCCCGAAGAAAGACAGAGGACTGAGACCTATCTTGGACTTACGAGAATTGAACAAGTTCCTCAGGAAGGACAAATTCAAGATGGTAACTCTCTCTCAGATCCTTCAGGCCCTCCAGCTCCAGGACTGGCTGGTATCTCTGGACCTCCAGGATGCTTATTTCCATGTGCCAATCCATCTCAAACACAGGAAATACCTGAGGTTCGCAATTGGCGGCTCTCATTATCAATTTCGAGTTCTGCCATTTGGGCTGACCTCCGCCCCGAGGGTCTTCAAGTTAATGTCGGTAGTGGCAGCAAGTCTAAGGAAGGGAGGGATTCACGTCCACCCCTACCTGGACGATTGGCTGAACAGGGCTGTATCTTCGGAACAAGCTCAGATCCAGCTAGATTATGTCTGCCACTTCCTTCACAAACTGGGCTTCTCCTTCAATTTAAAGAAGTCACAGATGATACCATCACAGAGGCTCCAGTTCATTGGAGCGGTCCTGGACACTTCTCTAGGAAAAGCCTTGCCACCAGAAGTGAGGGCTCAAGATATTCTGCAAGTTTCAAAATGCCCAACATCTCCCAGCCTTCGACTTCTTGAGGTTGCTAGGCCTCATGGCATCCTGCATCTTCCTTGTGCCAGAGGCTCGCCTGAGAATGAGATCGCTCCAGTGGGCACGAAGAACCCAGTGGTCGCAGTTCTCAGGAAAGATGACAGATCTCCTTCGGATTCCGGACAAGGTAGCCGGAGACCTTCAATGGTGGGCTTATCGAGAGAACATTTTGAAAGGAGAACTGTTTTGGCAACCATGGCCGGAGATAACAGTAGTCACGGACGCCTCACTCACGGGGTGGGGAGCCCATGCCAACGACTTGACCATCAGCGGTCGTTGGTCTCCATCAGAGTCCAGACTACACATCAACCTTTTGGAGCTGAGAGCGATCAGACTAGCGCTGAAAGCTTTCCTACCATCAGTACAGGGAAGAAATGTCCTGATAATGACGGACATCACAGTGGCCATGCACTACCTCAACAAAAGAGGAGGCGTGGGATTACTGCCACTGTGCAGAGAGGTAATGCAGCTCTGGTTTTGGGCAATTCAAGAAGGAATCGCTCTATCGGCAGTTCACCTAGCCGGAGAGAAGAACTTCGGACGCTCTGAGCAGGCAGGGCACAGTCTCCCACAAGTGGGAACTAGCTCAGGAAGTCCTTCAGGAGATCTTAGCCCTTTGGGCAACCCCTCAAGTGGATCTGGTCGCCACCAGTACCAACAGGAAGTGCGATCTGTTTTGTTCAAGGGAATTTCCCCCGAGAGGAGCTCTAGGAGACGCGTTCGTAGTGGACTGGGAGTTTCCACTCCTGTACGCATTTCCACCAGTCCCTGTCATTTCTGAAATGATCAGGAGGTTGAGAAGATTCCGGAGGGCCATGATCCTAATTGCCCCAGACTGGGCCAGGAGAACGTGGTACCCGGACCTTCTGGACATGTCCATCTGCCCTCCAATTCGCCTTCCACTCAAGGAGAATCTTCTCGCACAGAAGGGAGGTCAGGTTCTCCATCCAGACATCGGAACCCTCAACCTTCGCGCTTGGCTTCTGAAAGGTTGAGATACAAGGATTGGGACCTCCCTGATGACGTTATGGAGGTGTTGCTTTCGGCCAGAAGGCCAGCAACAAAGTCTTTATACCGCTGCCGTTGGAACAAATTTTGCAGCTGGTGTAGAGAAGAGAAATCGACCCATTTTCATGTGGTACACCAACGGTGTTATCCTTTCTACTCTATTTGGCAAATTCAGGCCTTCAAGTTGGCACTATCAAGGGCTATCTCGCAGCGCTATTGATCTTCAAGCGCACTGCAGAGGAGCCATCATATTTCAAATTACCCTTAGTAGTACCATTTCTAAAGGGATTAACTAATGGCTATCCTCCAAGACCATTCCAAGTTCCCTTCTGGGACTTAAATTTAGTCTTAAATTTCCTGATGGGTACTCCTTTTGAACCACTCCACTCTTGTTCGATAAGATTTCTCACCCTTAAAACTGTCTCATTAGTGGCACTAACATCTGCAAGAAGGGTGAGCGAATTACAAGCTCTATCTTGTAAACCCCCTCATACAATTTTTCCTAAAGACAAAGTTCTCCTACAGGTGAAGCCTAATTTCCTCCCAAAGGTGGTTTCTGAATTCCACATCACCCAGAAAATTACATTACCTTCATTCTTTCCTCCTCCCCATCCGGGGAAAGAGGAAGAAAGGCTACACAGGCTGGACCCAAGGCCGGCTTTAAGCTTTTACATCAGCAGACTTGCTAGGATTAGGCAAGCAGACCAACTATTCGTAGGTTACTCAGGGCACAAATTGGGACAACAGATAACAAAACAGACCATTTCCGCATGGATTATTTTGGCCATTCTGGAATGTTACAAACTAGCAGGGAAAGAGCCTCCTCAAAATCTTAGGGCTCATACAACTAGGGGTATCGCAGCCTCTTCGGCCCTCCAAAGAGGGGTTACGGTTCGAGATATATGTGCGGCTGCCACATGGTCGTCCGCACATACCTTCAAGATTTTACAACCTGGATTCCTCCTCTAGTCAAGGGACTAGGTTTGGAAAAGCAGTATTACATTCTGTTCATTCCTAAAAGGAAACAGGGCGTTTTTACTCCCACCTCCAATTACACAACACTGCTATGGGAGTCTATCATAGATAAGGAATACGTCGGAGGACACAATCCCTTCGAAGAACAAGTTACTTCTTACCTGGTAACATTCTTTCGATGGGATGTTCCTCCGGCGTATTCCTCATCACCCCTCCCATCCATCCCCGCAGTAATACTTCCCTTGTGGTTGCAGCTTACGCTCCTTCAAGGTCAATAACCAATTCAGGCATGACTTATCTTATGCTACAAAACGGAACTGAGCAACGGACGCTGCGCGTGGCTATTTATGGGCATGGTGACGTCGGCGCCGATACGGTGGCTGTCGAGGGACATCAACTCGACGGACGTCGATACGCAGCGCCCTCTGCTGAAAAAAATGTTCCGAGGCCAGCAAGCTGGAGACGAATTATCAAAGATAAGGAATACGTCGGAGGAACATCCCATCGAAAGACCGTTACCAGGTAAGAAGTAACTTGTTCTTCTTTATCCATTTAAGATATTCCATTCTCCATCTATATAATGTAGAAAATGCAGCATCGTTCTCTCTGCATCTAAATTGTTCCATTAGTTTTACTGCGAAAGTGTCATTGAGTCTAGTCAATTTGACATATAGCATAACAGGCATTAATTGGATGCGGCTATAGACACTGTTCATATTGCATTCAAGTAATATGTACTGATAGGGTACATTTTTAGGCATCCTCAGTAAAAAAAAAAAAAGTTTGCTTCAAATTTCTTAATTTTATTTTTAAAATAACATCCCCAGATTACAGCTCCATATACCAAGCTTGCTACTATTTTTGTAGAGTACAGTTTTATCACAGTACTTATGGAGATATTCCCTTGCACTCAATAAATTTACTTAACGCCATCGTAGCAATCATGCACTTCCTCTTGGTTTCATTCCAATGAGTTTTCCATTTGAGTTTGATACCCAAATATTTGTATTTATTTACGACTTCAATCTTTCTCTTATCTATCTGCCATATTGGGTTTTTATTTCTCTTCATCATTCTATACTCAAACATCATTATTTTAGTCTTATCAATGTTAATGATTAGATCATTGGCTTCTGCAAAACTTTCAAGTTCATTGAGTTTTGCTTGTAATCCTTTTGGAGTATAATCTATTAGCAGGAGATCATCGGCATAGCCAAGCCATCCTAGCCTCGCCGCACCCAATTTAATGTCATTAGTTACATTAATTGGGCTTGTTTTTCTCAAGAAATCCGCTAAATATAGATTAATCAATGTCGCCGCTAAAGTACAGCCTTGTGTAACCCCATGTGTGGTGGATATAGCTTCAGACAATTTTCCTCCTAGTTCTACGCGCACTCTAACAGAAGTATCCTGATATAATAGTTGTATCATGTGTAGCAAGGCGTGCGGAATCCCCCATTTTACCAATTTATTCCATAGTTTTGTACGAGATACTGTATCAAATGCTGCAGAAAAATCTATATAGGCAACATATATAGGCAGTTTGCAAATCTTCCAAGAGTATTCTACTGCACTAACTAAAATAGATATATTGTGAGATGTGGAAGACTTTGCTCTAAATCCAGACTGATTGTCGGGAAGTATCGCACTGTTTGATATCCATTGATTTAGCTTGTTTAGCAGTATTTTTGCAAATATTTTTGCAGTGATATCAAGCATCGCTAACATTCTGGAATTTCCCGGGTCTTTACATGGACCTTTCTTATATATAGGTAGTATTATACTCTTTCCATGAATCAGGAACTTTACCAAATTTACCAATCCATCGAAATAGAATATACTTCTGAAATAACAAAAATATCCAGATCTCGGCCATGATGAGACGATACTGCTGGGAAAAGCTTTGGGGATATAGCAAAATCGTTTATACCTTTTTGGGGACAGGCAATAAACTCATAGAATATAAGGAAACCGTCCAGGGTGTTAGAGAAAACAATAAATGGAACCACTGACATACTTTACAATATGATACTGGAACAAAAACTAATCAGACTAGTTGCACTGCAGAATAGAATGGTTCTTGACATTATTTTGGCCGACTGGAGGTGTAATCAAATTAGTGGGGTCAGCGTTCTTGTATTTGTGACTCCTCCCCTACAATATTTGAAGCAATTAAGAAATTACATCTTCTAAGTTCTGAAAATACATCTCCCCACAGGTAGCTGGAATCTAAACATAAGTTCATGGTTCTGGGAACTGTTACGATCCTGGGGATGGAAACGTATTGCAATTCTGGTTGATATTCGGTATCCTCATATTCTGCTGTTGCATACAATGCTTGCCACCCATTTGCTCATAATTACAAATTAATGTGTACAGACAATTAGTACAATCATTGTGAAGCCTACTTCTTGTATGATAAATGATGGTCCGAAACATGAAAATGAAATAATTAAAGAATTTATGGCAATCAATATTTCTGATGATAGCGACCTAGGTAGCTCAGAAAGTGACACCTGGTCTGATGATGGAAGCGCTGTTGTAAAAGGCAGTTAAACATGAATGATATGCACCTAGGATGGTATTGTCTGTGCCTCAGAACTGTCTGACCCTTAGCTCATGAGCCGCAGCAAACAGATAACGTTGTATGGAATGTGTCTCTGCTAAGAACAAGATATCCTCCTGGGCCAGTGCCCCATGTTCCTCATAACAGAAAACTGTCTCTTCAACCTTTGCTAGAATAACTAATGTTTAGACTAAATGAAGACTTGTCATAACTGTCAATTACCGAACCCTAGCCTGCATGACATGTATAAGGGTGGGTCGAATAGCATTAGCAAATGATGATGTATTATGTGTATGTATGTATATATATATGTATATATATATATTTCTGAGGCTTGTTGAATCTGTTTAGATCACATGCTGTGCATAGGCCGACATCTAGTGGAAGCAGCAGAGTATTAGTTTGTTTTTCGAAACTTGAAAATGGGTGTTGACACAGGGCATGCCAGTAATACTATCCCTAGTGTGACGTCCACTGTACCCATGATCCCTCACGCGTCTAGGGATTGTTTTTTTCCTCCATACTGGTCGGAAGCATTCTGCGGAGTTCCCTGGCCTTAGCCATACTTTTGCTAAAATATTGTTATATTTCCCCATTTCTCCACCCCAACGTCGAGTCACCGAACATCCACACTCGACGCCGGCACGGAGAAAGAATCGACCGTCGACAGCTGCACGACGGATTTGGCCCTCGGAAGGCCTGTGGCCTCGGCCCTGCAAGTAGGGAGAGTGGGGGGTGAACATACTCTACACTCTCTTGGTATATAGGTACATTCTTATATATTCCTACACTTATTAGCCCGCTGCCACAAGGTGCGTATGGAGGGTACCCCTTTCCAATTTTGCCCCAAGTGCAACCGCAAGTACCCTTGTGTTGACATGCACGCCATGTGCAATCTCTGCTTACCGAGGGACCACCCCGAGGCTAACTGCAGAGCGTGTAGTAGGTTCAAACCGAAGACACTCAAGGACCGTTCGATCAAGCATTGGGCTCACCACGCCAGGCGTCAAGAGGCCATGGCAGCGGAGGGCGCCTTCAGCGATGGCAGCGACACCGTGCTTTCGGACGGCGTGGGCAACGTGGCATCAATTGACAGCCAAGCACAAGTCCCTGACCTCGGAAGGTCGTCCGGCAGGGCGGCTATGGGAAAGACCCCTGGCGACACAAGCGCTACCCACAGCACTTCCACAAAACACATGAAGTCCAACCGAGACTCGAAGTGCACGCCGAGTACTCGGAAAGAGGCACATACAGAACGGTCCGATTCGGTGTCCTCGATCTAGATCGTCGCATGACTCCAGGCAACCATCCACTGTTGCCAGAAGTGCCTCGCTCCCCAAGGTAACGGAGGTTCGATCGTCAGAAGACGAAACCGACCTCTATCCCCAGTCGGCACTCCAGGAGTCGGCGTCAACAGGCCACGCTACGGCTGCTCCCAAGCCCCAACCTCCACTATACAGAGATAGGGACACTACCCCCGAATCTCGGCGCCAGGCGTCGAAAGACTCCGGAGGGGCGCAAAAACAGGGTAAACCCTATTCCACACAGGGGGAAGGTGAAAAACAACAGAGGAAGCAGTCTCAGCCTACTTCCACGCCTCAAAAACTTTCTACCCCACTTAAACAGATGGACAAGTCTCGTTCTTCTGTTATCCCAAAGACCCCGGTTCAAACCAGTAGGTCTAGTCTAGATAAGACAGGGAAAGGCCTTCAAGAAAGAATCATTCCCAGTTCAAGAGAGTTGGCCTACTGATGACATAGACAGTCATGTCAAGGACGTCATCCATCATTGGCAGATTTCTATGCCAAAAACCCTGAACACTTTCTCTCTTTTACCCCCGACGGGTCAACTCCCTCAGGCTCTAAGGATCCTATACCCCCAAGTAAGAAGTCCTGGGTTGAAGCTCCTACTCGGACCATTTCAGTATACAGCCCTATTCTCAATATCGGGGAGATCCATCCCTTTATGAGGATCCAGATTTGGGCATGTTGGAAGAACAAACTGGAACAGGCTACTATGGGGATGACGAGGACCAAGAGGAGGAGGAGGACAACCCAGAAACCTACAGGCTAAATTCTCTGGTAGATAAAGAACCCCCGGTTACCGACTCCTCTGTTGATAACAGCCTCTTTTGAATGAAGTGCTGTCCAGAGCTGCAGAACACTTCCACATTGACACACAGGGTGTTCAGGAAGAGAGGGATTTTGCCGTGGAGTTAGTGGGAGAAAGGAGACCTGTTGCCCAGGCCATCCCTATCCTTAAGTCTATACAAAGGAGGATAGACCCTTCCCTTGTTAATCCCTATCTCACTAGGGCGGTAAACCCCAGAGTTGAGAAGCTTTTCAGGGCAGCCCAAACAGACCCACAGTACATAAGAGGGCATCTGAAACCGGACTCCCTGGTAGTTACTAACACCCGTAAGAGGGTGGAAACACCCTTGTCATCGTCGGAAGCTCCTCCCGACAAGGAGAGCAAGAAGATTTATGGCTTGGGCAGGAAAGTAGCCTCCACTTCCGCCTACCAGGCAAAGTTTGCCAACTCCACCACCCTGCTGGCGAGTTACAACTGCCACCAGTGGGAAGAAGTCGCGGCACTCATAGATTCCACCTCAGAACCCTTAAAAAGCCAATTGGCACGAGTTTCGGCGGAAGGAAGAGCCGTGTCCGGTTGCATATTAAAAGCAACCTTTGATGCCGTGTATAACGCTGGCAGATTGATAGCAGAAGGTACTGTTATCAAAAGGCATGCTTGGTTGCGACAGTCTGGGTTCAAAGCCGAAACCCAGGCTTCATTGATAGACAAACCGGTGGAGCCAGATTTATTTTTTGGAAAGGCGGTCGAGGACGCGCTGAAAAATGCCAAGGACGAGTATGAGATACTCAAATCCCTAGGCCAACTAACCAATAAACCCCCTAACCAGAAAGGGAATGACAATTTTCGTCGCCCACGCGGACAAAATTCCCAGAGAGGGTCTAACTATTCCCAGGGGCAGGGTACACACTGGAACAACAGCCAGCAGTCTACCCAGGGTTATGGCAGGGGTAATAAGAGAGGGTGTGGTAAGGGTAGAGGCAGCCCCAGTAGAGGTGGCAGCACGCCTCCACCAAAAGTGACGTTCCATTCAGGGTCCCTTCTCACACATCCCCAGTAGGGGGACGCATTTCCAACTTCACCCAGGCTTGGGAAGGGATCACTTCAGACAGATGGGTGCTGTCCACAGTCTCCGCAGGATACTGCATAGAACTGCTAGAGCGTCCCCAAAACCACCCTCCACGACAAAGAATACATTCTTTGGACCACCAGAAGATCCTCCTCAAGGAGATTGTCAATCTTCTAGCAAAGGACGTGATAGAACTCATCCCGGGAGACCAGGTAAACAAGGGTATTTATTCAACGTACTTCCTTATGCCAAAAAAAGATTTGACAATGCGCCCAGTATTGGATTTACGGCTTGCAAACAAGTATGTCAAGCCACAAAAATGTAATCCCCCTCATAAAAAAGGGGATTGCATGGCAACATTGGACATGAAAGATGCCTATTTTCATATTTCTATGTTCCCAGCGCACAGAAAGTACTTGCGCTTCAAGGTGGACAGTCGGCACTACCAGTTCAAGGTACTGCTCTTCGGGATAGCCTCGGCTCCAAGGGTATTCACCAAGTTACTGGCGGTGGCGGCAGCACACCTACGCAGGGAGGCAATCCCGGTGTACCCTTACCTGGACGACTGGCTCATCACGGGGGAGACCCCAGTCATTTGCAGAACAAACATTCAAAGGACGATCGACCTCCTCTTCGAATTAGGCTTCTCAATAAACGAGAAGAAGTCAAGTCTGGTGCCAAGCACCTCCAAACAGTTCCTAGGAGCTATCCTAGACGCGCAAGAGGGGTTGACCTTTCCATCAGAGGAAAGAATTCGGAATATACTGCTGCAAATTCTGCAATATCAGGCCGGTCGCCAGATAACGGTACGCAAAGCAATGCATTTGCTAGGGATGATGGCGTCATGTATTTACCTGGTCCCCCACATGCGCCTGCGCATGCGTCCCATGCAGGAATGGTTGGCGAAACAGTGGTCTCAGGCAAGTGGTCAGTGGGACGATCAAGTGGTCGTTTCACCATCACTGGTACAAAGCCTTCACTGGTGGACAAGGGAAAACCCTTTTACGATCCCGAGATACAGGCGGTAGTCACAACCGATGCATGCCTGACAGGGTGGGGAGCTCACCTCCTCCACCACACAGCTCAGGGCCTCTGGTCTCACTCAGTGGCCAAGAATCACATCAACCTGCTAGAGCTTCTGTCAGTATTCAGAGCGCTTCAAGCGTTCGAGCCATACCTGCTGAACCTGTCAGTGCAGATCCAGACAGACAGAACTACAGCCATGTTTTACATAAACAAGCAGGGAGGGACTCGTTCGCCAAATCTGTCCAAGCTTGCCCTGAAAATTTGGATATGGGCACTCAGTCGGAAGATCTTCCTGTCATCTCAACATGTTCCAGGGGATCGAAATTCTCTGGCAGGCGCTTTGAGCAGAGATCCCCTCCCAGAGGAACACGAATGGTGTCTACACAGAGAAATCGTAGAAGATATCTTCTCTCAGTGGGGTTTCCCCACTATAGACCTATTCGCCACAAGCGAAAACAGACAGTGCCCAGGATTTGCATCCAGGTTCCCCCAGCCAGACTCCCAGGGGGAACGCCCTGTGGTTGAACTGGTCAGGGATGTTTGCGTACGCTTTTCCACCAACACCTCATCAGGAAGGTGGTCAACAAGATGAACAGAGAGTCAATGACGCTCGTCCTAGTTGCTCCCATGTGGGCGAGACAACCGTGGTTTCCACACCTACGCAGACTAGCGGTGTGCAAACCCATCAGACACCTGGGGTAGTACAACCTACTGTCCCAGCACCAAGGTCAAACAGTGCATCGTCAACCCAACTCAATGAACCTAGCAGCATGGCTCCTGAGATCATAGAGTTCGGACATCTCAGAGGTGTATGGACATCCTAAAGGAATCTAGGAAGCCAAACACGAGGCACTGCTACTTTGACAAATGGAAGCAAGAGCGCTCACGTTACCAGCAAGGACTCGACGGGCAAGGACTCGACGAGCAAAGGCTCGACGTTACATAGCGCGACGGCGACCGATCCCTCGGAAGAAAGAATGATCGCCGAAAGCCTCGCGCGCATAGCATCTATGGACGGCCAAACCGCGCACAAGGCCAAAGATACGCCGAAAGCGCCGGAAAACAGATCAGGCCAGTTCCCAACGCCGACTGAAGGCCCTAGCCAGCAAGAAGGCTACTCAGAAGGCGAAGGCTCTCTTTCTTCGACGTTATGGGACAGAACCAGACAATTACAGGAGGAATAAACTCCTTTCTCTTTCCCAGACCGTCCGGGCCGACCTCAGTGGACCTTTGAAAGGTTCCAGACCTGTATGGACAAACTAGACCGGTTCATGTCCATCCCAGAAGACAGGGCACCCAAGAGACCAAGGGAGGCACCCCTGGAGAGTCCAAGGGCTAAATACCAGAAGTTTTATAACCCCATACAGGAGGACATATACTCTTACAATCCCACTGAGGAAGACACCTTCTTCCAGGAGGAAGTTGAGTTCACCTATGTTGAGGACCAACAAGAAGAGGAAGGTTTTCACGAGGAAACTAACCTATGTGAGGAGGGATTCCAGGAAGACACAGGCGAGGGCGACCCAAATCCCTGGCAGTCACCGGCTAGGTCGACTGACACAGGCAGTAGCAGTATAGTCATCAGGTCTACTGAAACTACACCAGTCAGGAACCCTTCGCCTGTCGATGATCAACCCACCTTCAATGCACTGCTGAAGAAGGCAGCAGCACATGTCGAAATTGAAACTGGGGAGGTCACGCCAGACATCGATTTTGTGGATAGGATTATCAAAGAAAAACCCCCCACTAGCCAGATTATACCCATCCTCGCCTCAGTTAAGAGACGTATTGCACCTTCTCTGCATTATTGAGAGGGGTCAATCCGAGGATTGAGAAACTGTTCTCTCCCTCTCAATCAGACCCATTATATATTAAGGGTCACTCAATCCCGGACTCCCTGGTTGTGACCAACACCAGGAAAAGGGCAGGAGTCCCACTATCTACTAGCGAGGCACCCCCAGATAAAGAGGGGAAGAAGCTGTATGCCCTAGCCAAGAGAATCACCACCTCTGCAGCATTCCCTACCAGAATCGCCAATAATAATACCCTATTGGCAAGCTATGCCGATGCTCAATGGGCTAAGCTCAAACAGGACATCGAAGAAGTTCCCGAACCCCTAAGGACTCGTTTACTGGCTACAGTTAACGAGGGCTCTCTGGTCAATCAAAGCATCGTCAAGAATACCCTCGATGCAGCAGAGACGGCTGGCTGCACTTTGGTACAAGGAATTTTACTGAAGCGTCACGTCTGGCTTCGCAATTCCGGATTTAAGGCGGAAACACAAGCGTCCCTTATTAATAAACCCATAAAGGAGTCCAACCTCTTTGGGAGAGCAGTGGATGACGCGCTGGATGACGCGCTGGAGAAGGATTTGATACAATAAAGACCTTAGGCCAAATTTCAAAACCCCCTAACAGGCGGGGATTTGGTAATAAGCGCTTTTTTCGTGGACAAAGCCAGCAACAAAACCACCAACAACAACAGTATTCTGCCAGCAACTACCAGGGTAATAGCGGCCAGTACAATCAGAGGGGTCAACGCTGTGGCAAGGGAAGAGGCTGGGGTTCCACCCCCAGATGCTCCCAAGCCAACAACACCACCAAGTGACGCGAAAATTTGCGTCCCCTCCCATGCAACGCCGGTTGGGGGCCGGTTAACATCCTTTCTTCCAGCATGGGAGGGAATAACATCAGACCGCTGGGTACTTTCCACCGTAGCCCGCGGCTACTGTATAGAGTTCAACAGTTCCCCAACATACAGACCCCCGAGGGGACGCCGCATGACACCAGAACACCTCGCCATCCTTCTCCAAGAAGTGGACCAACTGCTGGAAAAAGGAGCCATAGAGGTTGTGCCTCTATCTCCGGTAATGGAAGGTATTTATTCAGTGTACTTCCTTGTACCCAAAAAGGATCTAACCATACGCCCTGTATTAGATCTGCGCCCAGCGAACAAGTTTGTCAAACCCCAAAAGTTTCATATGGTGACCTTACAGGAAGTGATCCCACTGCTATCACAGGGAGATTACATGACAACACTGGACATGAAAGATGCGTACTTTCATATTTTAATGTTGCCAGTGCACAGAAAATACCTCAGGTTCATGATAGAGGGCAAACACTACCAGTTCAGAGTGCTACCCTTCGGCATAGCATCTGCACCAAGGGTATTCACGAAAGTACTGGCATTGGCAGCGGCCCACCTACGCAGGTTATCCATCCCAGTATACCCTTACCTCGACGACTGGCTCATAACAGGGGATTCTTACGAGACATGCTTCTCAAACACCCAAAAGACTGTAGACCTTTTGTTCCAACTGGGCTTCTCCATCAACGAGAAGAAGTCCAGCTTAGACCCCAGCCAAGTCAAACAATTCCTAGGGGCTCTAATTCGAACAAAGGACTGCCTCGTCTTCCCCTCCAACGAGAGGGTCCAAAACATGCTGTTTCACATCCCCCAATATGTGGCAGGTCGAGAAGTGACGGTGCGCAAAGCGATGCGATTGCTAGCAATGATGGCGTTGTGTATTTATTTGGTACCTCACGCGCGCCTGCGCATGCGCCCAATGCAAGAGTGGCTCAACAGCCAGTGGTGTCAGGCCAGCGGACAATGGGAAGATCTAGTGGTGGTCTCGCAAGCCTTGGTTCTCTCGCTACGGTGGTGGACAAAGGAAAACCTGATAATAGGGAAACCCTTTGCCACACCCGCGGTGGAGGCCACTCTAACCACGGACGCATCCCTCACAGGATGGGGGGCTCACCTATCCCATCAGACTGCTCACGGAGTTTGGACTCCGAACGTAGCATCCAAGCACATAAACCTACTGGAGCTACTGGCGGTGTTAAAAGCACTAAAAGCCTTCCAGGAACACCTACAAGGGAAGACAGTGATGGTCCTTAGAGACAGCACCGCAGCCATGTACTACATCAACAAGCAGGGGGGCACCCACTCTCCAGGACTGTCCAAGCTGTCCAAGAATATAGGGAAGTGGGCTCACAAACACAACATGTTCCTACTGTCACAACACGTACCAGGGGAACTCAATCTGCTAGCAGACAAACTCAGCAGAGACTTCCCCCTGCCCGAAGAGTACGAATGGCGATTGCATGAAGACATCGTCTTAGACGTCTTCACGCAATGGGGATTCCCGGAAATAGACCTGTTCGCAACTCTGGAGAACTCACAATGCCAAAGTTCCGCCTCCAGGTACCCCCAGAACCAGTCCAAGGGGAACGGTCTGTCGATTCAATGGTCAGGGAAATTTGTTTACGCCTTTCCCCCCCGACTCCCCTTCTCAACAAAGTGGTGCACAAGATGCACCAGGAGCAAGTTACCATGATACTAGTGGCCCCAATGTGGGCCCGGCAGCCATGGTTCGCTCACTTGATGGAGATGTCCCTATCTCCCCCAGTGAAACGTCCCTGCCCGTACAACATGCTGTCACAGGACAAGGGCAGGACACTGCATCCATGCCCTCAGACCATGAACTTAGCAGCCTGGCTCCTGAGATCATAGAATTTGGACATCTACAACTCCCGCAGAGATGTATGGACATCCTCAGGGAAGCCAGAATACCTAATACTCGCCACTGCTATTCTAGCAAGTGGAAAAGATTTGTCATCTGGTGTAGAGGTAAGAGCATCAACCCGGTTGACTGCTCTCCCACACACATTGTTCTGTACTTGACCCATTTACTGGATTCAGGTCTAGTGTTCAATTCCATTAAAGTCCACCTGGCGGCACTTTCTGCATACACCACTTCCCAACTTAAAGTGTCGTGGTGGAAGATGCCAGTTATCAAGGCCTTCATGGAGGTGGTAAAGAGAATACACCCTCCGATAGCTAACCCAGCTCCCGGATGGGACTTAAATGTGGTACTTTCTAGACTCATGGGCTCGCCTTTTGAACCCATGCACAAGGCAACTCTTAAAGACCTCACTCTTAAGACTGCTTTCCTAATAGCTATCACCTCCATTAGGAGAGTAAGTGAACTACAGGCTCTGTTCTAGACCCCTTCGTAACAGTTCACAAGGATAAGGTGGTTCTACGCACACACCCAAGGTTTGCACCAAAATTAATCTCGAAATTCCATATAAACCAGTCAATAGAACTACCTACGTTCTTTCAAAACCCTTCTAGCTTGGAAGAAAAAAGTCTGCATACACTAGATGTACGCAGAGCTGTCATGTTCTACATGGAAAGAACCAGGCCACTGAGAAAGACTAATCAGTTCTTTGTCTCGGTGGCAGCAGGAAGAGAAGGAGATGCAGTCTCAAAGTCCACTATATCTAGATGGATTGTTCAATGCATCACTCTCTGTTACACTCTTGCTAAGAGAGAACTACCCTTCAAGCCAAGAGCACATTCTACTCGAGGCACTGGGGCTTCCATAGCGTTCATTGCAAATGTTCCCCTTGAGTTCATCTGCAAAGCGGCTACCTGGAGTTCTGTGCACACCTTTACAAAACACTACTGTCTAGATGCACACTCTAGATCTGACTCCCAGGTGGGACAGGCAGTATTAAGACATCTTTTCTCTACTGTTCCTTCTCATAACCCACCGCCAACTCAGGGTACTGCTCGCTAGTCTATGCACAGCATGTGATTCTAAGCAGATTAACAAACATCAGAAGACAATGCATTACTTACCGTAAAAGCATTTCTGATGGTTGTATCTGCTTAGATTCACATGCGCCCACCCTTCCTGCCTGCTCGGATGGAAGGAACATAGACACCTTTCTACATCTCTCTCTCTTTTCTCTTCTCACTCACGTATAGAAGGCTCCCTCAGGGCAGAAAAAATACAAACAGAGGGACCTCGACGCGTGTGGGATTGTGGGTACAACCCACGTCACTATAGGGATAGTGTTACAGACACGCCTTGTCGACGTCCCCTTTTCGACTACGAAAAACAAAATGCAATACTCCGCAGTGACCACTGGATGTCGGACCTATGCACAGCATGTGAATCTAAGCAGATACAACCATCAGAAATGCTTTTACGGTAAGTAATGCATTGTCATATATATATATATATCTGCTTGAGCGCTGTTCGCGCTCTCTCGCATCTCAGTGTCTGGGAACACACGTTGTGAGGTGTTAAGACCCAGTTGGCGGACTGAGATACTTTTGAATAAACCCAGACTTGTTTGGAAATCGAACCTCACGACTGACGTGTCATTGAGTATATGGTTATTCCTTTATTCCATATATGGACTAACAATGCAGTGCAGGGGACTGTCATACTGAGAATGATTTGATGGCATCAGGGGAAGGTGGCAAAGGTTGCAAAGTATATATTGCTGATTGTTGGGGAATATAATCAGCATTGGTAGTCTGTTGGAAATGGTTTAAGAGGGAAATGGGCATTTGACTAGAAAGGGTTTGAAAAGGCTGAGGGCGGGTGCATAAAGCTCAGGGTTTGTTTTGGAATCGCAATCATTCCAACTCGCGTGTTGATAACTATTGCGATAACTATCAGTGGTTACTACTAAGGGTGTCCGACCGAGAGTGATCACACCAAGAGGGTCCAGTGGAGAGTGACAAAAGGAGTCTTCACAGTCGTCGTAGCTTAAGACACACATTCCCACATTAGGGGAGATATTTTTTGAAACACTGATGGGACTGTGATGATCCTGATGTGCTGACACTAGGACTCTCACAAACACTGATACAGGGATTGTGAAACGGGATAAGACATCCCATGAAAATTCAAGTCGACCCTTCCAGACAAAGACATGTGGAAGTCTAAGACATATAATAAGAATATTGTCTTCTTTTATAATGTAATGTGACCTACTATGCCACAAATATAGTCCTGAGAAAGCAGTAAATGGTGTATTCCAGCTGAAACCGGTTGACCTAGAGAGGCTCAGGGTGATGTCCTGACCCGCCAAGACTCACACAACAAAGAGGGCTATCGACAACAAGTCCCCTACAAAAAACTCTTGAGCATATCTGAGGTCAACTGGACTTGCTACTTATGTGTAGAGCTGAAATGTCCCTACTGCATGCAAAACAGGTATTATATTAGCGACAATAAGGCTGACCTTCTATTGGCGCGACAGTTAACATCTAATGCCGCTCAAACCATTCTTAAAACCGCCTCTAAAGATGGGTCAATAGCGACTGATGCTGCATCCCTTATGGGTGAATTAGCAGATTTGTCACTCCCTATACTCCCCTTCCAGTCCTGAACACTGTACAGGAACGGCCTACTTCGATTCGATCCCCTTACCGGAATTGACTCCCAGGGAAAGTCAAAAATTAGAAGTGGATATAAGGGAAGGAAGTCATTGAGGCAGCAATTAAGTCCCTCCCTTTGAATAAGGCACCAGGCCCAGATAGCTTCCCAGCTCTGTTTTATTATAAATGAAAGCGCAGTTGGTCCCAAGGCTCACAAAATGATTTAACTCCATAGCATCTAAGGGAATGATTACGCAGTCAATGTCGGAAGCTAACGGACCCATTGCGCTAATTAATATCTATGCGATAATTTCCATGGGTGTCCTTGCTAAGCATCTGTTGCTCCAAAAGCTGATCAAGCCTGATCATTCCAGGTTTATAACTGGCGGACAAACCTTTGATAACAATAGGCGGATATGCCACTTGATCAAAAAAGCATTGATAAGATGGACACCATCTATTCTGATAATGTTATGGCCATTCCTTTTCTACACCGTAGAATATATGGAAGTCAAAAATACATTCCTACAGATGATCAAAAATAACTATAGGAATCGCACAATACGCTTGTCAATACCCAATTATCCAGAAGCATCCCTGCGGAACAAGGCAGGGATGTCCTGTGTCCCCGCTACTTTACACTCTATATTTGGAGCCTCTACATACCTGAATCCTGCACAACCTGGCATTAAAAGGTTTTCCGCTTGGGGGGAGAAGGGAGGAACATAATATTGTTGCGTTCGCAGACATATTAGTTACCCTAACAGAACTGGGAATCTCAATAACAGCCCTGATAATAGAGCTTCGACACATTGAACACGTGATGGGCTTTTAGATTAAAATGCAGAAATCTGCGATTCTGGTTTGATTTCTCACCCCGGAACAGACCAACAATTTGACACTAAACTCTGCCTTAGTTTGGCCGATGGGGGGTGTACGGTATCTCGGGGTAAACACTGCTAAAACTAAATCACAGATGTTTGATCAGAACTATCCAGGAGTCTCACAACAGATTAAGGCGGACCTGGAGAGGCGGAACATCCTGTAAATATTATGGCTGGGATGGATAGCAATGATAAAAATGGTTACGCTCCCAAGATTACTATATTATTCCCAGACCTTACCCATCCAAGAAGGCTCAGACTACCCTTTAGGGCAACATGGCAATGCCGAACCAAAAACGTGAAATGCTGGTGTGGGTCCGTTTTGATTAATTACTTGCGGGTAGTAGTTGTGACCACTGTTGCTGAATAAATACCTTTTAAATTTGCACAATTTGCATCAAATTTGATCCAAGAACACCTCCCCCTTGGGTACTATTCAAACGGGCTGCTGCAGAAGGAATGAATTGCCATTTGTAACTGTGGGACACTTTTTCACTGGTGTCCGAGACAATTTTATGCTGCAGTCCGACCCAGCATTCAAGTCCCGAAATCTTTCTTCATCTCATGAAACAAAATATTGTCTGCCTTCTTATGGCAGAATAAATGACCTGGATTGCGTTGCAGACACTAATGGCCACCAGAGAAATGGGAGGCATTGGGCTTCCGAACTTCCTCAAATACTATGAGGTGGAACAATTGAGGGTGGTGAGGGAATGGTTTTCTGGGATATATCTAAGCCTTGGATAAAGATGGATAGAGCAGTGGTGGGGAAGCCTTTGGGGAGGATCCTATGGCTACATAGACATAATAGACCCCTGAACACTGAAATAAGCCATATCCTATCATTAGTTTGCTACACTGGGATTGACGGTTTGAGCAGGGGCTCTCTTTGAATCCCTCCCCTTCACACCACTATTTGGGAATCCACAGTTTTCCCAAGGATGGCACAGGGATCTTTTATGCAATGGCAAAAGGTGGGCTCTGTGAAAATCAGTGAAGTGATGCAGGGGACTGAAATACTACCCTTTGATGCATGTAAACATCATATAGGGCTCACAGAGAGGGATAGAAAGGGATACTACCAAATGAGACACTGGATTAAACGAGCTGCATTTAAGGAGCTGAAGATGTTTGAGAAGTTCATCACCACACACAGGATCCTAGAGCCTGGTGTCCATGTTATAAAGATTCTACTGGACTCAACGACAAACCAACAGTGGCCATATATGGAAAATATGGGAAAACATGTTTGGTACTGACATCCCCGCAGAACATTGGGAAAATATTTGGCGGAACATCCAAAAGCCGACGTGGTCAATACTAACTAAATATTTTCTTGTATAGCGCAACTCTCACCCAAAGGTCTCAGGGCGCTCACATGGACCAAAACATAACAGAAAACAGGACATAAATGCAGGTGGGGTTCAGAAGTCATTCTTAATCAAATGACAGACAGTGTCGTAAGGAAAGGCAGGGTTTTTTTGAGAGCATATGTCAGTTTTTTTTTTTAGCCTTCAAACAGGAATGTCTTCAGCCGTTTCCTGAACTGTTGCAGCGTTGCACATTGTTTCAGATGAATTGGGATCACATTCCAATTTCTTGGGCCCCAGGCTGCAAAACTTGCTCTGCCTAGTTTTTTGTGATCGTGCATGGTTGAAATAACATCTGATTATTTGAACGTAAGCTACGTTTGGGTGTTACCATTTTTAATCTTGCCTTGAGATATTCTGGGGCACTACCTAATAAACATTTAAAGACTATGACTAGCCCCTTAAAGGTCAGTCGTTGCTCAATAGAGAGCCACTGTAGTCTTTTTCGGTGTTCTGTAATGTGCGATTGACGACCCAATCCACAAACCGCCCGAACTGCTCCTTTTTGAATTGTTTGAAGACTCTTTATATTGGATTTGGTAGTGCCAATAAAGAGACTATTACAATAGTCCAGTTTAGTATTTACAATCGCAGCTGTGATTGATGCTCCATTAGCTTCAGATAAATAGGAACGTATTTGCCAAAGAAGATGTGTAAGAAAAGCACAGGATGATTTAAGATAGGCCACATGCTTTTGAAAAGTCAGGTGGCATCAAAAAACACGCCGGGTTTTTACATATTCAGATACAGCAATCTTGTTGCCATCTATCTGAAAGGTCTTGTAAGAGTCGTCTAGATTTTTTAGCCTATGCGGTGTGCTGATGATTAATAGCTCAGTTTTCTTGTCATTAAGAGCAAGAGAATTTAGGGCCATCCATTTCTGGATTCTATTAATAGTTAAAAGATCATCTTTATAGACCCCAGATAGTTTAATAACTATCTGGGTAGTTTGCAAATAGTATGCCCAAAAACCTTTGACATATCACATAGACATTTAATATATATATTCAACAATAGTGGTAACAGGCATGATCCTTGGGGGCACCACACTCAACAGGAACTTTCTTGGATTTCGAGGAGCCCTTGGCTACACAAGCGCTTCTAGGACCAAGAAATGACTTTAGCTATAATACTGCTTCAGGAGAGCACTGGCCTATGTTCAGAAGTCTGTCTGCCAGGAGATTATGATCAACTAAATCAAATGCAGAGGATAAGTCTAGCAGAAGCAAAAGAGCAGTACTACCTTCCTCTATAATTTCTATAATACTGGCCTTCAGATCCAGGCGCGCTGTCTCTGTTCCTTGATTAATTCTGAAACCAGACTGTTCATTAGCCAAGATCGTATTAGTTTCAACAAATTTCTGGAACTGAATGTATGCAATTTTGTCCAGAATCTTAAGAATAAACGGACTAATAAATACAACTCAGGGAGACCTAGAACAAGATTATGATGCAGTAACATGAGAAGCCTGAGGGTATCCTCACACCTTCTTGCCCTGGATCCTCTTCTCGGGTGGCCAAGGAAAGGCCATCGATCTTGGATCCTGACCCTGGGGGGGTACTCTAGTACTGGGGTGAAGAAGATGCCTCTAGAGTGTTTTAAAGATCAGGCATGTCCTTTTAACTGTGGTCAGGCAGCCGTGGTGGGACATGAGAGGAAGCTAGGACGCCGGCCGATGTCCCAGAGGACATGTAGAGCCTAGGGCAGGCTGGGCTGTGAAGCTACCACATGCATGCGAACCTCTGTATTGGAGAGAGAGCAACTGAAGCTGAGAGAGCGGATGTCCTTTCTTCTTTCTTCATCTACGTCCGTGCCGAAGCAGCAGAGCTGCCGGCGTGTGGGAGGACTGTATCCGGAATGCATGCTGAGCTCACAGAGGCCGGCACATCTACCTGAGAGGCAGAAGAGAAGAAGCGTGGCCACCGTTGAGGAGCACAAAAGACCGGTGAGTGTCAGGAAAAATCACTCAGCACCGGGGTGCTCCTAGCGGGCTACGCATAGGCAATTCATTGCTGTATATGTTTAGTGAATACCAAACTGAATGAAACTTTGAAACAAAGCTGAACTACGGATATTGAATATCGAACTGAATGAAAACCTTGAAATTGAGCTATAGTAAGCTATTGCATATAGAACTGAATGCAACTTCCAATCTGCATTATGTTTGTGTTCGCATTGCCGATTTGCAGCAATTTAAAGATGGCCTCCGGCTGTCCTATGCTGTGAGCCCCTGCCTGAGCGCTCGCCTATTGGACATTGCTGCCACTAAATCATCATATCAGGGACCGGCAGGCTTTAGCTAGCCCCCTCACCGAAGGCCCATTTCCTAAGGCCCCTGTCTGCTCCCTGTCCGCTGTCTGAATGCGTCTGGGTGTAACTCTGTAGCTGTCATGATCTCTGCTTCCAAAAGGTCAGGGTTTTCCCAACTCCCTTGGAAGCAGATCCATAACCCAGGTTCCGAGTGCCAACCAGTCCCAATTGGGACCTTTTGGACCCAGTCCTGGCGCCAGTGGCACCAGGCTCATAAATATGCCCAGTCCCAGCGCTGGAAGCGCCGGGCTCATAATGCTTGGGTGGACTTACCTTCAGCAGACCATGCTGCTTACTTGCCTGCCAGTTGAGCCTCTGATCCTCTTCTGTTTGGAACTACTTTTCCTGTTGGGTGGGGCTGGAGCCACTCCCTAGATTCAGAACACTGGAATTCTTCTGGAAGGCAGGAACTCTTTTCTTACCAGGAACTCTTTTCTTACTTAGGCGTGGCTGTGGAAGGAGACACCTAAGCACTACAGGAGGCTATTTAAACCACACCCGGTGGATGAATCTTGCTTTGCGTTATTCTGCAACCTCTGCAGCAGAACGCTCATCGTGTCTTCTGCATCCGGTCCTGGGCCTAAGGAAAAAGGCTTCCCATCCTGAATCCAGTCTTCAGCAACACCTATAAAGACAAGAAAGAACAGGTTAGCATTCCGGCATCTGAAAGGCAAAGGCTTACCATCCTGAATCCAGTCTTCAGCAACACCTATAAAGACAAGAAAGAACAGGTTAGCATTCCGGCATCTGAAAGACAAAACAAGGTGCGTTTAAAGACATTGGGGAACTTTAATACTCACGTGCCATTACTCCTTTCCACATCTAATCCAGTGGGTATTCCGGCACCCTGCAGTCGCTCCGAACTCGTACCTGCAAAATAAAAAGACAGTTAGAGCGCATAGTGAAGCAGGCAACAAGCGCTTACTTACGTGCTTCCAGGCGCTTCTATTCATCACACAGGCTCCATCTTCAACTCACTTCAGCCCGTCATCCGCCATCGCCGGAACCCTGCAAAACAAGAGACATCATTACTAAAGACTTTAAAGACATTTGAATGACTCGAAACTTACCGTTCGTGCAGTAAACGACGGACAGCAGTCCTCTGAAGTCAAGAGGCCTGCGCTACCTATCCAGTGAAGAAACTGGTTACAGCACCCTGCCCCGAGGCAGATGGAGAGCTCGGTATTCACTTACCTAAGGTGAGAGCGTTAACCTTTGGGGGTCTACAGGAGAGGAGAAGAGGAAAGAGATAGGGACACCCCAATATCCCCAGTTCATTAACCCCATATTTTCTATCTGCAGACATCTTACTCTACACGTCAGGCATACAGTGCACAGAGGTCCAGCCCAAAGAGCCAACCGGGTGCTACACATCACCTTTGAAGATACGGTAGTCGCCCAGTCAAGACCGGCGCCTCTGCGAGAATCAGGTGAGCGTTACAGTAGCTAGCTGCCCCCCTGTTGTATATACGTGCCTTTGTGCCTGACCTCTGTACCTAGCTGCCCCATTGTATGTATGTGCCTGTACTCTGTACCTAGATGCCTCCCTGTTGTATGTATGCGCCTGTGTGCCTGAACTCTGTATCCAGCTGTCCCCCCTGTTGTATGTATGTGCCTGTGCGCCTGAACTCTGTATCCAGCTGTCCCCCCTGTTGTATGTATGTGCCTGAACTCTGTATCTAGCTGCCCCCCCTGTTGTGTGTTTGTGCCTGTGGGCCTGAATTCTGTATCCATCTGTCCTCCCTGTGCCCACTTGCCTCGCAGCATCTTGGTCGCAGCCGCCCTGCAACATGGGGTGAGGCCCCTCGAATGTGCCCACTTTATTTAACTTTCCGCATCTGTGTCGCAGCTGCCCTGCGACATGGGTTTAATCACTTTGAATGTGCCCACTCGATTTGACTTTCTGTATATGTGTGTTGCAGCTGCCCTACAACATGGGGTGAGGCTCCTCGTATGTGCCCTCCTGATTTGACTTTCCGCATCTGTGTCGCAGCTGCCCTGCGACATGGGTTTAATCACTTTGAATATGCCCACTCGATTTGACTTTCTGTATGTGTGTTGCAGCTGCCCTGCAACATGGGGTGAGGCTCCTCGTATGTGCCCTCCTGATTTGACTTTATGCACCTGTGGCGCAGCTGCCTGTAACATGGGGTGTTGCTCCTCGAATGTGCCCACTTGATTTGACTTTCCGCCTCTTTTTTTCACAGCCGCCCTGTAACATGGGGTGAGGCTCCTTGAATGTGCCCACTTCATTTGACTTTCTGCATCTTTGTAACGCAGCCGCCCTGCAACATGGGGTGAGGCTCCTAGAATGTGCCTACCTGGATCCTTCTGCACCCTGAGACATAGCCACCTTGAAACATGGGGCTAGGCTACCCCATTGTGCCCACCTGAACTCTATTGCACTCAATTACCTTCGGTTTGTTCCTACCTGTAATTTACAGTAACTACTTTCACTTCATTGCACTTCATGGTGTTACTACTTCTTGCTCATTCTGTCTTGTAACCATAAGCACTGAAACCGATTTCTTAAGCATAAGCGCCTAGATAACTCTGGGTTTGGTGCGCTATATAAATAAAAAAATAAAAAACCTTTCTGGGCAAAGCTAATAACAGATGAAAGCCAAAAGAGAAAGTGCCCATTCACAAGCTACTTACTGAAAAGAGCACAAGTGTAAAAGAATGCAACAGAAAGATGGGGCATGAAAAAGACCACCACAAAGTGAACTTTATGAATGGTTAACAGTACATCAAGGCCACAGACTGGCAAGAAGTGTGTAACATGTTATGGTAAAGCCAAGAGGCTTCGCAGGAGGTACCAGGAGAGTGTGAAACTGCACACAGAGCCAAGAGACGGATAATGAGAACCTAAGTGAATGTTAATCTGTTCACAAGGACAAGTACAGAAGAACCTATGTAGGTTGGAAAGCCTAGGGCTCCTGGTTGCGCAACCTGTGCTGGGTGGACCGTGTGGTCCGACAACTGCGCCTAGACCTTTGAGCCCTAAATGGTGAAAGTTAAAGACATTGTGAAATAAACCAAGAAGGAGCACTGTGAGTGAACTGGTAAAGCAAGCAAGAACGAGGGTCATGTGGACCAAGATTTGTGTTGAACTTTGAAACATTGAAACTGGTGCAAGTTGCTTGGGAAAGGAACCCTGAGATTTGATGAACTGCAAATACTGTCTTGAGGACAGATCCTCAAGACCCCTTTTTGTGTGAAGTGTGTTGCTTTGAACTTGGCAAGGAAACCCTGAGGATTGTGTGGAACTATATCACCCTGAACTTGGGAAAGGTAATCTTGAGACTTTTGTGGAACTTTCTTAAACTTGGAGAAGAGGCTCTGAAGAGTAAGCTAACAGCTTGAAGAAGCTCACAACTTTGTATTGATCACCATTTATTTTATTAGTGACATTCCTACACATTGTTTGGATTATTGTAATGCCCTCCTAAATGGGTGTCCAAAGGCTTGAAATACAGAGACTTCAGGTTGCACAAAACTCTGCAGTCAGGTTGATCTTTGCACTACAGAGGAAGTCTGTTTCACAGTATCAGAAAAAATGTCATTAGCTCCCAGAACAGCAGAGAATCCCGTTCTGTCTCTGGTCTTCAAGTGTATCCATGGTCTAACTCTGGCATATCTGACCTCAACATTTCAAGCTCTTAGTCCAAATCGATCTATGGCACAGAGTTTTTTGGCGGTCCCGTTTGTTAAAACTACAACATGGGGTGATATGGGGTTATCCTCCTTTGGTCCTCGCTCTTGGAACTCTTTACCAATGGACCTCCGACGGATTGAATCTTTATCCATCTTCAGCAAGCTATACATTTACCATTTCATGTAATCTGTTCTTAGTAACCAATACAAGCATCGAGCTACAGCTGAGTGAAGCATATGACTAGCTGTCAACTTTTATCTGTGCCCAGATCCAGTTTCTGGCCAGACCCCACTGGGTATGTGTTTTATAAATACCAAACCTAATCCAATCAAATCAACAAGTCCTACATGTTCACCATTTATCCTTCCTTACCTGCTCACATGATCCCTAGCCTCAAAACTCCCTAATGTACACCCTTTGAATCATTTAGGGCACTTTTGAATGTTGATTGGGAACTTGAGTCTGCATAATGTCAGACTTTCAGAACTGAAAAACCTTAGCAGTTTCAACGCATCATGGGAGATATGTCTAACTTTTTGGATACTGGGTCAGCCCGCTCTGTACTCAATAAATAAAAAAAAGACGGATTTGTGCCAAACCAACAAAGGATTTTCTTTCAGCATTTCGTGCTCAATTTGTTTCTTATGTGACGCAAATCCGTCCAGTGTAGAGAACTGCCTTATGGCTATAGCAGCAATCCGGAAGGCAACCCTGCTTCACTTTGTAAACATACAAGCAATGTCATACCTGTGTACTCCCATCTCAAAAGTTAGATGAGAACACAACTGAAAGTGAAAAATAAACAACTGCCCCATTCTTATAGAAAATCGCAAAAATAAATTTTGAGGGAATCAAAAGGAAAAATGCATTAAACTGACTTGGTATAGTGTCACTCATCCGCAGTGATATCCGAGCCATGGGAAAACCTATTGTCATCCTGGCTTGGGAGAATGAGATGCAGGAGAAGGCTAACAAGGGCACTCTACCTAAGTTAAGTAGGTGAAGCAAGAAATAAATGTCTTCATTGTAAGGGGCTTGCATTGTAAGGGTCTCATTGTAATCTCACACGCACCAGCGGATCATCTACTGAGGAGAGTACTAATATTCCTACCACAGATATTAGAACTAAACTTCCAATAATCTACATAAGGAGAACCCATACTAACTCCAAGAAGCCTGGACAAACTATCAATCCAAACAGAACACATGCCTAAACATTGCAAAGTACAGTGGCTTCTCAATTATTTGAGCAGAGCTTTGATGCCCCTGCAACACAAAGTAGCTGGAAAATTAACTGCTTGCTTTGGCTCTAACTTGATCTGGTAACTAACTTCCGTATCGCTGCAAACGCTACGGCCCAGTGAGATTACCTCTGTGACCTGTCCATCCAGCAACAAGATCTTACTATAGAGTATATTCTGCACTGCCGAGAATCTGAAAATGAATCACTGTTTTATCATACAAATTCTACACTCAATTCCACAGCTGCACATTATTAATTCAGATGACATCACAATTGTAGATGTACAAGAATCGATGAAGACGAGGGCCTTGATCAGCCACTTCAAATCTTCTTTGATAAGTAGCTTGGTTATCTCCTATGAGAGAAGTTTATTCAAACTTGAATATACTAGTGTCTACACAGGAGCGTTCTGTGCCAAGATTGATGGCTTCCCGTCCTATATGGGTAAAAGTAAGACTCGCTTGCCGGAGGCCTAGTACGGCAAAATAACTATTCAGACTCATGCCTCAGGCAAAAGATGTGCAACAGTGACAAGCCCAGAAACTCAGTGGAGAATCTCGCAAGTTGTGATTGGAACTGGCTATCAGCAGCAATGCCAGAATTACCAGTTAATTACGGAATTTAGAAAATAGGCTAATGGAATACCTGTGGACACAGTCATCTTATAGAAGAGGTGGCGCTTCGATTGGCTCTTCAAGAGCCATGGTTAACCCATTCAATAATATTGGAGGGTAGACACACCATTGTAACTAATGCTGAGCAGGGTCGGAAGGCCTAAAGGAGGTCTTTTAATAAGCGTTAAAAACTCCTATAGTCTAACTGAAATTCCTGTTAATACTTTGTCACCACACATCCCAATAGGTTTAATTGGCGGAATAGAACTATCAACCACATGTTCACAGCTGTTAATTGTCAGACGCCCTAGGGATGGCAAGACATTGGAGGCACCCACTCATACACGTGTCCCAATAATAATGCAAAATAGGATACCACCCCCCCGTCAGGGAATGAGACCTCGAGATAGGTTGCAAGGATAGCAAAGTTTATATCATATTAAAAAATGCCAGCAAAGAACTCTGCTGCCCGAGAGCGCGCTGCCAGAAATTACACGGGCAGCACATTAAAAAGGGACTAAGCATCATCAGTGATGTAATACATAGGGTACAGGTTCAACATGGTTGATTGACTGCAGACCTATACTAAGCCCTGCTCCATAGGGGATGCCAGGTCATCGTTGGCCGTGGCTTCCCAGTCGATCGTTGCTGCACGTGGGTCTCCTGGCACATCTCCGCGGTGAAGCTCAGGATGGACAGATGACACACTAGTAACGATTTAAGCTAAACGGGAACTGATAATGCAAAAATAATGGTGGACACCGGATCATTTCATGAATGGGGGTTGGGGGAGAAAAGAGGGTATAATATATTGGCATGCCGACCTCCACATTCAGGGCTTTGTAGATACTGCAGATGCTGCTCCCATGTGCCTCTCCGGTGGGGGGGGGGGTTGATCTACCGCCTCTGTTCCCCGTGCCCCATGATATGAACAGAAGTGTGTTGTTTTGGGAGAATATACTGCTGCACAGTATTAGATCTGTGGTGGGTGTTCTGGAATGGTCAAGGCGAGGGGTTAAGATGTGTATCAGCACAAGAGGGATAGGGGTGTCGGAGCTGGTGGGTCCCTGTCTTGGCAGGGTGGGGGTTGACAGGGCATGGACAGTTTAGTGGAGATGGATGGGCACTTGTTGCTGGGGCCTGTCTCTGTCTCACGCTCTTCGGAGAGCACATTCTTCTGGAAAGATACTAAGCATTTGCAACATTAAACAGCTGGACTTCCATGAGAACAAGGCTTGTGCGGAGCTTGTCTGTGGTGGTGATGGCTTGGTCCCTCTGTGTGAGATGCTGGGGATGGGAGAACTGTGACTTTAAAGAGGGATGGTTTTCGGGCCTAGTAAAAGATGACATCTGGTCTGATACAAAAATAGTGTCTCACTGCTGGAACATAGGCTGTTATTTGTGTAATTCTTTGTTATATTTTGCGGTTATGTACCGTGGGGGTGCAGGTGTCTCCCCCTTGGCTTACATGTGGGTTATTTACCTCGGCCTCAGGGAGGGAAGTGGAATAGGACCATCTCCTTCCCAACATTTCCCCCCCTTTCATTACTCCTACAGTAACAAATACCGTCCCCTAGTATTTCTTCTTTGCTTTCTGCTTCCTCCCATGCAGGGCTACCTTATAGGCATCCAGGCTCTGCACACACTTATTAAATTCTCACCACATCGTGCAAACTCTTCAGAGGTACAGGAGATATATATATATATATATATATATATATATATATATATATATATATATATATATATATATATATATATATATATATATATATATATATATATATTCTCCATCTAAGTTCACCCACTCTTCTTTGTAGTTTTCAAGATCCTGTGGTTGTGTGGTATTGGTATGATATCAAATTTCCACCTCATCCCCGATCTGGTATATCGCCACCATACAGTATTTTGGCTCATTATTCTCGCCCGTCTGTATTTGGGCTTCTTTAGTATCATGAGGCACCTTGTTGTTATTATTTCTACTGCCAATAGTCCCCATCATCATTGCACTATTAGGAACCGCCTTTGGGCAGCATCAGAGCCCCAGCTGGCACATACAGAAGATCAGCAAGACGAACACGATCACAGATATCAGCATCTTCATAATTGTTCCCAGCCACAAGGATACCTAGTTGAATGCCATTGTAAAACAGTCATTTCTTGTACTCTTCCTTCTTTTTTCATTTTTATTCCAAGTTTATGCACTGCTGCGATCACATGTGATAGTGTCCCATTTTCAGCATCTGCAACACTGCCCTCCTTAGCAGTGAGGAGGTCGAGGACGTAGCGCTTTTGCATCGTCATGAGCCAAAGTGCTCGTAGTTCCACTTTGATGACGTTGAAACCTTCCTCTGTGTCATTTGCCAGCTGGATGAGCTCCCACCTGATGATCTGCAACCACTTGGCGTTAGTTCTGGCATGGATACTGGGCACGAGAGAACGAAAGAATGTCTCGGCTGAGTTGAAAAGTTTATATTCGTCTGGGATTTGTGCAAGCAAATCGGATGAGCTTTGAGACATGTATTTGGAGGAGCGTTTTTCCCAGAACAGGTGATCGTGTCTCTCTTCTGCTGATAGTATTAGAAAGATGGGGGGTACCGTCTCGGTCTGTGGTGGTACCAATTGTCCATCTGTGGGCAAAGCTCCCCCTTTAGGTGCTCCCCGGGTACGACCTACAGTGCAGACTGGAGTGTTGCAGGCGCGCAGTAACCCCTCCAGGATGGTGGGAGGTGCAGGTATGCTTTTTTGCTGCAAACCCAGTAATGGTCCATTAGGGCTGCAGTGCCTTTAAGTCTGGAATGATGATCGTTCTGTTGCAATGTGTGTTAGAGCCCATAGACACTTGCCCTTCACCATAGAAACACAGTTTATAGCTCTCTTCCTGTTGCACCTGGATTGGTTTTTCGTGAGCATTGACCCAAGTTAACTTTGTGATGTTTTCTCCCCATACCTGTGCACACGTTCTCTCGACAAAGTACAGTTTATCATCTGTAAGGCCACGGAGCCCTACTGCTTTGCACATTAATGTTGATTCCTCCCTTTTGTTGTCCGCAAAGCTTGTGCCATCTATAGCCAGGAATGGTTCTTTGAAGCATTGAGTGTCTTTTGATCTCTTCTTGCATTTTCTCTCATCTGGTGGTAGGAGTTTAATTTTCACTGTGCGTGCCTGGAAGGTGCTCTCTATCCTTCTTAGTGCAAGGTGGATGAGACATTGTGACTCTACTAGGGGTACTTCTTGAGGTACAAGGATCTTGGGCACCCCAGAGGCATGCAGTATTAAGGAATACACGTAGCACCTCCTATTGGTTGTTCGCCTTCCCGTGGCACTCATCCGAGTACCAACTGTTACTGTCTGGGATGGCAAAGGTCCATCACTTCATCTAACCCTAAGCCGTGGTAAGCATCATATTTATATTGACGTGTCTGCCTTTTCCTCCTCCTATTATGCAAGAGAAATTGTAGTTTGCCTGCTAGACTTCTACAGTCTGTTGTTATTGCATAGTGATCATTGCACATTTGTTGGTAAGCTCCTGCACAATGTGGATTGGGAGCTACTACACGCGGTATTAGTGGTGGCCGACATTATAGGTTGCTTACTATACATTGGGGAAGCATCAGTATTCACATTCGCGTCAGTGTTTACATTTGCTGGCTGTTATACCGTAGTGGGGGAGAAGGGACTTGATATCGCATTGGGTACTGGGGTGAGTAATACATCAAACATTTCATCAAGCGTTGAGGTAGATATTATGTTCAGTTGTGAGGTAGCTTGTGGAACTGTAAACGTGGTGGGGGGTGGCAGCGTGACATTCAATGCATCAGATATGTTTTTAGCTCCCTTATTCACAAATAATACAATTTCTGGGGTCATTCCGGTTGCATTATTGTGTAGCCTCATTAAGTTTAAAGACATATTGCTGCTTCCCCTCCATCCACCCCCTGCCCCTTTCTTTTATATGGGCCCCCCAAATAAAAGCAGCACCCCAATAAATCCCTAAAATAAACATTGCAATTGTAAAAAATAGTGCAACAAAGTGCAACCCACAGTGATAACTGGAAGCTCGGGTTGCACTTAACTTATTCCTACTGCTATCTGACTGAGCATTAGCATTTAATGGTATCGACTCCAACATCTTTGCACCTATAAAAAAACAATAAAACGGGGTGGGCATTAATAAGGTCTTAGACAGAATCAGAGAGAGAGGTTCATCATTCTTAAATTATTTTACATTTTGCACTACATGTTTCTCTCACAAAGTACATGTTTTTCTGACACTTTCTTCCAAGGTCACCTTTTAAGGCACTGCTGCTTTTGTTTGATTGTTATCCTGTGTCTCTGGCGCTACATTATCTTGTGCCTTTAGGACATCTGTGAGATGGATCCAGTACCGCAACCCACTTATTTTACAGTGAGGATGGTGCAGTAGATCCTCATATAGCCCATGGAATCTGAGAGTTCCATTTCTGCACATAACTTTGTACATATGCTTACTCTTCTGGCATCAGAGGTTGTGCTGGGCTGTCTTGGGCTGCAGTTGTCTGTTTCTCTTTCTGTGGTAAATGGTGCATATTACTGATTGTGTGAGCTCTGTGAGATATTCTTAAAATTCGTCCCCAGTACAGTGGCCATTCTGTGTGCATCAGCCATCCTTCTCACTGGTGACAATGGTGTTTGTATGCATCGACCCATAACGATTTCATGGGGGGGACAGGTGGTGGTCCTTGCTATGCTGATTGCGCAGCTGAACGAGTGCTAAGAGCAGGTAGTATACCCAATTTTTCTTTAGGGAATGGCATAGTTTTGATAACCTACTTTTAAGGAGGCCTTTTATTTTCTCTCTAATCGGATTAGCTTCCGGGTGATAAATCAAAAACATTTTGTGTATTATCCCTAGTAGTGACATCACTTCTTTGAACAGATCGTTGACACAATTAGTTCCACTGTCTGATCGTATGATGTCACATATCCACCATCAAAGGAAAACATCTCTGACTAGGAACTTCGCTGTGCACTTTGCATCTGGGTGGGCACAGGGCCCTACCTCCACCCATCGTGAAAAGGGACACATCACCACGATTAGATATCTTGCCCCATTGCATCTTTCTTCCATGTCTGTGTAATCAATGTGCAGCTCACAGAAAGGGCCCACTGGGCGGGGTATGGTTCCTCACAGCGTTCTTGGTGTCATCCCTGAGTTTACACCTGGCACATTGTGCACTCAAGCACCATCTTGTTGAGATACTCCTGGAGGTTTGGGATGAACCAATCTTCCTGGAGATCGGCTGCTAAGTGCTATTTTGAACTATGTGCAGGGAAAGTGCAGCAGTTTGAATGCCACATGCAATAGCTCTACGGGAATGACAACTTTCCCTGTTGTGTCCTGTCTCCATAGTAGATCAGAGGGTGACTCTGTGCACCCTCGTTTGGTCCAGAATTCTTGCTCTGTTGGTGGGGCTCTACTCTGTAGCTCTATTATTTGTGGAATGGGTAGTGCTTTGTAACACTCTGCTTTTTGCTTTTCCACTTTACTGGTTAAAGTGCATTCTGCACTTATAGGTATGGGGAGATATGCTGCCACCTTTTATCCCGTGTCTGCGGCTGCATTTCCCAATGATATTTCGTCCACGTTATGTGTGTGTACGCCTGGCATTTCACTAAGGCTACTACAGAGGGTTCTTCAAGGGCTTCAATCAATCTATTAAGTAGCTCTGCATGTTGTACCGAGGACCCATCAGCTCTTCTGAATCTCCTCCTTCTCCATCTGGATAGCCCGGCATGTACCGTTGTGCTTACATATAATGAGTCTGTATATTGTCACTGCACATCCTTTTGTTGTAATAGCTCTGCAGCCTGGACGGAGTAGTCCATTGCCAGGCGTTTTTAATTCGTGTCTCGTATTCCCCATCTTCCATCCTCACCACTGCTGCCCCTACATGTTTTTCACCTGTTTCTTGGCTAATGGATTCTGAACCATCAACGAAGAACACTTCTCCCTCCTGTAAGGCATTTTCCCTGGCTTTTGGAATGTCATCCCCTTCTAGCATGTGGCACAATCATGTTCCTGCATATCTTGGCCAGTGCATGGCTCAGTGAGGAACGTGGCTGAGTTTACTGATTTACATCTTACCACATGAATATTCAGGCTTTAGAGGATTATTTTGTGCGCTGACACCCTTTGCATGGTGAGGGTGGTTTTTGATCTTTCTAGTATTGCAAATGGGGAGTGTTCCACATACAGGGTGACAGAGCACCCCATGACAATTGTCGAGCTTTTTTCAATAGCAAAGGTGGCAGCTGCAAGAGCCTGTTCGCAAGCAAAGTGTCCTTGCATCACTGAATCAAGTGTGCTACTGTAATAGGCCAGAAGGTTGTGGCCCATTGAACGTTTTTGCATCAGTACTGCTGTCATCAGACCTCCATTGTGCGAGGAAAAAATACAATTCTTGCTCATAATCCAGTGTGGCTAGGACTGGGGCTGTGGAGATCAACTCTTTTAGGTTGTTGAATGCTGTTTGCATTTCTGCTGTCCAAATGATGTGTCTTGTCTTTCTGTGCTTCTTTTAGGCCTTGCAAGAGGCACCTTGTGTATGCTGTGTAATCCAAGATCCATGCCCTACAGTAATTGCAGATTCCGAGGAACTTCTGCATGTCCTTTACTGTTTTCAGGCTGGCTGAGGTGCCCACTGTTGACGCCCAGTCGCTGATTATTCTCTTGCCATCTTTTGAAATCAATTGGCCCCAAGTACAGGACCTCAGTCAGACAGTATTGTAGTTTTTTTCTTGTCTACCTTGTACCCCTTCTGTGCGAGTAAATGGAGGAGGACAGTCGAGTCTCTCCGACAACTTTCTTCGCTCTCACTGCAGACTAGGAGATTGTCTATGTATTGAATAATGGTACTTGGAACTTAAATATTGCCAAGATCTTTGTGCAATATCCTATTGAATATGCTGGCACTCTCGCAATACCTCTGGGGCAAATGGCGGTATTCATACCTCCTCCCACCCAGTGTGAAGGTGGTGAGATACTGTGAGCCTAGTGTCAAGGGGCACAGAGAAAGGCATTCTTCAAATCTACTACTATAAAGTGGGTGGCCTGTTTTGGAATGCTGCACAAAATAGAAGCAGGATTTGGAACAAGGGGAAACTCCTTTTGGACAATATCATTAAAGGGGCGGAGGTCCTGTATCATACGCCAACTCCCGCCTGTTGCTTTCTTAATGGGGTACACGGCCGTATTGCATGGGAGTTTTAGGGGACAATTATTCCTTGCTCTAGGAGCGTGCGCAGTGTCTCTTGAACCCCTTCCTGGGCCTCTCTGGACAGGGGCTATTGTTCCACTCTGGGCAATATCACTCCTGGCTTTAGTGTTATATGATTATGATTTTTACTGGTTATTTATAACACGCTTAATACTCAGCGGTTTCTAAGCACAGACCCGGGGATCGAACCTGTGTTGCTCCTTGTCGTCTTGCTTCTAAGGCGAGCGCGTTGCCCCTGAGCTATCCTCCCGAGACCACGGGGTCACTGCTCTTAACAAGCCCACATCATGGGGGTTAGTGGTCCGCAGGTGGGGAGGCACTTGTTGCATATCTGTGTCACAAAAGGAAGATGGCCTGCTGACTACAGTTATGAGAGGGCTTGGCACCTTTCTGTACTGTACCATAATATCACAAGGGATACTTATTTCTAATACAATCTCCCCGTCATTGTTGTCGTCCGCAAACAATTCTTAGTCCGTTAGATCACGCAATGGTATATTTTGGTCAATGCACAGCATTGTGCGCCATTCGCATCTATGAATGTCCATACCTTTTGCTACAATTCTCTTGGCCGACACTTGCACCCCTTCCACATCTAAGGACAGAATCGTGCCAGCAATCATCTCAGGGGCAGCTACAGGGCGTAACACAAAATCAGAGGGCACCCTCCACTCCTTCCTCATGAGATCGGGCACTGCTCCAGCCAATACCCTAATTCCATACACAGACATGTTGGGAATTACTGGTATTCCCCTCACCTTTAGTTCATTTGCCATGTTGTGTATCAACAACATTGCCCTGAGGAAGCACAAGCCGGGGAGGAACAAACAATCCCTCTATCAGTGAATGATATGGTCATATTTAGCTTGCTAAGCAAATCTCGTCCTAGTAAATTGACAGGGGAACTTTCATAGTATGGTAGGGGTGCTCGCACTGTTTTCCCCCTATCTTAACATTCAAATCGTCTGTGTAAGGAACTGTGACCACAGCCCCAGAGAATCCTTGCGTTTCAAGAGTTTGGCCAGATAACGGAAAATCACCTACACAAATGCATGCCGCCTTCACCCCATGAGTCCACCATGAAGATGAACGGTTTGTTCCTGATCTCTGCCCCCACCAGTGGTTCCTCTTCTGGATGCAAGGTAGTGGGTAGGACTGGACACGCAAGTGCTCTCTGTGGGTTGTCGTAGTCGGGCTAGGTGTCTATCGCTGGGCAAGAAAAGATGTTCTTACTAAGCACACATGCCCCCTGGTAGTGTGGTGGTGGTGCACCATTTCGGGGCGGTGGCGAAAGAGTTGTTTTGTTGGGGCCTGCTGACTTGGCCTGCATCGTATGGGAGGGGTGGCGGAGTGTGTTATAGCCAGGCAGTGACTGTGCATATTGTGGGGGTACTTTGTATGCCCCTTGTGGAAGACCATGCAGGCTTCATCGGTGGGGTTGCCCATACTGGGGTGAGTTGTAATAAGGTTGGTTGTACTGATAGTCCCCTCCCTACCTGCTGCAGCATTTCCGCAAAAGGTGGCTCCCGCACGAACCGCACTGGCTTTGGTTCCCTTCTCTGCGGCCTTGTCCCCCAAATCCTCCGTCCTCTTGCAGGTCTTCCTTGCCCCTGCGGTCCCATTTTATTGCTGCTCTCCTCCCCACTGCTCTTGCCCGTTGTCTGTCCACACCGCGGCCATCCTTGCCTGTGTGCCCACAGAGACACCCCCTACTCTCCCTACTGCTCCGGGGGGTGGTGCAGCCGTTACTGCCACAACCTTCACTAGCTTTGTTCAGCCAACCTCGGCTGAATGGTTTCCTTTTCTTGTCCTTTGATCCTCCTACAGTGGTGCACTATGATGCTTTGAATCTCAGGCCATCCCTTTGCTTCTATTCCTGCTTTCTTGTCAAAGGCCTTCTGTACTTCTTCTGGCAACCTCCTCTTTATGATAAAGTAAAATATGGAGGTGGATTGGTCCCACGCGCTGCCCACCTCTGCGTGCCACTTCGAATGGATTGTGTCCTCCAACGCATTCCACATCTTTGACATGTGTAATGGCCACAGCTGTGCACTTTGGAAACTTTTTCGGTAGAGGGCGTCGGGTCCATGTCCCTCGAGGGCCTCCATCGAGGACGACGTCACAGGATGTTATAAATAACATGCATGGCACCCGTAGCCTCATTTCCATTTTTTCCACGATTGTGTTAACTGTGTTCGACACGGCGAACCGCGTGTGTTTTCTTCATTGAAGATGTCTTTCTCTTTGACCCCTCTGACTCCACTGTTTCAAGACCTACCGGGACTGCAAGTGTAAGATGTCGCTCACCGACCCACACCGCATTTGTTTGTGGTACCTCGGCATGTCGCACGACACAGATGACTGCTCGAAATGCCAGTCGCTGACTGCAAAGGCCTTGCGGGAGCGGAAGGGGAAGCTCCAGGTAGGTAGGGGCTCGAAGCCTGTTAAGTCCTGGAAGTCCAAGGGGGTTTCCTCCGATGACTAGAGGGGCGACTCTCCGCGTCGGAAGGAATCCCGGGGATCTCGGTCCCGGAGTGGTTCCTGCCACTCGTCTTCCTTGTCCCAGCACTTGTGGAAGCGCCATCACCGGTAGCCTTCCCCGTCCTCCTCAGAGGATGGTGCCTCAAGGAAGGTTACGTGCCCTACGAAGTCCTGGACTCTGGAGTAATGGGCAGCGTTCGAGAAATCTATGATGGCGATTTTTCAAACGCAGGACACTGGTCCGGTCACACTTTCTGATGAAGCTGGCCTGGAACGGTCTTGTTCCGTGGCTCGCACGCCTTTGGGCTCAGTTTCGTGACGCAACACTCATTGGGAGCCATCGAAGTCCCGTACGGACAAGGAATCGAAAGGTCACAGAGACGTGTCTCTAGGTCTCAGTCCTCGTCCCCAGCAAGACTGCAGCACCCTATTGAGGGCTTGGGGCCGACATTGACTCGTTCAGCGCTGTGTCCATCCGATTCGAGGTTGTCGACGTTCGCCACGTCGAAGGCTTTGGCGCCTTTGGTAATTTTTTCTCGAAATTTGCCATTGGAGTACCCGGACATCGTGGATCCTCCAAGAAAGGCTACATCGAAGTCGGTGAGGCCAGTTTTGGCTTCCAGGCCCTTTCTGTCCCCAGACCTGGGTTTCAACCCCCTCTGGATGATATTTTTGAGGAGGAGGAAAGGTCTGAGGTTGAGCAACATGGTGACCTTGATGATGCTCCAATTTTTTCTGGGGACATTCAGTTGAAGGAGTTGAGGCAGAACTTCCATGATGCAAGTGGTCTGGATACTTCCCCGGAAGTGGAGTTTGGTAGACCTGAGCTTGGTGCTCATGTAGCGTCTTCTTATAGGAGACTTGTGGCACGAGTCTCGGAGTATCTGGGCTGGTCTAGTCCTCCAGAAGCCTTTGTGCAAGATGATCTGACGGACATCTTGGTTCAAGGTCCGTCCTCTGACCCTGTTTTGCCATTTCATTCTACCTTGCAGAAAAGGGTGGCAGCTGCTTGGCAGTCCCTGGAATCTCTTCCAGCTGTGAATAAAAATCGAACTAAGAAATACCGTCCTACCGTTACCGACCCCAGCTATGTCTACTCACACCACTCATGAGTTTGGTGCTTCAGGCAGCTATGGCCACCTCAAGGCAAGCGGTGTACCCTACCATCCCTCTGGATAGGGACGACGAGCGCTTCGCCGGTTGGGCCCGGAAGGTATTTTCTGCTGGGAGCATGGCCTTGAAATCAGCCAACTCCACATGTGACTTGGCAAGTTTTTCACACACTCTGTGGAATTGTTTCCTTGACGGCTGAGCATATTCCCGAGGGGGAAGAAAGGGCAAGGTTTCCTTGCTCTCATGCAAGGCGGCAAGGATGCTATGTGTGAATCCCTTCAGTCAGGTTTGGATACGGCCGACGGTGTTAGCCGCCAGTCAAAGGGGCAAACGGAAGGGTACCCGTGGTGGACGGGGAAATCGTAGTGCCAGAGCCGCTCAGGCAGCTGCTTCTTTGCCTTCAGGCACTGCCGCAGCCGCTTCCAAACAGTCATGAGGCCATGTCCCATGGTTCACCAGTTGGTAGCAGACTGTCTCCGCATCTCGGAGAATGGCGAGCCACTCCTTCAGATGTGTGGGTGTTGGATACCATAGACCACGGCTACTGTGTTCCCTTCCTTCAGCGACCTCATGACAATCCACCGGGGAAACCCTCTTTGAAGCTTCTTGATCCGCTCCTTGCGCAGGAATACTTGTCCCTGCTGGAGAAAGGCGCTATAGAACTGGTGCTTGTAGCAGAGAGGAACAAGGGATGTTATTCCCCTTATTTTTTGATCCCAAAGAAAGACAGGGGTTTGAAACCCATCATGGACATGCGTTGGTTGAACAAACTGCTCCGGAAGGACAGGTTCAAGATGGTCACTCTTTCTCAAGTCCTCCAGGCCCTTCAACTTCAGGATTGGTTGGTGTTTCTGGACCTCAAGGATGCTTACTTCCATGTGCCAATCCATCCCGTGCACAGGAAGTACCTGAGGTCTGCAGCTGGCGACTCGCACTTTCAGTTTCGGGTCCTGCCGTTCGGATTGACCTCCGCCTGATGGTCTTCACCAAGCTCATGGTGGTGGTGGCAGCGTACCTCAGGCGAGGGGGGATTCACGTATACCCCTACCTGGACGACTGGCTGATCTGGGAGCGCTCTCCCGAGCTGGCTTTGGATCATCTCGGTGTTACCTGCCGCACCCTCCACAGGCTGGACTTCTCGCTGAATTTCAGGAAGTTGCACCCGACACCTTCCTAACAGCTCCAGTACATCGGGGCTGTGTTGGATACGTCTTTGGGGAAGTGTTTGCCTCGCAAGGTAAGGGCTCATCGCATTGTGCAGATGGTGGACACGTTTCAACATGCCCTGAGCCTCCCGGCATTCGAATTCTTAAGGTTGCTCGGCCTTATGGCCTCCTGCATCTTTCTGGTGCTAGAGGCCAGGCTGCAGATGAGATCCCTGCAATGGGTCCTCAAGATTCAGTGGTCGCAGTTCTCCGGCAAGTTGACGGATCCTGTTCAGATCCTGCGCTTTGTCTCCCAGGACCTTCTGTGGTAGGTGAACGAAGGGAACCTGATGAAGGGGGAACTGTTTTGGCAACCGTGGCCGGAGGTGACTGTAGTGACGGACGCTTCCCTCACAGGATGGAGCGCTCATGCCAATAACTTCACTGCCAGCGGTCGTTGGTCTCCGTCGGAGTCCAGACTCCACATCAGTCTGTTAGAGCTGAGAGCCATCAGGCTAGCCCTGAAGGCTTTTCTGTCCTCTGTACTGGGGAAGAGTGTATTGGTCATGACGGACAACACAGTGGCCATGCATTACCTCAACAAAAAAGGGTGGGCAGGGTCACTCCCGTTGTTTAGAGAGGCAATGCAGCTCTGGTTCTGGGCCATCCAGCAGGAAATTTCGATCTCGGCAGTTCATCTGACCAGGGATGAACATGCGGTGGCGGACGCTCTGAGCAGGCAGAGCACAGTCTCTCACGAGTGGGAGTTGGCCCAGGAAGTCCTTCAGGAGATCTTCGCCCTTTGGGGAACCCCGCAAGTGGAACTCTTCGCCACCAGTGTTAACTGGAAGTGCGAGAGATTCTGCTCAAGGGAATTTACTCTAAGAGGAGCCTTGGGAGACAAGTTTGTGGTTGATTGGTCATTCCCACTGCTGTATACGTTTCCTCTCATCCCTGTCATTCCTCAGGTGTTGCGGAGGTTACAGAGGTTCGGTTCCCACGTGATCCTCATTGCTCCGGATTGGGCGAGGAGTGCGTGGTACCCGGACCGTCTGGAAATGTCCATCTGCCCTCCACGCCGTCTTCCCCACCGAGAGCGCTCTCTCTCTCTCTCTCTCTCTCTCTCTCGCTCTCTCGCTCTCTCGCTCTCTCGCTCTCTCGCTCTCTCGCTCTCTCGCTCTCTCGCTCTCTCGCTCTCTCGCTCTCTCGCTCTCTCGCTCTCTCGCTCTCTCGCTCTCTCGCTCTCTCGCTCTCTCGCTCTCTCGCTCTCTCGCTCTCTCGCTCTCTCGCTCTCTCGCTCTCTCGCTCTCTCGCTCTCTCGCTCTCTCGCTCTCTCGCTCTCTCGCTCTCTCGCTCTCTCGCTCTCTCGCTCTCTCTCGGTTCAGATTCCCCATCCAGAGGCCAAGATTCTCAACCTTCACGCTTGGTATCTGAAAGGTTGAGGTATAAGGATTGGGACCACCCGAATGATGTGATAGAGGTGTTGCTTTCGCCAGGCGGCCTGCAAAAAAAATCCCTGTACCGTTGGTGTAAGATCTGCAACTGGTGCAGGGATCACAATGTTGATTCTTTTCAGTGCTCCATTCCTATGGTTTTGTTTTTCTTGCTTTCTTTGGCCCACAGGGGCCTTCAAGTAGGTACCATTAAATGTTACCGGGTGGCGCTGTCTATCTTTAAACGCTCGTCTGAACAATGTTCTTACTTTAAGATTCCTTTGATTTCTCAGTTTCCTAAAGGACTGACTAATGTATTCCGCTCTCCCCTTTCCAGGTGCCGGTTTGGGATTTGGATTTGGTTTTGAGATTTCTCATGGGTGCTCCGTTTGAACCTTTGCACTCTTGTCCTTTGAGATTACTGTCCTACAATACTGTGTTTTTGGTTGCGGTTGCTTCCCCTCGCAGAGTGAGTACATTGCAGGCACTTTCAGCTAAGCCACCCTTTACTGTGTTTCCCAAGGACAGAGTTGTACTGAGAGTATGTCTTTCTTTTCTACCTAAGGTAGTCTCTGAATATCATTTGAGTCAAAAGGTGGTTCTTCCATCTTTCTACCCTCCTCATCCTGGTAAGGAAGAGGGGTGTCTCCATCGGTTAGATCCTAGGAGAGCTCTTAGCTTTTACATTTCTAGGATGTCCACGGTCAGAGTGGACGATCAACTCTTTGTAGGATATGCTGGACACCGATTGGGCCAGGCTGTTACCAAACAGACCATGTCCAGGTGGATTATTCTTACCATTACAAAATGTTACTGGTTGGCGGTAAAGACCCTCCTGAAGGATTGAGAGCTCATACCACTAGGGGGGTGGCTACTCCCACCGCCCTCCAGTGGGGTGTAGGAATTTGTGATGCTGCTACTTGTGTTTCAATCTATACATTTGTAAAACATTATTTCCTGGATACAATCCATGGTCAGGATATGGCCTTTGGGAAGGCGGTTCTTTATTCCGCAATCTAATTGGATATTCTAAATTCTTTTCTCTCCTCCATTTACTGGTACTGCTTTGGGAGTCTGTCAAAGATGTGGAACGCGTTGGAGGACGCAATCCATTCGAAGAACAAGTTACTTACCAACTGGTAACGTTTTTCAACTGGATGTTCCTGCAACGCGTTCCACATCGCCTCCCAGCCTGCCCCTCTGGAGAATTTCCTATGTGATTGCAGCTTCTGTTTCCGCAAGGCTAAATGCAGTCCAGCAGGCATCTGAATGGTGTCACATATTCTGGGGGAAAAAAACTTAAACTGAGGCTACGGGCGCCATGCGTCCTATTTATAACATCCTGTGACGTCGTCCTCGACGGAGACCCTCGAGGGACATGGACCCGACGCCATCGACGCAGGACGCCCTCTGCCGAAAAAGTTTCCGAAGTGCACAGCTGTGGATATTACATGTCAAAGATGTGGAATGCATTGGAGGAACATCCAGTCGAAGGAACGTTACCAGTTGGTAAGTAACTTGTTCATCTCTTGCACTTGGAGAATGAACTGCGCAGCATCTTCCTCATCCCCCATAGTGCATTGCATTATGGAGAGTAAATCGAGGGTATCGGGGAAGGTTCTCAGCAGTGCATCCCAAACTTGTGCCCGAACATTATTAAATGACGCCCCATCATGGGTATTGTTACTTATAGTGACACCAGGGTAGTCTGCTTTCACCCACACCGATTCTGCTTGGTCCCCTACTGCAGATACTAAGAGGCTCTTAATATCTCCTATGGCGAGGGTCACCCCTGCTGTGTTTTTCTCAAATGCATAGATCCATTTTCCCGCACCCGCCGTAAGTGGAGGAGGTTGTTTTTATCCAACTGTGCCCATGGGACATAATGGGGCCACCCAGCTCCCTTGAGGATGAGGGGCATTTGCAGTTATGTTTTTACCTTCCCGCCCTTCAGTCCTGTTCCCTTCTTTTTGGCTAGAGCCATCCTGTTTCTTAGTCTCCCTTACCATGTGTCCTCCACTCTAGGGGTGGCCCACTGTACTTGCTATATCCTTCTTTCCTATTACAGCCTCTTCTGCTTCGTTAAAGTCGCTCCAATGCTCCTCGTCCCTCACTGACCCCACATTCTTATCCCCCAAACTATCAGTTTCCTCTTCCCGTTCTACTCTTGCTGTCCGTATAGGTACGCTTTCAATCAGGAAGAGAAAATCTCTCAATTGCCATTCATCTTCTGGTGGGGGCGGGCTGGAACTTGGGGGTCAGGGCCCTCCCTCTGAACCCCGGGCTGCATCACATACAGCTCGCAATCGAGCTCATTCTGTGTGAGTGGAAGATAAGGCCACCTCGAGATCTCAGGTGTTTACTCCAGTGTGGTTGGGGGTGGTGATCGAAGGATCATAAGGTGGGGGTGGTGCTGTGCTTGGAGTGGCCGAAGCACTCCCTCCTGACACCTATGTTGGATTTGAGTCTCCTTCGGCTGGTCTTGTGAGCAATGGATACATTTCCTGGGCTCCTCCTCCCCTTTTTCCTTTTCTACCACATTACTTTACGTTACTGCTACCTTTTCCAGTCCTTGAACATCCGCCAAAGATGTAATATCTCCCTTCTGATTTGTAACCGTTTCCCCTTATTCTTGGCAGTCAAATAATTAGACAGATGATCCAACGTTTCCTTATCAAAAGACACCTCTTCTGGCCAGGCATGGGACAGTCCCTGCCCTTTTGTTTCTGTCACCCACTGACAATGGTACTTTTTAATTTGCTCACTATACTGTTACGTTCACCTGGTCTCTGCAGGGATGTTGGGGCACGGTTGCAGCCCTCCCTGACTGAGGTCACTCTTGTCTGGCTTCTCCCTCTGATATTATGCTGTGGACTGCGACTATTGGTGGTGCTGCTCCTGCATAGACATAAGGGGGCATGAGTATGTCAGTCTGCGACCCTTATCCTCCCCTTTCCAAACTCTTTCTCCCCAGCCGTGGTTTTCGTGTGAATGCACTGTTTCTGGGAGGCTCACCTGGTTGTTAATGGCAAGCTCTCCGTCCTGCTGATTCTGGCAGGGGCGCTTAATGTCGGGATCAGAGTTCCTTCACTGGTCCCTCGCATGTCGTAGCCCAGTCCAGCTGCGACTAGTCCACGTCACTTCAGGTAAGTGTTATTCTGTTTCCCTTTGTCTTTGTTTCAGCCTGCTTTAGTAGCGTTTGTATTGTTCGTTCCAGTATTGTTGTTTGCTCCGTAAGTAATGTCTCGGTTTTGCTTTTCCCCCATATAGGGGATGATGTGGATCCAGCTGCAGCTGCGAAGCATGGGTCGGAATCCGGAGGGAACGAAGATCGCTCTACGATGGTCCGGCAGCAGGTAAGTGGTCCATAGGGATGCACGCAAGGATTGACTGAAGCGCGACCCTAAATGTTGAATAATGTTCTAACCTTGTCTTTCGTTTCTTCCACAGGAATTGGCTTTGTGAACGAAGAGCGCGATGTGCGGTGGTATTGAGATCAGGATTGCAGAGTTCCAGAGAATAAATCTTCAGATGGCAGGATGGACGCCGGTCTCCAAGCGGTACCCGCCCAGGTAAGATGCTGGATCCAAGAGGTAAGTCTGTCAACACAGGCGGCGGTGAGCGTCACGTTGCACGCAAGTGCAAATTAACGCGAAGCGCTGGCCTAGGGGGATGGAACAGCATATATAGCTGAGTTCCTGAGGCCATGCCCTCTAGTCATTGCTTGCGTGCCACACCCTGCCACTCCTAGAATTCTGCACCTGCCCGGCAGCCCTGGGAGTCATGCCCAAATCGTCTGCACATGGAACTGCTCCTGAAGTAAAAGCACATGGAAAGTCTGGTACAATAAAGCGCTCTGGTGCTGTAATGAAGCATTCCCATTTATATTCTTACATGAGCCTGGCGCCAAAGGCGCCAGGACTGAGTCCAGCCGGGCCCCCTATGTTGATACGTCCCAAAGGGGTGACAATGGGTTAAGTGACCCATTGCCCCCATCAACTGATGGTGTGGTGTCTGTGTCCTAGGGCAGGTGACCATGACATATACAGAGGGAGGTGTTTGAAAATATGGGATAGATGGGTATCCATCCCCATGTCTAGTAACTTTCAGCTTTTGTTTACAGTTCCCCCAATGTTCGGAAGGACCCTTTTCCCCTTATTCTTCCCTCTATACCTGGGGCCTTCGTTTCTAGACAGTCAATACATTTCTGTCAAATATATCTAACTTGTCCCACTTTTTTTAGAGAAATATCCACTTCCTTACTCACTTGTCATTCACATCACGTTTACCCCTCCTGGGCCTTCCTCCACATACATAAAAACACTGAAAATAACAAGCTAAAATAACAAGTTAAAATAATAACAACTAATTGTTCCCGAGCCCTCTAAATATATGGGGCTCCTACTTTTATTTCCGTATTCATTCTCTGCAGTGGTCGAGACAGTGCACCGTGGGACCACCCTGTAACACCTTTCGTGATAGGTTCACGTATCTCCTCTGTATAATCTCTTCCCTCGTTTAAAAGTGGCCATATTAAAACAAAGCGCTTTACTTCTAATAACTACCCAATTAATTCACATTAAACCACTCGGTGTTCCCTTCAATTACACTGCTCTATGTACCCCATACCCCATTATTCGTCTATCCTTGCTATTTATACTTGAAAGCCTGTGTTCTTCCAAGAGCCTCCATTCGCGGTCTAACCACAACACCGGTGCCTCTCCCTGGGGCTGCACCCGGCTCCAACGAGCAGCGGGGTATTCACAAAGCTGGAACCCACAAGAACCGATTTCTTCTGCGTACATGTTTTTTGTGACTGGTCGGCTGTAGGTGGGCACAGCCTTTCTGGAGAGGCCCTGGATTTCGCCCTAGGTACGGGGATCTTGAGGAAATCACGCTAAGGGGTCACCAAATGAAGGCACCCACTCATAGACGTGTCCCAATAATAATACACAATAGGATAACACACCCGGTCAGGGAATGAGTGAGATAGGTTGCAAGGATATCAAAGTTTATATCATATAAAAAATGCCAGCAAAGAACTCTGCTACCCGAGAACGCTCTACCAAAAATGACACGGGCAGCACATTTAAAAGGGACTAAGCGTCATCAGTGGGTTTCAACATGGTCGATTGGCTGCAGACAAATACTAAGCCCTGCTCCATAGAAGATGCCAGGGCATCATTGGCCGCGGCTTCCCAGTCGATCGTGGTGCATGTGGGTCAGCTGGGCTCATCTTCACGTGAAGGTCAGGATGAACATATGACAAATTACTAACTATCTAAGCTAAACGGGCACTGATAATTTAAGAATAATGGTGGACACTGGAACATTGCATGAATGGGGGTAGAGGGAGAAAAAAGGAACTAATATATTGGCATGCTGACCTCCACATTCCAGGCTTCTTAGATACTGCAGATCCCGTTCCCAGGTGCCTGTGCGGGGGGTTTGATCTACCGTCTCTGTTCCCTGGTGCCCCATGATACGAACAAGTGTGTTGTTTTGGAGGCATATACTGCGGCACAGGATTAGATCTGGGGTGGGTGTTCTGGAATGGTCAAGGCGAGGGGGTAAAATGTGTATCAGCACGAGAGGGATTGGGGGGGTTGAAGCTGGTGTTCCCTGGCCTGTCAGGGTGGGGGTTGAGAGGGTATAGACAGTTTAGTGGAGATGGATGGGCACTTGTTGCTGGGCCTGTCTCTGTCTCACGCTCTTCGGGGAGCACATTCTTTGGGAAAGATACATTGATTGTTTTTCACGCTCTGAAACACTTGTGTACGAGCGCGATCTAAATAAAATATAATTTAATTTCAAACATTTGTAACATTAAACGGCTGGACTTTGTGAGAGCGTGTGCGGAGCTAGTCTGGGGTGGTGATGGCTTGGTCTCTCTGCGTGAGATGCTGGGGATGGGAGAGCTGTGATTTTACAGAGATGGTTTTCTGGCCTAGTAAATGATGGTGTCTGGTCTGATACAAAAATGGTGTCTCATTGCAGGGACATAGGCTATGTTATTCATGTAATTCTATAGTGGGGGTGCGGGTGTCTTGCCCCCCTTGGCTAACATGTGGGTTATTTATCTTCGCTTCAGTGAGCGGGGGTTGGATAGGACCATCTCCTTCCCAACAATATCCACCATCCTTGAACTGATCTCAGCATACTTGATACAAATCTTTGCAATTAAGACAAAATGATGCTATAGATAGTGGGTGATCTTAACGCTAAATGCCCCGACAACTCTGAATTGTGTGATATCTTAAAATGTTTGGGAAATTCCAACTGCAGAGTGAAAGCAAAATAAGGTTGACAAAAAGGGAGAGAAATAGTTGTGTACCAAGCTGCAAACTAACATGTGCAAGCTATATGGCCATCAGCCAAATGTTTTACACGTATTCTGCCACATCAGCAAGCACACTTGACTGTGTCTTTATACGATTCGAAGATTACCAATTAATTGAGGACTTGACTATCGAAGAAAGTGACCATGTACTACTCATTATTACTGGTAGGGCTAGTAGCAAGCCTAAACTTTCATAACCATCAAGTCCAGTTCTTTGATGCAGCATGTCATACTCTTTTCTTCCTCAGGTAGTGCAGGGTCTAGTCTACACCTAATGATTATTGCATTCCAGCAGTACAGAAGGGACTCGTCCCCATTTATTTCTTCCTTGGTTTGTTGCCAGGGTCCTGGGGTCCTCCCGGGACTCCACTTCTTCTGGTCCGCAGGCCAGAAGGAAGGATGTTAATCATTCTAAAGAGAGGAGTAAAAAGAGATGTATTTTTTGTTAGATATTTTTTCTCTGGACAATATTACATATAAATTGCGACACATTGATTGTTTTTCACATTTCAATAAGCACTCTTCCATTTTCTCTGAAATTTATTTAAATAATGTACATATTAAAATGAATTGCTCACCTGAGATAGATATATATATATATATTAGATTCCCTCCAGAGGTTTCGATTTTACCTTCATTCTTCGGATGTTTCCTTAGCTCTAACTTTAGTGCCTCCTCAATCACTTAACAGCTTTTTTAACTGATTGATATGGACCCATTTCTCTTCTGTCTGTACTCCTTTTGGGATGCAGATCTTATAGGCAACATGTGATATTTTGTCCACAATTGGAAAAACTACTGTGCCAAAAAACTACTGGCCTGGTTGCTCAGGAAATTGAACAAGTAAACCTTGTCACCTACCTCGTAATCCTTTTTTGTGGTCTTTAGGTTGTAGTATGTTTTCATTCCTTTATCCGACTTCTCTAAGTTGCACTGTGCATGTGCAAAAGCTTGCCGGATAGGTTTCCTCAGGTTCTCAATGAACTCATGAGTGGTGGACGCTTTTATCAGCGTGTTCTCCTGAGTTCTATAGACCAGATGCTGAGGCAACACCATTTCACGTCTAGTCATAAGCTCAAATGGAGATATGGTGTAGACTTAATAGGCATTAGTCCCAACTGAGTCCAGAGTCAGCCATGAGCTGCTTACAATTGTTTTATTGCAGCTCTCAACCCCTCAGCTCAATGCCGGGTGGTAGGCGATGCAGAGTTTTCTCTTTACCCCTAGAATCTCCCACATCTTGATCTTCACTCGCTGGTAAAAATGACTTCCTCAGTTGAAACGAGCGAAGATGTGGTTGATCATTAGCGTCTCCGCCTTACAATTCGTGGCAGGAAGACATTCTACCCATTTGGTAAACAAGCACGTAATGGTCAACATGTAATTGTTTCCTCTAGAGGAGAGAATAACTAGCTCGATGTAATCGACTTGCAAATCTGACCAAGGCATTGTCATTCACCTTTTTTTGTAGGGGAGGTCGGTGTGTGGGGGAGTTTGGCTGAAATTGTGCACACACGAGACAACCCTTTTAGGTATATATTGAGGTCCTGGCCCATGTGGCCAGTATGCAACCTCACGCAAGATTTCCAATGTCGTGTGAAAACCCCTATGCCCAGCAGTGGCCGCGTCACTAGCGTGATTCAACATCAGTCTCCGGAATGAGTTGGGTACCAACCACTGGTCACATCCAGATAGGGAGCTATGTACCAGCAAACCGTCTTGGATTCTAAACATTTTGAAAAATGTTATCACCCGTAGATCCTCTTTACCGGTATAATCTGATTTTATAAGAGGAAAGCTCACAGGGTCTTCAACGTGTCAATAGAATTTTCAGATGATAGGGTCCTCCTTTTTGTGCAGTGATCAAATGTGCAGCTGGGGTATTTTTACTCCACTAAGTAGTTGCAAGTTCATTCGTGGCACGAGTTTGAGACCTGGTTTTGTCAGTGACTTGGATTTCACCCATTAGGGATTCGGTATCTATGAAAACCTCCTGCAGATCTCTGGTTTGAGCCAACTGATCTGACGTGTCATTCCCAGTCTTATCCAGACCCTCTATTTTGGAATGTCCTCTTATCTTTTTCCAATATATGGTCATCCCATTAGAGGCCACCAGATCATCACTCGACTGGACCAGTTTTCCTTGTTTTAATACTTTTTGTTTGTTGTTGGCACAAAGCATGCCTTGATTCTTCCAGTATATCAGGTTTTCATGAACCCATTCCAAACATAGGGCCTCATTACAAGGAAGGACGTAGCCATGCCGCAATTTGCAGCATGGCTACCCCCATTCGGGGTACCGTGTCCTGGTTCCTGGAATGGGGAAATACCGGCCCATTCCAACCTTGGAGGGCCCAGTATTTCCCCATTCCAGAAACCCAGACCCTGTACATACCCATTCCCATTTGAGCCCCCATAGGTAAAACCAGGCGTCCTTAGCGGATCCCGCGAGGAGACCTCGTAATGAGGCGGTAGGGGGTTAACGGGGCCGCCAGCTCTACCGTCCTGTTACCCACTACCGCCTTCCTCGTAATGAGGCCCATAGTAGGAGTCTGTGGTTATCACCAGTTCTTTGCGTTGGTGGTTTACTGACTACTTCAGTCTTATTTTGTAACCAGCAGAGGGCTCCGGCGTTATCACCCAGGCATTCCCAATGCCAGCCACTAGTTCTCTTTACCCATTATTCCCAACATTGTAAGAACACACATCCACATAAACTGTGGGTATCCCCTGACAAGTGTCTTTCTCTTGTGTGGGGAACTTGGGTATTCCTACATATTGTCATTGGCCATTAGACCTTCGTCCTTGGAACAGTTTTCTTGAGCCCAGCTATGCAAGTCAGTCAATCCTTGTGCTATAGGACTCTTCTTGTTTTGGTCATGTCTCCAAGTGCTATATATACTCTGCATCCGGTCCAAGAAGAGAGTCCATATTCAAGCATGCATCTCTGCGGCAGCTAACCACACTGCCGAACTTTTCAAAGTCTGCAAAGAATTGTCAATCGCTTCTGAAGGCCTCATCTTCCACAGGGCCCACCTAGGCCCTCTGCTCTGCATTGGGAGCACATTTCACCAACAAAACCTTGGACATCCTTTCCTCTCTAACTCCTTCACCCACACATGCACTGACATCCCCTGAGCGCTCTGTATCCTCTCTCACTCCCCCCCCCCCCCCCCCCTCTCGCTTTTCCTGCCTTTTCCCCCATCACACCTGAGGAGGCCACTGGGCTAGTCTGGTCTATGAGAGCCTTTTCCCAACAGGTGGATCCATGGATTCTATGTAATGTCATCATCGGGCATTTCAACGCGTGCAATTTAAACGTGTGTGACAGTTTATAAAAAAGAATTTGGGGGGTCCCCCCGTATCCCTCTCTCCTGTACCTATTATTACCCAACCCCTCCCCCACCACTTATCTGCCCTTTCCCACCCCCCCACCCCCAAAAACTTAGATGAACTGACAAACATGTTTAAACTGCAGGTTTTGAAATGCCTGACGATGACAGAACGTCGTACCGATCCATGCCCTTCCAAAACTATCAAGGACAACATTGACACTCTAGCTCCAGCCTTGGCGGGCCTCTGCAAGCTCTATTTCGCCTCAGTTTTCCCCTCCTCTCTCAAGCACACTCTGGTGCGCCCACTACTCAAAAAAACTGTCGGCTGGCCCTTCTATCCAGGCAAACTATTGCCTTATTTCCATCACTCCTTTCCTGGGCAAACTACTGGAGAAACTGGCTATCTGGCAGCTTACTCCCCACATTGAATCTGTTGGTTGTCTCCATGACATCAGTCTGGCTTCAGAGCATCCAGAGGCACAGAAACGTCTCTCCTAAACACCTGTTCTCAAATCTTGACTCTAACTCTCCTTCTGTCCTCATTCTCCTTGACCTCTCATCTGCATTCGACATAGTGAACCATAACACCCTGATCTATCGTCTCCATGATACACTGAGCATCACTGCTCAGGCCCTGGCGTGGTTTACCTCCTTTCTCTCAGATGGTCCATCCCAGGTGGAACTAGGGCCCTTTCTCTCCGGTATCACTCTCTACTTGCGGGGTCCCTCGTGGATCTAACCTTTCCCTCTGGTTGTTTGTCTGCATGGCCACCTTGGCCCACTTGATCTCTTCCTTTATTGCCAACTTTCAGTGTTATGCGAATGACCGCTCTCCTTCAAGCTACTTTGGCTGCTTCTTCCTCCTCGCTCATTCATGATTGTCTATCCACAGTCCAGTCATGGTGTGCACCTAACAACCTCTGCCTTAATGCCAGTAAGACGGAGATTGTTCTCATTCCGACCCCTGCTCCTGTTTTTCCACTCTCCCTCTGGCCGGCCTCCCTTGGCCCTGCACCCTCACCCACCAATGAGGCAAAAACATGTGGGTCATCTTTGACACCACTTTGTCCTTCTCCTCACACATCTCGTATATATCCAGAAAATGTCACTACCAGCTGCAACTCCTCCGAGGTATCCTACCTTTTCTCACTTCCCTCCCTAGACTCATTGTCTCCAGAGCTCTGGTTCTCTCTAGACTTGACTACTGTAACAGTATTTTTCTCAATCTCCCTACTTCTACACTCAGACCGTTGCAACTCATCCAGAACAGAACCGCAAGGCTTATCCTTGGCCTCAAGCCCAGGGACTGCATCTCTCCGGCACTGAAATCCCTCCACTGACTCCCTGTGGCTGCAAGGATCAAGTATAGAAAGAAAGGTGGACTCCAAATTTTTTGTTATAGGGGGATTGATTTGTGAATGGGAGTGTAAAGGAAAGTGTAGGTGCAAAACACAGAGAATTGATTACCCCTCTCTACACATACCTGGGAGTTAGAGATTGGAGTAGTTGTCACACATTGTTTTACATTCACATAACAAAGTACAGTACTTGCTCACTAACAGGACCAACTAAAATAACAGAAAACGGAGTAAGTTAATGTTTAGCAAAAAATAGAAATGTTTTAATAGTTATACAAAAGTTAAAAAAACAGTACTTAGGACTGCATAAATGAATGCAAGAATACAAACACAATAGAGACTATAACATAAACTCAAGGGTGTGTAAGTCACTCAGTGAACAATACTTTTTACTGAATTAATTCGTCAGACACCTATCATTAGTCTTTTAGGAGATAGTAAGTCGACCCGTTTCGGCAATATATTAAATTAGACATGATCTCAAGTGTCTTTTCGGAAATAGGTGTCACGGCCATCTTCAGAACAGAGAATTTCTTCCAGGAAAAGTTGACATAAATGATTAACCCCAATTTTTTATGTGAATGTAGCATCACTGATTTCTCTAGGTTGGGTGAGAAAGAGTCAGAAAATGTTCACCAGCGTCCGCGGATGATGGCGTTTTGATCTGATACTCGATAACCCGCCGTACTTTCGGGCACCGCACTTACTGCCCTTCTGAAAACAGCTCGGTCTGTTTTCACATGGAAGTATCTGGCGCTGATCTGCACAACCAACACTCTCTCACTAACCGGGCTACCTGTTGAGTGTGTAGAATCCTTGATCCTGACTATTTAGAAGCCGGGCTCTGGCACACATAGCATGATGTTGTGCAATTGATTTCGCCTAAGCACTAACCGCTGTATTTCGATTTAAGCTTGCAAGTTCTTTGCCGTTTGTTGTCTGATTCCAGCACAGCAATCCTCAGGAGAACTGTTTCAAAGGACCTGACAAGGACAAGACAGCTTTTGTCACAAGAAAGATCTGCAACGCCAGCATTTCTTGGCATCTTTAAAGAAATCTTTCTCAGTCTGACGTGTTTTTCGCTGACTCTTTCTCACCCAACCTGGAGAAATCAGTGATGCTACATTCGCATCAAAAATTGGGGTAAATCATTTGTGAAGTTTTCCTGGAAGAAATTCTCTGTCCTGAAGATGGCCTCGACTGAGATCATGTCCAATTTAATATATGGCTGAAACATGTCGACTTACTATCTCCTAAAAGACTACTAATGATAGCTGTCTGATGAATTAATTCTGTGAAAAATATTGTTCACTGAGTGACTTAGACCCCCTCGAGTTTGTTATAGTCTCTATTGTGTTTGTATTCTTGCATTCATTTATGCAGTCCTTCTAAGTACTGCTTTTTTAACTTTTGTATAACTATTAAATAATTTCTATTTTTTGCTAACCATTAACTTACTCTGTTTTCTGTTATTTTAGTTGGTCCTGTTAGTGAGCGAGTACTGTACTTTATGTGAATGTTAAACAATGTGTGACAACTACTCCAATCTCTAACTCCCAGGTACGTGTAGAGAGGGGTAATCAATTCTCTGTGTTTTGCACCTACTGCAAGGATAGAGTACAAGACCCTCTACAAAGTTCACAAGGCTTTCTGGGTCCGGGACCACACTACTTACAACACACTCTTCCCAAATATTCTCCCTCTAGAGCACTCTGCGCATCCTCCTCCAACTCTGAGAGTGAGCCATTGTTCCAAACAGAGACTTGAGGATAGATCTGTATCCTCTGCAGGGGCCACCCTCTGGAACAGTCTCCCAGCCTCGCTCCATCTTGAGCTGGAATTTCATAAATTCCGGAATCTCCTCAATACCTTCCTCTTCTCCTCTGCCTTCTCGCTACCTCTCCCCTGCTAACCTCCACTTTCTACTTGCTACCGCATCATCTGCTCAGCTTTCTGACTGGTCACCTGGCTCACCTCAAAACCTTACAGGTCCCAGGCACCCACATAAGTCCCTAAACTTGCCTCCAGACCCCCAGTACTACTTTCAGCACTATGCACTTCCCAAAAAAAAAAAACCTGCATTAACCAGGCCTTCTGGGATTTGGAACAAATCTGCCTTCCCTAACTGCTGGTCACGCACTTTCCTTATTGTCAGTTTGTTATGCTTGTACCCCCCTCACTTCCCCGCCCCCTTACTACCCGGCAACGCATTTGAATTAGTAGAAATGTCATTGGGCCTAGTATGCTTATTACTATTGAATATCATTCTGAAATTTCCAAGGCCTTATGAATGATTGTATCCCATGTTCCCTGCCCGTCTTGGAGCGCATTGAAGCACTCATTTTTTGTATTAGCGCTTTATAAATATACAATACAACATCTGACCTTCACAGGAAAGCCTTGCATGGACAGAATCCAGGAGGTAATTCTGTTATTACTTACATCCCCCGCCCGTATCCTGTCACTTTGTAAATACTGCAAGGGTTGGTCAGGAGTGTCTACAAAGATGTGCTCCCACTGGGTAAATGGGCAGTAATTCCTTTTCGCAGTTGTGGAATTTTTCCTCCAGAGAGTTTGGCATGCATAAGAGATAACTTTGTTTAACTTATTGTGCTTTGTTACAGTACCTCTGTTAGGCAGGCAGATATCTGAAAACCCTGTCTCCAAGAAGAATTCCTTGTTCTTAATAGGGTAAGCCAAACAAGGAGTTTGAGAAAGACTTCCTTTCAGTTGTTTAACTGCCTCGGATTGCTCCGCACCCCACTCCAACTTGACTCCGACCTTTATTAAATGGATCAAGGGTCGAGTGACCTCTGCGTAGTCAATTAGCTTTTGACTATAATTAGTGGGTCCAAGAAGGCTTCTCCATTCTTGCCGAGTAGTAGGGTCTTCCACTTTCTTCACGTGGGGGTTTAGACCCTCTGGGGTTATTTTGTGCCCTAGAAAGTTCACTCTGGTCTTACACCACTGTGCTTTCTGAAAGGACCGTTTTTGCTTCTGCTTTCTGCAACTGGGCCAGAACATAGCAAATTTCTGCAATATGTACTTCCACAGTTGAGCTCTTGATCAATCCATCATCTACATCAGACAGGATTCCCCTTCTCCCCCAAATCAGTCATGGCCTTATGCAGGGAGATATTGAACTCCTTTCCAGAGTTTATATAGACAAAGGGTGTTCAGGTCCACGTATATTGCTGCCCCAAAAGGTAAAGACAAGTTTGTAGTGGTCGTCACTACTCAGAAAACCGTTCAGTAACCATTTGTCAATTCAATGGCTGTGTACACTTTTGACGCTTGGATCTGGGCCAGCCCTTGACCGATATAGGGAAGTGGCCATCTTGACATGTGGACTCGTTTGTTCAACTCCCCATTGGGTTTTAGTATACCCTGGGTTGTTAAAGGTACTGTGGATCAGATGAATTATCCAACGGGATTCCAATTTCTTAATCCTGGAGTGACTCCATGGATGCGAGATGTATCCTATATTTAACGAATACTGGAGCTATCTCTTGGTTAGTGGGTATGGTGGTTGAATGGATAGATGCACGTCCACACTCGTATAAATCTACTGAAAAGATAACATGGTAGTCCAGGAACACCTGTTTCAGCTTCTGTCTTTGCTTGTTGGTCTCACAGGCATTGTATTGTTTTGTAGTGATTTGTATAGTGCCATTTTCCCATTTGTATGGCCTCAATGCTCTTTGTTGTTGGAACGCCCTTGGGGACCAAAGTCCAGCTATGGGAAAAAGTTCTAAGAGTAAACTTTAAGAAGCGTGTTTGCATTCTGCCGAGATTAGGACTCAGGAGGGCTGGCTGGGCTCCAGTATGCAACTCAAGAGGTCAGATACGTGGGTGGGTGCTTGTGCAGGAGACTCAAATTTGTTGTAGGTTATCAATGTATACTAATGGCAGAGATATTGAGGCACATCTGGGGTTTCAGTGCAATGTGAGCAGCTGGACCGAATTTGACGTAGCCATAGGTACATTGTAGAGTGCATGGATGGAGAGCCGTGCCTGCCCCAGGTGGCCACAGACGTGGTGCGTTTATGCATACCTTAAACTCAGACCGAGTTTATCTTCCATGGTGCTTTGTGTGATTTTTTTTTTTTTTTTTTTCTTTTTTTCTTCTTTTTCCTGGCTCTGTGGTCTGGTTTTCCCCAAGTCTCCCATGGCGAGATTGATCCGTTCGACCATCTGCTGCAAACCTGGAAAGACCTCAGGCTTGGCAATTTCAACAGTATCCTCCACTGGGTTGGAGAGATCTCATTTTATGGTGCTCACCTGTACATGAGGTTCCATGGATTTGAGGTAGTTGTTGACAACTCTCATCCGTCCTGATGTTACAGGTTACCTCTTCCACTCCCTAAGGGCATGAAGATTACACCAAGAAATTCCCCTCATGACTGTTAAGATCTGGTCTGGAGGAATTCCATCACTGATGTTGAAACAGTAGTGAGAAATTGGCCCAATTTTTTCATTGCCTAAATCAACAGAATAATGTTGGACATAAACTGTCATTCCAATAGAGGTATCTGCACCCAAAGTGATACTTTGAGGCTAGCTGTTATCCACCAATATTCGAATGGTGTTGCATTCTAAATCCACTAAAGGGGTTGAATGTAAATATAAACCTTGTTGGCAGTAAGAGTTCAAGTTTATATTGGCGTCCTTATATTTGAGGTTCTGTCCTCGCTTAATTTTGAGGGAAATGGTGAATAGTCGCACCTGTCCTGGAATGGTAACTTCTTCTCTTACTTGAACTTCAACCACTAAGGCAGCAATTGAGCTGACCAGAATTCTCTTTCGGTGTTGTCAAAGCACATGGGGCTATCTCCAGTTGTGACCATACTTTGTTGTTGAATAGATCTATGCTAATTGCAAATAGATTTAGAATGTCACTACCCAAATAAGTCAGAAGGGACATCTCATCAGACCTACAATTGTGTTCTATAATTGTATTGCAAATGAACATTTTTAGCATACACCTGCTAGGCAGTAAAAGTATAGAATTTGGTGGCTCCAGACCCGTTCATCAACCATTTTAAATGTGGGAATGGTCTGATCTTTTTTGGAGTTTCCTGAATAATCCTTCGCTGATGAAGCTTTTTCCATTATTCGGGCATACTCTGGCGAGTACCTTCTTCTCCCTCATTTATCTGAATGAGGAAAGGCACATGTTCGCTCTTTTTCAGAATATTGGTCCGACTTTGGGCTTGTTCTTCTTCCTCTTTGAAGGTATTCAGTGTTTCTGCTTATTTTTGTTTGGTATAAAATGTTGGTGTGATCCCTTTCATCGCACAGTTACGGCTGTTGGCTGTTCTGTTTTTATGTTGCTTTCACTTTACTTGAGTTGATATTTCATAATGCTCATTTTCTTTTAACTCGCTATGTGTGGAGGGGGGTAACTAGACGCCTATTATTTTCAATTTTATTAGATTTTCGTACTTGATTATTTAGATTTACTTATTTCAGTTCTTTGTACACCGATTAATCGGTGGCAATGTGCCTGGCTTCAACACCGCTCCACAGGTTCTGTGGCCTCGGGCTGAGCAGCTTGTTTTGGCATCAGACGCCCTGTGCGGTCTAACCTCAGGATCTGTTGCTGGCAGTGGGAGGGGATAGGCACTCATTGCTCTTAGGCCTGCCACTCTCCACCATTGCGCAGGTACGGCTGTTGGCTGTTCTGTTTTTATGCTGCTTTCACTTTACTTGAGTTGGAAGGGCATTGGATTTGATCTTCTCTTTGAAATTGCTGGTTACGGTTTTCCCAGCATTTCAAATAACTTGGTCTGACGACATGGTTATTCCTTTTTTTTTTTTTAATGAAATCTCAGTTTTTTTGTTTGCAATATAATTGTTACTTGGCTGCCTTCTGAGCGATGACGACTGCAGCCTCACCCGTGTGGAAGAAGAGGATGGATGGATGGATGGATGGGGCCGGGGACCCATGGCATGGCATCCCCTATGGAGCAGGTGACCTTCGTAGGGTCTCGCCAACCAGCCGTGCAGGTTTTCACTGTATGTAATGATGTCACTGATGACGATGTGTACCTTTTTTAATGTGCTGCTCATGCATAATTTGCCAGAACGTTCCGCGGCAGCAGAGTTCTTTGTTGGCACTTCGCTTTCTGTGTGAAAATAAACTTGTTATCCGTGCAAAAGATGTATTGCTCCTTTTCCCCTAGCGGGTTGTATTTTTTTTCTGGTGCAGGTCTCTAAGGGGATTTCCTACATGGATCTTTCTGGCCTAGTTCTATCCTGTTTTTTTTTTTTTTTTTATTTCTGACAGAAGTTACATTCTTTCTCTTTCACCTTTTCGGTCCTGACTTAATGTTCTTTCTTGTGGTGTCCCACAGGGTTCAGCATTGTCCCCAATACTATTGTTTACATCTAGCAATTGGTCAACATCATCCACTCCCATGGCCTCTGTTGCTACTCCTATGCTGATGACATGCAGATTATTGTACAATTCTGACAAAGATGAAGTTGAAACCTGTTCTTACTCCAGGAGGAGTTGGAACATACTATTTCTTTTGGAACATACTGTCCTTTCAGAGTGTTTTGTTATGTCTAAATCCTCAAACTGTGCTGTAACTTTGTGGCAAACCAAAAGAAATTAGGAACTCCTAAACTGTGGGGGCAGAACCTTGCTCAAGGCTGGTGGAGGGGAATTCACCCAGGTTATGAGAAGAGACATTGGTTATAGTGTGAATTTGATCATATGCTATGTTTTTTTGTTGAATTGAACTGCCTTTCCTTATTGCTTTATTGAATGTACAGGTGGAAGAGGCAGATATCCTTTTGTTAGTGTTGCCTTTCGATTATTTTAGGCAGGAAATTCCTTGCCAGGGTAGGGACAGTCGGGCATTTATCCAACCTTTTTATTTGATAAAAATACTAAAGTTGAAAACTCTTTGCAAAGTTGTCTACTCACATTTCCAGACCTTGTAAATTGTTTAAAATCCCACTAGACCTGCAGGGTGAGTTCCTTGGTTAACATACTCAACCGAAGAGAAGTGCACTTGCCCTATCGTGATGGGTGACAAAATATTGACCAGTGCTTTCTGTAAAGTGCAGCATGTCAACATACGCACACTTTATATGTGCTGCAATTTTGCCAACCAAAGGCTAGCCATGCACAGTTAATCTTTTATTTGCCATTTACTTGAAACAATGTTTGTTTGCAGTAAATGTCAAAGGTTTCAAACATCTCATACTCGCCTACAAGGTGGAGTACCATGCAAATTGTTCTGGGAAGCATGGTCAGGTTGAGGGTTTGACGGAGCCCTCGGCATGTGCCCAGGTCATCAGTCAATTGTTGGACCGGTCTCTCCAGTTGGGTCTCTTTCTCTGGGTTGTAGAGAGGTCTCTACTCATACCTCTGCTGCTCCCTAAAAGGGTGACTGTCCCTTCGAGCGAAGTAGCTCGGGTATTGGACATTTCCTCCATTATTTTTAGTTCTTATACTCCCTTCTGCTTGGTTCAGGGTTTGTTTGTCCTGGAACCGAGGAGGAGGAGTATTGTTTTGAAAGTTAGGACTTTGAGGATACCTGTTTGAAAAATGTAGTTTTGGCGGTAGAGTAGTACTTCTCTCTTGCAGACAATTTGGAGGGAAGTTTCCCGGGGAAGTTCCTACTTGGTTTGCCCGCCATCCCCCAGCACCCCTTTGTGCTAAATTGGTTTTGTACCCTTACATCAAGGACGTAGGTGGCAGGGTCAGAGGGATCAATTTGCTGATAACCTGCCTGGCTATCATTCATTTGGGGCTCAGGCGAGGATCTCCTCTTCCTCTCATTCTGCTCATCAGCTGGAGGAGTATTTTTAGGCCCCGGGTCTCCAGGTGCAAAGGAGGGGTAGTTTTCACCTCTGCCACCTTCGCAGCAGCATGTGTGGTAGTGGGCTTTGTTGTTTTAAAGTTGTTTTTACTGTCAGTGGGTTTCTGGACCAACTACATCCTGATGACTTATTCTATTACCCAATCTAGTGTTGTGTCCTGCGCTCATGGAAATTGCAAACTAGTTGGGCAATTGTATATTAGCTTGTAATAGGCCAGCTTCTGCTTGTCTCAAACGCTCCCTAAGCTCTAAATTTTCTTCCCCTATTTTGGTTAGCTCCTGAATATCAGACTGACCCTTCTCTGTCTCTACTTTAAAGCATCTTTATCTTTGATCAGCTGTAATTTCTGTTGCTTCAGAATATTTAAATCCTGATCCATTTTATCAAACACCTGTTGGGAGTCAATCTTTTATGATGAACTGACTGTTTTCATGTTTTAGTTCATTTATGGACTGTTTACAGCCTCAATCTCCTCCAACAGTGCAATATTGTAAGTGGTTTGATCATTCACCTTGTGTTGCAGTCTGCTCAAGTTTTTCACATAATCTTTGTGTCTCCTGGAGTGTAGAGAACTACTTTTCTTCCTAAACACTCGCTTGATGATGTATTTTTAGATCATTTTTGAATTTCTCAATGAGGTTTTCATATTTGAGCTCTAAAATCTGGCTTTGCTGTACTTTATCTTCCAATTGCTGGAGCGATTGCTGAGTCTGTTTCAGGTCTCTAGCCTGATCTGGCATACTGGCCTCTTTATTTTGCAGTCTCAATGCGGTTAATTGCAAATGAAAATATAACGGAGTTGTGAGTTGAGCCATTTTAGTCTGCTCCTAATGTGCATTTTGAGGCATGTAAAACTCCTCTAGAGATGTATGTAAAATCCCATTAACCTGCCAAATGTGAGTGCCTACTGATACAATTACTTGTATTATTCTAGCTTGCAATCATCCAGCCTCGTTTTCAGGCCATTCTCCTCGAATAAATAACTTGTCTAGGAGGTGTTTCCTTGTATCTTCCTTTTCAATGCTACTCACTTTAAAAATTGCTTTTTTGCACCCTTCTACACTCTGAAGAGGAGCAGAAACCTCACACTTTATTCCTCCTAAATGACAACAATCCATACCAAATCAGATTCCTTTTGCATTACTCAGCACAATCTTATTCCTCTGTGCACCTCCCTCATTCTCAGGGGTCAGGCCAACAGTGATATTTTAAAACTGCCACGCACTCTGACTTTGCACTATACTGAGTAGCCTGTTAATCAATGCACTTGTCATGAATCAAAAACAAGCTAGATCCTGGCCATGAGGCCCCATCTATGTTAATGATATGTATGCGGCAACCTTTGATGCAGGGAATTCTTTCCCTCCCCAATTAAAAGCACATCATCAATTTTCCTTTTCGGTTCAATCTAGTCCTGTCTGTGATATAGAACCAGGTAGGTCCCCCACCCCTGTTCCACAGATACGCCAAGAAGCAGGCCTGCGTATAGAAAGAACATATATGTATTAAAGAATAGGAACGTTAATATGTGCACAAAATCTCAAATCACACCACTCACTCTGTGGCCCAAATGCTTTTCTTTCCTAATTCTTTTTTAATGAATAGAAAACAGTAGTTGCTTCAGCATAAGACAAATCACAAACTCTATATCCCCACAACATGTAGAGTCAAAACACTTTCTCTGTGGTTCACTTTTAATGACATGTAGCACCTTAAAAATGACATGATCATAAGCTTAATGCTGTACTTTGAAGTTTAATTTGAATAATATGCAACATTTTTCTATTTGCAAAAACAATTTCACACATGCAGCACTCTTTTTAGTCTCCCTGACCATTTGGAAATGCTAGCAGATTTGTTTTACTCAATCGCATGTAAAAAGAATTTTGCTGGCGCTGCGCTCTTAGCAATGCTGACAGTCTTATAGCACAACAAACTTTACAGAACAAACACTTTTTTATTTATATTTGAAACCGTCTTTCATTTATCCCTATGCAGGGCAAAATCTCACTTCCCTTAGGAGCCACATTCTCACTTTCAGTAGAAGGTATGCTTTTAAATCAGTGACTCCACTGGGTATCCGGTCATTCCATCAAATCCAAAGCATCAACAGACCATACCATTTAAACAAAATGCATCGAAAAAAAACATTGAATCCTTTTTTTTTAAATGGTAAGTGTTTAGTAAAAATGGGTTTTTAAGGTTAAAAAAGGGGGGCGGTGAGGAACCCCCCCCCCCCCCCATGAAAGAATGCATTCAATGTTTTTTTTTTTTCCAATGTTTTTTTTTTTCCAATGTTTTTTGTGTCAATGGTATGGTTGTCGATGGTTTGGCTGTCGATGGAATCACTAGGAACCACTCCACTCTGTTTAACACCGGGAAGACACTGTTCTATCCCAGCACACACAAACCCAGGTTTTCAGTTGATCATTTGGCACCCCTCTGCTTTAATGCAGGTTTCAGGGGATTGGGAAGCAGTAGGGAATTTTGTTTTTAATGCACCTTAGGGAATTTTGGTTTTGGCAAAAATAAATAGGAGTGCCCAGTTACTTTTTTAGACTATGGGTCTATATCACAGATGTGTTTTATAATGGCAACACCCCATTGGAAAATGTGTTTTTGTGGGAATTAAATAACTGCTTAATAAAATTGCTATGGATCTACTTTGTGTGCCCAATCAATAATGGGAAAACCAATCAAACAGATCCCCACCAGACTTGGTTTGGTTGGACAAGTTTACTTGCATAAACAAATCTGGGTTTGCGCTCAGGAAAAAATGACAAGAAGGCTCGCACCATCTTTCAGATAAATGACTGGGACCATCAGAATCCGTGGCTATTCTCCAGGTGCAATCCGTCTATTTTGCCTCTCCTTGGTCCTTGATCCCAGCCTCTGTCCGCTCTCCTTGTTTCCACCAGCAATCTTATCAGGCACTCGCCCTAATTTCCGTTGTGTCTGCTTATGAATCCTTGACCACTCCAACAAAAATGCCTAAGTTATGAGATACTGGCTCTTGATAGGGATTGGGCAACTATTTTCCAACCCCTGATCCAAGGCAGAACCTCTTTTCTTTGATTTTTATTTGCCAAGCCCAATTTTGGGAGGGATAGGGCCACCCACTTGAATTTACCTTCTCACCCATTTCAATTTTGCACTTAAACTTAACGTGGCAACATTTTTTAATTTACAGTTAAGTGTAACTATATATATATATATATATATATATATATATATATATATATATATATATATATATATATTTCTCTGAGGCTTGTGGAATCTTCTTAGATCACATGCTGTGCATAGGCCGACATCTAGTGGAATAGTGGAAGCTGCAGAGTATTAGTTTGTTTTTCGAAACTCAAAAATGGGCGTCGACACAGGGCGTGCCAGTAATACTATCCCTTGTGTGACGTCCACTGTACCCAAGATCCCTCACGCGTCTAGGATCCTCAGATTGTTTTTTTCCGCCATACTGGTCGGAAGCATCTTGCGGAGTCCCCTGGCCTTAGCCATACTTTTGCTACTTTTGCTAAAATCATAAAATAATAACCTATTGACATCCTTCCCCACCCCAACGTCGAACTTCGACACTCGACGCCGGCTGGAAAAGAAATCGACCGTCGGCTGCTGCACGACAGATTTGGGCCTCGGAAGGCCGCTGGCCTCGGCCCTGCAAGTAGGGAGAGTGGGGAGTGGTACATACTCTACACTCTTGGTATATAGGTACACCTTATACATTTCCTACACTTAACAGCCCGCTGCCTCAAGGTGCGTATGGAGGGTACCCCTTTTCAATTCTGCCCCAAGTGCAACCGCAAATACCCTTGGGTCGACAGGCACACCACGTGCAATCTCTGCTTGCCGAGGGACCACCCCGAAGCGAACTGCAGAGCGTGTAGTAGGTTTAAACCTAAGACACTTAAGGACCGTTCGAAGCGTTGGGCCCACCACGCCAGGCAGGCGGCCATGGCAGCAGAGGGCGCCTTCAGCGATGGCAGCGACGCCGTACTTTCGGACGGCGAGAGCATTACGGCATCGAAAGACAGCCGAGCGCAGGTCCCTGACCTCGGAAGGTCGTCCGGCAGGGCGGCTATGGGGAAGACCCCCGGCGACGCAAGCGCTTCACATACTACACACACTAAACACACTAAGTCCAACCGAGACTCGACGACGTCGAGTTCTCGGAAATAGGCACAGACAGAACGGTCCGATTCGGTGTCCTCTGGGCGCTCTCGATCAAGATCGCCGCATGACTCCAGGCAATCATCCACTCTTGCCAAGAGTGCCTCGCACCCTTGGCTAACAGAAGTTCGATCGTCAGAGGACGAAGACGACTTCCACCCCCAGGACGCGCTCCAGGAGGCGGAGCCCACAATTAAAGCCAGCGAGGCCCCACGCTCGAAGGACAGGGACACCTCTCCCGATCCTTAACGCCAGGCGTCGAAAAACTCCGGAGCCACTAAGGGACAGGGAAAACATTTTTCTACACACGGGGAGGTGGGAAAACAGCAGAAGAAACTACCTGTACATTCTTCCACACCTGTGAAACACTCCACCCCCCCCCCCCTAAACAGACAGACAAGCTCAGGTCTGCTGATAGGTCCACAACCAGCAAAGCTACTCAAGATAAATCCCATAGGCTTGCTGAGAGAGTCATTCCCAGTTCCAAAAAATGGTCCAGTGAAGACATAGACGGTCATGTCAAGAATGTCTTCTTTGGCTGATTTTTATGATAAAAATCCAGAACATTTCCTCTCGTATGATCCACAAGGGGCCCCACCCTCAGGCTCTACTGATCCTATCCCCCCGAGTAAGAAGGCCCGGTTTGAAACCCCGATGAGGTCTGAACCCTTCGAGGTACAACCTTACGCAACTCCATACTCACGGTATCAAGGAGAGGCTTCCTTTTGTGGAGACCAAGAATTTGGTATGATAGAAGAGCAAACCGGGACGGGCTACTATGGGGATGATGAAGACCAGGAAGAAGAGGATGACCCAGAAACATACAGAGTAGATTCCCCGGTAGAGAACGGAGCCCCGGTTACTGACTCCCCGGTCGATAACCAGCCCCTCCTAAATGAGGTTCTCGCTCGCGCAGCAGAACATTTCCACATTGACACCCACGGTGTACAGGAGGAAAGGGACTTCGCAGAAGAGTTAGTGGGAGAAAGGAGGCCGGTCGCCCAGACCATCCCTATCCTTAAATCCATTCAGCGGAGAATAGATCTGTCCCTGGTGAACCCAAACCTAACCAGAGCAGTCAATCCCAGGGTTGAAAAACTTTTCAGGGCAGCTCAGTCTGACCCTCGCTATATAAGAGGACATCTGAAGCCAGACTCCCTAGTTGTCACCAACACTCGTAAGAGAGCTGAGACACCCTTGTCTTCGTCAGAAGCTCCTCCCGACAAGGAGAGCAAAAAACTATACGGTTTCGGCAGGAAGGTAGCCTCAACGTCCGCCTATCAAGCAAGGATTGCTAACTCCACCACCCTGTTGGCCAGCTACAACTGCCATCAGTGGGAAGTCGCCGCGGCTCTCATAGCCTCGGCCCCTGAACCGTTAAAGGGCCAATTAGCTTGGATTTCCGCAGAGGGTAGAGCCGTGTCTGGTTGCATTTTAAAAGCAACTTTCGACGCCGCAGACAACACAGGCAGATTGATAGCAGAAGGTACTGTTATCAAGAGACATGCGTGGTTACGGCAGTCTGGTTTTAAGGCAGAAACACAGGCATCATTGTTAGACAAACCGGTGGAAGCCGATCTGTTGTTTGGTAAGGCGGTCGAAGACGCACTGAAAAATGCCAAGGACGAATACGAGACACTCAAATCCCTTGGTCAGTTAACCAATAAACCCCCTAACCAGAGAGGGAATAGTAATTTTCGTCGCCCACATGGCCAAAATTCCCAGAGAGGATCTAACTATTCCCAGGTGCAGGGTACACAGTGGAACAACAACCAACAGTCTACCCAGGGTTACGGCAGAGGTAATAGGAGAGGTCGTGGTAAAGGCAGAGGCAGCCCCAGCAAGGGAGGCGGCACGCCTCCACCAAAGCAGTGACGCTCAGTTCAGGGTCCCTTCTCACGCAACCCTAGTAGGGGGACGCATTTCAAACTTCACCCAGGCTTGGGAAGGGATCACATCAGACAGATGGGTGCTGTCAACAGTATCCACGGGATATTGTATAGAGCTCCTGCAGCGTCCCCGGAACCATCCTCCACGACAAAGAGTACACTCCTTAGAACATCAGAAGATTCTCCTCGAGGAGATCGCCATTCTTCTACAAAAGGACGCGATACAACTCGTCCCGGGACACCAGGTAAACAAGGGTATTTATTCAACTTACTTCCTTGTGCCAAAGAAAGACTTGACAATGCGCCCAGTATTGGACTTACGGCCTGCCAACAAGTATGTCAAGCCCCAAAAATTTCGTATGACCACGCTACAAGAGGTAATCCCCCTCCTAAAAAAGGGGGATTACATGGCAACCTTGGATATGAAAGATGCTTATTTTCATATTTCCATGTTCCCAGCGCACAGAAAGTACTTGCGCTTCAAGGTGGACAGTCGGCACTACCAATTCAAGGTACTGCCATTCGGGATAGCTTCAGCACCAAGGGTATTCACCAAGGTACTGGCGGTGGCGGCTGCACACCTACGCAGGGAGGCAATCCCAGTGTACCCTTATCTGGACGACTGGCTCATAACGGGGGAAAGCCCAGGAATTTGCAGGACAAACATTCAAAGGACTATCGACCTCCTCCACGAGTTAGGCTTCTCAATCAACGAGAAGTCAAGCCTGGTGCCAAGCACCTCAAAACAATTCCTAGGAGCAATCCTGGATACCCAGGAGGGGTTGACCTTTCCTTCAGAAGAAAGTATTTGGAATATACTACTGCAAATTCCGCATTATCAGTTTGGTCAACAAATAACGGTACGCAAAGCAATGCGTTTACTGGGCATGATGGCGTCATGCATTTACCTGGTCCCCACGCGCGCCTGCGCATGCGTCCCATGCAGGAATGGTTGGCGAAACAGTGGTCTCAGGCAAGTGGTCAGTGGGACGATCTAGTGGTCGTTTCGCCAACACTGGTACAAAGCCTTCACTGGTGGACAAGAGAAAATCTCGCACAGGGGAAACCCTTTTACGATCCCGAAGTACAGGCAGTAGTCACTACAGATGCATGTCTGACGGGGTGGGGAGCTCACCATCTCCACCACACAGCTCAGGGTCTCTGGTCTCACTCAGTGGCCAAGAACCACATCAACCTGCTAGAGCTTCTGGCAGTATTTAGAGCGCTTCAGGCGTTCGAGCCCCACCTACTAAACCTGTCAGTGCAAATCCGGACGGACAGCACTACAGCCATGTTCTACCTGAACAAGCAAGGAGGGACTTGCTCGCCAAATCTGTCCAAGCTTGCCCAGAAAATCTGGATATGGGCACTCAGACGGAACATCTTCCTGTCATCACAACATGTTCCAGGGGAGCTCAATTCCCTAGCGGATGCTCTGAGCAGAGACTCCCTCCCATAGGAACACGAATGGGTTCTTCACAGAGAGGTCGTAGAAGATCTCTTCTCTCAGTGGGGTTTCCCCACTATAGACTTATTCGCCACAAGCGAAAACAAACAATGCCCAGGTTTTGCATCCAGGTTCCCCCAACCAGACTCCCAGGGGAACGCCCTGTGGATGAACTGGTCAGGGATGTTTGCGTACGCTTTTCCACCAACTCCTCATCAGGAAAGTGGTGAACAAGATGAACAGGGAGTCGATGACGCTCGTCCTAGTTGCTCCCATGTGGGCAAGACAACCGTGGTTCCCACACCTACGCAGGTTGGCGGTGTGTGAGCCCATCAAACTTTCAGCCTGGTACAACCTACTGTCCCAGCACCAAGGTCAAACAGTGCACCAGCAACCCAACTCAATGAACCTGGCAGCATGGCTCCTGAGGTCATAGAGTTTGGACACCTCAATTTACCACAGAGGTGTATGGACATCCTAAAGGGATCTAGGAAACCAAACACAAGGCACTGTTACTTTGACAAGTGGAAGAGGTTCGTTATCTGGTGCCAGAGTAGACAAATCAACCCAGTTGATTGCACTCCTTCCACTATTGTTACATACATGCTCCACCTGCTAAATGCAGGATTGGTTTTTAACTCACTGAAAGTACACCTGGCATCCCTCTCGGCTTACACCACTTCCCATAGCAAGGTTTCGTGGTGGAAAGTACCAGTAGTTAAAGCCTTCATGGAAGGAGTAAAGAGACTTCACCCTCCTATTTCAAACCCACCACCAGGGTGGGACCTTAATGTGGTGCTAGCCAAGCTCATGGGCCCCCCTTTCGAACCCATGCATAAAAGCAGTCTCAAACACCTGACTTATAAAACGGCCTTCTTAGTAGCTATTACTTCTATAAGAAGGGTCAGTGAAATTCAGGCTCTGTCAGTGCAGGATCCCTTCTTTACTATCCATAAAGACAAACTGGTTTTACGCACACACCCTAGGTTCTCGCCTAAATTTATATCAAAATTCCATGTAAACCAGTCCATCGAGCTTTCGGCTTTCTTCCAGAACCCGCAGAGCTCGGCTGAGGTGAAACTACACACCCTAGATGTGCGCAGGGCGGTCCTCTACTATGTAAATAAAACCAGACCGCTAAGGAAAACAGATCAACTGTTTGTCTCCCTAGCTACAGGCAGAGAGGGGGATCGCGTCTCTAAAGGTGCCATCTCGAAATGGATTATTAACTGTATCCAGCTGTGTTACTCACTCTGAAAAGACTCTGCCTTTTACGCCAAGGGCCCACTCTACTAGAGGCATTGGGGCCACTCTGGCTTTCATTGCAAATGTACCCCTTGACACCATTTGCAAAGCAGCTACTTGGAGCTCTATTCACACTTTTACTCAGCATTACTGCATTGACACCCATTCCAAAGCAGATACACAAGTGGGACAAGCGGTTCTAAGACACTTATTTGCTCATGACCCTTCTCACATCCCACCTCCTTCTGGTACTGCTCGCTAATCTATGCACAGCATGTGATCTAAGCAGATTCCACAAGCCTCAGAAGGGATACATTACTCACTGTAATCGTATTTCTGATGCTTGTATCTGCTTAGATTCACATGCGACCCACCCTTCCCCCCCTCCGAGAGAAGGCGCATGATTGCTTGTAGTCTTACCTTTCTGTCTATCTGCTTGTATTATCTGTACTCACGCTACTCCTCATGTCAGAAAAAATACAATCTGAGGATCCTAGACGCGTGAGGGATCTTGGGTACAGTGGACGTCACACTAGGGATAGTATTACTGGCACGCCCTGTGTCGATGCCCATTTTCGAGTTTCGAAAAACAAACTGTAATACTCCGCAGCTTCCACTAGATGTCGGCCTATGCACAGCATGTGAATCTAAGCAGATACAAGCATCAGAAATACGATTACGGTGAGTAATGTATTATATATATATATATATATATATAGTCTGCCCATGACGGACCTAATGAAATGAGTCCTGTGACTGCACGCGGTTTCAAGTTTCGAATTAGGGTTTTTCTTGGTTTATTTAAAAATACGTTATCAACCAAAAATGTTCTATACAGATAGCTAATTGAAACTATCACTATTAATAATTTATCATCTCCCAAAATCTCTGCTTTGTGACATTTTCTGGGAAGTGATAACCCCATTTCAGGTTGTATTTCTTGTTCCCAAGGTTATGCAAGTTAAATCAACAGATGGGCCTGTTCATCAGCTTTGTAATGATTTCAAATTTGTACTTTATGAAGTATTTAAGTCATAGAAAACAAACTGCAGCGGTCGAGGACCTTACATCTGCCCCACGGGCGGAAACAACATTAAACAGCATCAGGTAATGCCCTCTCGCCTTCCTGTTGCATTCAAACATTTCTATGCAATATATGGTTCCTGAGAAAATTAACAAAATAAGATTGTCCATCTAAACTAATGGCAATCTCTAAATATACATGCATATTTTGACTTCAATTGCACATGGTTTCATTTCACCACTCAACATGAGATCTGGACATCTGCTTTCTTTGTTGGTTTTGCCTGCAATTAATCCATTGGCATTCTTTCTCCCATGCCTAATGGATCATTTGTTGCTTACCTTTGTGAGCATCCCCAACCCACCATACATTCCTTATTGATCAGCGGTGTGGCTTCCACAGAGGTTTTAGATAGATAGTGGGAAGGTCGCTGTTTGAGTATTCTGAACAGAAACTGAAGCCATTTCTCCTGAACAGAAACTGGTGATTTTACATGTTGGGAGGCCTTTTAATAGTTGATGTCTAATCATGTGCAGATTTCTCCTGCACCATGCCATCAATGTTCATCTTTAAATGATACTTTATATTAAACTGACACAAGCACTGGAGTTTCACTGGGAAATGGCTCCTTTCAATTCTAGAAGCAAATTCTTTATTTTTCCATGCTGCTCTCATTTTGTGAAAAGTGCCTTTAAGTTTTTCAAACTTTAGTGAATGGTACGTCTCTGATTTTAGTTTTGTCATTTACACATGGCACATTACATTTTAGTCTTCCTTCTCACAGTTTCTTTCAAAACAGTTGCGACAAACCACTTATTCCCTAACTATATGCTTTTAAATGTACTTCTGCAGTGGAGTTTCATTTGTCATGTTCCTGGTTTCAAGCTGCAGAATGCACACATTTTCCATGATGTCTCTGCTTTAGGAACAACGTTTTCCTGTTTTGCCGTTGAAAATTAATTGCTAGCCTTTCAGTCTGCCAGTCAAAGTGGTGCTTTCACAATTCCAAGATATTATTTCTGCATTTGTATACCCATTTAATTTTATTTCTCGGGAAACTGAATTTTGATGTGGTAGTTGGGAATTAAAAGCTGCCCTTTCTTTTCAATGTTCTGCATTTTAGGCCCAACATAGTCAAATCCAGTTTCCTTTTTGTTTGGGGCCGCCTTTGAACCCCACAGGATTTTCTGTTAAGGTATTGACTCCAAGGACTGGCTTCAAGAGGTGTGTAGATTGTGGGCGGAAGATGTCCATCACAGACCCACACTGTATCGGCTTCTGGTGCCTTAGGATTGGGCATAGGATTGAAGACTGTGGTTCCTATCAGTCCATTACAGAGAGGAAGGGGGAATTTGCCGTGGGTAGGCCCCCTTCTAAATCCCCATTGACTTCTTCCAAGAGGAGATCTCGGACGAAAGGAGATTGAGGTATGAGTCACCTCCTCGTAAGCATTCAAAACATAAGCGCTCTCGATATAGGAGTGGTTCTCACCACTCTTCATCCTCAGCCTCTTGTAAAAAGACCAATAAAGGACGACATTGTTCGAACTCTGTCTTCCGACTCCTCGCCTGACCGCAGAGTCTCTTGTCGTGGTAAACCAGGTACCGAAGCCAAATGGGAGGATTTTCGCCAATGAATGTTTTCAAGAAGGTGGCTTCTCAAGCATTGGATCTTTCATGGATTCACATGCTGTGAATATTTCCCGTCGTCAAGCTGGGAACCTCGGTCACTTTTAACCTAGCGTTTTCCTATGGAAAACTTTGACACTTTAGTGTCCTATCAACGTCCTTTTTGGGTGCTTTAGTCCCCACCACTAGGCCATAGGGTATAAATAGTCCTGCCCCGGCGGCTTCCCTACAGATTTCAACCATCTCCAAACTGTTGGGATCACCTCATATTCTTGTGTTTTTGCACGTGCATTTGATACTCTAGTATTGAGATGGCTTCTCAGGCTCCGAAGAAGTCTCTTTTCCGGCTTGCGCGACCTTTGGGTTGAAGGTGTATGAAGGGGACAGCCATATGGATAGCCGCTACTGCCTTTACCCCCATCACTCGGCAGACACTTGAAAGATTTGTCGGGGGGTTCTCGAAGAAGACTCTTAAGGACTGCAATCAGCGGTCCTCAAAAGCGGTTGGCTCAATGGGGGCACATGCCCGGCCTCAGAGGTGGGGTCGGTCCGAAGCCTGTCCTCGGAGTGGCCTGTGCAGTCTGCGGAACATCGCCGGGCGGTGTCGGCCGAGCCTCCGGCTAAGAAACATTGTCCTGCTGTACCAGCGTCAGAGGTGGGGAAGAGCAGTAGATCTTCTTCGAGTAAGCAGATGCCGAAGGGTTCTTATTCGTCTAAGCATGGTCGGTAGGACCATTCCCGGGGGTCTGGTAGTAGGCCCGAAAGGTCGCCGGCACAGGAGAAGGGCTTGCCGAAGGAATCATCATCAAAGCGCTAGTCTTCCGGGGACCATCACAGGTCGTCCTCCTGCAGGGAGTCATCTAAACACTGGTCCAGTGCTGCCAAGCAGTCCAGGTCTACGGTGAAGTCTACGCCTCAGGTGGTGGTACCGACGACGACAGTGTTTGACAGGGGACCGATGCTGTTCTCGACCACGAGAATGGAAACAAGAGGATTGTTGCCAACGAGTGAGGCGTGGCACTTCCGCCTTCGATCACTTCTGCCTGACAGCATTCTGCATCAATACACGGCGTCGAAGGTGGGCGATGACTAGGAGCAGGTGCTGGGCCTGTCGGCATTGGGACGGCAAAGTGTTGGGCCTTCGACGTCAGGTGGAGTGGGAGCTGGTCCAGCTAGTTATCCGCTTATTAACCCTCAGTCTATGTTGTCGTTGTTGGGCCAGCTGGATGCAAGGTTGCCTCCTCTCAATGTGACCCTGGTGGGGCCGGTGATGGAGGGTCCTGGTCTGCCTGCATGAAAATCTCCTCCGGCAGGGTTGCCTGTACCGCTGCCGGTGAGAGGAGACCGTCCGCGGTCGTATCCTGAAGAGGGCGAACTGCCAGAGTCGGAGACCGACAGTGTTCTGCAGGACAATTTGTCTACTGGTTCGTCATTGCTGATGAGGGACGACGCATGGGACACGGACGGGAAGGTGGAACAGCCTCGGAGTCCGGCACAGCATTCTCCCCCCAATGATATTGGGGCGTTTCATGCCATGTCTAATGCGTGTGTGGAGTTTAGGTTGACACCGGAGGAAGAGTGGAAGAATTGCTTCCTGTTCGATCACATGGGCAAGAGAAGGAAGGCTGTCTTCTCCGTGCCAATTCTGGACCATGTGTGGCAGGCGGGTCTGCGCATGATGCGCCATCAGTTTTCGGAGCCGGCTGTCAAAAGTCTGCTTGAAAAAGTTCAGGGCCTCAGAATCTACCCCAAAGTGCTTAGTGTCGCAGCCCACTCCTGAGTCTTGGTGTCCCCGGCGGCCATCCGTAAGGCTGAAGTCAACACATGTGTGTTACTCCTCCGGACAGGGAGGCAAGGAGGCAAGATGCCTTCGGGAAGAAGTTTTTGACTGTTGGGGCGACAACGGTGAAAGCGGCAAATTCCTTAGCGATCATGGCAAGCTATGATCGCGAGATGTGGCATAGGCTGGTGCCTATTTTGGAACATCTGCCGGAGCAGCACCGCAAGGACGCCATGCTCTTGGTGCGTGAAGATAAGGAGGCGTCCAATCACAGTATAAATATTTACATATACCTGGCGTAGTCCGGCTTTAAGCAAACTAACAATGGAGTAGTGCTTTATCGCCAAGCCTGGCTAAAGTGCACTGACTTTCGGCCGGAGGTGCATTATAAAGTTATCGACATGCCCTGTGAGGGGGAGCATTTGTTTGGGGAAAAAATCAATGAATCCCTCAAAGGGATGAAGGAGGACACAGAGACTAAGCCCTTAGGAAGAGTCAGGACTTTCAGGCTCAGCGGAAAAGGGGTTTGCATCCCTCCACCTCTAAAGGGAGGCAAGCTAAACCACAACAATGACTGCCTTCAGGACAATCTACTGGGGGGCAGGGTGGTGATGCACGTGGACGGGTGGAGAAACATAACATTGGATCGTTGGGTGTTGAACATGGTGTGTCTAGGCCACTCGTTTGAGTTCAAGTGTTCCCCGGTTTCCATTCCACCGGTGTGTGCCTTGCAACCGCATCTTTACATCCTGCGGCAGGAGGTGGTTCTTATGCTAGAGAAAGGGGCTATAGAAATGGTTCCGGTGGCAGAGAGAGACCAAGGGGTTTATTCCTGCTATTTTGTGATGAAGAAGCCCAACGGCAAGTGGCAGCCCATTCTGGATCTTCAGGCGTTGAACAAGATGCTCACTCTTCAGGAGGTCATCCGGTCGGTCCAGCCGGATGAATTTCTGGCATAGTTGGATTTGCAGTCTATGGCACTGCAGGTTTCTGCAGCTTGTCGTAGGAGGACAACATTACCAGTTTCGGGTACTCCCGTTTGGTTTGAAGTAGTCCCCCAGGATGTTCACAAATTGTTTGGCACCAGTGGCAGCGTTTCTCAGATGGAAGGGTCATCACGTATACCTGTACCTGGACGACTGGCTGGTGAGAGGTTCGTCGCCAGGGGAGGTGCAGGACAGTCTTGGAGTTACCATGCAGCTATTGCAATAACTGGGATTCACCCTCAATGATGAGAAATCATTTCTGAAGCCTTCCAAGGAATTGGTGTTTCTGGGGGCAGAGTTTCTGACTCGATTGGGGCTGGTGAAGCCCTCTGGCGAGCGAGTCCTTAAGCTTCTGCAAAAGGTAATCGAGTGGAAGATGGGCACAAGGGGTGTCGGTCCGGACCTACACGTCGCTGCTGGGGGCCATGGCGTCATGTATTCTGCTGCTGCTAAACTGTCGTCCCTTCATGAGACTGGTGCAAGAGTTCCTCGCTGTCGGGTGGGCACAGTCGCGGAGCTTGGTCCGACAAGTTGGTGATCAACGGCCTTCTGGTGGAAGCTCTTCACTGGTGGAAGTGTTTGGCCAGTCTGGTTCAGGGCATGCTGTTGCTGGAGCCGGAGTTCCAAATTACGATTGTGGCGGATGCCTCTCAGACGGGATGGGGGGGCGCATCTTGGCGAGTTGCAGGTTCAAAGCCTGTGGCCTCGGGAGGATGCTCGGTTCCATATCAATGTGCTCAATTTGAGAGCTGTACACTGGGCCCTCAAGTCGTTTCTGCAACGCGTACACGGTTCGGTCGTGAGGTTGTTGACAGACAATACCACCACAATGTTTTATCTCAGGAAATAAGGGGGCGCTCATTCCAGGGTCCTGTCGAAGGAGGCGCAGGAGGCGCAAGACCTTTGGCATTGGGCTCTGCTTCACAAAATCGACATTGTGGCTTATCTGCTGGGAGTGTTGAATGTGCAGGCAGACACACTCAGCAGGGACATCGGCCAGCTGCACGAGTGGCAGCTGGAGGAGCAGCCTGTTTCCATGATCTTCCGGCAGTGGGGCATCCCCCATTAGCTCTGTTTGCGACTGTGGAAAACAAACCATGCAGGGAGTTCGCCAGCAAGTGGACTCACCCCGTGTCTCTGCGGGATGCGTTCTCGTTCCCATGGACGGGCCAGTTTGCGTATGCATTGCCCCCATTTCTGCTCATCCGGCGGACCCTCCAGTGAATTTGGAGGTACAAATGCTATGTGATTCTGGTGGCTCCATTCTGGCCCATGCATTCTGACGGTTTGGCTCCGGGCTACTCCGAGTTTGGCCTGCTAGGGCTTTCCCGTGACTGTTGACGAATTTTGGAGGCGGCAAGAGCACCGTCCACGAATGTCTCATATGCATGTAAATGGAAGCGGTTCTGTGTGGTGTGTAAGGCCCAACCAGGGGTTGACCCTTTGAACATTTCCCCCAGAACAGATTCTCCCGTACCTGTTGCAGTTGGCGGAAAGGGGTCTGGCGTTATCCTCAATTAAAGTACATTTAGCTGCAATATCTAGATTTACTCGCAGGCGTCATGTGGCTCCTCTTTTTAGTGATCGGCTAGTGAAACATTTCTTGAAGGGGTTGTTTCGAACTTTTCCTCCGGTCAAGACGTTTTCACCTGTATGGAGCCTTAATGTGGTATTTTCGGGTCTGATGAGACCGCCTTTTGAGCCGATGTCGACGGGTCCTTTGAAGTATCTGTCATGGAAGGTGACTTTTCTGGTGGCAATTACTTCAGCTAGAAGGATATCAGAGTTGCAGGCATTGGTCATTGACCCGCCATACTTGAGATTCCTGAAGGACAAGGTTGTTTTGGCCACCAACCCACACTTTATCCCCAAAGTGCTAACGGCTTTTCACAAACTCTCTACTGTTTTGCATTCGTTTTTTGCTTCCGCATTCAAACCTTCAGAATGGGCTTTGCATTCTCTGGACGTTGAGAGGGCGTTAAAGTTTAATGTGAATCGAACTCATGATTTCAGAAGATCAAAACAGCTGTTTGTGGCTTATGGGCCGTCCAATAAGGGACAGGCTATCTCCAAACAAGGGCTTTCTCGTTGGGTGTCCTCTACTATCTTGTTAGGCCACTCTAAATCTGGGAAGCCTTTGGGAAGGACTCCTAAGGCGCACTTGTCGAGGTCCACGGCTTCGTCAGCGGCATTATGGTCGGAATTCCGCTGGTGGACATTTGCCAGGTGGCCTCTTGGGCGGTGCCACATACCTTTACCCGGCATTACTGTCTGGGACAGCAGCATGGTGAGCATGTGCAGGTGGGACATGCAGTCCTGCAACGCCTGTTCCAATAAGGTAAGCCCCACAGCTTCAGGGTGTTTAATTTTGAACTTTGTCACTTGATGGGTTTATTGTCTCATGTATGTGATTCTGTTTCTGTATTGGTTTGCCTTTACACTTCACCATGCATGTTGGTACTGCTATATGATCTATTCACAGCATGTGAATCCATGAAAGATCCAATACTGGAGAAGGGAGTAGTTTCTTACCTGTACCTCCATTTTTCCAGCGTTGGTATCTTTCATGGATTCACATGGGCCCGCCAGACGCCCCTGTAGACAAACCCGGTTCTGGTTCTCTCTACTTCGGAGGTTAAAATCTGAAGGGAAGCTCTGGGGGCAGGACCATTTATATCCTACGTCCTATTGGTGGGGACTAAAGCACCCAAAAAGTTTGATGGGACACTAAAGTGTTGATGTTTTCCATAGGAAAACGCTAGGTTAAAAGTGACAGTGGTTCCCAGCCTGACAGGGAATATTCACAGCATGTGAATCCATGAAAATATCAACGCTGGAGAAATGGAGTTACAAGTAAGAAACTACTCCCTTCTCCCACCCCTAGGAGAGCCATAAGGCAGAGAAGATGCTCGTTAAGGTTGCTGTTTGCGTGCCCCTTCGCCTGGTACAGAACCTTTGAAGCTCCCTTGTAGTCTTCAGATAAGGTGAAGCCCAAGCATCAACTTTCTACTCATTCAATGAGAGTCGAATTCTTCGACTATGAAGTCTGCAACACCGAAGCCGTTAACATCATCGCCAGAGCCATCAAAGATTTACAAACCTCTACTGAAAAAATACCTTTTCAAGTCAATGTCCTCTATTTTTGAAGAGTATGAGGTTTCTAATGACACCCCTCCTTTTGGCCTGGTTTTTGGGGCACCTAATGTTCCTGAGGCTTTTATTTTGGGGGAGTGCAAGATGCAACATCTGGTGGACTCATTGAGGCATGCAAGTGGTCTCGACACCTCTCCTGAGGCGGAGTTTGCCAGTCCATAACCTTCAGCTCTTGCAGATGAGTAGGGTAACTAAATATCTACGTTGGGGAAGGCCAGCTGCAGTCCATCAGCAGGACAACCTTTTTTTTTTTTATAAATCATTTTTTATTTTCAAAATAACACAATACAAACCAAACTTGCAGCATTATACATTGCAAACTGTAAACATCAATTAATACTGTATTACTGCACTTAAACCCCCCCCCTCCCCCGAGAGCTTATCAACCTTACAGTTCTGTGTACGCTTGGTGCGGCCGGGCGCCGCCCCTCCCGGAAGCAGCAGGGTCCATCTCCGCACCAAAGAGTCCCGTGATTAACATTCTCCAAGCCGCCAGGTTGCCCATTTCTTCCTCCCCACAATTACCACACGCTTCCTGCCATACCCCGGTTTCAGCCTCCGCCCACTTCTGCAGGTCCCGCCACCATATCTCTATTCTTGGCCCATGGCGTTGCTTCCAACTCATAGCTATCCTTCTCTTAGCAAGTACATACGCCAGGTTTCTCAGTTTCCCAAGATGTTTGGTGTTCCGTGGTCTAGGGAACCCTCCCAGGAGGCAGGCCCAGGCCGTGTCAATGCGTAGCAGAACCCCCTTATCTGCCAATTTCTGTGCCACTTCCCCCCAAAAGCCTTCAATCACTGGGCAGGACCAGAACATATGTCATGCCTGCGTCTACTTCATCACATTTCGGGCATGCTTGTCTGCCTGCGTTCGCAAACTTAGCTATTCTCTTCGGGGTCATATATGCTCTGTGCGTGATGTACAGCTGTATTTGCTGCAGTCTAGCATTCCTGGACACTTTCTTATGGTATCCCATGGCCCGTTCCCACATCCCATCAGTCATCTGTACCCCCACTTCTGCTTCCCAGTCAAGCCTCAAATCCATCAAATCCTTCCCCACCCGGGTCATCACCGCCTCATATAATCTAGAGATCTCATGCCCGCCCTCTGATATATCATATATCGTTCCGATCAGTGCATCTGGATCTTCCGCCAGCACCGTCTCCGGCCAAGTTTTGCGGATGCTCTGTACCAGCCTTAGGTATGTAACATATTGGCCCCCGTGCAACCCTGTTTCTTCACCCAGGTCTACGAATTCTCTAATGGCCCCGTCCTGCCATATGTCTCCCAGTGTGGCCAGTCCAACCGTTTCCCAATATGTCCTGATAATTTTCCTGAGCTGGCTGTCCCCCATAGTTAGGGCGACCAATGGCACATGCGGGGAACACGGGTGCGGGCTCTCAATCAGCTGGCACATTCTGCGCCAAATTCTCCACCCCAGCAGCAACATGCCTGGGCATCCTTGCAAGTCCGACCTAGGGACCCAGACAACCTCTTTTAGATAAAACGGGGCGCAGTCCCTCCCAACCAGCCTAGACTCAGGAGTTTCCTCATCAGAGAGCCATCTAGTCACGTATTGTAGTTGGCTGGCCACATAATAGGCCTCAAAGTTCGGCAGCTTGATGCCTCCCCTATCGTGGAAATTTTGCAGTTTCCACAAGGCTACCCTGTTGCGGATGCCGTGCCACAGGAAGTCCCTGCATACACTATCAAGTTTGACAAAGAACTTCTTGGGTATGAAATATGGTGTATTACTGAAAAAGTGCAAAAGCCTGGGCAGGACCACCATTTTAAGCATCGCCCCCCGGCCCACCATTGCTAGCGGCAGCTTCTCCCAAAACCGCATACTCTCGCGGATTTTCTTTACCGCCGCCTCGGTATTGTGCAAATGTTCTTCCTTCACAGCATGATATACATCGATTCCGAGGAAGCGGAAAGACTCAGTCGCCCAGGGCACGGGCAATACCGGCAACCGTTCCAGAGGGACTCCAATAAAGCTCCCCAATGGAAACATGCTTGATTTGCTGGGATTAACCGCTATGCCGGACAACTCCGCATACTTTTCCATGACCTCTAAAATGTACTGGAGGTTTTCCTCCGGACACCTCAGGTACAACAACAGGTCGTCCGCATATAGGGATATCAAATGGTTCGCTCCTCCCACCTCGATGCCAACCAGGTCATATTGTTGTCTGAGGTACACCGCCAGGGGCTCCAGGGCCAATATGTACAGCATCGGGGACCAGGGGCATCCCTGTCTGGTGCCTCTGCTAAGTCGCCACCTTTTGGATATCACAGATCCCGTGCGCACCCTGGCCAGTGGCTCGCTGTACAGCAGTTTCGCCCACCTCACATAGCCAGGCCCAAACCCGTACCTCTCCAAGGCCGCCAGCAACCACGGCCACCTCACTGAATCAAATGCCTTAACTGCATCTAGGGACACCACCACCATCTCTTCATCGCTTCTATTCCCCTCTTCAATCACCCGGTGAAGTCGCCTGTGATTGTGAGTTATGTTCCTGTTGGGGACATAGCCCGTCTGATCCGGGTGTATCAGTTTACTGATGACCCTACGTAGCCTGTTGGCCAGGACCGCCGTAAGGATCTTGCTGTCCTGGTTCAACATAGACAGCGGCCTATAAGATCCACAGCTTTGTCGGGGTTTATTAGGCTTGGGGAGCGGCACTATCAGCGCCTCTTTGAGCGTCTCCGGTAACCGACCCTTCTCGAAAGATTCATTGAACATTTCTAGCATCGGGGGGAGTACCTCTGCTCCATACACCTTATAAAACTCACTAGGGAGCCGGTCCGTGCCCGGGGTCTTACAAGTGGGCAATCCCTTCACTACCTCCTCCAGTTCCTCTAGTGTAATAGGCGCGTCCAGCTCCTCTCTTTCTTCCTCACTAATCCTGGGCAGCTCTGTCTTCCAGTGTAGTTCTGATTTCTGCCTGATTTTCTCCCCCTATGTCCTCATACAGTGCTTTATAGTAATCAAGGAAGGCTGCATTAACTCCCTCTTGGGTGTCTACTTCCTCTCCGTCCTCTCTAACCATCATCCTGATCGGGGGCCTAGGGGTTTCTCTCTTATATAGCCATGCCAGTAGGCGGCCAGTTTTGTCTCCACCCGCATGCTGCCTCTCAACATATTTTCTATAGTTAAGGTTACAAAGCCTCTCCCAGAGCTCCGAACACCGCTGCTGCAGCTCAAGTACTAGGTCTGCATCCCCTCCTGCCTTGCTACATTCGCGCTCCAGTTGTCTCTCCGCCTTCTCTAACGCCATCAGAACCCCACCCTGCAGGCCCTTCGACTTGGAAATAGCGTCCCCCCGTAACACAACCTTGAATGCCTCCCAAAGTGTGCCCGCTGAATCTACACTGCCCGTGTTAACTTCAAAGTACCGCTGGATCGGCTCCCTGTTGTCCTCCCTAAAAACCGTGTCCTTAAGTGCCTCCGCACGGAGGCGCCATGTAGGTATTCGTGCACGAGGGCGGCCATACTGCCAGGTCAGCACCAAGGGCGAGTGGTCCGATAGGACCCTTGCTTTATATTCAATTTGAGTGGTCGCCAACACCACTTCTGACGTGGCAAAAAAATAATCCAATCTCGTGTGTAAGCGCTGTGGGGCAGAGTAGTGTGAGTACTGCGAGGTACCAGGGTATTTCAGTCGCCAAACATCCGCCAGCCCAAAGTCGCCCAGTAACGTCTGTAGTGCTCTGGCCGCCGGGGTGGGCCGATCAATCCTATCATCGGACCTATCAGCCCTTGGGTCGAGAACACAGTTAAAATCCCCTCCCCAAATGATCGCTCCCCCCACACATGTGCCCAGACGGGTGCATAGGGTCCTGAAGTATGCGGCAGCATTCTGATTGGGGGCATATGTGTTAATAATGCAAACCTCTCTATCCTCCACCAGGGCTCTGAGCATTACCAACCTGCCCTCCGTGTCCACCTCCTGCCACGTGACTCTGAACGGAACGTGCGGTGCTACCCAGATCAGCACTCCCCTGGCATAGGCAGAGTACGGGGAGCCCACCACCATGCCACTCCACTTTTTCTCAACCAGTTCTAACTTGTGTCGGTTCAGGTGTGTTTCTTGCAATAGTGCGATGTCAATCCTCTACCTTTTGAGGTACAACATAACTTTATTCCTTTTTAAATAACTATTAAGTCCCCTGACATTCCAGGTGACAATCTTAAGGTCTCCCATGGCAAGCTCATTCCCCCCTGCCTCCCATGTAGCGACCCCCAACCGCCCCCATGACACAGATAGCGTTTTGGTCCAGTAACTCCTCATATAAGCTCCAACTCCCCTCAACTATATACATGACTAAACCCCAACTCCCCTCCCCTCCCCCCAACATCACACACCCCAACTGCTGCCCAGCTCCAGCTTCAGAGCTCAGGCACCCCCACATCTAGCTCCACAAACACCGATCGGCGAACGGAGCCCAGTAGGGTGAGGTCACCCTAGTGGTCACCCAACTAAAACTATTGTGGGGTAGAGAGTATCGCCCCGTAAGGCTCCCGATCAAATAAAAATTCAGTGTCCTGACAAATAGTGCAGTCATCTGACCTTCTTTACCGAAAGTGCCACACCGACTATATTCAAGTCCCACGAGCCACGCCATCTTGCGACGCCATGTTATGATTCCCGTGTCTCTTCCGAGCCCTTTCTGGGCCGAACTTCTGGTTCCTGGGGGCATCCATGCGCATCGAGCCATCCCATGGCATCCTCCGGAGTTTCAAAAAATAAGGTTTTATGTGCATGGAAGACCTTCAATTTTGCAGGATAGAGTAACATATATTTGTGGCCCGCTTCTCTCAGCCTCCGCTTTACAGACCCAAAGTTCATGCGACTACGCTGTACAGTCAAAGTATAATCTGGATAAGCCGTAATGTTTGCCGCTCCTCTCGTGATCGTCCCTCCTTTGCGGAAGTATTCTAGTATCCTCTCCCGGTCGCGGTAATTAAGGATTTTGGCGATCACAGGCCTCGGCGGGTTCCCGGGAGGTGGCCTCCTAGTTAGGGCTCTATGTGCTCTTTCTACCGCAAATCCTTGAGATAGGGCCCCTCCAGATATCTCCTGTAAGAGCATGGATTCGATGAAATCCGTAGGGTCACGGCCCTCCATCCCCTCCGGTAGGCCCACGATGCGGATGTTATTGCGGCGGGCTCGTCCCTCAGCCTCCTCCGCTCTGCTCTCCAAGTTGCCCATCCTTTGTGTCAGGGCATGCAAGTCGGCCTTATGAGTGGCGCAATCTGCTGTATTCGGGCCAACTTGTTTTTCGAGGGCCTCCGTGCGCTCCGCTAGGGTCCTGACATCTTGTCGTAGCAGATTAACGTCCTCCTGGACCTCTCCAACCTTGCGATCCAGTGCAATCTTCAGTTCCGTAACGGCCAGTTCCAACTTGGATTCCCAGGCCGCCCTCAGTTCCACAATCGCCGCCAGGATTTCTTGGTTGGTGCACGAAGATGTCGTGCCACTCCCAGCCAGCGCTTCCTTACTTTTGGTAGTGTCCTGGCTCGGGGGAGTTCTAGTGAAGTCATCTAAAGTAGGCTGTTTCCCCTTCGGCCGCACCGGCCTGTTCGACATGGCTCAGGAAATCGATCAGTTGCTAAAGTAGCAAGTTTGTGTACAGTGCACCTTCACAGTCCCGGGCCCCGGTCGGCCATTTTGAGTCGCCCTTTGTTCGCGGAGCCTTTTAACTCATTGCAGTTCTTGTCTGAGATTTTCATCCCACCCCCTAACTCTGTACTGCTTTAGCAGTTTATCAGATGTGGAATTTTAAGGGAAAATCCAATGCTTAGAAGGGGAAATTGCATAGCAGTAATATTCTTTCTATGGACTCTTCGCTCGCAAATTCCTCATCGCCCTCCCCTCCTGCAAGTGGTCTGTTGCAGTTTCTAGTTTCTTTCAATGGTGGGTCCACAACTTAAGAGTTGGGATGTTTCGATAAAGGGCACTTGTGGCTCTTTACCGATTGTGTACTGTCAACCTGTTGCTCACGGTACGGTGAGTGTTCCTCAAAAACAAACATTTTGGGGCTCCTGATAAGCCAAATCCTTTGCATTCTTCTTCTGTGGCTGCTGTGCTCAGGGAACGGAGAACTAATGTAAGGGGGAATAGTCGTGCAATGTATGTCCCGCTGTAGTCGCGTCTAGAGTCGAGGAGTGGCACAACCAATTCAAGATGGAATCGATGGTCGACGTCGAGCCACACTATGCTCCCCCCTGTCAAAGTTTCCGAGCAGCTGACCATGGAAGGGATATCTATCAGATGAGGAATCAGTGACAGAAGAATCCATAGAAAGAACAATACTGGTAAGTGATTTCTTCACTTATCTAAATACATTAATGACTTTCTTCAACAGTTAATAGTCTGTAAATTCTCATTTATTAAAAATGATACTGACATTTGTTAAATCAAGATGTGATATTAGTGCTGTTCGACATCAGTTCATTATATACCAACATCCTGCAGAAAGTATGTGCTGAGATTGTACACAAAAAGCTGCTGGCTTCATCTTTGACAGTTCAGCATGAATTTGTAATCCCACTATGAAGCTTCGTTTTAAATATATATTTTGACATACAAATTAATCAAGGCGTTACTCAACTCTTTGTTAAAATATCAGAAAAACATGCTCTACAAATGAGGACTTTAGAGAAGCAGTCAATGAATTAAAACAAATGTTCATTGACCCAGGAATAAGAAAGTCATTGCACGATCTGAATGACTCAAGGCCTAGTAAGCTTGCTTGTCCTCTCTCTTCCATCCCTCGTCTTGTACCGCCTAGAAACACTTTTGTGCAGGCGCGTTATAAATGACATATCATTATGTTCAAGGAACCAAAATGGTGGTTGTTTGAAATCTCTTTTGAAACCCCTTTACTCACATCTCAAAAAGAGTTTATAATTGTAATGTTTATTCTTTATCTTATGGTCCATCATGTCGAAAGGTTAAGAAAATAATTGTAACTTAGTGGAAAGTGCTATGGGAAGAGCTGTAAATGTCCTGTTTAAAATGAGAAATATGATACGTTGCTCATAAACGATATAAATACAGATCATTTATTGAAATTGGATGCAATGAAGCTGTCGTGAGAACACATTTTATAGGTGACGTAGCAACCAAGAAAATGCCCTTGTTTGTAATATAAAAATATGTTAACAGTACTCTTAAACGCACATAATGTATACATCTGTAAAGTGGCAAAATCATTCAACAAAGACCTATTATAATGATTTCTTTTTTTTATTGTTTATGCTTAACCTTTACAAAATGTCCACTATACAATCAAAAGTAATACAAACCAATACATCAATAAATGTTAAAACAAGAAAAATCGAGGAACAATAACAGGATTAAAAGAAATTGACTTGAAGAAATATAAAACACTTTACTTTAAACTACTCAGTAGAAAAAATAATTAAAGCCACTAAAACGTATGTAAACAAATTCGATTACTTCTACATCAAAAATAAAATGTTTAATTTGTAAAAAGCACAAAAGTAATTATTTCATACTATAGTGCTACTATGTCAAGCTCGGTATTCGGTTTAACATAACCCTCATTCAAATTCAAAGATTTAAAAAAGGAAGCTATGGCTAGGGTTTCAGATGTGTTGCATCCACTCAGACATTGATGCCATATTTGTTGTTTGTTAGCCCATTGATGATTAGGGTACATTTTTGTCAAGTAACATTCCAGTTTTGTGTTCAGTTCCTTACAAAAGGATATTAGGTGTCTCAACAGCTTCTTCCTGATTTCTTATTTATGTAGCACGTCCCCCAAAGCACTGTACACAGAACATTTACATACAATTATCACCCAACAGAAGTTGGTACTCCTTTATCAAACTCAGAAAGCTGAAAGACTGAGTTGGCCTTGCCGGGATTCAAATCTGCAACCTGCAGATCGCACACACAATGCAACAGAGAACGCTCAACCCACTGAGCTATCTTACCTTACGCAACACTTCTTGTGTCCATGTTCTGTTGTCCTTGAGTTATGCGTTTTAGGAGAGAAAGCGTTGTGCGTGAAAAATGATAAATGAACACGACCCGGCTGTTTATATACGCTCTGCTACATTAGCAGCTAAGCATTGCACAATTCCGATTCAGGATCACTGATCATATTTTAAAAAACACTGCTAAGTGTAAACTTCACAACACTACTGATGCAATAAGAAATCTCTTGTTTCTGGCACTTATAAACCATTTGGCCCAATGGTGCAAACAATACGTTTTCAAGTATTCATGAATACTGGTTTAATTTATAAAGCCCATGGCTAAACCTGTGTTCAAATGATTGTAGAAAACACTAGAAATCCCAGAATTCACTTGAAGTATTTTCCTTGTCTAATCAGATGTGGTTGTTGGGAAATTGTTTTAATTTAAAACTTATATGTTCATGATACATACAGACACCGCCAGAGCTTGGCACGGGGTTATTAGCAGTGAGTACACTGCTCAGTGGTGCTGTAAATAAACATATTAACTGGGCTTGTGCCCTTTGTGCAAAATGTTTGGTGGATAGATTGTCTCGGGAAGATAGCTCAGCGGCAACGTGCTCGGTCTGGAAGCAAGACGGCACAGAGCAACACAGGTTCGATTCCCGGGTCCACACTTAGAAACCTCTGGGTATTAAGCGCCTTATAAATAACCCATCATATATCATATCATGTATATATTGAGTACTGAAAAGCTCATTCGAATGAATTGTGTCCTCCCAACGTATTCCACATCTTTGACATGTAATGTCCACAGCTGTGCACTTTGTACACTTTTCCAGCAGAGGGCGTCCTGCGTCGATGACGTCTGGTCGATGTCACTCGAAGGCCTCCGTCGAGGGCGACGTCACTGGATGTTATAAATAGTACGCATGCCCATAGCCTCAGTTCCGTTTTTTCCGCAAAAGTGTTTGGCTCGAACTTTGCACGCCTCGTGTGTTTCATCATAGAGATGTCTTCTTTTTCGACCCCTCCGACACTGCTGTATGGCTTCAAGACTTGCCGGGACTGCAAGTCTAAAAAGTCGATTACCGACCCACATCGCATTTGTTGTGGTGCTTGGGTGAGAGTCATGACACCGACGGCTGTTAAAAATGCCAGTTGCTGACTGCCAAGGCCTTGTGGGAGCGTAAGGGGAAGCTTAGGGAGGTAGGGGTTCTAAGCCCAGTAAGTCCCTGAAATCGAAATCCAAAGGGGTGTCCACTGACGAATCGAGAGGCGAGACTCTGCGTCGGGAGGAGGCCCGGGGTTCGTGGTTCCCACCATTCTTCTTCCTCGTCGCAGCATTCTCGGAAGCGCCGTCACCAGTTGCCTTCCCCGTCCTCGGAGGATGGAGCCGTGAGGAAAGTGGCATGCCAACGAAGTCCTCGACTCAGGAGGAATGGGCTGCCTTTAAAAAGCAGATGTTGGCGATTTTTCAATCGCATGGCACGGTTCCAGTCACGCCTTCTGATGAAGCCGGCAGGGAACGGTCTTGTACCGCGGCTCGCACACCTTTAAGCTCGGGTCCGCGACTTGCATCGGGAACCTTCGAGGTCCCGTTCGGACAAGGCTTCAGATAGTCACAAGAGACGTGCTTCCAGGTCTCGGTCCTCGTCCGACTCGGACGTTGAGGCTTTGCCTTCTTATCAGTCATCGGCGCCGTCGGCACAGTTGTCGACGCTGAAGCCTTCGGCGCTCTCGACGCCGATGTCCACACTCTCGGCATCAAAGCCTTTGGCGCCCTCGACTCCTTTGGGGATTTTAAATTTACAGTTGGAGTTCCCTGATCTGGTGGATCCTCCAAGGAAGGCTACAGCCAAGTCTGTGAGACCAGTGGTGGACTCGAGGCCCTTTTCTGTCCCCAGGCCAGGTTTTCACCTCCCCCTGGATAACATATATGAGGAGGAAGAAAGGTCTGACTTTGAGGACCATGTTGAGCATGATGTGGCTCCTGACCTTTCTGGAGACAGTCAATTGGAGGAGTTAAGGCAGACCCTCCATGATGCCAGTGGGTTGGACGTTTCTCCGGAAGTGTAATTTGGCTGGCCTGAGCCTGGGGCTCATGTGGAGTCGTCATACAGGCGACTCATGGCGAGGGTCACAGAGTATCTGCGCTGGTCCAGTCGTCCTGAAGATTTTGTACAGGATGATCTCACGGACATCTTAGACCAAGGTCCGTCCGTCCTCTGACCCAGTGTTACCTTTTCATCTCACGTTACAGAAAAGGGTGGCAGTCACCGGAATCTCTTCCGGCTGTTAATAAATCATTGACTAAGAAGTACCGCCCTTCCGTTAGCGATCCCAGCTACTTATCCACTTGCCCCACTCCCGAGAGTTTGGTGGATCAGGCGGCTACGGCCACCTCCAAGCAGGCGGCGTACCCTACCATCCCTCCTGATAGGGATGACAAGCGCTTCGACGATTGGGCTTGCAAGGTATTTTCTGCGGGGAGTATGCCATTGAAATCAGCCAACGTCACTTGTGCCTTAGCAAGGTTTTTCACACACTCAGTGGAACTGTTTCTTTAGCGGATGAGCATATTCCCGAGGGGCAAGAAAGGGATGGGTTCCTTGCTCTCGTGCAAGATGACAAGGATGCCATGTGCGAATCCCTTCAGTCGGGTTTGGATACGGCAGACAGGGTTAGCCGGTCTATGGCTGCGAGCACCGTTATATGCAGGTTTGCGTGGTTGCGGAAGTCGGGTTTTGCCCAGGATGTGCAAGCCCGTCTTTTGAACATGCCCATTGATGGCACACATTTGTTTGGCACGAAGGCTGACGAAAGCCTTGAGCGGTTGCAGACCTCGAAAGCTGCGGCTAAATCTTTAAGCGCAGCTGTGCGTCAACCTCCGCCTTTTCGTCCTAGGGGACAGCAGTGGAGGGGAAGTTCTTTTTCATTACTACTCCTCCTTTGGTAGAACGAGAGGGGCCACCTGTCAAAGGGGTCAGCGAAAAAGTACCTGTGGTGGTCGGGGAAATAGAGGTGCCAAAGCTGCTCAGGCAGCTGCCTCTGTTCCTTCAGGCGCTGCCGCTGCCGCTCCAAAGAGCCATGGTTCGGCGGTTGGGTGCAGACTGTCTCTGAATCTCGAAGAGTGGCGAGCCATTACTTCAGATGGGTGGGTTTCTGCCGTCTGTGTGGGGGAAGAGTGTCCTGATCATGACGGACAACACAGGGACCATGCATTACCTCAACAAAAAAGGGGGGTAGGGTAACTCCCATTGTGCAGAGAGGCAATGCAGCTCTGGTTCTGGGCAGTCCAGCAGGGAATTTCGATCTCGGCAGTTCATCTGGCGGGAGACAAAAATGCGGTGGCAGACGCTCTGAGCAGGCAGTCTCTCACGAGTGGGAGTTGGCTGAGGAAGTCCTTCAGGAGATCTTTTCCCTTTGGGGAACCCCGCAAGTGGATCTCTTTGCCACCAGTGCCAACCTGAAGTGCGAGAGATTCTGCTCAAGGGAATTTCCTCCAAGAGGAGCCTTAGGAGACGCATTCGTAGTGGATTGGTCATTCCCACTGCTATACACTTTTCCTCCAGTCCCCGTCATTCGTCAAGTGTTACGGAGGCTACGGCGGTTCGGGTCCCACATGATCCTCATTGCTCCAGATTGGGCCAGGAGAGCGTGGTACCCGGACCTTCTCAAAATGTCCATCTGCCCTCCACGCCGTCTTCACTACCGAGAGGATCTGCTCTCGTGAGAGGTAGGGGGGTCAGGTTCTCCATCCAGAGGTCAGGACTCTCAACCTTCTAGCTTGGTATCTGAAAGGTTGAGGTATAAGTATTGGGACCTACCGGATGACATGATGGAGGTGTTGCTTTCGGCCAGAAGTCCAGCAACAAAATCCCTGTACCATTGCTGTTGGTGTAAGTTTTGTGACTGAAAAGGATCAATATTTTGTCCTCTGCACCAGTGTTCCATTCCTATGGTTTTGTCATTTTTACTTTCTTTGGCCCACAGGGTCCTTCGTGTAGGTACCATTAAAGGTTACCTGGCGGCGCGGTCTATATTTAAGTGCTCGTCTGAAGAATGCTCTTACTTTAAGATTCCTTTGATTTCTCAATTTTCTTAAAGGACTGACTAATGTATTCCCACTGGCCCCTTTCCATGTGCCGGTTTGGGATTCGAACTTGGTTTTGAAATTTCTCATGGGTGCTGCGTTTGAACCTTTGCACTCTTGTCCTTTGAGATTGTTGTCCTTGAAGACAGTGTTCTTGGGTGCGGTTACTTCCACTCGCAGAGTGAGTGAAATGCAGGCACTTTCAGCTAAGCCGCCCTTTATTGTGTTCCACAAGGACAGGGTTGTACTACGGGTACTGCCTTCCTTTCTACCTAAGGTTGCGTCTGAATTTCATTTGAGTCGGAAAGTGGTTCTTCCTTCTTTCTATCCTCCTCCTCATCCTGGTAAGGAAGATGAACAACTCCATAGGTTGGATCCTAGGAGAGCTCTGAGCTTTTATTTTTCTAGGATGTCCAGGGTCAGAGTGGACGATCAACTCTTTGTGGAGATGTGCTGGACACCGATTGGGCCAGGCTGTTAACAAACAGACCTTGTCCAGGTGGATTATCCTTACCATTACTAAGTGTTACCGATTGGCGGGTAAGGACCCTCCTGAAGGGTTGCAAGCTCATTCCTCTAGGGGCGTGGCTACTGCCACCGCCCTCCAACAGGGAGTTCCTATTAGGAGTATTTGTGAAGCAGCCACATGGGCTTCAGTCCACACTTTTGTTAAACATTACTCCCTGTTTAGGATCCATGGTCAAGATATGGCCTTTGGTGAGGCAGTTCTTTATTCCGCCATCTGATTGGGTACTCTAAATTCTTTTAGCTCCTTCATTTTTCTGGTACTGCTTTGGGAGTCTGTCAAAGATGTGGAATACGTTGGAGGACACAATCCATTCAAAGAACAAGGTACTTACCAACTGGTAACGTTCTTTTGACTGGATGTTCCTCCAACGTATTCCACATCGCCCTCCCAGCCTGCCCACCTGGAGAATTTCCTATGTGATTGCAGCTTACATTTTGACAAGGCTACGTGCAGTCCAGCAGGCATTGGATTGGTGCCACACGTTCTGGGCGAAAAAACATAAACTAAGGCTACGGGTGCCGTTCGTCCTATTTATAACATCCGGTGACGTTGCCCTCGACCGAGGCCTTTGAGGGGACATCGACACGAAATCATCGATGCAGGACGCCCTCTGCTGAAAAAGTTTCCGAAGTGCACAGGTGTGGACCATTACATGTCAAAGATGTGGAATACGTTGGAGGAACATCCAGTTGAAAGAACGTTACCAGTTGGTAAGTGACTTGTTCTTCTAAGTTGCTTTTACTTTAAGTAGGCGCTTAATAAAAAAGATAATTCTTCTGAAACATATTGTGGATCATTTCCTAAACTTATGGAAAGCATCAAAATAAAAAGCATGTTCTAATGAACAAGAGGAATCCAGTTCCCTTTGTTTAAAATTCAAGTGCACTCTGGCGGTAACACAGGTTGGTTTCTGATTTTGTGTTTTTTTGTTGGTGTAAATACTCTTTTTAGAGTTACTTATCAAATGTCAATTGCGAATACAGATTAAAACCCAACAACAAATCCCTTCGAGATAATGTACCTACGATATTGCAACAGGACAAAGGGACATTATGGGAAGCATCGTTCCATCACTTTACTCAAGTTAACAAGACAAAATTGTTCATCAACTAGATTAAAAGTATGTGAAATAAGAGGATGCCACTCATGATTTCATACTTAAAGAAAATTAAACTAAGTCTACAACAAAACTGAATCGGTCAAAAGCAAGCCGTCCTGAATGGACTTTAAAAAAATTTAAAATCAAGTGCACCCAAAAAAGTAATTGAAAGACAGATAGTCAAAGCTGTATTACCAAAAATACATCAAAACATATGTACAAATAGAGGATAACCACTCTAATGTAATTTTAAAAGAATACTGACCTACGTGATATTAAACGCTTACATACAATAGGATACATCGATTTTACTCCATATCAATCGTTTCATGTTTAACTCAATACAATAATGAATGTTATACTGTTCAGTTATTTGCCCCCTCCTTTTCATGTATTTCTTCCCCTAAGCCGGTATTATGACCTATTAATGTGCCTAAAGGAAACAGATGAAAACATGTATGTTTCCATGCATCTTACTGTAAACGGCGTTTCGTCCCATTTTGATGGGTTATTTTGTTAACAGCCCATTTTTTTTTGTGTTATGGATGATGATGCTTATGTGAACCGTGCAATTCATATACTTCTGTCTGCCTCTTTATGGTACGGTTTTGGGTTTGGTACACTCCGCAAAACATGTTTTGAAAAACGCATCAAGAACAAATGCTGGGTACATATGTGCATTACATATTTTGAAATCAAATCAAGTGCGATTAATAACATGGTTTGCAGCTCATGTCTTGCTTTAATATTTAGTGTGGTCTTCCTACATCGTGTGTTAATCTGGTTCATCTGTCATATTGCATTTATCTGGGAATGCATGGGATACAAATAAAAACCAGGTGAAAAGGAAACTGGGTATGTAAGGATTGCACTTAGGAATCGTTCCACTTGTATGACCCGGCCATTGAACAATTTGGATTTATGCCTTGGATAGGAATGTTTTTAAACGAAAAATGTGATGACTTGGAACATTGGCCAAGTTGTTAATGCTCTGCATTTCCAAGTATGAGATCTGGGTCTAGTTATTTGTTAAGCCACCACAAACAACTACGAGCTGGCAGCTTTCAGGGTGCATTTCGAACACAAATGCCATATTACTTTAACATATTGTTCAAAGTACAAGAAGTCTGACTGACTAGGTACAACATGATCTTGAAACAAATACAATACTTATGCTGCGCTGTATGTTGATAAAATTATGAATGTGCAAAAAAGTGCTAAATATATTTTGCAAAGTCCCAACTCGAAAATATTGTTACTGTTATAAACGTGGGCAAAATGATTCTCAAAGTTTTGCCTCGTAAGTCTCTCCTTAGTGATCCCTAGCGGAGCAAAAATATTGGTATGTGTTTATGAATGCACACCTGCCTTAATTTTGTCTTTATTAACACATTTTACATGAACCTGCCATTGAGACTTGTTTAAAGGTAAACGTTTTCCACATGCCTTGGTTGCATGTGCTAAGCTGTCGATGCTTTACAGACTAGGGTTTGTTTTGCTCTACTTTACTTGAACTTTATGCCTGTGTTGTAATAAGAGATTTTAATGGTTATCACTTGTTGTTGTGTGAACCTTACTGCTGTTAGTCATGGCATGAAGATTATTGAAGTAGTTGAGGCTCCAATTGACATACGACAGCCATATTCTATTTGTTTGTGTCATTCAGGCTCGGACTGGCCTATAGGGCAATAGGCCCATGGCCAAACCAAAAACGCAAAATGCTGCTGTGGGCCAGTTCCTTTTGGTCAAAGTGGACTACTTTTCTGACCAATATGGGGCAGTTTGATGAGTTACTTCACTATGCGGCAAATATTTTTGACCAGTGTTGCTGAATGATTATACTTTAAAATGCATATTTTGCATCACATTTTATCAAAAAACTCCCCATTGGGTACTATTCAAATAGTCTGTCACAAAAGGAATGAAATGCCATTTACAACGGTGGTCCACGTTTTAATTGGTGCCCGAGACAATTGTATGTCCAAGCTCCACCCTGCTGTCATGACCTATAGAAATTCATTTTTCCAAAACCAGATCCAAAAAGTGATTTCATTTTTAGCAAACCACTTCAAAATAAATTCACTTTGAACTCCACAGTGATGTGCTTTGGTTCGATTATGTTAAGGTAATTCAAAATCACAATACATTTAACAGACAAGATTGTGTGTAGGGTTGTGTACAATGTACATACATCGCATGGCATTGTCAAGTAAGAGTTTAAACGCAGTGCTTATTCGTAAAAGAATATTTGATATCAGTGGAGCATAAAAACTAATCTTCAATATACAAGGTCATCAATAAATTAAAATCATCTACTTTTCTTTTAAAATCTTTAGGAAAATCTTAGAATATCTGAGTCTGAGAGACACTGTGATATATGTATTTCATGGTTTGGTGGTGGGGAGGCATGATGCTATATAGTGGCATGGGCAGTCCTGTGAGTCATGCTGCTGCCCATCTACCGTAACGATATATGTCGAGAGACCACCCTTAACCCGGGGAGTTTCGCCCCCCCCCCATCAAGATGGTCCACAATAAGTTTTTAGCGCTAGCCCTATTGATGACTCGGATAGAGCCACGTAAATCTCGACCCCTGTGCCAACAGTGAGCGAAGAACCAGGCTGGGGTATAGACAGAATATATATTTATTTAAATTATAATGTCAAGGAATAACTGCTTTACTGGATTGCGCACGCCACCTTCTCTGTGGCACCAAACACAGCTTCAATTGCAAAACACACTTTTTAGGATGTTACTTTTAAACGCACTTTTCTGATATTTATTTTAGACCAGTAGGCCTCAAGGTGCACAAAAAAGACAAACGGAAGACAATGGGAGTGAGTGAGAGAGACAGGTTCAAAAGCAGAGTCAAAACAACAACAAAAAATAGAAAAACAGGGCCTAAGTAGCCCCGAAGAGGAACGTTTTTTGCTTCTTTTTGAAATCAACCAAGGATGTGATGCTTTTAAGATCCAAAGGAATTGGATTCCAGGTGGCTGGAGCCAAGACATCAAAGATTGTTTTTCCAAATTTGGCTAGTTGAAACCTGGGTTGGCAAAGTTTGGCCTGATGAAGTGATTTAAGAGATCTTGCTGGCACGTACCTGTGAATCTGTTCAGAGAGATAGATTGGTGCAACCTGGTCAGGCACTTGAAAGCGAGTGTAAGGCTCTTGAAAGACACACACTGCTTGACTGGCAGCCAGTACAGATTTTCTCTGGCTGCGGTAATGGACTGCCTGATACATATGCCCAATGCTGCTCTGACTGCCCCGTTTTGCATAACCTGTAGGGCAGCCACATTGGATTGAGCAGTGCCTGCCAACAGGCTATTGCATAGTCTAGCCTTGAGTTGACTAAAGCAGAGGCAAGCGTAGACATATTTTTACAGTAAGATAAGGACGTAAGTAGACTAAATGCATGTTAATACAGCCACATGAGGCACAAACCTTAGCCACATGTGACTTCATGGTAAGCTCGGAATCTAGTGTAACACCTAACGTCTTGACGTTCTTTGCCACAGGAATGGTGACATTAGATATCAAAAAGGAGACCTACTCGATGAGAGATTTTTTTAGCATATGACTTGAGGCAGCAATAAGAATCTCAGTTGTCGGTATTAAGAGCCATAGAACTTTCCACCGTCCAAGAGTGAATAATTGTGTGGATGGCATTAATGGCCTGAGAATCTTGGGAATATGTGCCCGAAAGTTCAAGGATGACCGGAGTGTCATCGGCGTAATTGGTGTACAGGACACCCGGGTCCTCAAGCATCAGAAGAAGAGGGAGAATGTAGATGTTGAAGAGAGTAGGTGATAGCAAGAAACCCTTTTGTAAGAAGAGTCAGACGGGAGGTGGCGTCCTGAACTCGAGCAGTGCGTGGACCTAAGGAGACCAACCATTGCTTGGCTTGGCTTGGCTAAGTTAGAAGAGCCCACCAGAGATTGCAACCTAGCAGCAAAAAGCTTGTAACATAATAAGTGCATAAACATCAGCGCTTCATATGTTTGGTTAATTTCCCTGCACTCTTGATATTGCTAGCAGTTTGAGATCCCACAATTTAATGGACATTGCTTGTGATTGATAGAACAATCGTTCCTACTTCACCTCAAAGCACTGCAGAATCTCTTCTGCTATCAAGATCACTTATTCACTCTCAGGAAAGGGTGTACATTATTCAATGGAAATTACACTAGTTTCACTTTGCAAAGCACCACACTGCCCAGCAGAAAAAAACCAGGCGGCATTGAAATGCAGCACCCCTCTGTTAAGCCGCCAGGTTAACGGAGTGGGGACAGTTTCGCAATTTCGTTTGGGGCCAAGGGTTTTGTTTGATACAATGTTTACAGAGTGGTGACAGTTGGGATTTTCATTTTAGGGTAAGTATACCTTTTATTTAATAGCACATTTTGGTAATGGGTATCAGTTGGGAATTTTGTTTTAGGGGCAAGGACCTTTTTGTCTTAAAGGCAAGGTTTTGGAACACACTATCCAATTTTTCATTTTGGCCAGTACACCCCAATTACTTTTTGACTATAATATTCCTGCTAAGAGAGAGGGTGAAAGTTTTGAATTCTTCCAAGCTCCCCCCTGTGTTAATCTATTTTGGAGTTATTTAAATTAATATTCCATCAAAGGTGCTAAGGGTATAGACAAATCCCCCCCATCCACTATTAAGGCATGCAGACTGCCCCCCACACTTAATTTCGTTTTGGGTGAGTTACTTACATGGGATTTCTCTGGGTTTGGGGCACAGGAACATCAGCCAGGTTCCAGGACCATCTCTTGTGAGAACACCTGGATCAGGTCCTGATACTTCAGTCAAAGGCTCCCCTCAGCTTTAGGCTTGCCCAATGTCTGTCCGCCCGGGCAAGGTTAAATCTCCATTCAGCTTTCAATAGTGGCACCCATATCATTTTTAGGCAGCCGTCCTTGCAAGGTTAAATTCAGCCACCTTCCTTTAGTTTTTCCCCCAGGTAATTTTAAGCAAGTGTTCCTGGAAGATTTGAGTTGTTGTCTTCTGATGTTCTAAAAAAAAATAATTTAGGCAGCTCCCTTAGTCAAATTCTGCTGTCCAGATCCCCTCTAGCATAGCGCAAGGGCTTTTTAATGTATAAGCACCACCTCTAATTATTACTATAGGAGGTGCCAGTTTATTGGTGTTAACTTTCCCATTAGAGGATCATTCTCTTTTTCCTCCCAAGAGCCAACCCCTCCCTGCAGATAGGATAGGGGCGCTCTGTGATTGAAGAGAAGTGAAGGGGTACACACCTCCTATCAATTGCATTTTTTAACATGGCAGTTTTTTTCCTCAAAAAGTCCATACATTGAACATTTTAGTAACTTACTGATAAATGCCATAACACATACATATTCATTTTTCCCTCCTCGTGACAGATTGGGAGAGGTCACTTTCATTTCAGCACGCCACAGCACGGGTGTGCTATGGTTTTTCACCCTTTCTTCAAAAAGTATAATAGTTATGAATATGGAATTTCATATTCAGATAACTACTTTAACAAGCCATCAGCTCATCAATGTTCAGATTCAGGACATTTTCGGAGAAGCTGAAAACACATGTGAGGCGGTAGCTGAAATTCCCGAAATCACACATAAATGACAATTATATCAATACCACTGCCTGGAAATGTGCTTAAAAATTACATCTGCCCTAAGTCTGTAAGTATAACAGTTCACCAATTACTGAATCAAAGAAATGTCCAATGTAAGTCTATGACCACATAATTAACATATATAATATTTAGTTTCACATCACAGTCCCCATTTATTGGTTTCATCCTTGACACCATGTGGTTTAGATTCTGTGGGCTGCAATTTTGACACAGACTGCAATTAATCAGCTCTCCTCTGTCCATAGCTAACAGTCATTTGTATTGTTCCTGCCAGAGACCAGGCCTGTGTGAAGTCCTTTACTCAAGGTCTAAACAGTCTTCCCGGCAACTGGCTCAAATCCAGAGTCAAAATTTAGTGTTATTTTTATTATGAAATTTACATGTGGGCCTGCAAGAATATAGCCTCCTCAATGGTCATATTTGTTTTTTTTTTTTCTATGCAGCCTTTATTCCTTGAAATAACTATGTATTTTACTACCATGGTTCAATTCACTTTTGAGTAGGTGGATTTCTTTTTCTTTGCACACAGTATTAGGTTTTTTCCAATGGGGCATTTTGAAGTGAAGGGATGCTGCAGTACTTTTTGGTCACTCACAATGTGTATTTGCTTTTAACACAATGACAGCTTCTGTGTTGCAAGGTGGGCCTCAGTTGCCTTAAATGAAAGAGATTACTTAGCTTTAACTTTTACATGCGAGGCCCAGTTTACCTTAATGTTGGTGTACACAGCATTCTGATGTGTGACAGTTTCAATGAAAGAAATGCTGCTGTTTGTCTCCCAGCCGACAGAGTGATCATTTTCCATGTTACAATGTTCCTTGTTTCAACTGCTGAAATACCTGTATTTATATTTCCCAGCTACCTTGAGCAGTATTGATGTTTTAAGGCAGGCTTTTCATTCACCAGTGAGCCTAACCCTAAGAACATATATTTTGCAGTAACCTGTCCTTTCAGTTATATCTGTTGGGGCTGTGATCAAACCCCACACTGCTCAGCAAGGATATTGATTTATAAAACAACAAAAGTGGAATGTCCTAATATTGTCCTAATAAATAAATTGTATACGTTAAGGCATCATTTTACTACATGAAACAAAGATATTGTGAATGTAAAAAATGTACAAATACAATAAATATGAAATGTTTGTCATAGTTTTATACGTTTTATGTGTAGTCCTTCATGCCGGATTCTTTGTGCTTCCAAATGTATGTATGTATGGGTTTTTATAAAGTTTAAACCCAGCTTGGAAAGAACACAGCGCTGTAAAATAGGAGTCAGGAGATTGCAGATAGGTCAAGGGATTGCAAACGTAGCTGAAATGGGTAATGGGAGCATGTGTGTATTGTTACCCAGGTTAATGGCACTCAGCTTACTGAGTGCTCCATGAATTGTCAGGTTCTTGTGCGCAACTCCCATTCAACCTCTGCACCATCCACCACCATTCCAACTGGTTTTAATTCCTAGGGTTATATTATTACCCAGGATTACACAAAAGAAAATGTAAGAGGCAAGGGGGGAATAAAAGAGAGAAAGCAAATTCCACAGTCATTTCATCACTACTTCTTTTTTAATTTATCATATTTAAAAACAATATAATAGAGAAGCCAAATGTTATGACCGTGCCACAGTAGCAGAGGAGCAATTCTGGGTACATCTATCTTGGTGGTAGTTCGTACCTTTCCGATATACCATTTGCACTATAGGGATGCCCTGCAGTACCTTCTGCGTTACATGCTTATGTGGTTGTATTCATTCACAAATGCTCTCCTACTGCGTGTTAGCTTGTTTGGAAGTAGCAGAATGGCAGTTCTGGGCATGGTCTTGGTTGCAGGCGATACAGCATTTGGACCATGAGAAGTCCTGCAGACGGTTCCCCATTATGTGGTCTGACCATCATGTGGTGCCTTTCTTGCTTCAGATCCCCACCCCTCGCGTGCAATCCATCCATCGGCCGGTACTAAAACGCTGTTGGTGTCATGTACCCAATGAAGACATTGGGGCTCACTACGAGTCTGGCGGTAGCCGTGCCGGTAAATCCGGCATTCTGCCGCCTGACACGTAGTGATTTACCCGCGCCGGACTTGCTGGATTAACCGGGGCATTACAGCCCTGTTGGTCCACTAAATCCGATGCCGGCAATTCTGTTAATCCCAATTGCCATGGAGTCTGACAGGACTGGACTCCAGGGAAATGGGGAGGACGGAAGCACCGGCACTGTGTGCACCCGTGCCAGTGCTTCCATCAAGGTCTGCGGGCAGGTGCCATCCCGCCCGCAGATCTCGTAGTTTGCCCATCCAGAAACAACAGTGCCAGTAAGCTTACAGGCACCGGTGTTTCCAGACCGGCAAACTTGTAATGAGGCGCAATATCTTGCATTCTGGGCGAAGGGGCAAATTGTCTTGATGTTGATCTATCTAATGATACACAGACGCTTAGGACAGTGGCTGACCCTGCCCCTCAGAACCATGGTTCGATGACACCCTAAAAGCTCTGCGCCAAAGAAAACTCCAGTTAAAACGCAGATGGCATGTCTTGTATTCTTTGGCTGATAGATTATTGTTTAAACTGAGCTCCAAGGCCATATCATCAAGCAATTTGTTCGGCTAAAACTAAATATTACACAGGCCAGGTGGAAGGGGCATTAAATAAACCGAAATAACTTTTTTCTCTGGTGCGTTCCCTTTCTACTAAGAATGATGCAATGGACACATCATCCCGTCGCAGTCAGTGTGTGATGCTTTGGAAGACTTTTGTTTATTTTCAAAGCCAACAACATGCAAGCATCTATTGCTGCCACAGACTGATAGGGACACACAGGGTGCAGTCACAACTAATACAGAAAACTGGTCTACCTTCCCAGTGTTTACGCCACCTATGATCATTAAGGCTACTAAGGGCATTAAATCTGCCTCTCCATCAGATGTGATGCCTCTAGCTACCCTACAGGAGATTGGACCATATTGCTCCCTGGCTATGTACAGCAGTCAACCGATCTTACTCAAATGGCCTGATTCCAGCAAACCTGTAACATTCTCGGGCCATGCCTTTACTTAAGAAACCCTCTCTTAATCATGCTACTCAGGCAAATTTTTGCCCAATTTCCTTGCTTCCTTTCCTGATAAAACTTCTTGAATCTCTGATTTCCCCACTTACTACATGCTTTCCAGAGAATTCACACTTCCTGGAGCTGTTTCAATCAGGCTTCCGCCCAGGCCGGGCCAGGCTGGGGCGACAGAAGTGTCCTTCTTTCGGTTATGGATGGCCTGACTATATTGGTAGACCCGGGAGGACAGAGGCCTTGATCTTATTACACCTCTGTGCAGCTTTTGATACTGTGGACCAGCCACCCCTGCTGCTCCGCCTCTCTCAGGCCGCCCTCTCTGGTCAGGTGTTTTCCGGGTTTGTCATTTCTGACAGATGGATCACAAGTTCTTTCCCTGGAGTCTTTTCTTTCGTGTTCCCACAAACTGTCCTATTGTGTTCCCTAGGGCTCTGCCCTGTCCCCTGCACTCTTAAATATTATATTCGGCCTCTTTTACGCCAATCTCACGGCTTCCGATCCTACTCTTATGCTGATGACACCCAAATCATCATCCGGCTGGATCTTGGCAAGCTGGACACTACATCTCGGCTGTGGGGGTGGCTAGCTGTGGTGAGTGGTTGGATGGGGAGCATTTGGTTGAAACTTAACGGGTACAAAACCGAGATCCTTGTGGTGTTTCCTTCTGCTTCCCCTCGTGGTGGTTCGTTCTCTTCTCCCCATTACCTCTCTGGTGTTCTGCTTTCTGGCCCTCTGAACTTGCCGTTTGTCCACCCGTTTCCATAGTCCAGAATCTCGTGGTTTTTCTGCCTCAGCTCAATCTGCAAATCCAGCTATTTTCACTTCTGAGTACTAAAAAAAGTCCTGCCTTTCCTCCCGGAGAAACTCTGTCCTCTGGTCGTGTCTTCTCTGGTACGGAGTCTGCTCGACTACTGTAATTCTCTGTTTTTGGCCCAGCCAGCTTACATTATTCATCGGATCCCGCTACTGCAGAATTCTGCAGTTTGCGTGGCCACCAATACTGCTTTTGGGCGCATATTTCCCCAGTCTTGCGGTCACTACACTGGCTGCCGATTCAGAAGCGTATTATGTTCAAATCTCTCTGCATTGTCAAACGTGCCTTCTCCTGTGGAAATTTCGGTCCCACACCGTAGAAGTGTCAGCATTACTTGCCTAGCTGTTCACTAAGATCTGAGAAGGCTCAACTCGGTTTAAGCGTGCCCGAAGCAGTTGCTGCGGCCAAGCTATGCAACACTACCTTTCCCGATTCGGGCTACTCCCGACCACCTCGGCTAACGCCGCCTGTTAAAGACTTTCCTGTTCTAAGTTCTTTCACCTCTGATGTCCGTTAACGCCATGATGCTTTTTGCGAACGAGTGCTTTATAAAAACCAATAACATAACATCTGTGTTGATGTGAGATCAGTAAGGTGACTTCTGATTAAACATAAGTATTGCGGTGGCTTTGGAGTCATCTAATGTATAACCAAGCGTCTTCTCTATTGTAGTGCAGTTGAGTATAATGGAGTGTACCATCTTCTATTACCTTTCTTCTTTATTAGCACCCGGGGGTGTGGCGCGAGGCAATCAGGAGGCTATAAACACAGGATTAAACTGCTGATACAAACGTGCATCCAGTCCTGCCAGCTGCAATAATCTCCCCTCCACCACAAGCTGCTGCTATAGACACAGGTCCTCTTCCCCCCCACCCTTCTTGCCCCCTACCCCCTTTACTAGTGCTCCTCGCTCCACAAGAGGAGGATCACAAGCTCCTTCCTGAACTGTAAAAGTAAGGGGGCGAGTTTGACGTTCACCGGGGGAGGCTCCAGAGTCTTGGGGTGTAGACAGGGAAGGCCTGTCTTCTGATTCTTTCCTTTCTGCTCTGGCGGAGTTCACATAACCTTACCTTTGGTGGATCGCAAGCTTGCTGAGATGCTCAATGACATAGCCAGGGGAATTCAGGGGGACTGCCTTGTGGATGATGCAGCAGGATTTGAAGATGATGGGTGTTTGTAGCCAGGAGCCAGTGCAGTTCAGTGAGGTGTTGTCTTGTGATCTAATTTGCATGAGTACCTTGGGTCGTTCTGCAGCATTCCGTACACATCTGTGGGGTACCAGGGTAGTTGTCAAAGTCCTGCCAAAACGACATTGCCACCGTTCAAGTGGGATAGAGCCAAGGCTTGGACTGCAGATCTGAAGATGTTTTCTGGGATGACGGGCTTGATTTTCCGCTGCAGAAAAAGTTGTTACCAAGCTTTTGAATCTGCCTTGCTATGTGCTATTTGATATAGAGGTGTCTTATTGAACCAAAGGGACTTGGAGCAGATGGCCAGCTCGGGTGTGAAGCGCTTGAGGTGCATAGAAGAGACCCAAGTCTGGTTTTGCACTGTTTGTCAGGAGTAGGAATTCAGTCTTGGAGGGGTGGAGCTTCAGTTGAGCACTGGACATGCATGACTGGACCCATGAGAGATGGAGGATGTCTTAAGGTAGAGTTGAGAATTGGTGAATGTGGGTGTTGTGTGGATTGTGGAGGGTTGCAAGCAGTTCCATGTAAAGATTGAAGATCACAGGGAGAGGATGGATCTTTGCGTAGCTCCACAGGTGATGAGTAGTGTCGGCGATCTGAAGGAATCCATTTATAAAAACTGGTGGCAATAAGCAAAGTACGATTTGAACCAGCTGAGGATGATCTCGCTGATTCCCATGTGGTGATGTAAGTTGTCGGTGAGTATATGGTGGTCTACTGTGTCGAATGCTGCTGAGAGATCAAGGAAAACCAGGATGCAATGATGGCCTTTATTTATTGGTCAGTTGTTAGGTGCTTATGCAATTAGCAAAAACTGTTTCAAAGCACCTACAGGGCAACGGGGTGAGGGACAGGGGAAGGTAGACAAGAATTACAATAAAGATATATAGTTGAATTAATAGTACAAACAAATGAGGATAGCGGGGAGGGGAGATGAACCTACTATGCCTTGAGTGTTCAGAACATGCAACTGCATAGGGGAGGGGGGATAAGGGATACGTGCGGTGGTGCTAATGGAGAAGTGCTCAGGGCGAAGAGCTTAAGAAGAGAAAAACAGAGGTGAAACATCCCCTGGGAACCTAAGTAAGTGCAATAAAATGGACAGGGTCTGGGAAGAAAGATGTGTGGAGTCGGGGCCCCAAGGATAAATAAGGGCCCTGCACATAAGTCACGCTACTGAGTGATTAGCAGGGAAGAGAGGAGAAGGAAGAGATAAAGCAAAAGGTCTTGAGGCTTTTTCAGAACTTAAGAGGTCCTGCTCAAGTTGCAGAGGGCGAGGGAGGCTATTCCACAGAACGGAGCCCGTCGAGGTAAATGATCGACCACCAGCTCTCAGTTTAGCAAACTGCTTCACACGCAGGAAGTTGGTGCCACATGAATGCAGTGGTCTAGAAGGAGAGTATTTGCTCAGGAAGCGTTGAAGGTAGAATGGTCCCTGGCCCCGGATAGCCTTGTGGATAATACAGATAGATTTTAATTTAATCTATGCTGAGACCGGGAGCCACTGAAGGCTTTGTAGGGCAGAAGAGATGCGGCCCCTGGGCTTGAGGCCAAGGAAAAGTCTTGCTGTCCTATTATGTGTTACCTGGAGGGTTGCAGGGTGGATGAAGGAAGATTAAGGAAGAGGCTATTGCAATAGTTGGGTTTGGAGAGGACCAGAACACTGGTAATGTTGAGTCTCTCGGGGAAGGTGAGGAAGTTGTAGAGTTCCTTTGATAAGGAAGAGCTGAAAGTGGTACTTCTTGAGGATGTCCTGAATATGAGGGATGAAGGAAAAGGAGGAGTTGAAGATGACTCAGGGATTCCTGGCTTAAGAGGAGGCGGGCAGGGAAGGGAGCCCATGGAGGAAGACCAGAGAGAAGGGAAGAAGTAGGGTGCAGGGGACCCAATGGGGAGAATCTCTGTTTTGCTGGCATTAATGCAGAGGTCATTGGTAGTGCACCAGGCCTGCATGGCAGAGAGCCAGTCGGGTATGAAGGAAGGTGCAAGGGTGTCAGTAGGAAGTTTGAAACAGAGTTGTGTGTCGCCAGCGTAGCACTGAAAGTTGGGGAAGGAGAAGGAAATGAGGGGTTCCAGCAGAGAAAGGTATATGCTAAAGAATGGAGCCCTAGGGGATGCCGCAGGTGGAGGAGGAAGTAGGGGAGGAGAAAGAGCCCAGCATGATTTTGGAGGATCGGTCAGTTAGGAAGGAGGTGAGCTAGTCCAGCGCCCGCTCGAAGATACCAAGGTTATCATGGAGCCTTTTTAATGAGGATGGAATGGTTCACTCTGTCAATTGCATAAGAGAGCTCAAGGAGGATGAGGACAGCAGGGCAGTTGGAATCCAGGGATGCAAGCAGTTCTTCACGGGTTTTCAGAAGAGCAGTTTCTGTGCCTCTGGATGCTTGGAATTCAGACTGGTTTTCGTTTAGATCTCCAACAAGTTCGGTATGAGAGTTGAGTTGGGGGAGGGCCAACTTCTCCAGCAGTTTCCCCAGGATGGGGGAGATGGGGCAGTAGTTGGCTTGCAGGTGGGGGTCTACAGAGGGTTTTTTAAGGAGAGGGCGCACAAGGGAGTGCTTGAGGGAGGATGGAAAATGACCATTAGCAAAGGAGTGGTTGCAGAGATCAGCAAGAGCAGGGGTGAGAGAGGAGATGTTGTCCTTGATGGTTCTGGAATGTGGGATACATTTACTCACTTAGCAGAATTCCCCTCCATCTCCAAGCTGCATTTCAACAGCTGCCAGCAGAATGGCTGCGCTGGCTCCTTTGAGCACCATTGCCTCACATCAAAACGGAGTTTTGCAGCTACAAAATGATGGCTGCACTGTCTTGCCAAACACCTATGGAGCACACTGAGAAAGGCTGCCAGTGTGTTGTCTTACATGCACCAAGGAAGAGAATTGAAAAGCAGCGCTGCTTTGCTGCTTGCACAAAATTTCCCATTGGAAAAGGAAATATTTTACATTTAAAATGATGCCGTCCTGATGCTCTTTTCATATGTTCAACATTACACTGCTTTTATCAGTGAGACCCTGCTATACCCATCCATATTCAGATTGTGCTCCAGCAGAAGAGAGCCTTATCACTGAATGACAGGCTGTGGCAGGCCAGATCTGGGAAATCACCAGAAACCTTACTCTAAGCCGTATGGAAAAACACTTGAATTTTGCTAAAAAGTTCAAAAAGAAACCCTAGCCCTCTGTGCACATGTCAATTTCAGTGGACTTTTGCCTTGAACATACTGCTGTGTAAGAAAAACGGACTAGGGCTGCAAACAATGTTTGGAATCCAGATGGGAGAGAAAACCGAATTTGAAGGGAACATCCCAGCAGAATTCACCACGTGTCCAAATGTGCTTTTTGCAAAAGAGAAAAATACCTTAAAAGTACAATGTGATTAAGGCCCTGTCCTTGCCTAGAAATGTAAGGGGGCTTGGATAAAATCTAGATAATGTTTTATTTTAACAGACTTGCTTTTGATTAATTGGGGTTTGAGGGAGCATTGCAGGGGGAGATCTTAACTCTGGTACTATCTATCCGAATAGAAAAAGTGCTTCTTATCATTTGTGCTGTGTGTGTTCTTGTAGGAGGTCAACTAAGTGTATTTCATTAGTTGACGTAATTATCACCCCATTAGTGCTTGCTGCTCAATATTCAAACTGTGATTTTCTTTGAACTGAAAATAATTAAACTTGTATTCCCACCAACCGGCCTGGTTCATGGTCCATTGTGACTCGAGGTATTTGTAAAAGGGGGTGTGAGATGGGTTGGGTGCCAGCTCAATTTGAATTTGTTGAAAATAAAGAAAAAGTATTCTAATTGAGCGTTACATCTTAGGCTAAGGGCAAGAGTCCTGGTCTGGTGTGACGCCCGATTGGAATCCTTTACAGTAAGATCATGGGGCAACCTATTTGGAAGAGACCTTCATGGGGTTGTCAACTCTCAAGGATTTTAAGGGTGTCATTGATTACCTTAATGGGGACCTTTTCTGTGCTGCATCTGGTCTGAAGCCAGATTGGTAGCACTGAAGTTGGTTGTTGGCTTAGATAATGTTGTGTGGCTACTGCTTTCTCAAAGATCTTACCTAGAAAGGAAAGATGAGTTATGGGGTTGTAGTTGCTGAGATTGTCAGGGATCAGTGTTAGTTTCTTGAGAGGGAGGATTTATCTCGTCTTGTGGGTCGAGAGGAAATGCTTCCCTAGTTACAGAGCTATTGATGATTGTTAGGTAAGAAAGGAATGCTTCACCTGAGAGGGTCTTGCATATGGAGGAAGGGAGGTCTTCCACAGTGAGTGTCTTGAAGGTTTCCCAGGTAGTTGTGGTTTTGCAAGTTGAGATGTGTAGTGTGCTGTCTGTTGTAGCACTGGTGTCTGTGTTAGCAGTGCATGCAGAACTTGTTGATAAAGAAAGAGTTGATGGCAGTGGACTTTCCATTGAGTGTCATACGGGTGGGTTAGGCAGAGGGTTGATGCAGTGCTTGATTTTCTTTTAAGAGTGCTCTGCTTTCATTGATGACCTTGACTATGGTGTTTTGCTAGTTGTTGGTATTTGCAGTGGTGACCAGCGTGCGTGCAGCAATGTGTTCTTTGAGCAGGACGAGGTTGGATGCGCTGCAGAATTTTCAGCGTGTTTTTTCTTGTTTTTCAATGGTTTGTTGAAGTTCAGTTATTGAGTGTCGCAGGGTAAGGAAGGTTTAGACTAGAGTGCGTTGTTTCACTGGGGCCTGGATGTTGATGTTGGTTGTGAGGGTGGTGTTCAGTTCTTGGAAAAGCAAGTTGCAGTCCTAGTTCATCAGAGGTAGATCAGCCCATGTGAAGTGGAGTTTGGTGAGGTATTCCATGAGTTGGTGAGGTCTTCCATGAGCGCCTCCACTGGGAAGTTCCTGAATGATCTGAAGACTTGTTTGCTGGGTTTCCGATGGGTTCGCTTGGCTGGTGCGGTGTGACTAATGTCAAAGGGGATTGCCAGATGGTCTGACCAGTCGAGCGAAATTGGGCAGCTCTGATGGAGTTTGGGCAAGGGGGTGATAAGGTTGAGGATATTACCTTTCCTGCAAGTTTGGTTTTTTGTGTGCTGAGATATTCAGGGTTGAATAGGCAGTGTAGATCTTCCTTAATTGACTTAGTTGCTGGGTTACCAGGGATGTTGAACTAGCCAAGGAGGATGATCTTGGCATGCATGAGAGACATGGTGCTGACCAAGTCTGTGAAGTTTTCAAAGAAGGTAGTGTTGGATTTGGGTGGTCTGTACATGACGTGAAAAGTGACTGTTGTTTGGGAGAGCCGGAAGTGGCAGGCAAGGTTTTCGAACAAGGACTGACACACAAAAAATGCATCCAGTGTTAGAGGACACACTAAGGAAGCTGCAAACTGTACAGCTCCTTACTTGGGGATCCGGTGTTAAACAAGAAGGATCCTCCTGACTTTTGGAAAACAACCCCTCTTATGGGTCTCCTCACTTTAACCACAAATACACTGTTATAACAGAACTCAATTCTGAAAGCCCAGAGTCAAAATAAAACTTGCAATCAAGCAACATTGACACTGCAGTTAAAGCATAAAAACTATCCTTAAACTCCTCCTGAAGAACCAGTATCAACATTGCTGGAGAAACACGTGTAGAGGATCAAGCGATCTAGGGGCTACCCACTACCTATTATTCTTTCAATAATTTTTTTTTTAACTGTGAATATACTTAAATAAATGAACCTTCACCAAAAACAAGTTACTCAATGAATATATCTTTCTTGTCCAACCACCAACATATGGACATCGAGTTTGGCGCTTAGTGTTGCTCTACTCCTCTTGAAAGGTTTTCGAACAAGCCAGTGGTGACAATGTGCAGTTGGGTGCATGGCCATGATGCCTTGTGTATGATGGCTAGGCCTCCACCGATCTTGTTTGAACAGTCTCCTTGTAGAATTCTGTAGCCTATGTGTTTATAGGTTGATGTCATCTAGGTCTCAGTAAATAATGAAGTGGTGATGAGTTTGTGATATCTGCTGCATGGCTGGTTGATAAGCCGACACTGTGCGCATTAGTTTTCGTTTAGTGGTGGATGCTGAAGTGCTGATGGGGTCTATACTAGGGGTGCCAGTCTTACCGTATACCATGTGGATTTCAGTATTATACATGTATGTAACTGTACTCCTAAATATTATTTTACTAAAAAGGGTCACAAAGACTTGCACTAATAACAAGATGGAACCAAAAAGTTGTGTTTTATCTCAATTTATTCTAATTTAACTCTGCTTGGCCAAAGTCGGACTGAATCTGGTGGTCCAATTGGACTTTGACATTCAAAAAACAAACTTTGTATAACTTGTTATAACTGTTAGAAAGACAATCACAGGAACTGTGAAGTCTGACTTAAGTATGTGCCAGTAATTGTGGGTTTGGCCAAAAAGCATGTGTATTGTTTGTAATGCCAGGGGAAAGCGAAACTACACCCAAGCTGCAGAAGAAGTAAGTCTGAGGAAGGGTAAGGCTGGGCAGGAATTCGGGGCAGTCGGAGCATTTCAACACACTTTCAACCGAAAATGTCAGACTTGTTTGGTCCCCCTGGGGTGACTGACAAAGCAAGCTTTTATAGTTTTGCCTTAAGTTCTTATTTAGGGTCTTAACTCCCCTCTGGTGCTTTTTGTTCTGCTGTGTCTCGGGAGGATATCTCAAGGGCAACATCGCCTTGGAAGCAAGACGACACGGAGCACCACAGGTTCGATTCCCCAGGTACGTGCTTATAAACCTCTGGGTATTAAGCGCGTTATACAAGGGCTATCAAAAATCAAACGTGTTCCTACCATGATAATCAGTGAGCTAAAGAGTCAAGTAGGCAGATGGTAAAGAAATATGCACATATTCTATCCTTTGGTTTTGTGGGGGACAGTGAATACCCTTAGACTTTCATGCACAATTGTGCTCATATTGAGCCAATTTAATGCCAAGCCAGGGAAATATGTACTTGAAAAATGTTCCGTTATCATCTATAAACTACACCGCTGCCTTCCCTAACAAAAGTCCTTAATCCACGTTGCACTAAATACATTTTTCATATTCCATATAGCAAATGGTTTGGGTGATCACATATATGTAGTTTGGACGATTGGTGTACAAAACTGCCCGAACAAAAACAACTTGTACCAAAAAAATACTCTTTTATTCCTTCTGGTTTGTTGTGTTTAAAAAACCTTTAAAATGCACCACCACATCAATGCATTGTCATTGTTCACAAATGCTTATGGAGTAGGTTTTTCCAGCTGTCAGCAAGGAGGCTTTTAAAACTGGGCCCTCTCGCGAATCCGCTCGAAAGATGCAAAATGACCCTTTCCTGGAAAGCACTTACCATCTGGAGTTGAAGAGCGGCTAATGAAAGTGCTAGAGCACCTTTATGTGCATGCTGCTCAGTCACAGACAATCTTTTTCAAAACCGGACCGGGATGTAAATTATTAACTAAATGTTTTGGAACCCCCTAAACGAGGCTGCCTGCCCCCCACCGCCCAACTGGCAACGATTACTCTGAAAGGTTTTCGTCTTGCTAGCCCTGCCTGGGATCTGATTTATAGAAGAAAGTCACTCAAAGGATGTCGTGTGCCCAAGTGTCTTTATTTAGAGAAGATCGTGACCAACAATCGTATGCTTGCAATTTTTGTATTTAACTAAAACGTGAATTTTTAAATCGAGGGCGAAATAAAGGTAAAAAATAGTGGTTCAGAATAAAATAGAAAAAAATCAGGCATAACATAAGTGGAATTAGGTAAAACCTTAAATACATGCTAAACATATCTGCTAAGATCGCATGACTACTTAGAGGAATATTAATGTTAATGTTAAAGGATATTTGTACCGCGCACTATCACCACCGGAGTGGTCCCCTGGCGCTCTGGTGGCTCTGAAAAGGGAGAAAGGGGGGGATTAGTTAGTGGGAATAAGCTGGAAAAGTGCAAGAGAGCAGTGATGTGCTGTTGGCAGCCTCAGCCCGGTGGGTCCGTTGGCTGGGCTTGGGGTGTTTTACGGTCTGTAGTCGTCGTGTGCTGTTGAGCAAGTCTATGTGTGGTTTGTTTTGTTGTTGCAATGTAGTGAAGTTTGTGCGGATTGCTGTTTTTAGGATTGTGGTTGTGTTTGTTAGAGTTTGAGAGGTGTATGCGGAGGGCTGAAGTTGTTAGTGCATTATTTAGTTGGCATTGCTGTCCTTGCAGTTGTGTCGAGGTGTGATGCCCGATATCATTCGCTATTCCATCCAGGTGTGGAATTTGTCATCCCTCAGTTTCGTTCAACTGTAGCACATGCTAACATTCACAACCCTGTCTAGAAGTGATGGAAGCTATAATTAAGGATGAAATCGAAGTGTAGCACATGCTAACATTCACAATCCTGTCTACTAGATACGATGGAGGCTAAGGTTAAGGATGACATCTAAATGTGGCACTTGCTAACATTGGTATTTCTATCTAGATGCGATGAGGGCTAAAGTTAAGGATGAAATCGAAGTGTGGCATAAAGAGAAAACGAGGCACTAAGTATGTGTGCAATACGCACGTAATTCAGTGATGTATACTGATTTTATTGTAGAATTATATGTAGGTAATTGGCAAAGATTCAGCAGTGGCAGCTAGGTATTTTAGCAGCATGCCACACGTTGGTATGGCAATTCAACCCACAGCTAAAATTGATTCAAATATATTGACTTGGCAAAAAGCACTGAAGTGTGAAACACGTGTTTGCCTTGCACCAAATAAATCTCATTAAGTAAATGGACACTATTTAGCACAAGCATTGTACTTAATCAAAAGTTATCCTTAATGCCAACAAGCGTCTATAGTTTAATAATACATATACACTTGACTCCAGTTTAGCACTTAACACTACCAACGACTGTAAACAGAGTACAACTTACTTTATGAAAGAAACACTCTTACAACTAGTGTTCTGTGTTCATGACGTTCGTTGTATGTGGTGTCACTTATTTTGTCATTAGCCAGCATTTTGTCTTTGTTGAGCTCCATTAGTGCAGGAGTTTATTTATACCCGGCACCCGCCTCAACAGCCACTTGTACAGCAACGGCCACCACACAAAAAGTTCCAAAGAATCATGCACTTAGATCCTATGAATTCTTATTTTAAGAATTTAATAGTTATTCCTCAACCTACGCCAATGCATATGACAGAATTGGGCTCTTTCAGCAACACAATTTTGTCAAAACTACTTTGAATAGCTCGGACATCGGGCAGGGCTCCATCCCGCCATCTACTGATTCTGCTAAGGCTGCGCTGACGCACACTAAAGTGGACAAAAATGAAAGCGAAGAAATCTCCTGGTCCTCAAGGGCTTTTCATAACAGGATGGCTGGTGTTCTCTTCCAGAAAAATCGGAGATGGAGCCAGGTGTTTTATTAGGTGTTCTGTCAATTAATATAACTGACAAAATGCGAATTCCTTTACAAAATAATATGCTGGCTGATGCCAAGAATCTTTGGAAAATCCTGCATTCTGTGCCATAAGGACCTAGATACAGAGAGCTTTATTCAGAGGCTCCAGTTCTGTCAGCAGTTCCACAACCTCATTTTTCAGTGGTGGTGTTGTCTACAATGTTTACAAAAAACCTTCAAACTACGTCTTTTGGTAGGCAAATTTCTAATCCTCTCTATAGAACATAAGTTGCTGGAATCGTATGGCAAAAAGGTTTACGCTAATGTGTCTCCTCATTTAGGACAGACCGTTATGGTTAGAAATCACTGATTTTCAACAATACCTTCCTCAAGAGAGAATGGCGGCTTTTAAGTCAGGGTTGGCTGAGGCCAAAATAATTTCTGAGGATTTGCGTGAATCGCCAGCTCACCACATTGATACAGCAGCAAGCGCTATAAGCATAGGAGTAGATTTGAGGCTAGCAGCATGGACGAGAGCTGCATACTTTTACAGGGAGGTTCAGGACAAAAATGTTAGACCTTCCCTTCGAGGGTAATTACTTATGCCATTCATCCACAGCTGACTAGTTGAATAAGAACACATCTTCCACCCCAACTGCAAAATCACTTACAGGGCTCACTAAAAGTCTGCAGCAGTCTTTTCAAGCATTTATGCAGGGCTGGTCCAAAAGCCTTGGTGGATTTTGTGGCTACCACGAAAGAAACGGCAGACAGCACAATAGATAACCCAGTTCTTAGCAACGAAAACATCATACAACTGCAAATAGGGGATTCTCTGCATTATCATAGGCCAGAAAACAAGGAGATCACAATCCTGATTTACATCTCCCCTGTAGGTGGCAGAGTCTCGAACTTCCTTCAGATCTGGCATACCATTTTACAGGATTCATGGACCCACCAGTGGTCTACAGGGGGTAATGGTTAGCCATCACCTTCTTCCTCCTTCCCCTCCTCTCCTTCAGCTAGGTGCGGTCACTTTATTCTCACCTCTTCACTCAAACGAGCCTGCAAACAATTTTGGATTTGTCCTTCCTAAATCTTTCCCTCCCACGAGAGTAATTCAAAATGGTTAAGCAAGTTCATATTCTCAATGCACTACGGAGACTGGCTGTGTGTGCACAGTGGATCTGAAGGATTATCTCCATGATCCAAGATATTCTGCCCACAAGACGATTCGGACGTTCTTCTCTCAGCCAACATCATTTTCAATACCGAGTTCCTCCATTCAGGCTGAATGCAGTCCACAGAGATTTTACCAAACATAGGAGCCCTGTAGCGGCGCCCCTCCGAGCACAGGAGATTCATATATAACCTATTTGTAGGACTGGCTAGTCCGAACGGTATCACACCAGCAGGTGACGGCAGCTATAGCTAGATTTGCTCTTCAGACTGTCAATCGCAGCTAGTCTTACCTACATCTGACACAATACCTCACCTTTGTAGGATTCAGATGGCACTTGTAAGGGTGTCGAAGAAGGAAGCCGACACAAGGGTGGCATGTTTATTGTTAGACTTTTATTGATGGTAAAATAACCCTCACTATGCCTATCTCAAAGAGGGCTTTCCCTGCCGCAAACTAATATTAAAGGATCTGTCAGAATGTCCATCTAAATGAAAATCCACTGACCTGTTTCATAAGCTACTTGTATCCCCTCACACTACAACTAAAGATTAATATAATCCAACAAAGTTCCTTCTCCAGGAGAATGACTTTCTTCTCCTGGTTTATGAGTGGCGTTCCATAAAATGGTCTCTTGCCCAAAAGGTGCCAAGGGAAAGCCTCCCTTCTTCTGGCGTGTTGCAATCTAACAAAGTTCCTTCCCCAGGAGAATAACTCCCTTCTCTTGGTATACGAGTGGTGTCCCCAAAAATGTCTTTTTGTAAACAGATGCCAGGAGGAATGATTCCCTTCCCCCTGGCTGGTAGTTCCAGTACTTTGTACAGTCAGCTTTCTGGACCAGGAGAATGGCTTCCTTCTCCTGGTACTGGTTTGCACTCTTCAATATAGTTCACAAGAAGGCCAGGAGTAATGACTCCTTTCCCCTGGCACAGGGATCCCTGACCCTTCTCTGGTGGTTAGTGGGCTTATCTCTGCCACTGGTACGAGGAAGCTTTCCTCAGATGCACTCTTTGCCTTGTTTTGGGTCCCCGACCCTTGATGACCATGTGCGAGGCCTTACGCTTGCCCCGGCATGAAACCGAGACCTCGCTATTCTCCCCATGTTACTACCGGTTTGCCTGTGCTTCCCATTACCTTCTGTGACTTGTGTGCACGTGCCAGTCTCTCCAGGGACTGGGATTGGTATTCTGCTTCCTGCAGCTGTCTGCTTCGTTACTGCTTCTGCATCAACTTTGCCTGTAGTGGCTCCTTGCAGTCTCGTCACCATTGGGGAACTGCGCGGTCCACCTCCGCATGGAGTCCGTACCTCTTCCTTCCCTGCTTCCTGCTGGGCTTGGTCTTTCTGACGCAGAATCCGTCCCAGACACCTTCAACCACTCGCTGGCTTCCTCTGCAGAGCCCTCTCTTCGGGTCGAGGGCGGACTTTGAAATTCCCAGGTTCTCCAATGAGGAGGGAAGACCGAGTCCTTCTCTTTCCACTTTATAGGGCTTGTCCACTCCAGCTTAACATCAACACCTGTTGTCAGTAGCTTCTTGGTATTCCTCATGCCTCCTGTGAGCCACCTCGTCTTAGTACTAGCAGAGTCAGTATTCCTCATGTTTCTGTGTTCTTCTTCCTAGTATTTTCTGTCTTGGCTGTACCCCAGGCACTATAGAAATACATGGATTTACTCTCAATATAATGGTTTCGCATGGGGGGGGGCTAAGGAATGTCGGTGTGTGGTGTTGTACAACGGGTTGTACCAAGGTGGTCGTCATCCCCAGAGGGAGAGTCCCTCCCCATGAGGTCCTCCCACATTAAGGCATACATGGGGACTATTGGGTAGCGGCCGTCCTTCCCTAGCCTCATGGGAAAGGGCTCCCCCTGGGGAGAAGTGACGATACCTGGTGAATTGTCACACACTCCAGTGTGGGCAGAGTTTATTCACACAGCAGAAAATTCAGGATGTACAGAATTCCCTTGCTCATTTTCTCTGTAGCAATGCCACCTCAGTGTGGTGGTTTCAGCACCTCCTATGCATGATTGCAGTATCTATCTTGGCTCTCCCTTTGGCTCGTTGATTAGGTACATCCAGCAGCATCCAATAGAGTTATGGGTTCAAGACATAGAAACACAATCAAATTGGAAGGAAGACCTACACCTACAGTGAGGGGTTCCATTTCAGGATGCTCCTTACATGCACACCATAACATTGGATTTGTCACTAACTGGCTGGGGAGCTACACTGGGTCAAGTTCAAACTCATGTTCTGTGGTCTCCAACAGAGAGCCAATACCATACCAATGTGCTGGAATTGCTGCAACCCATCTCTCTAATTTTGATAGCTCCCAACTGGCCGACCAGGATTTGGTACTCGGGACGGCTTCTTGTCGGCGCTCACAACCCATGGATTTTAACTGTGACGCAAGAGCTCCTGTTCCAGAAGGAGGGTGGGGGGTATTTCATCCCTCCCCAACATCTCTGGATTTAGCTGCCTGGTACCTGAACAGTTAACCTTTGCTGGATTAGGCATTTCAGATCACAATCTTACCATCATGCAGGCTGCCAGAAATCAATCTACGTGGTCATAATAGAAGAATAAGTGGAGTCGGTTCTGTTTCTGGCTGTTCGAGCATTCACATAAACCTCTACATCCCTCATTGGAGAAGGTCCTCTTTACTGGCTCATCTAGCTGTGACCTTATGCCAGCTCTCCAGAACTCAATATATCCACATCAAGCCCTGTTATAAAGAGACTCAAGGGCTTACTCCATATTTACTCACCAGTGGCTAAGCGTCGCCCATTATGGCACCTCAATTTTGTATTGGCAGTGTTTTCACATAAACCATTCAAGCCCATGTCAGCAGAAAATATAAAGTAGGTTTCTTGGAAGGCAGCTTCTTTAGTGACCATTACTTCCGCTAGAAGAATTAGCGAGATTCAAGCCCTGTCTGTGACAGAGCCATATATGACATTTCAGAAGGATAAGGTGCTGTTAAGGACTCACCCCTAAGTTTAACCTAAGGTAGAGTCGGCTTTTCACTTGAACCAAGAGGTTTCTTTCCACGCAGACAGACTGGGAAAGAGTTCTGCATATACTTGATGTGCGGCGGGCACTAACGTTTTATTTAGAATTTTCAAAAGCTTACAGAAAATCGGATAGCTTGTTTGTGTCCTGTATCGCTGAAGCATACAAACTACAGAAAACATCATTACCCAAGGGCTTGCACTCACATGCAGTCAGGGCTAAGGCTACAGCTGTTGCTTTCCAAAGGAACATCCCATTTCAGTAAGGCAGCTACTTGGCCTTCGCTGTATCGACACTCCAGCCAGAGCTGATGCCAGTTTTGGCCAGGCTATGCTGCAGAACTTGTTTTCCGAGTTCATTGCCTGCCTCCCAAGGGGATTAGTGCTATGTAATCTCGCATAAGTATAGAGGAAAGGGCACTGGACACAAGGCTAAGAACAAGTTACTCACCGTAGTGACTTTTGTACTCTCGGTCCATAGTCTCCTTTCCTCTATATGCCCTGCCCCCTGTCCCCCAATAATTAGGCTGTTAGTTAGGTGTCCTGTCTAGCAGATGAAAGGACTGAAGGGTGTTCAGGTAGGTGGAGTCAGTAGTGCTAGCCACGCCCAAGCTGTGCAGCGGACCGTGCAACCTACATTTCTTAAAGGGGAAATGTACTTTTATGCTGTGCAGAAGTGTTCCAGTCCCGTCCCCATAGGACGGACTGTCATAAATAAGGATGAAAGGTGACTATGGTGTCTAAGTGTAGCGCCAGCTTTTAATAGTCTGGTATTATCTCATTTAGGGAGTCGTCGTGGTCAACTTTGTACCCCGATCGGTTTTGAGCCTACCATTCAGCTAATGCTAGGAGGATTGACAACAGGAAGAGGTTTTAATACAGGGGCAGGTGGGTTCCATCATTGACATGAATTTGATTACTGCGTTCAAGTACGTAATTGAGACCTACGAGTAAACTTAAAGCTGTTTCAAAAACGTAAGCCTCAGCCGGTTCTGGCTATTCATAAGCTGAACTCTAATGTTAAAAACTGGTTAAAGGGTTACAGGTTTTTTTATGTTGTTTAGAGATGTGGAAAAGTTGCTGGCCTGTATCTCTAGTAGAGACGCTAACTCCTTTTGGTGCCTGATTGGACTAGAGGTGGTGAAGTCTTCTCTTCAGATCCAACCTTTAAGTGAAGATACATGGATACTCCACTTCACAAATCTTTATGTAATGGCAAAAGTCCAGGATATGGACAGTTACAACGGCTCCAGATGGGTGCAGGTAATCCATGTGGACATAGAGCAAATCTCAAACCTAATAAGTAGAAGTAAGAAATACAATGCGCTCGACCTAGGTGGGATATCCAAGCTGACTCTTCAATCAGGCGTGAATCTGTTCTAGGGTCCTCTTGTATTTATTTGATGACATTATAACAACCCAAAGGAATCCGTACTTATGGAAGGCGGCAGTGCTGATCTTGATTTTAAGGGGGTGGGGGGGTGCAACAGAGTTTTGCCAAACAATTATAGATCAATTTTATTATTGACTCCCCTAATTAGATTTTCCCTAATATACTTCTAACGGAACTACAGGATGGGGCAGCCCTATTTGGCTGCCTTGACTTGTACGAGTCTGAATTTAAGAAGGGATTGGGGATTGGGGATGGCCCTGAACAGCTTTGTCACATTGCTAGACACATACAATCAAAAGTGCAGGGAAGATTGATTTACTTGGCTTTCCTTGACATATCGAAAGCCTTTGACTGTGTTGACTGAGCAAAGCTTTGGAAGAAAATGCTGTTTTACAGATGCCCCGCTGCCCTGGTGAATATTTTAGCAGCACTACATCAAGACACTAGAATTCAAATTAGGCCAAATAGACAGGGAGGCTGCACAAAGTGGATCAGCACAAATTGTGAACTAAGTCAGGGCTGTGTCCTGGCTCCCTTTCTGTTTAGCCTTTGCGTTTGTGATATGACTACCCGAAGAAGGCCCGGATTTAATCTATAAGTCATATCACGGTTCATGATCTAAATTACTCAGATGATGTGATCACATGTGATTTAATACCGATAGGCCTACAGAGATCCTTGGAAGTTTTAAATGTGTACTTGCTGAGTCTGGACCTTTACCTGAATATTGTAAAATCAAAATGTTTAATAATAAATGTTGAAAAGTCGAGGAGGAAAAATGTTTTGGGGGAGGTGGAGTGCCAGACTCTGAAAGTAGTTGAACGGTTTAAGTATCTAGGGAATTATATCCATGCAAGAAGCGTAAAACCCATACCGTATAAGACTATCAGAACATCTTTTTTTTTTTTTTGCAGCTGCTGTTCAGTCACGTCAGTTTGATTTGAAATTTGGTCGATACTCTGCTCTCCCAGTTTTAAAGGTGTATAAGCAAAAATTACACCCACCTTTTAATTTTCGGGGTTGAGACACACAATGAAAATATAGCTTGGTTAGAAGCAGTGATTTGGAGGAAAGTACTTTCTCTGCCCAATTGGGTCCACATTGCTTGTTTAAGGCACGCATTGGGCTTGATTTCTCTGCAAGGACAGGTGGACTGGAGGGTGTTGCAGATTTATGAACCAATACTTCGTCTGCGCAGGCTTCCCTATACATTAAACTGTATGAAGTAATGCTAAAGAAAGTAAGTTCGGCCCAGACGACCTGGAGGGAACTTTATGAGGAACGTCTTGGAAAGATAAACTCATCTGCTGATGAATTGGCCACCAACCTTAGAAAAACTAAACAAAAGCTGTTTAACAGGGATTGGATTTTAAACAGGGAGGCTTTTATTAACTTAGTTGTTATGATGATCATTTTAACTGGTTGATTAAAGGCCGTATGTTTTAGCACCTTATTTATTAATGCACCCAACCTGTGAGTTTAGAAACTCTGTTCGGAGAACTTAATTGAACTTATACCCAACACATTATGTCCTGGGAGCTAGGCTGAAAATTCCAAAGTATAGAAGACTCTGCCACTTTTATTTTGTAAATAACGAGACGCTAAAACATCTTTGTATTGAATGTGCTGATCTGAATGTATCTCAAAAAGTCGGTAGTTTTGGGCATACTTCGTTTGGGGCTTTGCCTATTTGGCTGTGGATGCGCATCCTGAATGCCAATGAGGTATCCTTATCAATTGCTGTGCTGGAGTTTCTTAATGGGATTTTAGGACTCCAATTGTAAAAAAACAAAAGTGATTTGCACACTTGTTTTCAAATGTAATTCTGTTTTTATGTGATCTTTTATCCGACCTTTGTTTTTGTTTGTTTTTAATATTTGTAATGCTATTTGAATGCTAATTTTAATGTTATTCACTTGATTGTTGATTTTCTTATGTGTGAAAAGTTTTGTTTAAAAACTATACCGCATAATAAATAAAATATAAAACAAATAAAGGGACTTAGTACAGAAGGCACTACAGCAAGTAACCTTTCCTTTCCCTTTCATTTATTGCCTAAAATGTGTGGTTGAAAACATAAATACAGCAATACTAATATGTATCTAATAAAAAGGTACTGTTCATTTTATTTATTTGTGGGAGAAATTAGTCTCCAGGCTTGGTAGTCAAGCAAATCTGTTGGTGTACTTCAATGTTTCAGATGGTTCATCCCAGCAGCAAATAAAATGCAGCCTGGAACCTGACTAGCTGTTTGTGGTAAGGGTTAAAAATTGCAGGCATGTAAAAAAGGATTTTATAATGTCCAGCGTTTAGTGGAGTTCATGCTGTTGGAATTACTTTATGCGGTGCGAGGATGTACCAGAGATGAAGCATTGAGGGTTGGGAAGTTATACCTTGGGTAACAAGGCCCATTGTTCTGAATGGATTGATCAAACGGATATCAGGACGTGACTGGGTGAGATCTGGAAGCAGTGACTGGTCGGTAAATATAACGGCTCTGAATTCATTATAAAGACAAAGGAAAAGAGAAAAAAGCAGAAGAAAAATGAGGCGATTGAAAAAAGACTACATGAAAGAATCGAGGACAAATAGACTGAATAAGTCAGGAACAGAACAAAGTGTCACGAATAATGAAATATGGAGACTTGGATATCAAATGTATGGGAAATTGATTAATTAAAAATCACAGATCTTGTTGGAATAGGGGTAGGCCAAGAAACGCTAATGGGTACAGTTCATATGTTTTAACCAGTTGTGATGTGGATCTAGAATGCATAAATAATTTAAATAATGTCTGATGTTGTGAACTAATAAATGGATTTAAAACAGTAAGAACCAGTATCAGGTTATCCTTCAATAGAGTTCACTGGTGTCCATTTAAACATGTATGAATTCTTTTATGAGATAAAAGAAAGCTTTCTGGGGAAATGCAAGATCTTTATTTGTAAATGTCCTAAAAAAAGAAAGATTGATTGAATGCAAAGCAACAATAAGGGGTTTGAACATAAGAACAAACCATTACTTTTAAAACCCCTACATATTTATTGGTGGCCCGTATGTGGATCGCACCCACAACAGAAAGGAGGATAAAATCAACTGGATGAGTCAGTGCAGAAGCTATGTTTGAAAGAGCATGTGTTGTTCTAAGGAATGTTACCTACACTGCCTGGAAGAACTGATAATTTCTGGCAGGCCCCCTAAATGAAAGAAGCAGCCAAGAACTCAGAAAACACACAGAGGTCAGGCAACGGATGGAACAATACACATGTGGAATCAAGTCGGTTTGAAACTGCACAGGGTCTTTGAAAATAGAACTCCTTATTCTGATAAGACAATAGCTCTGAGTCGCATGAGAGGGCCATTCAGCGGAGTCAGATATTTGTAAATTGCGTTTAAAAGAGACAGTCAGTGATCAGAACTTTGCCGACTGTCTGAACAGTGAACGCAGCTTTTACATTTTTAAATACTGTCACTTTATAATGTTTTGAGGAAATAGATCTAAAGAAAAATTCAGACAATTGACTAATTAGGAATCCCAGTTATTGTTGAAGTACAGGAAATGTTCAGTGGATGCACCAGAAGTGTATGGACCTTCTACTAGGAGCAGTATATTAGTTCAGGAGAAGGTGGATACAAGTGTTTTCAAGGAGTTTTGGGTACTTAAGCTTGCATTGTGATGTGTGGACTTCACTGCTAGAAACCGATGTCAGTCCAGGACAGGGATGGCCATCAGAAAATTAGATGGTCTCTGCAGGCAATTGGACTTTCAATAGGTGCGGGACAGCATGAGCAATTGGCATATCCAAGGAACAGATGATCACCCATGTTTATAGGAGATTCATGACATTAACTGGTCAGGGATTCCGGAGGGATAGCCCTGTAATTATTATTAATATGGATGGCACTTTTGGTCATATGGATAAACAATGTATATAAGATGTCAAGGAAAGAGTAATGAAAGTGCAAAAGGCACTTGCCTGACCCTTGGATGATCCTACCAGCCAGCACCAATCCGTGGTTGATCACATGCAGCACAGCCCTCTGGGCTAATTAATTGACAGTGCTCTCTAAGTTGATAACTGGCAGCTGCACGCCTCAATTCACTGACGAAATGTGTAAAAAGGAGTTGGTTGTGTCCTTTTTACAGGTCAGCGCTAAGTGATGGGCAACAGCAGCTTCTTCCGGACTGGGAGATGAAGGTAATGGAGCAGTACTGTAGAGGGGTGTCATACATTGGGAAACTGACATCTGAGGAGAACTGTGAAAGGAATTCTGCAGGTGCCAGGCTGGTGGGGACTGGGGGTGGGCAATCATATTGACCCGGGAGTTGGAAATCCTTTGACAAGCACAACAGCACACTACTTATTGGTTCCCTTTGGCCACTCCTAGCTGACAATGACACCGCTGGGACTGTACCTAATTCCATAATTCCTGTGCATGTTATATGGTCTAAATCTACATTTCAGAATCTATCTGAGTTAAGTATGTCTTGGCACTGTTGCGGCTTAGGCGAGATATGAAGACAATATCTTCAGCTGTGCAGTAGCTCCCACAGGTTGAATGGGAGGGTAGGCCAGGGATAAAGAGGGCATGTACATTTTCATCAGGGAGCTCCTCACAGATTCCTCTGACCTGCCATCACAATCCCATTTCTATCTGAAGGGAGACCAAGGGAGTGTAAGAGGGCAATTTTACTAGAGCTCTTTAAAATTTTAGTTTTGAGTATTTAACATGGAGGAATTTGTGTATTTTCTATTTTCCACTTTAGGCACTATACAAGACAAGCAAACAGCAGCCCAGATTGTGAAAGGTAGGTAAGGGTTCATTACGGAGAGTAACTTTCAAGATCCCATCCCATCCCAAAAGGTATCGTGCTGCCCACACCACTAGAACTATATCAATGCAGTTCTCATCTGGCCTCAAGAACTTGCAGGATGCCCGAACCAGTGCTTTGCTCCTAGAGGAGCCATAAGTCCAAATCCACCCTCATTTAAAAGTGCCTGTAGTTCCTTCCAGCTTTCCTGTCTGCAGAACCTGACAGTTCGGGGTCTAGTGATTAAGTAGAAGGGCATTCGCCCTTCCTTTCCCCTGTCATGGTTTCAACACACCCTGGCTTACAATGACAACTTGGAACTCTGGTTTAAATGCTTAAGCATGCCTGAGCAGGATATTAAACATGATTTGGCAAAGTCAATAAATGCAGCGTTTATTGCTGTTCTTTGCATTTTGTATTTATAGGCACCGGGGTGCAAGGAGGATAATGAGAAGGCGTATAGAGCAAGGGAGGAAGCCATTGATAGAGGGTGCCATCGATGAGGTGAAAAAGGAAATGAGCGAGAGAGTGAGAGGGTCAGAAATAAAGCATGCGTTTGAGGGGAAGGGTGAGGGTTGGGTAGAGAGAGGAGTGGTTGGGGGGGAATAGATATTAAGGGTTTGTGGGCTAGAGGGAGGGGGTGGGGTAGGCTGGGTGGGTGAGGTTGGAGAGAGTGGTGGGAGTAGCAAGAGGGTGTGGAATGCATGAGGGTACAGCGTGGGGGTTGGGCGGTAGAGTGGGGTAGAGAGGGGGTGTATATAGTGAGAGTGGGGGTAGGGTGATTGGGGGTTAAGTGGAGGGTTGGTTTGAGAGAGAAAGGATAGGGTGGGTGAGGATAGAGGATGAGTGGTGTAGAGAGAGTTGAGTGAGGGGAGTGTCTGGGGGTAGTGTGTGTGGGGGTGGAGTGGGTGGCTAGGTGTAGAGAGTGGGGATGGGGTGGTTGGGGCTCTGGGGTTTGGTGGGTGAGATAGAGAGGGGATATGCAGAGAGTGGGCGGTTGCTGGGGGAGGAGTTGGATGTGGTTAGGGTGGGCAGGGTAGCGAGAGTGGAGGGGGTGGGTGTAGTGAGTGGGGACAGGGTGGGTGGAATGGAGGGTGGTGGTAATTGGTTGGGGACAGAAAACATGAGGAACAAAGCTGCCTTGGGAGGAGTCATCAAAATAGCCCAAACAAAACCCACGCAGCGCAGGTAATTGGGGGGGGGGGAGGGGTTGGCTTAGTGGGGGTAGATGGACAGCCTCAGGAGGACTAAAAAGAGTTCTGCCATCAGAGGTAGCCCAAAAATAGGCTAATTGTATTCGAAATAGCCCACAAATCAGTACGCAGATGGGAAATGGAAAGCCTGACACCCGATTTGCTTCTTATAGAGCTGCTGATGGGAGCAAATAGTTGGGGAACACCTCACTGGGTAGTTTGGGGGAGTAGTTTGGAAAAGAACTTTAGTGATGCGTGGCTTGGCGCCGATGGCGAGCGGTAGCTGATCCGCCGAGCTCCGGCCGAGACGCCGTTTCCTGATCCTTTTTCTCCGGCTCGCGTGCGACCCCGACTTCTGAAAAGGAACGAGCGGTTGGGCGAAGCAGCCCTGCACCTGAATAGTTGTTGGGCCCACCAAATTGGACCCCCCTGAGACTCCGGTGGCCCTGAATCGGTTCTCCCCCCCTCCCGTTCTTACTGGATCCAAGATGGCGCCCCGCACAGCATAGCGGTGCCTGCGAGGGGTACCCCCTCCCCCAACGGATTCCAGGGCCCGGCGGGGAGAGGCAGCAGCAAAAGAGAGGCTCCGCTCTTCTAGAGACCACCTCTACGGACCACACCATCACACACGGGGGCAGACCACAGCTCACGGCCCGATATTTGGCCAGGTGAAGGGCCCCACCAGTGATCTCACAAGTGAACTAACTTTTGAGGCCTAAAACACCCGCAACCATCGCCCCAAGATGGCCGCCAAGAACAAGACCAGAGCCGCCACCATGGACTCCTTTGTTTCCACCAGGGCGAAGACCCCCACTCAATCCAAGGCCAGCTCCTCTGAAGTTGCCCAGTCGAGCGAAGAGGTGGCGGCCGATAACCACTCTCAGATACTTGATGCTATAGCCTCGCTAAAGACGCATATAGACTCCAAGATCGACGAATTCAAAGTCGATATTCAACTGATCCGCCAAGACGCTCGCAACTTAACGGAGAGGGTCGCGACCGTTGAACAGTCGGCAGAGGAAGCCTCCACGGCCATCACAGCCATAAAGTCCGAAGTTGTCCTCCTGAAGAGGAAAGTCACCTTTTTGGAGGAAAAGGCGGAGGAGGCCGAAGGTCGGGCCAGACGGAGCAACATCAGGATCCTGGGGGTCCCGGAGGGGAACGAGGGAGTAAATACCACATCCTTCGTCGAAACCCTTCTGCTACAAGAAATAGGGGCCGGCAAATTGACCCAGGGATTCTCTGTCGAAAGGGCCCACAGATCCCTTCAGAGGCGCCCTCCCCCCGGATCGCACCCCAGACCCATAATCGCTAAGATACTGAACTTTCAGGACAGAGAAACTATCTTACGGCGATCCAGGGAGGGGGGCCCCATCGAGCGAGGAGACTCCAAAATCTCCATTTATCCGGACTACACGCAGAAGGTACAAAGAGAGCGGAACTCATTTGTCCCGATAAAAGCCCGGCTCCGACAACTGAACCTAAAATATAGACTACTTTATCCATCGCGCCTAAGGGTTGTCTACAAGGAGAGAGTGGTATTTCTCGAGAACCCAGATGCGGCCAACATGTGGCTTGAGGATAATAACCTGGCGGATGGCAAGGACAACTCACAGACTGAGACCTAACCCCCCAGCGACCCCCATGTAAGAAACATCGCACGTGAGACCGGAATACAGAAGATAATCCAACTACAGTTTTTTCACTTGGAAACGGCCTCGTTCGGCTCTGCCGCCAGGCCCTTGCCCCACCCCCAGCGTAGTATTTACCCGGTCTGGGCACCTGCCTGACCCAGCTCGCGCCCGACTCCCGGATGGGCTCCGACGGCTCGAGAGCGCCTGAGCACCGCGACAATGTTGTAGTTGCTGGGCGCACCAGTTTAAGTTTTGTTGTTAGTTTTATTAGTTGTACAATCTTCATGCCTCTTTTGCCAACGCAGACCGAGATGGGTCTGGGACATGACACCGATGAACGAAATGCAGTGGTATCCCCCCTGCAGCCCACCCGAACAAGACTAAAGTGGAGTCGGACCCCAGAGTCCCACACCAAATCTGAAACTCGAACCGGATGGCGGCACAGCTTACTGTAATGACCTGGAATGTGCGGGGCATGGGCTCATACCTCAGGCGCAATCGTATACAGTCCTACCTCAGGAGGAAGAAAATCTCCATTGCACTCCTTCAAGAGACTCACCTCACGACGGAGGCCATGTCTAAAATTGCAGACCGATGGGCTGGGACTGTTAGAGGGTCCCCCTACTCTAAATACGCCAGAGGGGTGCTAATATGGATAAGCCCGGACGTCCCCTTCCAGATGGAGGGAAGTGAACAAGATAAAGAAGGGAGATTCACAGCGATTTGGGGCACATTGGAACAAACCCCAGTCTGCTTCATCAACTCTTACTTCCCTCATCACGGGATATCGGCGTACCTCGCCACATTGATAACGAAGCTGACTCGGTACCGGGACCGCACCTTCATATGGGGAGGGGACTTCAACTGTGTTGCTGACACGAGTGCAGACAGATCGCTGCCCCCCCCACGCCCGAGCAGCCTCACATCCGGTGCCTTGAGGGAAACTCTGGAGCAACTCAACTTAGTGGACATCTGGAGGGAACACCATCCGACCGACAGGTCCTACTCCCACTACTCAGCTCCACACGGAGTTCACACAAGAATTGACTATCTGTTCATCAATAAGGAACTTACCCCACACATAGCAACCACAGAATACCTGGGGCGGACGATCTCCGACCACTCCCCACTGACCATGTTATGGCAAATGAGAGGCCCCAGACCCCCGATCCCCATGTGGAGGATGCCGACCGCGGCACTTGCGGACCTCGAGTTCAGGGAAACCCTTGCCGAAAAATTGGAAGAATACTTGGAGAACAACATCGGTTCGGTCCCCTCCTGGGGCACATTATGGGAAGCAATGAAGGTGGTGACCAGAGGCGAAATCATATCGAGAGCCGGCGGAACTCGCAGGCAGTTGCGGAGAACCCTGGAAGCACAGGAAGCTGAGATCTCCCGACTGGAGTCCACATGCGACAACTCTATGGAGACAGAGACCAAGCTGAAGGAAGCCCGCACAGAATGTCAGCAGGCATGGGAAAGACTGGAAAAATTTGATTTCGCCACGCACACCGCCAGATCTCATAAAGAATCGGACAAACCGGGAAGACTACTAGCATGGCTCTGCAAACGGGAACACCCCAAACATCTCCCAGTGGAGATACGGGACGCTAATGGGTCATCCCACTCGACTCAGCTAGGGATCAATGAAGCCTTTGCTAAATTCTACACAGAACTGTATACCCACAAGACCCAGATTCCTGCTGCAGACATCATAGACACACTCGAGGAGATAGAACTTCCCCACATTTCGCTCGAGCAGAGAGAGGAGCTGGAAACCGAGATCACTCTTGAGGACGTTCAAGGGGCAATCAGGTCCCTCTCCAACAACAAAGCCCCTGGCAGTGACGGCCTCCCACCTGAGTTCTATAAAGCGTATGAGTCCATCCTTGCCCCAGTTCTCCACGAGGTCTACCAGGAGGCACACACGGATGGGATTCTCCCCAACACCATGAAGGAAACCATAATAGTCCCCATGCTCAAGCCACACAAATCGCCCACCGACTGTGAGTCCTATCGCCCTCTGGCTATGCTAAACTACGATGCCAAGATCCTCACATCCATATTGGCCCGCAAGCTAGCCAGGGTGGTGGGTTCCATCGTTCACGAAGATCAGAACGGATTCGTTCCTGGGCGCAACACCACTGCTAACCTCCGGAGGTTGCAGCATGTAATGGCCGAAACATATGACAGGGACGAGGACCTGGCGGTGTTGTCGCTCGACGCCATCAAGGCCTTCGACTCCATATACTGGGAGTGGATCAGGGAGGTCCTGAGAAGATTTGGCTTTGGAGGGGGCTTCATCAGGTGGGTTGAGGTCCTCTACAATTCCCCGACGGCGAGAGTAAGAACGGGAAGAGTGGTTTCAGCGGCTTGGGATATACAAAGGGGAACAAGGCAGGGCTGCCCGTTATCACCCATGCTGTACATACTGGGCCTGGAACCGATTGCATTATACTTCAGGCAGCAGCTTTTCGATGCTGGCATTAAGGTGGGCAATGCACACCACATAATATCCTTGTATGCAGACGACGTCCTTCTTTACCTAAGCTCCCCCGGAGTTAACGCGCCAACCGCGTTGGAGATACTGGACAACTATGCGAAGTACTCAGGGATCCGCTTTAGTAGGAATAAGTCCTCTGCCTTCCCCTTGGCGGGCTTACGCAACATTCCGGAAAACAATCTCCCAGAGATAGGAATAAGCTGGCAACTGGTCCAGTTCCGTTATTTGGGGATCAACATAAGCCACACCCCGCTACTCATGCATGAACACAACACCGAGGCCGCCATCACGAGTCTCCGAAGTTCTATAAAGTTTTGGTCCAAGCTCCCATTGGCCATGGTGGGCAGGGCAGCGATTGTCAAGATGATCGTACTCCCCCGATTCCTGTATTTCTTCGTAAACATTTGCCATTACATTAGACCGTCCTTCTTCAAGAAGCTGGAGGCCATCATCAGGGACTTCCTTTGGGGCCCACACAGGCATAAACTGTCGCTGTCCGTCCTCTCTCTCCCACACAAAGAAGGCGGAATAAAGTTACCGGATCTCCAGTTGTACTACCTGGCTGCCCAGCTGAGTCACATAACGAGATGGCTCTCGGATGAGCCTTCAGCAGAGACCGAACTGCTGAGGCAACCCTTGGACAATGTGATCCCCAAGGAGATCCTATGGCACCCTACATGGCAACCCCCGGTCCCCTCCATGGTGATTGACCTGGGAAGAAAGATATGGGCCAGGTCCTGCTGCATCAGGCGAATACGACACCCATACTCTCCGGACAATCCCATCCTAGCAGACACCTGTCGAACGGCTGCAGACATCTCTACGGCAAGGAGGTGGGAAGAGGCCGGCATTTACACATGGAGCGACATGTATGAGGAGGGAGAATTCAGGGATTTCGAATCTCTTAAGGCTGCCGATGGAATTCCCCCGGGCCAGTTCCTCTGGTACCATCGCCTCAAACAAACTGCTAAGAAACAATGGACCGGATGGCCGGAGGAGCCCTCCCCTGACCCTCTGCTACAAGAGATGCATGACCTCTCGGACGGCTGGAGACCTGTCTCCAGGCTTTACAGCAGACTATGTGATAAAACCAACCCTAAATGCGAAGATCTGAGGACAAAATGGGAGGCGGACCTTGAGACCCCGATTTCAGATAAAGAATGGGAAAGAGCGCTGATATTTCCCAAAAAAGTATCCAGGAACACCAGGTTTGGCCAGATCCAATTGAACGTTCTTTACAGGACATACATGACCCCACATAGGGTTGCCTCCTTCAATAAGACATCCTCCCCTGCATGCCCCTGGTGCGGGAATGATAAAGCAGATGTGATTCACATGTTCTGGACCTGCACCAAGGCGATGGCACTGTGGTCCAAGGCCAAACAGACCTGCATGGACGCCGGAATGACAAGATACGAATGGACTCCTGGCGAGTGCCTCCTGGGGACCTACCCCAGACCTAGCAAATCCAAGCACGCTGTTAAATTAATGGACATCTCATGTATCCTGGCTAAAAGAACAATAGCGATGGCCTGGAAGACGCCGTCGGGCCCCAGGCAAGAGAGATGGCTCAAAGAACTCGAGAGATGGACAACAGCTGAAACCAGGGCCTGGCAGGAAGGAATCACGAACAGTGGCGAAACCGAAGGTGGCACTTTGGAATCATGGAAGGCCCTCCTCAGAGACATACGCTTCAGCGCTGACTACAAACCCCCCTGAAGTCCCACACCACTGCATTGACACTGCTCGGATGCCGGCATTGGTGGAACCACCCCTGTGTTTGACCCCTCTTGCTTCCTGAAACTTTGGGTCACTGCCCCTAACCCACCCGTCCACTGTAAGTTTGCTACAACATGAAGACTGTTGTTGATTTGTTTGTTCCCCCCCCCTTGTTTCCCCCTCACCGTCTCCTCCCCAGTTCAAACCAATGTTGATTTCTTGTTGTATTGCACGTTTTTCTTTTCTTTTTTCTATCAAAACCAATAAAATACGTTTTAAAAAAAAAAAAGAACTTTAGTGATTTGGCATTTTCATGCCGTGGTATTGCTAGTTGCTATGCCAATCGGATATTTCCAGTTCTGAACCCTGTTCCCTCTCTATGTAACAGTGGTTTTGCCAATAACCAAAAAGAATGCCACACTTTCACTGTATACAAAAACACTTTTGGAATATCGCTCTCTCTAACTAGCTTGTTTGTCACACATTTATATGTGCGTTGCACACAGTCTGTTGATTGAAACATGGATAGGCACCTCAGGGTAGATTTTCTCACTGCTCACTGTAAATGGCTTTTGTAAGGAAGGCATGGTATCAAGAATAGACAGACACAAGTGATCACAGTTCAAGGGTGTTTATTAAACTGTATAGGTAGGTTGGAAAAATGCCTAATTTAAACCTAAATTCAAGATGGGAGCAGGCTACAGCCATCAAATAATAAGGCAGCCCTAGTGGCGTCTTGCCAAAATAAAGGGGCCTAGACTAAAAAAAATCTATTGCCAATCTCACAACTAAATATCAAAAAGAGTGTGATAGAGTTCACAAGAAAGAAAAGTGTTCACAAATGATAAGTCAGTATGTGGTAGCCGGGAGTCTTCCTTCTCCACGTTTTGAGCACGAGACAAGGCAGGACTCCGGAGCACAGCATATGCTCGAGCTTTCCTAGCATGAGACGACCGTTCCACTTCAGGTATCGGTACCTTCTGTGATGATGTCTCTTGCCTCCGAGAACCTGATAGGTTTCAACAATAACAAACAAAAAGTTCCTTTCGTTTGGTGATGCCTTCACCCCTGGTCCCCCCTCTTCCGGGTTCAGACCGTTCTCGAATATCATCCTTCCTCTGTGGGGTTCACTGTGGCTTGTATGCACAGATATTTTCACTTTTGTTTTTCGTATTCACAAATCCTAATGTCTTTTTAAACAGTTTACTGTGGACATACCTCTGTCGGATTCACCTTTGTCAACACACTGTTCATTGGGACTTAAGGATTTGCCCCGTTCCGTAGGCATCACTCCGTCGGGTTCACTCTTGCCAATTTGACAGTTCCTTTTCCCCCCCTTTGGTTTCTAATCGTTTGCCGGTCAAACACTTTTGACTGTACAGAGGATTTTGTAAAACCCCTGTATGACCACTTTGACCTCTCTTTGCATCTCTCCTACGACCTTCTGGTATCCGTAGTTTCAACAAAATATGGGATTGACGAGTCTCTTGAATGAGCGCCTATGTGGCGCTGAACCCTTCCATAGTTGGTTTTCCCTTAATGTTAATATTTCTTTGAACTATTCCTAATTTGTCACTTTGTGACTTTAATTCAACACAGTTTGGTTTCTTTATTGGTTCACTCCTCGACTCACGGGCTGTGATTAACCTGAACCCATAGACTTGGGCCTTTTAAGACGAGGTAGCAATACTTCGAGATGGATGGGGATGCAGAATTTACTCAAACATCAATAATCAAAACCGACTTGGGAAGTTGGCAAAACTTTTTTCTGTTTTATTTGCAATTAACTAAAACAGAGAGGTTACAACAGCGATATTCGCTCGAGCTCTCAATACATTTCAGAAAAAACATAACTTTTGTAGTCAAGATTTGTTACATTGACATCACACTACATGGCAAACTTCAAAAACCTACTTGGGGATATGATAGGCTTACAGGGAACATCTAAATATACGTTCCATACTAACAGGGGTAATGATTGGGGCTCTAACATCAGGTGGACAACCAAGCCCTCCTCTAGTGCAAGTCATCTTCATCGTCATACACGATAGTTCATTGGTTCTCCAGCATGGGGTCTGGCATGGATTCACATGCTCATGAATATTCCCCGTCGTCAGGCTGGGAATCCTCGGTATAGAAATAAATTTGTATCGGTTTCGTTTCTGATCTGTCTTTCTTAGTAGTAACCAATCACTGCTCTCTGGATCATACTGCCCCCAGCCAATGACTGCCCTCTCCCTAAGCCCTGCCTCCGGCAGCCATCCTCAGATTTTTACCGCACGTTCAAGTGTTGGGAGTCCTCGTGCTGTAGCTCTCGAGCTTTTGCTGCTTTTTCGCGCTTTTTCAAGAGATTTTTCGGTTAAATAGAGCCTCAAGCTCCACCGTTTCTACATCCGATCAACGGGGATACGTTTCAGAGTTTTCTACGCCCCTCAAGGGTGAAGATTTCGTTGAGTTACGCTTTTGGAGGATTCCAGAAGTTCCGAGGCCTACCCCGGACATGGCCCAGGAGAAACGAAGCTCGACGCCCGGGATGCTGTTCAGGACTTGCCCTGGATGCCAGCTTCAGAATGTTTTCAAGGAGGAATAGCATTCGTTATACCTCTACTGTCTCCATGAGGACAAGACGCACACGGAGAAGGACTGTGCGTTTTGTGGGAACATGTCAGAGCGGACCATGAAGGATCGCCACCTCCGTCTCGCCAACTGGCTGGAAGGGAAGAGCCCGTCAGGTGAGAAGAAGAAAAAGAAGTCCGAGCTGTCTTCTAAGTCCTGTGAGGGTGCCCCGGCGACGGGGACCCAACAAAAGGCTAAGCACCGCGGGCACCGGGAGCGCCGGACGGTTGGGCTCCTTGGCTGCCAGGCAGGGCGCATCCTCCCCGGCGCCCTCAACCACGAGCCAACGCTCTGGCTCGGGTAAGAGGAAGTCCGAGAACCCGGCAAAGCTTCTGGAGAGGCCCCGGTCGATCTCGAAGATTCCGGCAGAGGGGGAGCGAGGCTCAGACCCTCCCCCCAATGTGAAGGCCCCAGGCATCCAGAAGGTGACGATGGCCTTAATTCACCCTGCTAAGACCTCGAATGAGGATGTCGCCGCAGCCCTGGCTCAGCCTGTGGAGGCTACACCAGTGGAGGCGCCCTCAGGACCCAGAGTCTCCCTGCCACCGCGAAGTGGGGAGTCTTTCAGGCCCATTGAGAAGACCCCCACGAAGTCCTCGTTGGAAAAGGTGGGGGAGGGGCTGGTGGCCATCGTGGATACGGACACGACCTCTGAAGAAGAGTTCATCGAAGTCATGGAAGAGGCCCAGCCCATCGGGAGGGATCCCGACGAGGGCGACGACGAGAGCGACGGTGTCGCCGACAAGGCTCCTCAAGAGCCCTCGCGCCCGTCGTTTCCGGCGCCGCAGGACACTTCGGCGGCCATTTTGTCAGCGATCCAGTCCTTATGTTTGGCGATAAGGACAAGGTTGCCCCTCCCCCCCACTGCCCGACGGAGGTACCTGAGCCAGACCCAAAGGGGGAACGGGAGCCAGGACCTTTGGAAAGTCCACCGCATAAGAGGACGACGATGCATCCTACGCCACCTTTCCCACCTCTGCGGCCTGCTCTGCCTTCCCCCCGGTCTACTACCCACGGGAATGATGCAGGAACGGACATGGCTACGACAGGTACAGATGACGACGGAGGCAATGACGGGACGTGTCCCCCGTCGCCCCCTGCTCGGGCGTCCCTGCCCGATGAGATTGGATCCTTTCATGCCATGATTTCCAGGGCATCCGAGCTCTTCCAGCTCTGCCCAGAAGAGAAGAAGGAAGGGTTCCTTTACCAACGGCGCGAGGCTAAAAGGAAGACGGTCCTCGCCGTTCCGCTTCTTGATGACATCTGGGATGAGGGGCTCGCCCTCCTCAAGAACCCTGCCATGGCGCTGGCAAAGAGGGACCGGTACGAGAAGTAGTACCGGGTCCCCGACGCTGCTCCCTTGTGCCTTTGGGTGCAACCTACCCCGGATTCGGTCGTCTCGGCGGCGGCGAAGAAGAAAGCTGGGGAGCCATTGGCATCAACTTCCCCGCCGGAAGGGCAAGGGCAGGAAGTTGGACACGATGGGTCGGCGGATCATCTCATCCGCAGCTACTATCAAGGCGGCCAACGCCCTGGCTATCGTAGCCCGCTACGACAGGGAGTTGTGGTTCAAAATCGCCCCTCTGTGGGACTTCCTTCCGGATGCCAAAAGGGCTGAGGCCCTTGAAATCCTACAGTAGGGTGAGATTGCTTCGGACCACGCCATCACGGTGGCAACGGACATCGCCGACACCGATTTCCGTCAGTTGGGCAACAGCGTTTGCTTGAGACGACGAGGATGGCTCAAGGCCACAGATTTCCGCCAGGACGTACAAAGCAAGGTTTTGGACATGCCCTTCGACGGGAACAACCTGTTTGGGAAGGCGGTTGATGAGTCCCTTCAGGCCATCAAGACAGACACAGAGACTGCCCGGGCACTGGGAGTGCTCCAACGACAACGGCCGTCCTTTCGGAGCTCCGGAGGCAGACAAGGTGCCTCTAAGGGATCCGGCAGTGGCTCCTCCACGCACCGCCAAGCGGCAAGATCTTCGTCCCAGCAAGCCTACAGGGGACGCGGCAAGTCAGGTGGTGCCCGCCATCGTCGACAGGGAGGTCAAGGAGGCAAGGCGGCCTCCAAACAAGATTGAACCGACCGTGGGGTCGGGCCCCCGCCGAAGCACCCCGGTGGGAGGCCGGCTGGCGAGGTTCGTCAGCGTGTGGAAGTCAATATCCACCGACCGTTGGGTGCTGGATGCCCTGGCCGAAGGGCACGCCCTCGAGTTTCAGAAGAAGTGCCCTCGCGTTCCACCCGTTGCCAGGAAGGAAAATCACGTCCCTCAACTACTGTTGGAAGTAAGGGGGATGCTCAAGAAGGGTGCCATCGAGCTCGTCCCAAAGAGGCTTCGGGGCTCCGGAGTTTACTCAAGGTACTTCCTCGTAAAAAAGAAGACGGGAGGATGGCGCCCCATCCTGGACCTACGACGACTGAACAAGTACATCAAGGCACAGAAGTTCCGTATGGTCACCCTCCAGCACGTGCTGGGACAGCTGGAGAAGGGCGATTTCCTGTCGTCGTTGGACTTGGAGGATGCGTACTTCCACATCCCCATTCTAAAAAGACACCGAAAGTTCCTCAGGTTCGTGGTCCAAGGGCGGCACTACCAGTTCAAGGCCCTCCCGTTCGGATTGAAGTCGGCACCCAGGGTGTTCACCAAGTGCCTCGCACCGGTGGCGGCGCGGCTGCGCCTACAGGGGTTCCACGTCTACCCCTACCTGGACGACTGGCTCATCCGGGCAAGGACAAGGGAGCTTGCCGTGGAGCACACTGCGAAGACCGTCCAGCTGCTCACAGACCTGGGATTCTCCATCTTTTCAAAACCCCACCTGGTTCTGTCGCAAGTCGCCCTGTTTCTGGGAGCCAAGCTCGACACAGTGGCGCGGCTGACCTCGCCGTTGGAGGAAAGGACCAGGACCATTCTGGGCAAGGTGCAGCGTCTGCAGGGTAAGATCTATTAAATCCCTCCTCGGGATGATGTCCTCCTGCATATATCTGGTGCACCTTTGCAGGCTTCGGATGCGCCCCTTACAAGAGTTCCTCGACGCCCGCTGGGTCCAGTCGACGGGCAGCTTCGAGGAATGGATCCCTCTCAACAAGACGTTCCGTCAGGTGATCCGGTGGTGGGGTACCCGCTCCCATCTGTCGGCGGGCACGGACTTTCAGACCCCAGCTCACCAGGTGACGGTGACGACGGACGCCTCCCTGGAAGGTTGGGGAGCGCACTCCGGTCCTTTCTTCCGTCCCTCAAGGGCAAGGTGGTGAGGATCTTCACCGACAACACCACCACGATGTTCTACATCCGGAAGCAGGGCGGAACCAGGTCCCCAGCCCTATCCAAGGAAGCCCAGGATCTGTGGCATTGGGCCGTCGCCCAAAGGATGTTTCTGGTGCCTCTTCATCTGGCAGGAATTAAAAACACGATCGCCGACTCACTCAGCAGGGAGCTGCGCTCGTGCCACGAGTGGGAACTACGCCAGGATCAAGTGGATCGACTCTTCCGACGATGGGGCAAACCCCAAATCGATCTCTTCGCGACAGCGACAAATTCCAAGTGCCGGAGGTTCGCCAGCAGGTTCCCCCAGCCGAGTAGCATGGGCGATGCTTTCTCGTTCCCCTGGGACGGCCTATTTCTTTATGCGTTCCCTCCGCTGCCGTTGCTGCTCTGGCTCATCAACCAGCTCAAGAGGTCCCGGTGCAGGATGATCCTCGTCGCACCGGCGTGGCCGAGACAGATCTGGTTCCCGGACCTTCTGGACTTATCAACGTCCCCACCAGTCAAGCTGCCGACGGACGCAGACCTTCACTCCAGAGAAGGAGGCGCCATTCTTCACCACAACCCGGAGTCGCTGAACTTGCAGGCCTGGCTCCTGCAGCACTAGAGTTTGGAGGGTACAACATCCCGGCCGACTGTAGAGAGGTTCTTGCAAAAGGCCAGGGCTTCCTCAAATCTCGTGCTACGGACATAAATGGAAGAGGTTCTCTGTCTGGTGCCGTGCACAGAAGATTAATCCTCTGCGGATTACGGCCCCTCAAGTACTGCCGTACCTACTGTCGTTGGCCAAAGTTGGACTGGCTCACGCCTCCATCAAAATACATCTGGCTGCAATCTCCCGATATACCAGGACTACGGGACGGGCGTCCTTGTGGTCTCATTGCCTGGTGAAAGAATTCATGAAGGGACTATTCCGATCATTCCCGCCGGTGAAGGCTCCTGCCCCGGCGTGGGAGCTTAATGTGGTGCTGACCAGGCTCATGGGGGCCCCATTCGAGCCTATGCATTCAGCGCCTTTGAAGTTCCTGTCATGGAAGACCGCTTTCCTCGTGGCCATCACCTCCGCACGACGAGTGGGAGAGATCCAGGCGCCATCTTGCAAGCCTCCATACTTGACTTTTCATGACATGAGGGTGGTGCTGAGGACACACCCCCTCCTTTATGCCCAATGTGCCGTCGGACTTCCACCTCAACGAGCCCTTGGTGTTGCCAGTTTTCTTCCCGTTGCCTTCGTCGCCGGCCGAGAGGACTTTGCACTCGCTGGATGTAGCTAGAGCGCTGAAGTTCTACGTGGACTGCACAAAGAGTTTTTGGAAGACGTCACAGCTGTTTGTGAACTTTGGGACTGTGAATCAAGGGAAGGCTCTCTCGAAGACTTCCATTTCCAGATGGCTCTCCGGCTGCATCATGCACTGTCACCGGTTGGCAAACCGACCGCTGCCCGGCCGTCCGAAAGCCCATCCGACCAGAGCGATCGCTGCTACCACGGCGTTCCTGTCTGGTGTGCCCCTGCTGGACATCTGCAGGGCTGCGACGTGGAGGTCGACGCACACCTTCACAAGATTCTACTGCGTCGATCGGGCATCCAGGGAGGAGTCCAGGGTCGGCTAAGCAGTGCTGCGCAACCTGTTCGCCTAAGGTGAGCCTGGTGAGGAGGTAAGAGTTGCTTAATGTTGAGTTGTTGTATTGCTTAATGTTGAGCCTGTTGCCACCTCCTGTGGTTGTGCATGTGTGTACTGCTATGTATTCTCTTATTCATGAGCATGTGAATCCATGCCAGACCACATGCTGGAGAAGGAACAAGTTACTTACCTGTAACTGTTGTTCTCCAGCATGGGTCTGGCATGGATTCACATGCGAACCCTCCCGCCTAACCCTCTGCGGCTCTTCACTTGGTCATACTGCCACTTTACGTGCTACCAAATCTGAGGATGGCTGCCGGAGGCGGTGCTTAGGTCGAGGGCAGTCATTGGCTGGGGGCAGTATGACCCAGAGACCAGTGATTGGTTACTACTAAGAAAGACCGATCAGAAACGAAACTGATACTGATTTTTTTTCTATACCGAGGATTCCCGGCCTGACGACGGGGAATATTCATGAGCATGTGAATCCATGCCAGAACCATGCTGGAGAACAACAGTTACAGGTAAGTAACTTGTCCTTATACAAACTATGGGGCTCTTTCATATGTGGCCTTCTACAATTGGTTGGCACGCTTGTATCATTCTGGAATATTCCACTCACTAGCAGCACTCAGGCTACCACTCCAGGTGCTGGGAGGGTCAACGTGGTCATGCCTCCCTACCCAATTAGCCCGCATCCATCATCGCTCTTGCGATCTGCCATTCAATTAAGGCTTTGAACTTGGCCTTGCAAAGGGTCTCTGTGCCTGAGAATGAAAGGGAGTATGGCATGGTCTTATCTTCTGGTTTCGGTGTAGCTCTGCCCAATGTCTAGTTTCATCAGACCATGTGACTGGAGACCACGTTTTCTAGCCACATTATATGCATATAATACCATTAAATTATGAACTCTTGACACCTTCAGTGTTTTTCCATTTCACCTCAAAATGAAGTTTGTTTCTTTCTCACGTTCATTGTAAATACTTGATGGACAACCAGGCTCACATTGGCCTCGACTCTTGGTGCCAGGTCAGCCAAGCCTTTCTTGAATTTCTCCGTCACCATTAGCTGTTTTCCACTGCGCCACACTAAAAACCTTTCCATACACAGTGTTTCAAGCATTGCTAAAGTGCATCGTGGAACATCCAGGTTTTATACATTTCTATGTATATATATATTGGTGCATCGCGGCAAACAATTCACTAGCCAGCCTTAAGATCATTTTGTCTACTTGCGTTAATGCAGCTGTACAAGTGTAAAATTACTTTGCATTTTCTTCAGTGTTTCTTTGCTCGAGCATCTTCATCTCAAAACCCGAAATGTTGCTCATCTTCGATACCACCTCTTCAGATCTTATGGAATGTTTATGCTCTTCCGTTTTATGTATCTTTTCAGGGTGCGTCAGTTCTGCTTCGCATGACGTCACCAATCTTCTTTCTTGCTCACTCTCCTACTTCTTCCAGAACTTCTTCCAAAAGAACGTTATTTCTTCGTGCATGCATATAGGGCTTTCTCAATGGATACCTTGTTTCAAGAATTCTTTGCGGTACAGGCATTCTCATTGGGACTACACGTGTCGCCATATACAGAGTCAAGGCCGGTAGCAGGCGTTTTCCCTCTGTCCTGCTTATCAGCATAGGCATGCTCTGTGTACCGTTGACCTCTGCTGCAACACACTGGGGCTATTTTTTGTGGTCTTACCATTCCTTTTTGGGAGGCTTTATGGGTCTGTGTCGAAAAGGGCAAGGTTGCTTATCTCCTTGTCGCCCCCTCGTTTCTCGCCGTCTTTCTCCTCCTCTTGAACTGCCATACTTGGATAGCTCTGTCTTCGTGCAGTCTGCCTTCCTCATCTTGAGCTTGTGTGCTCCACCTTTTTCCCTCTGGGGAAGGGAAAGGGCTGTCAGGTGTGTGTGGTTCTGGTCAATTGCCTGACTCTGCCTGACTCTTGTGTTGGACATGTCATGTAAACGGCTCTGCTGTTAGTCCGTTGTCTTTTGTACTGTAGCAGGATGGGAAAAAGTATTAGAAGAAGGGGGATGCCACGTGTCACCCGTCGATGTCCCACTTCCACTCCCTGAGGACCCCCCAACGATGTGATCGCCCCTCACTGGTCCAGCCCCAGGAACTGGATCCAATAGCGATGGCCATGTCCTGGCCACCTGGATGACAGATCTCCAGGGACTAGTCGGGGAGAAACTTATAGGTTTCTTTGTACTTTGCACAAGTAAGAAACCACACTTTCTCACTTCAACCAACATTGATCAGTCATACTCCTACATCCTGTCCCCTTTCCTCCATACTTATGGGACATCTCTCCGTCCTGTGGGACGGGACCGGAGCACTTTGTAAAGCATCCATATTTTTCCCAAAATTTGTCCTTCCTCTCTTTCTTGCGCGGGGCCTGGCATGCGGCCGTAGCCCCGCCCACCTTGGCTCCGCCCTGCGCATTGCCCATCAGTCCTTTTCTCCGCTCGATCGGGGCCAGACGCACTTGCATCCTTGGAAGATTTTCTTCACTTTTTTCCTCTCTGGCTCTCGCTAGCGTTCGTTTACTAGTCTATCTGTCTTTCAAGTTAGACTTTCCAGATTGTTCATCGTGTCAGTCGCTTCGTGAGGGCGGAATCCCATCGTCTTCGTTTAGAGTGTTTGGGTCCGGAACACCGTTGGGACTCCTGTTTTTACTGTGACTCCCTTTCGGTCCGGGCACTTCAACGTCGGTTGGAGCGGTGGGAGGAGGTGTTCCGACGAACTCCTCCTTTGCATTTTCAGGCGTTCATCGACGAGAAGAAGAAACGCCCAGTAAGTTCTTTACTTTTCAGAGCACCCCGGCTGGGGGATACCTTCCCTGGGCTTGTTACCGAACGGATGTTCGAGGCCCGCGCAGATAAGGCTGTTACCGGGCCTGGGTCCAAGGTCCCTCATTCAGAGGCTAAAGCTACCAACAGTTCTGAGAGGCCGGACAAGGTCTTGTCGTTGAAAGCCGTTGCTCACCGTTCCCGCTCTTGTGGTGACACCAGATCTGTTGAGGGGGCAAAGAAGCAAAGTTCTTCTTTTACCGGCAGTGCCGAGGTCCGTCCTTCGAAGGCTCAGTTGGCGGTTGGTATGTCACAAAAACATTCCAGGCCTCATAGTACCGGCTCTGCCGAGGTTCCTTATGTTAAGGCTAAGATTAAGACCCCTGATCCATCGACGGGGACCCCTGCCTCACTTCCTCACGTGCCGCAGTTCCCCTCAGATGAGGACAAAATGGCGGCAGTTCCCACCATGACCGCGGCGGCCATTTTAGGTGCTACTCCTACAACTACGCCATCGGCCTCTGGTGTAGGGCTTGGTCCTTTGGGTGAAACTAAAGTCCCTTGTGGGCATCCTTACCGGCTGGTTTATGATTGGAACGCCCAGATGCCTCTTCCGCACAATGTTTTGTTGCCCGCGGGGGCGGCACCTTTGATTTATGCGGATACGTCGGTGGAGGGTTCTGTGCTGTACCCTTCCCCATTACGTCCCTGGATTTGTCCGCCTCATGAGAGGCCTCCTCGGGTTCCAAAACAGTCTCCGGAGGACGCCTTTTTCGGTAAGTTTCAATCGCTTATGAGCACCGACCCCATGAAGGAATATTTCAAAGGGCTTTTCAAGGAGATATGTCCACCTATGCCTCCGGCTCCACCCGTTTCTCCGGTGGTTCCGCCGGCGCCTCCCTTGCCCTTGGTGCCTCCCCCGGCTTTTCCGCCTTTGCCTCCATTGTCCCCAGTGGACAAGGCAGTGCCTGACACGGCTCAGCAGGATGCTGACCTGTCGGATGATCCTCAAGGCAATCAGGACAACGAGGACCTTCCCCGCTCTATCAGAGCCTTTCATGACCGGGTACTGGACATGATGAGTTTCTTAGATGTTCTGGTGCCCGAGGCACCCGCTCGGCAGGAGGGCGTGCTTTCTGGGGCGTTCCCCCTGTCTCCCTTGGAGCGTACCGGCCTGTTCCTGCAGAAGGACGTTCTGGCCGAGGTCCGAAGAGTCTGGAAAGAGCCACACTCGGGACTTTTTGTCAATAAGAAGATTGACGCGAGGTACAGGCTACATTCCTCGAAGAGGTGGCCGCCTCCCTCCTCCACAATGGTGGCTACGTTGCAATCCAGACCTGCAGCATCCTCTTCCACGACGGCTACTCAGGTCTTGGGTAAGGAGGACAAGTTCCTTGACTCCCTAGGGAGGAAAATCTTTGCCAACTCAGCCTTGCAGCTCAGGCAGGCAAATGCTGAGTTGATATTGGCGGGAGCTAACATGCGGATGTGGAAAGGCCTGTCAGGGTTTGAGGTGCACATCCGCTCGAGAAGTTGGAAGGTTTCAAAGGAGGCTTTTTCGATGCCAGGGTCTTGGCCCAGGATCTCCTGGAGGATGCAGCTCATCACGTAGACACCTCGGCTCGGGGCCTGATGCTGGGGGTTGATACCTCACGGCAGGCGTGGCTGCATGCCACTTAATATTCTAAGGAACTGCAAGACAAGGTGTTGGACCTTCCATTCGATTATAAGGAGCGTTTTCATTCTACTACAGATTTAGAGCTCTCCAAGACCAAGGATAGCACTCAGACGGCTAAATCATTGTCTGTTCTGGTCAAAGCTCCTTTCAAATCCCAGAGACTGTTGTCTCAAAGTCGACCCTCCTCTAGTTTTAGGGGCTTCCTCGACCGCAAATCTTGCAGAGTGAATACTCCTGCGGAGAATAACCACCGTAGACAACAGCGCACACGGTTTTTCTCCCGCTCCTCAGCCTCATCAGGTTCAGGTGGCACCGCCACCGATAAGCCTGCCAAATGAGGGTTTTTCCGCGCTCGCACGAGACTCCAGTGGGAGGACGCATTGCGTCTCATTGGGAGGCGTGGCAGACCATCCCAGAAGACAGATGGGTCTTGTCAGTCGCTCGAGTGGGCTTCCGCTTATTTTTGCCCACTACCCCACCCCTCAACCCTCCTTTTCAGCTGTCGGGCTCACCCTCCCTCAAGGCCGAAGTTCAGAAACTTTTGGACCTCAGAGCTGTGGAACCCGTTCCTCTTGGGGAGCGCTTCTACTCCCAACTGTTTATGATGCCCAAACCCAACCAGGCTGGCCTGCGCACCATCCTAGACCTTTCCCAGTTCGATCTTTTCCTACCCCAAGAGAAATTCAAGATGATCACGCCCAGCCAGATGGGCGATTGGCTCAGCGTTGTGGATCTTCAGGACATGTACATGCATATCCTGATTTGGAATCCACACAGGAGGTACCTCTGCTTCTCTTTGGGAGAAGAGCCCTTCCAGTTTCGGGTGCTTCCTTTTGGCCTCAGCTCGGCGCTGCGTGTCTTCACGAAGATGATGTTGGTGATTGCGGCCCATCTTCGTCTCCAGGGTATCCATGTGTATCCATATTTGGACGATTGGCTCTTACGCAGCCCTTGTCCGCTGGCGGCAGCGGGCAATCTCCAGTCTCTCCTTCAGCTCCTGTTCCATCTTGGGCTGTCGGTGAACTGGCGGAAATCCTCCATGACGGTCTCACAGGACCTGATTTTCCTGCGTTTTCGTTGGAACACGATCGAGTGTATCTGACCACGGACAGAATGGCGGATCTGTTAGCCACGTGTCAGATGTTTGCGCAATCAGAGAGCATGTCGGCCTGGTGGTTCCAGAGGCTTCTGGGCCTCATGGCCTCGTGTGTACTGGCTCTTCCTCTTGCTCGTCTCAAAATGAGACTGACCCAGATGGCTCTTCGGAGTTCATGGCGTCAGGCAGTGGATTCAGATTCCAAGCAGATAATGATTCCGGATTCCATGAGAGTGGACCTGGATTGGTGGTCATCTCTCAGCAACCTGTCTGGGGGCGTGGGGTTTCAGGACCCGGTCCCCACGGTGACGATCACGACGGACTCCTCCCTTCTGGGGTGGGGTGCGACGTTAGATCTTCTTCAGGTCTCGGAACTCTGGTCGCCCCAGGACAGGCTCCTCCACATAAATCTGGAGCTTCTGGCGATCTTCCTAGCGCTCAGGGCATTCAGACCGCTCATTGTCAACAAGGTTGTCCGCATAAGAACGGACAATGTGGTGTCAATGCATTACATCAACAAGCATCCAGATTTGGGAGTGGGCCGTGCTTCATGGTGTCTGGCTGCTTGCAGTGCACATCCCGGGCCAGCTGAATGTCACAGCGGATGCCCTCAGCCGGCGGACAGTGGTCAGCTACGAGTGGGAATTGAAGGCGGAGGTCCTCTCATGGATTTTCTTGCGTTGGGGCACACCGGAGGTGGACCTCTTAGCTACGGTGGTGAACAAGAAGCTTCCTCAGTATGCCTCCAGAGGGGGGCTGGGAGCTTCCTCTTTGGGGGATGCTTTCGAGATTCCATGGCACAACATGAGAGCCTACGCCTTCCCGCCTCTGCCTCTAGTTCACTGTGCAATTTGGAAGTTGAAGAACTCGGTGAACTGTTCCCTTCTGCTCATAGCTCCATGGTGGCCGGCCAGGTTTTGGTTCTCAGAACTTCAACGCCGTGTATCTGATCAGGTTACCAGAAACTCCCAATCTTCTTCACCAAGGGGAACAGCAGATGTGGCACCCCTCCCCACAATCGCTCAGCTTGGCGGCATGGTGCCTGAGTTCAAGTCTTTTGAGCATCTGAATTTGTCTACGGATAACATGCGCATTATCCAGGCAGCCAGGAAACCCTCGACCAGATCTCAGTACAAGAGTAAATGGCTCAGATTCTGTCATTGGTGTTTGGAGAAGAAGTTGGATTCAAGAGTGGCCACGATTAACGCGGTGCTGTCCTTCGTGTCCTCCCTAGCAGAATCAGGGGTTCATGTTCTGTCATGCAGAACTTACCTTTCAGCGGTTTCTGCTTATCTTTCTACAGACCAGTGCTCTTATTCTCTGAGTAACCCAGTGGTTAAGAGGCATTTTGCAGGGTTGACGCACCTCTACCCTCCGGTTTGTAGTCCGCATCCGCCGTGGGACCTAAATGTAGTCCTGACGGCGCTGTGTCATAAACCCTTGGCTACGGTGGACCTCAAGTACTTGTCTTGGAAAGTGTCCTTTTTGGTCGCCGTTACGTCCGCAAGGAGAGTGAGTGAGCTCCAGGCATTGTCGGTGGAGCATCCTTTCTTGGTCTTTTACAAGGTCAAGGTAGTCCTTCGGACAAACCCGGCCTTTCTACCGAAGGTAGTGACCGAATTCCATCTAAATCAGTCGATCTCCCTACCGGTCTTTTTACCGAACCCTGCCTCTGAGGCTGAGAGGCTTCTTGATGTCCGAAGAGCTCTTAAGTTCTACCTGGACAGGACTTCCGAGCTTAGGAGTTCTCAACTTTTTGTGACCTTCGGTAACCCTCAGGGTAGGCAGGCGTCTAAGGCAACTATTTATAGGTGGATCGCCCCCTGCATCACAGAGTCTTTTACCGTCCAAGGGCTGAAACGTCCTAAGGGTATTCATGCACACCTGGTGCGGGGTAAGGCAGTCGCGGTTGCTTTTCAGAAATATGCCCTCTGGGAGTCCATTGCTAGGGCAGCTACTTGGGCCTCCCCTTCTGCTTTCTGTAAGCATTATTGTCTCAACATACGCTCAAGAGCTGACGCTCAGTTTGGTCAGGCTGTACTGAAGAACCTTTTTCAGTAAGGATTATTTCCATCCACCCATAGTTCCTGTAAGGAGTGCTTGGGAATCTCCCTTAAGTATGGAGGAAAGGGGAAGGGACGTAGGAGTATTACTAGGTTACTCACCGTAGTGACCACCTTACTCCTAGTCCATAGTCCCCTTTCCTCCATACGCCCGCCGTCCCCTCTAATAAGGTTCCTCTGTTATTGCTAATGGGTCTTTGACCCGGCGATAGAAAAGGAATGAGGGGCGATGCGCGGGGCAGAGCCAAGGGGGGCTGGGTTACGGCCGCGTGCCGGGGCCCGCGCAAGAAAGAGAGGAAGGACACATTTTTGGAAAAATTTCGATGCTTTTTACAAAGTGCTCAGGTCCCGTCCCACAGGACGGAGAGATGTCCCATAAGTATGGAGGAAAGGGGACTATGGACTAGGAGTAAGGTGGTCACTACGGTGAGTAACCTGGTAAGTCTCATCCCTCATCAAGTTGGCAGGCAGGCATGGCTCCTTAGAAGATAGAGGTTACCCCTTCTTCCCCTTTTGTATTCCCTGCATTCACTTGTACGCAGCCTACTATTACTAGCATTTCTGTCGCATGGTTTGTCACCCCTTGATTGTCGTCCTGGTTAACCAAGAACAGTGTTTCTGGTGAAACCCCATACTTGCCCAAGCACATCTAGAACCAATCACACAACCATCTGCTGACACATTCCATTACCGTGAAATCAATGTACTAGGAACTACCCTCATTGACAATTGCTCTGCCTCAGCGGATTTTACTTCCATTCTTTCTGGTCAAAATTAGTTTAATCCACTAATTGTTACACAAACTCTCTTGTAACTTTCTATTTGTTTGGTTCTTCTTTTATACTCTCATCTTTTTTGTTTTCATCTCAGACCATGGTCTAGTTCACTCCGGAAGATGACACAATTTGCCTTTTTGGACAAGCCCCTGCACTGTAAAACCACTATGGCAGCTTTTTACATAACATATGAAAGGGCAAGGCTGACAGGTTCTTTGCTCTGTATGCCACCATTGTTGCCACAACAGATTGCCCCTATTCTTTTGATCAGTTGAATTTCAGCATGACATATTTGGCATGGTCTAAAATGTTTGCTCTTGGTTTCCTGATAAGATTTTAACTTAGCGATTGTTCACACAGCCCAAAACCATATACTTTAATTTGCTCCCATTAACTTGGAATTTCTTCATAGAGTGATGTAGTCCAGAAATGCTAACTTTTCTCTAGAAAGTTTATTTTAGTTCTTGCAAGACACACTGTGTCATCCACCTATACCAAGATCAGCGTGGTTATTCATTTTAGGAATAACCAGATCTGATGCCATCCACTGTTCTGTTTCTTTAAAAAAAGATTGAACAGAGGTTGCCTAGGAAACACCTGTTTTCTCCATGGTCGGGGCGCCACATAAGCAGCACAACTCCCCTGTGTCCCATCTTCAACCTCCTACCTTCAATCAATCCAATACTCCCAACAAATCAATACTTAGAGTAACAACTCCCTTTATGTCAAATGCACAGCTTGGTGGTGAGTTTAAACCAGTGATATAACCAGCAAATTCTACACATTTGCTTAAAAATATGCAAGACGGAAATGAGAGCTACTTTTTAACTCCTTAAAAATCCCTTTAGTCCCAACTTCCTAAAATAGTGAATAAAATATTCTTACTTCATACTCTGATAGGTAGCATTACTTGCAGTTGATGCAAAAAATGCTGTTGTCTTTCCCTTTCCTTTCTAAAGCAGATGTGAGTCTTGTTCCCTGTATATACATTTATCAAAAGTACAATATTGGTGGATTCATACATTGAGCTAAAATGTATTGTTCTAAGAGTCTCTTCCCTTCAAACGCACTTTTAAATCTACAAAATTAAGCAAATGTTTCTCTTCTTTAATGTTGCACACTTGGAAAAGGAGTTAAAACCCTGCTCCTGTCTGACCATGCCCTGAAAAAAAACATCCTGCATAGCTAGGAAGGAATTTGAATCCCTACATCCACAAATTATATTCAGTAATCTTTTTTCTTTTGTATTATCGCGTTAAGATTTGTATCAGATGCCGAAATTACAATTATGACAAAAATGATCAGAAGGTATGCATTACGGGGCAGCAACTTGGTCTTTGTATCTTCGTTTTTATGTTCTAAAATGTAATTCGCTGCACTCTTGGAATGCCCCTACTTAACAACTTTTGGATAGTGGTTTGAATTGCGTGTTCTATATTTTTGCAAAGTTTTTCAGGTAATTCAATATTGTTACCTTTGTTAAAGGTAGCATAATAATAATTCAACTTAATCCGAGACATACTCTTACGTCCCGTTTACTCCATACTTCATGGGCGTCCCTTCCAAGGGACGGGCGAAGGAACCCTTGTCACCAGAAAAAAACCTTCTTCCCCTTTAAATTTAGAGGCGCGGAGGCGTGCGGCCCAGGGAGCATGTGCTGCCCTGACTCCGCCCTCCAGTGCCACACCTCACTCCCCTTTTCCGCGTCGACGGGAACGTGCCGAATTCATCAGCGCTCCTGGGTTTCGCTTCGGCCATGTAATTCCACCCGTGGATACGTCGTCTTTGTCTTTTTTTGTCTTTCTTATTATTTAGGTACTCGGTCCTCAGGCGTGACGCTCCTCTCCGGCGCATGTCGACTTCCACAGGGTTCAGCAGGTGTCCATCCTGCAACAGGCTCTTCCCAACTTCAGACCCGCACGCACGCCCTCAGCCTAGGTAGCCTTGGCCCAGACCACGGTTGGCAAGCTTGTACAGTGTGTAGTGCTGTTATTGAAATCGCTGAAGAACAGACTAGCCAGGTGGATGGAGCTCTTCCAGAAGTCTCCTCCAGAGGACCTCAAGAACTTCGTGAAACACCGGGCCAGGTCTAAGATATGGCCGCTATTTTCCATCGCACCCCGCAGAGGAGACTCCTTCCCAAGGACTCTCCCGCACGGGAGGGACCGTTCAGGTCGTTGTACCAGCATGTGCACCGAGGCCGCTGCAACTACCGTTCTTTTGGGCCGAGGGATCTTTGGATCCTCCCAGTGGCAGTGTTGAGGGAACGGAAGGTTCTTGTATTGGATTGTCATCCGAGGGGCTCCGCCCTTGTACCGGCAATATAGCCGAGGGGCTATGCCCTAGTACCGATAATACGTCTGAGGGGGCACCCAAACGCAGCTCTACCGACCCCCCGGTTCGAGGGTGTCGCACCTACCGGGTCTAGTCCCGAGGAGCAGGGTAGGCCTTTTGATCCACACACAAGAATCTTGGAGGAGGCTGGGCCCAGCGAGCCGAGCAACACGTGGCAGGCAGCTCGGCAAGATAGCTGCCGTGCCAGACAGAGCCACCCGTCCAGCGTCATTCCAGGAGTTTTGCGAAGAACGAGTGTCAATGTGGGACTGGCCTCAACCAGGTACGTGGCCTACAGCCTATCCTTATGCGCAGGGCAGTTTCCCACTGCGTCCATGCGGGCAGGGTATGCAGCGGCTCCAGGAGCTCCCAGCTACCCCATCAGTACCCGCTACCCCCTCTCCGCTCAGTGAAGAGGGGTTCTTCGAGAGGTTCCTCGGGCTCATGAAGTCACCTCGGATGGGGGTTATCCTCAAGGACGCCATCCGGGAGGTCCTCCCGACGATGCTACCGGCACCAAAAGCTCCTCCGCCCGCGGCGCAACCGCTACCTCTGACTCCCCAGCCGATTCCTCAGGCGGTTCCTTACCAGCCTCCGCCTTCTCACCCTCTGGCCGCGGTCACTGTACCCCAGCCTCCGGCTCCAGCTACTCCTCCACAGGATCCTCCTGATCCACAGGATACGGATGAGAAGGATCCGGGCACGCCATCCTCAGCCAGGGCCTTCCACGAATGGCGGAGTACCTGGGCCTACCCCAACCCGAGGTTGAACAGCCAGCAGAGGGGGTTCTGGCTGAAGTCCTCATGCGACGCCCCTCTGCAAAAACGGGAATTCCGCTGCAAACCGATGTAGTCTCCCTGGCCAAGAAAGGTTGGCTCAAGCCCCACTCGGTCCAGCCAGTCAATCGACACCTGGACGCCAAGTACAGGCAGATGGAGGGGTGTACACTCTTGCTATCAGCCCATCCTCAGCCACACTCCTCGGTGAGCGTTGCGGCATCACTATACTCCAAGTCTCAGTCGTCGTCAACCTCCACAGCAGTGACGCTACTAGGAGGAGAAGATCTTGGAGGTGCGCGAGAAGAAGCTGTATTCCAATGCGTCCCTGCATCTTCGTCAGGCCAACGCCGATGCCATGCTGGCTGCCGCTAACCGAAGGTTATGGTAGGAAATTGCGGACTTCCTCCCGGAACTCCCTACACAGAGCCAATCCTGTATTAAGGCGGGACTGGCTGAGGCCAAGCTGGTGGCACAGGACCTCATGGAATCCACTGTGGCCCATATTGACACCACTGGCCGTGCCATCTGTATCGCCATGGACATGAGAAGGACAACCTGGCTCCAGGCGACGAAATTCAACCTGGACATCCAGGAACGCATATTAGATCTACCGTTCGAGGGGGTGGGGGTGTTGACCTCTTCCACTCCACCACGGACGAAGAGCTGGACAAGAAGAAAAACAGCTCACAAGTGCCAAGTCTTTAGCCATCTTGACAAAGACCGCGCCCAAGTCATACACCCAGTCACAGAAGGGCTCCGACAGGGGATGTACATATGGAGGGTTTCCCTGTTTCCAGGAAAAGAGATCCAGGCAGCCGGACTGATCGCCGTCTCAGAACTGGCACAAGCAACAAAAAGGGATGGGGGGAGTAAGGGCTTTTTCCAGTCCCCCTCCTCCGCGACAACCTGTGAGGGAAAGAAGGCATGACACGCCCCTTCGGGTCCACGTGTCTCCAGTGGGAGGCAGGCTTGCTTTCCATGCACATTTCTGGTGCCAGAATTTAACGGACCCCTGGATCCTCTCCGTAGTATCCAAGGGGTACCGCCTACCCATCACAGCCTCTCCTCCCGCCTCCCCTCCACTCCCTCAAGTTGGGACAGCAACTCTTCTGGTGGAGATCCAGTCACTCGTAGAGAGCCAGGCAGTGGAGGAAGTCCCAGCCTCCCAGCGAGGCTTGGGCTTTTACTGCAGGATTTTCACCATTCAGAAGTACCACCAGGTAGGCCTGAGAGTTGTGCTGGACCTTTCCACCCTCAACCTCTCCTTACCCCTACAAAAATTCAAGATGGCTACGCTAGCTTTTATAGCGGAGACATTGTGCAAGGGAGACTGGATGTGTTCACTGGATATAAAGGACGCGTACCTACACGTCCCGATTTGGCAGCCCCATCGTTCTTTCCTACGGTTCAGGGTCATGGGCTACCATTTTCAATACAAGGTCTTTCCTTTTGGCCTCAACTCAGCCCCCAGGGTATTTACTATGCTAATCAGTGCGGTGGCTGCCCTCCTAAAAGCACAGGGCCTCCACCTGTACCCATACCTCGACGACTGGCTCGTCAGGGTTACATCCCCGGAAGCGTTTCACCACTCTTCCCCTGTCCTTATGAACACACTGCACGATCTGGGCTTCTCGCTCTATCTCAAGAAGTCACAGCTGCAGCCCACGCAAACTCTGATATTCTTGGCCTCATCTGGGACACGGGCTCCGAGAAGGTATTTCCGTCAGAGGACAAGATCTCGGCCATCAGGAGGGCCACCACCCACTTCCTCAGCATGGAGGTGACCTCTGCTTGGTGGTACCAGCATCTCCTGGGTCTCTTGGCAGTGGTCCTATTAGCTGTTCCACACATGAGATTGAGGAGGATTCAGCTGCACTTCGCTGCCTCATGGAACCAGGAGCGGGGCTCCTACTCCGAGATGATCAATGTTCCTCAATCTCTCCACTCGGACCTAACATGGTGGTCCAGGGACTGCAACCTATGGACAGGCAAGCCCTTTCGGCCGCCCACCCCGCAGGCCACCATCACCACAGGCTCCTCGCTTGAGGGCTGGGGAACCACCCTGGCGGATCTCTCGGTCCACGGCACCTGGACTCGACAGGAGCAGGGATACCACATCAATTGGTTTAGAGCTGAATTCCATCTGGCTAGCACTTGGAGCATTCCTACCACTTCTCCAGGGCAAGGTTGTCCTCGTCCAGACAGATCACTCGACCAGCATGTACTACGTCAACAAGCAGAGAGGCACCAGATCTCCTCCTCTGTGCAGACTGGCAATCGGCATGTGGGAGTGGGCCCTGGAAAATGACAATTATCTCACAGCAGTCCACTTCAGAGGAATCCAACCTGGAGGCGGACAGGCTCAGCAGTTTGGGAGCGGACAATTAAGACTGGCAGCTAAACGACCCCGTTACTCAGGAGATCTTCAGCATGTCGGGGTACTCTCCAGGTGGATCTCTTTGCCACCTGGCACAACAAGAAGTGCCCTCAGTTCACCTCCTGGCAGGGACAGGGTCCTGGCTCCCTGGGCATTTCGGCTTCAGTGGAACGGCATGAAGGCTTACGCCTTTCCGCCCACTCCTCTGGTTCAGAGTGTTTTGCAAGATCAAGGAGTTTCGCCAACTCAACATCATTCTAATGGCTCCATGGTGGTCTGCCAGGCCATGGTTTTCGGAGCTGCTGAGCCTCTTGATGCTGCCCCAGATTCATCTCCCGACAGGCCCAGCACATCTTCTGGCACAGCATGGGGGCAGGGGCATGCATCCGACGCCTCAGTAGGTAACGTTGCGGCACCTCAGCCTTTCAAAGGCTAATCTGGAAATCCTACAAGGCGCAAGGAGCAAGGCTACCAGGGGCCAGTATAAAAGTAAATGGACCAGGCTCTGCCACTGGGCAGACTCCAAGGAAATCGACCCCCTGGCATGTGCTTTGGACGACGTGCTCTCCTTCTCGGCGCACCTCGCCCACTCTGGTGTGTAGATGGACACCTGCCGTACATACCTCCCAGCCATCGGGGCTCACAGGAACTCGGAGGAGGGGAGCTTCTCCAATCCTATCGTCAAAAAACACTTGACGGGGCTCGCAAGGCTCTACATGCCCATCAAGAGGACGCACCCCGTGTGGGACATCAGGCTGGTCACCATCAAGACGGCTTTACTGGTAGGCCTCACCTCGGCTTGTAGAGTCAGCGAAATCCAGACGCTGGTCGCCTCCGAACCATATACTACCTTTCACAGGGACAAAATAGTCCAGCATACACCCATCCATTTGAACAAGAAAATAGTCCTTCTACGTTCTTTGCCGATCCTAAGGATGAAACACAGAGAGTGCTACACTGCCTGGATGTCATTCGTGCCCTGAAATTCTACTTGAGCAGGACCAAGGGCTTCCGCAAATCAGACGCCCTGTTTGTAACTTACGGAGGCTCAGGACCAGGCTATCGGGCCTTTAGGCCTCCATATCCCAATGGATGGTCTCGGCCATTAAAGAAGCGTACGAGGGCCAGCACACGCCTCTTCTGGCCAACATGCACGCCCATGCCGTCTGGGCCAAGGCAGTGGCCATCGCATTCCAGCGCTGTCCCTTGGCAGGTCATAAGCAGGGCAGCGGCTTTCGTGCAGGCGGTTCTCGGGAACCTATTTGATTAAGGAGGGTCTCCTCTCCACATTGGGGCTACATTCATTTATCGCCCATGCAGTATGGAGGAAAGGAGACGGGAGATAAGAGTAATTAAAAGTTACTCACTGTAGTGACTAATGTACTTAGTCCTTAGTCCCCTTTCCTCCATACGTCCCACCATCTTCCCCCCTAATACTGGTGTCATTAGGCAATGGTAAATCTATTGTCGACGCGTCAATGGGGACTGAGGTGTGGTGCCGGAGGGCCGAGTCAGCACAGCGCATGTTCCCAGGGCTGCACCCCTGCGCGCCTCCACATTTAAAGGGGAAGAAGGTTTTTTTCTGGTGAAAAAGGTTCTGTCTCGCGTTCCTTGGAAGGGACGCCCATGTTGTATGAAGGTAATGGGACTAAGTACGTTGTCACTACGGTGAGTAACTTATAATTTATCCTTGCAAGATGTTGCGTACAACATCCTGACAGAAGTTAACATTGGTGCACCATTGGTCGAACTTGGAATTTCTGTTTCTGTTAAATAGATCGAATTGGCTTAGATTAAGTGAAAAATATGTTCATTAGATTAAGATTCTAGATTTTCAGTGTTATTGAAGTGTATCAATAGGTAATCATTCTAATTCATCCATGTCCCTTTTTAGTCATTGTTAGCATCACATGTCCTTTAGCAAATACCACCCATTTTAGGATTCTAGCATTGGAAAAAACAGGATTTTCAAGATTACTTTTTCATGAAAGACTCATTAAAAATACTAATTTGTGTTCCTCTATATTGCTTCATGCAGATTCTTCATGCTTCTAAATGCTGTAACAGTAACTGCTATTAGTATTAGTCCAATCGTACTGTTTTGTCCTTGGATTGTGTCAGCCCGGTAGCAGGGATTCAAACTTGTGTAGTGTTGGGAAAGGGGGGGACTGTCTTCCCACACCCCCAAGAGGTTCAGGATAAGGTAGAGGCTGTGAAATATAATCTGAGACCAGAGGGCAGTGGGGTGCTTTTAAAGTCCTCTACACAATCACATTATTGCATGCATTGGAGTTGTAGTGCATATGCAGCAACAAGCGCCATCTTAGATATTAGCAGCCCTATCGAAACACCAGGCACAAATGTGGCGCAGTAGCCAGCATCACAGGTCTAGTCCATGAACAAGAGGAAAGGAATAGGTTGTATCCCGGACACTGATGAGAAAGGCCAGAGACACAAGATCCATAAATCCTTCATTGTCCTAAAAGTTGCCAGCCTTTGTGCTCTTGGAAGAATGCACCCTGCAAGGCCATGGGAGTAGAGAGGAGCGTCTTTGTATGATACAATCCCATGAGAAAGAAGGCCCGGGCCTCCGACCCCCACCAGTCCCAACTCTTAAATTGTAGCTCTCAAATGCCCTAGCCATAAGACCTCTGAATTCCAAGGTACCAGCCAGCCCCAGACAACTGTCCATAAAGTTGTAAGATCCCTGATAGATCAAGAAAGATCAGAAAACAGGGCTTTCTTGCCTTCACTTCTGGGTCAAATGCTTTGTGCTGCGAGGTGCAGGGAGGGATACAATTATAGGCCAGAACAAGGGTGGCAGACCTTGGAGAGATGGCAGCCTGTCTGGGATTGAGTGAATTTCGAGAGATAGTATGACCTCGGCTTTTCCCCTGGGCACCTGTCTGCCTGTACCAGGTGCACTGCTACATAGATAGAGCTGTATTGTTTATTTTGTACATAATTGCCAATCAAACCGCCCTCCCACCCCCACTTACCTTCTGCCTGCCGTGTCCCCGGTGGGGGACTATGGACACCTCCAGAGCTGTGTGGAGACTCGAAGCAGGGACATCCCCGCTCCGAGCCTCGACATGGCTCTGAAGGCTTCCAACGTACCCCGCCGGGGACTCGGGTACGTTTGTGTTCTTTCTTTCTTTCTTTCTTTCTTTCTCCCAACCCCACTTACCTTCTTTGTTGTCTTTCGGGAACAGACACGCTGGGAACTGTTCCCAGCGTGACCGTCGCCATGGAAATGGAAAACTGACTCCGTTTTTCATTTCCCGGCTGCCATTTTCTTGGTTGTTTTTCTTTTTTCCTGCTTTTAGTAGCCCGGTCTCGCAGATCTTGGTGGCCAGGGTACTAATAGCTATATGCCCCTTACGGCGGGGGCATTACCGACTCTGATAATACCCCAGGGCCTTCGTTAAGACTCTCGCTCGGGCCTAGAACTATGGGCCCAGAACTATGGGCCTCGGGGCATTACCAGAGTCGGTAATGCCTCCGCCGCGCGGGGCATATTGCTTAAATAGATGACATAAACAAAACAAGCATACTAGAACAGGTCACACGCCCAACCCGCAAGTGCAGAAATACAACGGCTAAGACTCCTCCACTCCTTTCCTCCCTATCAGCCAGTTGTATAAAATAAAGTAGTTTGACCCAACTGCTAATGGATTCATTTAAACCATGTGTCAAATGCAGGTGGAAGTGATGCAATCTGCAAATTCATGAACAAAAGAACCCCTTCATATGCATTCACGCAAGTCAATAAGAGGATGGATGTCTCCTCGTAGTTTTGGCTTTTGCAGTTGTATTTGGCATGAAATTTTCTTGCCCCTTATTAAGAACAGACGCAGCGCAAATAATATGAAAGATGAAAAGCTTGTCGTCATGAGACTATTATTACATGAGTTGTTAGCTTCTGCTGGCTGAATAAATGCTTACTATAAATTATGTACTCCCTAATAATCTTTTTACTACAGGGCCAAAAAGGACACTACCACTCCTAACTAGTATACAGATATACATGATATGAAAAGATGTGTGGATGGGGCATATAGTAATTGAGAACTATGATTTGCAGTAAGAAGAAAATATTGTGCTGTGCCAAAACCCAGCAGAAATATACCATTCATGCCCATGCAAGTAGGGCATCAACATTGATGTGAACATGCTAGTCATACATTATGTAAGGAAGATCTGATAGAACAAAGGCTCTGCACACATTTCTGGGTCAGAAACATTTGAGCAACATTCATGTTTTATCATTTACCTCGGGGCAGCTGAAGGCTCTGCTCGATGCTTGTCTGCACGTGTTGCACTAAAGTCTCATGCATACCTGAAACCCTCTAGCCAAGTGAGACTCCATTTGTGAACTGGAAGCATTCCACTCACATCCATATGCAGGTTTATGGGTTGATTGTTGTAGATTGCTTCTCCTGCTGCCATTGCCCAGCAATTTTACAAACTTGCTATGCAGCCTTGAAATCTTGGCTCCTCTTATTCCAGTTCCAACCCAACTGGGAGGCACCATATTCTGCAGTGAGAGGGAGGTAAAGAGAGAGAAGAGAGCAAGGACGAGCAAGTAAGGGAGGCAGAGAGGGACAAAGAGATATATGGAGGGTGGGGGGGATAAAGCAATACCAAGGGACCAAGGGAGGGGCGGGGGGTGAGAAGCACTAGGAAGGGAGTAAGACAGTGTGCTAGGAAGAAGCACTAGGATGAGAGACTGGGTTGAGAAAGACGGAATAAGATGAAGGAATACAGGGGCAAATGGACTAGGACAAGGAAGTGCAAGAGGGCAGGGTGTAAAAGGACCAGGATGGGTTAAGAGGAATGGTAAAAGGGGTTGTGGCATGTTAGAGGGAGTAAGACCAAGAAGCAGGATTCGTCAGGGAAGAGTGACTAGGATGAAGTTGAGGACAAGGTTGGGGAAGAGGGTATATGACTATGAAGGTTAAGAGGGACTAAGGTGAGGTAGGGGAAAATAGGACTAAGACATGGGAGAGGGACTAGACCGAGTATGACGATGAGTGAGGGGAACGAGGACAAGCATGAGAGGCGAGACAGTGAACCTGGGACTAATACAAAGGGCAAGGAAGGAGGACTGGGATTAGGATGTGGGATTAGTTGGCAGGAGAAAGGACTAGGACATGAAAGATGGGCGAGGAAACGAAACATCCTAAAATGAGAAATGGCCCCAGGGAAGATGGACAAGAAAGATATAAAGGAACTAGGGCAAAGAGGATGAGGGACTGGGACGATAGTGGGGCTATGATGAGGAATAGGATGTTGAAGAGAGCGAGGAACTAGGACTAGTAAGAGGGAGTAGGTGGTGGAAGGTGGTCTAAGATGAGGAACTACGACAAGGAAGAAGAGTGAGGAAGCTAGTGGGACTAGGATATTACATGTTGCCTTAAATAGTTATTATAAGATTTCCAAATGCAAATCAAATGTACCATCTGATAATGTGGACTCTTGGAGACAAACACTGCGTTTATAGATTCCCGTAAAATGTTTACGCAGCTTCAATTTTTTTGTGCATATTTTCCTGCAGCAGCAGTTCTAAGTTTATTTCATATTTATTTACTGCCTGCAGATTTTCTGACAAACCGCAACATGTAACAGAAATGGTTTTATATTTTCTCCTTGAATATTTTTATTATTTGTGTCCCTAAAGTGTAGTGCTTTAAGTTATAATTGATGCTCTCTTTCAAAGTCAATTTGACATTTTGCCAAAAATATATATTGCATTGTTTGACACTATTTGATGTTGCAGTCTTTAGTGTTCATTTTGGAGTATTTACCTACCTTCATTTTTGTTTTTTTCCAGGTTGGAGCTACCAGGTTGAAGAGAGGATGGTTACAAAACCTAAAACAAAGTCGTATGGAGCAAACTTTTCCTGGAATAAAAGAACAAGAGTGTCCACAAAATAAATTGGCAGAAGCTATCTCTAGGGCTGCCTGTGAATAAAGTCAGCTGTGTCCTATTTATAGACCTTGTATAATACAGCTCTTAATCTCCTAATAAATATGACCTTTAAACTACAAATGCATCCTGTGAAGTCTATTTAAAATGTTTTTGAAGTTGCGGATTGAACCTATGACGCCTTCCCTATATATAGAGGAGATCTGGGGTGTTCATACCTCTAGGAAATCGCCGTGCTTTGCACCCCATAAGCGGAATGTTTGAAATCATCTGTAACATGAACGATTGTAAAACCCTGGCACTTTTTCCAGATCTTGTTCAGGGGAACACTTGTGATTATTATGAAGAAAATACGCAACAATTAAATCTGGTGGCCTAGTGCAAATAAAAGCTCAACATTTAAGCTGCTTTTTTGCAGAGAATTGTACCCAGGCATTTGTGATCTCAAATAACAGCTTACTGAAAGTGTGAATGGGCGCAGAGTTCTACTGTGTGGTCTTGCTGAAACCGAATTGGAGGCGGTCCAATGAACGTGAATCAAAAATACTTCAACAATGAATGTTCGTTAAGCCTGCGTTGACGCTGCTTTAAGGTGTAGCTTGCGTTTCTGCAGACAAGCTCAATAGCATTAGATCGGTACTAATTGTATAATTTATGCCACGCCTCTGAGTTTTAATTACAAAAATGCGAGTGTATTTTCCCACAGTAAAGCATTCTCATGCCATTGGTATGCTGCATACCACAGCGAATCATCGTTAATTCCAAAAAAGCCTATCCCAGGTTCAGTCATTGTTGCATCACTTGTTGGCAATAGAAAAGGAGTTCAAGGTAAAATTGTGCCTATTTTTATAAGCAGACACTGGAAGCATGCTGGCACAGTGGCATGCATTTTTTCTTTAGTGTTCGTATGTTTAAAAGAGGATGGCAAGTGTTGCATTATCCTTGACTTTTGGGACTATGGATCAGCAGGACGTGTAAATAAGTGTTAACTCCCCACAATTTGGCGTACTTGATTGACTTTGAATCGTATTAAAGAGTTGGGTAATGGGCATATGTAGAATATGACATTCAGTATAACTTCCTACTTTTGTGTCCTTCTAATATTACCTCTAAACAAGCGGATGCCAGCTCTGATCACTCATTGGTCTGAAATTCTAAAGGAAAGGGGCCTTTTATTCGACGACTCCTGTCTCTCTATAGGAAAAGTGTGTTCGGCTGTGCTTGCAAGCTGTCTGTTGATTTTCTTTAGACTTTCTTGAAGTCGTCCTTAATCATATTTTTTCAATAGTGACTGTCGTGATTAAATTCTTCCAAATTCTCAGAGAATGTGCTATCTCATCGTTTTGTAGTTCAATCTTTTGTCTCCTAGTGCAAGGAATTGTCGGTGGCAGGCCGTTCAATGCTTCTGTGTTTGAATGGTTATTTCTTTAGTTTGGCCCAGTACGAGCACTCCTTCAGACACTCCTTACTGCTTCCGCCATATGTATCTAAGCGAATGATGAGGGCAGTCAGCTGGGCATTCAAGGGCAAGACACTGACTCTAATAATTCCCCAGTTTGGCACATCCATTGCAGTTTATATAGCAACAAGCCACTGAAAATACTAGGTGGCAAGACTGTTGACACGTTGTGAGGCAGACAAATACTATTGCCTACTTATCCCATTAGAATCATTATATAAGACCGAATAGTCTTGTCTATGAATTTATTGCGGGCCCCTGAAAAGGAAAAGAACTAAAAGGTACTGTGTGCAAAGAGTATCCCTCACTAGGGCTTCCGAAGACCTTATTCTTGCCTTCAGCCAATTCATGCATGAGAAACTGAAAACCTCTTCAAACATCGCTCAACTCACACCTCCGAGCAAGGAAAAACATTATAGTACTAATATCTTCTGGTACGAAAACAACAGAAATTCAACATCCTGTATATAAGTTAGTAAATAATATTTTAGGGATGAAAATATAGTAATGTCATCACAGGTGACTTAAGGTACTAGGACTAGTGACGGTTTTCTCTGGATCAGAGGGGTGGATACTTACATGTATATTTTAATCCTTAGTCATTTTTTCAAGTTTTTGTGGATTGCAGCATTTCAGAACGCATCCATTGGGTCTCTGACACCTAGGTTTTACCAATGTCGCTGCAGCAAAGGATGTAAGGACCTAACCATACACCATTCCTTTTGTGCAGACTTTTTTTTTGTTGTACGAAAACCTGTCCTAGAGTCTCGTTGTCAAGATGGCATCAGCATGGGAGCATCTCCGATGAGTTCGGAGTGCATCGACCTGGGAGCTCTGGTCTCCGGTGGCCTTCCAGCATCAGAGAGCCATCACCAGAATGATGAACAGTACCAGACAATTTTATCTGCAGTGACTAAGCGCAGATGACCCCGCCTGAGTGGTGGGCTGCGGAAGTCCCGAAGGGGACCCAAATGCGGTGGCCCCTTCCATAGTGATGAAAGGGTGTGCGGGCAGAAGCAGAGGAGAGGTGACTGAGTGGGCCTGGATGCCGCATAATGCACAGCATCTTATCCTTGGGGTGACCAATGACCCAGGCGGCGTGGGAAGATCTGAGGACGCAGTGAAGGCTGTTACCTCGGAGTTAAAGTTGCGAAGGCCATCTTTGATGTCGGTCCTATAACCCAAACACACACAATGAAGCCTGATTAAGAACGGCCACCTTTCATGAGGGCTACATTGTTTAACCCCATACATACCAGAGTGTACGATGAGCTATATGAGACGGCAAAGCATTGCAACATTTTCTAAATGACACCTTCTAACAATTGTACAATATAATTTCACAAATGCAACAAGCTTCAACTGGAAATCCCTAAAATATTGTTGGATGTATACCGTCTGCAACCAGGCAGAAGAAAAAACAAATGGCATCTGGAAAGACCAAAAGAAAGACTAACGGTGCAGATTTTGATTTTTACACCATGCAACAGGCAATCTAGCCAAAAGGAGTCCCAACCTACTTCTCCAGCCTGAGATCCTGTAATGGCGGCCCTGAGGCATATTGAGAAATCAGTGTCAGGGCTAGAAAGTACGTTCGACAAGATAAGTGAGTGTCACAGCTGGAAACTAGATCTTCTACCCTTGAACAGAGAACCTCTGGCTTAGAACAGAAATGTTCTCAAACGGTCCCAGTGGTGAAACATAAGGGAAAGGAGGTGGAGTCTGTCACCCAGGTAAACAAAATATTGGAAACCAGACTCCAGTACCTGGAAATCGTAGTGCGAGTTTAGCAGATTAGGGTCCTTTGTCTCCCATTTGGTGCTGTGCAAGATGATCCAATTACCATTGTCTCTACCTGGCTTCCAGACTTGCTTGAAGTTGAGGTAGGAGACCGCATATATGTTGATAAATGCTACGAAATTAAGATCCAGGCCTTTAATAAGCCTTCAGTATCTACGCTTGGACCAGCACTCTTCACAAGCCATCAGATGTGCATGATAAGGAGAGAATCTTTAAAGCGGCAGCTGCAAAAGATAACCTGGAGCATCAACAACTCAATTTCACATCTATGCGGATCCGGTACCCGTGACAGACAGGAGGAGGTAGAAACGTAACCTGCTTAAAAATTCCTTTCTGTGCTTGTGTAAGCAGGCAGGGATGCTAAGTTGAAGGTTATTTGGAAAGACCAAGAATATATTTTTTGGGGTACTGGGAGAGCTGAAGAGTTGTTAAAAAAGTACCTGTGACACCTGTAACTGACATAAAGGATGAAGTGATATAATTCGAAGCAATGTGTATTTTAAATGGGTTTTAAAAATTAAGAAGTGTATTCCTTGTGTTTATAAATTCTGTTATGACTGTTATGTAAGTATGTGGGCATAGGCTTAGTGGATCCGTATTTGGTGATAGAGTGGTGAAAAGGTCTAGGGCATTGCTAACCAATTTTGTAGATATCGTTGGAAGGCATACTCACTCTCTTCTACTCTAGAAGCCTAGATTGATGACGCCCCTGAATGAGTTCACTTACTCACTTACTACTGTCCAGAGTGAGACCTGTCCACAAAACAATATGAATGCCCTCTTTTGACAATCACGTTTTTGCGTTTCCCACAGACCACAGAATGAGTAGATTATGAGTCGCAAATGGGAATAAGAAGAGCGACAGATATTAGCTCGGCTGATGTTGAATATGCTATGCGCTTTTTCTTAAAGAAAAATCTTCCATTTGATCCTGGGGCAGGGAGAGATCTCTACCACCATCATCTACAGTGACTGTATTTTCATTACCCTCCTCAACCCCCTTTGTTGTACAGGACTATCAAAGAGACTCCAAGGTGTACATGTAATGTTACTTGATATTTTTGTGTACTTTATGGATGCCTCTCACGGTGAAGGATATGCTCTTGTTTTGTCTTGCATTTAAAATTGCAATTAAAAAAATGTATAAATGTATCGGCTCTACCATTATCAGAATAGCTTAAAGCACTAAATCAAGATCATTAGAACTGAGGATGACGTTGAAGTTACTTCTTTGTGAAGACTAAGGGCCGAATAGAAAGCATAACGAAGTAATTCTAAACCAAGTGAAATCCAGACTTGCAAATACATAAAAACGCTACCATTTCAGGAATGGACTACCCCATAAACATGCAGCGCTATCGATCTAAGTGAGAGGGGGAAACCAAGCATAGAAGAAAACGAGATCAGCACAAGACGAATTGCATGTTCTGTAGTGCAGTAAGGGAAGTACCGACCTGGGTACGATGGGGCCTGCAAGTTGGACTTAGTCCTGTTAATTTGATGCTGAGATGTGAAACGATTGATGTCAGTTTTAGTAAAGGTAGAATGTACAGCAAAGTAAAACAGAAACCTGATTTTAAGTAGCATATTTTTCAATAAGAATCATGAACTGACATACTAATGCAATGGAAGTAATTTAAATACAGAATTGTGTTTCTTTTCTTTTCTACTCCTTAATTCTTCCTCCCTTTACCAACCCCTATTCTCTGTCTTGCGCCAATTACATAATGTGCATCCTGTATTAATTTAATTTTTGGTTGGTTAAAATAAATTATGTACTGCATTTTCAACTAATGTGAATATACTAGCCCGGTTTTGAAAAAGGCGCATGGCCAAAAAGTGTCACCATGAAGGGCTAATAAAAAACAGATTAAAAATAAAAATAAAATACTGGCAATAAATACTAATACATCCCGTCCCCTTTCCTCCATACTTGTGGGACATTCCGTCCTTCGGGACGGGACCGGAGCACTTTCGATAAAAAGCATCAAAATTGATGAAATGTGTCCTTCTCTTTTTGCACTTGGTACCACACGTGGCCGTAATCCCACCCTCCTGAACTCCGCCCCGCATATCGCCCTCCAGTCTTTTTCTCTGCGCGGTCGGTACTGGACACACTAGCATCGCTGGGAAGATTATTTTCGTGTTCCCGTTGTCCTCTTCTCCTACTCTGGTTCTGCCATCGCTTAGTCGTCAGTCTATGCCGGAGCGTCAGGGATTTGTGACCTGTCCTTCATGCGAATGTCGCTTCGCTAGGGCAGATCTCCCTTCTCTCTGCTTTGAGTGTCTTGGGCCAGACCACCGCTGGGATTCGTGCTTCTTCTGCGATTCCCTTTCCGTCTAGGCACCCCAACGCTGTCTTCTTCGGTGGTAGGACGTCTTTCAGCGTTTTCCTCCACCTCATCTTCAGCTTTTCATCGATTAAAAGAAGAGACGCCCGGTAAGTTCCTTACTTTTTAGGGCGCCCTGGCCGTGGGACTCCTTCCTGGGGTCTTCTCGGTCAGGGAGGGTGTCGAGCAGCTCTACTACCAGAATTTCTCCTGAGGTGCCTGGCAGGCCAAATAGGCGTACCGGAGTTGGTTCCCACCATGGACCTTCCAAGACCGGAACACGTTCCGAGGTTCACCTGTCAGGTGCTAAGTGTCGGCCCAGTTCATCTGTGGCTTTGGACACCGGGGTTCACTCAGAGGTCTCCATTTCTGGAGCTTTCCATACAGACATTGGAGCACGCCCTGAGGCCTCCTTTTCTGGAGCTTTCTGTACCAAGCCATGGCTTGAGGCCCCTCACGAGGGAACTACACATACCGGGACGAAACCCGAGGTTCCTCTTTTTGATGCTAAGGTCTGTACCGACAAAACCGGAGACCTGTTCCTAAGGTCCTGTCTGTAAGGATGATTCCTCGGCTTTCCCACGCTCACTGTGGTGATATCGGTTCTGTCGAGGGAGCAAAGAGGGCAGTCATGCACCGTAACTCCTCTGTTACTGGCTCTGCCGAGGTTCCTCCCCTGGAGGCTATTGTTGGGGCCACATCCAAGATGTCAAGTAAACATCTGAGACCCCCCAGCACTGTCTCTGCCGAGGATCCTTGTGTCATGGCTAAGATGTTGCTTAAGTCCCCTGACCAGCCTGAGGAGACAATTGCTTCATCTAGACACGTGATGCAGTTTGCTTCAGGCATCGACAAAATGGCGGCCCAACCCTTATGGTCCACGGCAGCCATTTTGGAGTCTTACCTGTTGTGAAGTCACTGTGTACATACCCTGGATGATTTGGAATACTGACTTCGTCATGTTCCAATGAGGTCACAGATGTTATGCATTGCTTGTTTTCCAGCGTTCCAAGTTTTGTCAGTTGAGCTTGTCTGTTTACTAAGGGAGCCTCTGTTATGCTGGGGGCCTTTTTCATATGTGTAACTTAATAAATGATATTCATCGAAGACATACCTGCCTCCTCAAGTGTCTTCGTAACATTACCTTACACCTACGTTCTCGACGGTGGGTGCTGGGAATCTTAGTTTTGGGGCTGAGCAGCCTTTTTCACCTCAGGTGGAATGTAAAAATCTGTTCCGCCCTTCTTATGACTGACCTGCTTGGATGCCGCTGCCACATACTGTCTCACTTCTGCCCCGCTGATCTATGCGGATCCGATTGGTGGTGGACCTTCCTGGCAACCATCCTAATTGCGTTGGTGGGGTTATGCCCCATATGAGAGGCCTCTGCCTACCCCAGCGCCTAAACCTTCATCAGAGGATCTATTTTTCGGGAAATTTCAGGGTCTCATGCATTCTGACCCTATGAAAGAGTACTTTAAGGGTCTTTTGAAGGAAATCTACCCTGAACCTCTGGCTCCACCTTCCAACCCGGCGGCTCTTGCGGTTGTACCACTCTTCCTTTCGGTCCGCCTCCAGCGATTCCTCTCCTACCCCCGCTGTCTCCCATAGAGAAGACACCGGTAGAGCGGGATAGCACTTTAAAACCTGTGGCGGCTCAGCCGTCTGCTCCCGATTCGCTGGATGACCTTCAAGCAGATCAGGATAGCGATGAGCAGCTCCGATCTGTCAGAGCATTCCCTGACTGGGTTTTGGATATGATGGCCCTCCTTGACATTCCAGTACCGGAGTCACCACGGGAAGGGGTGCTTTCGCTAGCGTTCACCTTGTCACCACAAGAGTGTACCGGCCTGTTCCTCCAGAAGAACATTTTGGCTGAGGCCCATAAGGTCTGGGATAGGTCCCACACCGGGCTACATATCAATAAGAGAATCGACACCCCTTTGTCACAACCCTCGCCCAAAACCCCTTCTGGCAAACCCATTGGCCAGGTGAAGTCAGGACTCGGGCCTCTAGAGCCTGGCATCCTCTTCAAAAGCCCTCATGGGGCCAGTCCTGGCGCCTATGGCGCCAGGCTCATACACCATGAAAAACAATGTGCTTGGGCACTACTTTATTGTATTGTCAGCCAACATGGAGGCATCCGCATAGCTTGGTTCCTAATAACCAAGCTATGCGGTCTAGTGTTTTGGGTGTGGTAGCCTAGGGACTACTTTACCTGGACTATTTTGTTGGGGCTATTTAAACCCCACCCGAGCAAGACAACACGCTTCGCGTTACTTTGCAGCTTGCAACGTGACGCTCCCCGTTTCCAGCTATTACCTCGAACCTCAGAGAAGCAGAACCTGCAAGGAAACAAAAGGAACATCATTAGCAGCAGCATCTTACCTGCAGTCTTCATCTTTAAACACTCGCAGCTACTGAGAACAGCTTCCTCGAATCTGCATGCCTCCCGGATAGAACGACCTGAAAGAGGAAGATGGAGGCAACATTAAAGAAAGCAGTAGAGACATTTACAAATTACAAACTGCTCAAAAGGCTTAGCTGGCTGGTCGCCTCTCGGCTGTCACCACTCCAGACATTCCACTCGTGCTGAAGAACACTGCGACCTACAAGGAAGGAAACCACAGGTTAGCAAAGGCAAGACTTTGCAGCGCTGCGCATAGCACTTACTTACCGCATCATAGCGCTCTTAATGCGCCATCATTTACCAGCGGGGCGCAACCAAGCCAGTTCGCCGCGCTGAAGCTCTGCATACCTAAGGGAGAAAAAAAGACATTTTAAACAAAGAAAGGCATGCAGGATAGCAACAAAACTAAAGAACAGCAATAAGACCTACTTGAACAATATCAAACGGGCCAGCGTCAGTGAAGTAACTGGACCGCATTCGCCCATGAAAGACAACGCGCCCCTGCAAAGAAGCCAGGACGGAGAGCACGCCTAATTCTACCACAAGGTGGGGAGAGGGCGCCAGAGGGACTGAACTCATACAGGGGTGGAGGGAGGATACTTACCCCAGTCGGTCAGTCTTGTACACAGTCCTCCTGTATTTTCAGGCAGAACCTTCCCCGCAGACCACATCAGGGCAAAGCTGAGAAGCATATCAGCGAGTAACCCAGCTGGGTGGCGTCCCTGTGGATACCAGGTGAGCGTAACACCCTTACAACCTTCACACCTCCAGAGGATATAGTCTTGACATCTTATCCGCTCCCTATCTCGACGGTGGTAGCCGCGGCCACGCTTCAATCCAAGCCGGCCTCTGCGACCGCTGCGGCTGCAGCTCAGAATCTCTCCAAGGAAGGCAAAATTCTGGACTCCTTGGGCAAGAAAGTATTTGTCAACTCAGAACTGCAACTTCGCCAAGCAAATACAGAGCTGATACTGGTGGCAGCTAATATGAAGCTGTTAATATGAAGCTGTGGAAGGAGTTGGCTGATTTTCAGGAGTGCATTCCTGCGGATAGGCTAGATGACTTCAAAGCCGGGTTGTTGGACGCCAGGGTGTTGGCACAAGATCTCCTGGAAGCTGCGGCACACCATGTGGATACCTCGGCTCAAGGCCTGATGGTCGGAATCGACACCTCCAGCCATGCGTGGCTCCATGCAACAAAGTTTTCGAAGGAGGTGCAAGATAAAGTTCTGGACCTTCCCTTTGATGGCAAGGAATTGTTCCATTCCTCTACGGATGACAATGACTAAGGCGAGCACCCTAACTGCCAAATCTTTGTCGTTCCTGGCAAAGGTCCCAGCTAAGGCCCCTTATACACAGAGATCAGGGTCTCTATCTTGATTCTTCTCTGGCTTCAGAGGCTTTCAGGACTGTCGGGCACGCAGAACTGAACCTCCGGTTGGCGGCACCCGTCAAACAACAACGTGGTTGGTTTTCCTCTCACAGTATACTGAACAAATGTATCCAGAGGTTGTTTCTTAGTTTTAAAGGTATCAAATGTATTTATTAAGATACATCATTTACAAAAAATGAATTAATCATTAATTAATGCACACATATGAAATTACATTACCATTGCAGGAGAGGATAAGACACCAGATAATAAAATCCTAACATCACCATCATTCATCAACAGTCACACCATCATTTGCAACACAAATCAATCAGCCTCATTCACTCACAGTAAAAACATTTGAACTAAAACATTTAGTACAATTCATAAGTGGTAGCATTTCATAAATTTGCAAAATAGGTCCACTTCTGGAGTGCTCCATTGGCGAAGGACATTGGAGAGGACTTCTATGTTCAGTTTCCACTCGTAGCTGGCTGCTGTCTGTCGGCTGAGTGAGTCTCCGTCACATTGAGCTGCCCCGGAATGTGTACCGCCAGTAGCCAAAGGCCGTGCTGGATGGCCCATTACCAAACTTGAATGGCAAGGTTTAGCCCCACAGAGTCTTTAATATTTCATTTTATCCATATGTAATGTGTAGCAGCACAACCATTAACCAGAGAATGTGCTCTATTCCACAGAGTGGGTATGTTCAACAATAAATGATAAATTACATCCCCGGATGTTCTTCTCTACCTGTTTCGATGTTTTGTGGAATGATTGAAATAACGTCTTCATCATGAGAAATAATTGATACAATATTACCACTGTAAAAAACCAAGACAAACCGATTATATAAAGGAATCTACTGCCTATACTGGATGGCTTAAGCTACCATCATGCAATTGTTTATATCATCAGTTAAAGTTTAAAATACACAAGAAACACCATGTAGTGGCAACTCCCAAGGTGTCCCTGTTGTTCCAAAGTGTCTGAAACGAAGGTATGAGAAGCCTTAAACCAATTCAGACCACTGTGTCTCAGATGAAATTACACCACCACCATGTTTTCCTCTCAGCCATCAGTCTTCTCTCCAGGAGTAGGTAATTTCCCTGCCGACAAATCTGCAAAATGATATTTTTTGTCGGTCACATGAGACTCCGGTGGGAGGATGAATCTCGTCGCATCTGGAGGCATGGCAGACCATCACCCAAGACCAGTGGGTTTTGTCCATCGGGCGGGCTTTCGCTTGCCCCTCCCCGTACTACTCCCTTCAATCCTCCCAACAGATTGGGACATCCTCCCTCAGAGCCGAGGTTCAGAAGCTTCTAGACCTCAGGGCGGGGGAACCTGTCCCCTCTGGGAGCAAGGGGAGGCCTTCTACTCTCGACTGTTCAGTGCCCAAACACAACCTCGACCTTTCCCAGTTCATCTTGAATTTCATTTGGAGAAGAAAAAGGTTGATCACACCCTGCCAAATAAGGTCCTCTCTTCGGAAGGGCCACTGGCTCAGTGTAGAGGACCTCCAGGACGTGTATATGCACATCCTAATATGGAGACCGCATCGAAAGTATCTGCGGACAGGAGCACTTCCAGTTCAGTGTGCTCCCGTTTGGTTCCTGCTCGGCGCCGCGCGTCTTTACGAAGAGGATGTCGGTCATCGCCGCTTTCCTTCGGCTACAGGGTGTTCATGTATATCCCTGCTTGGACGATTGGCTCCTGCGCAGCCCTTGTCCTCTGACGGCTTTGAGCAATCTCAATTCTCTCCTCCAGCTCCTGTTCCATCCTGGGCTGTCAGTGAATTGGCGGAAATCTTCCATGACGGTCTCCGAAGACCTGATCTTCCTGGGTTTTCATTGGAAAACGATTGACTCTAGGGTGTATTTGGCGGCAGACAGGATTATGGATCTATTCGCCACGTGTCAACTCTTCATCCAGTCAGAGCACATGATAGCTTGGTGTTTGCAGAGACTTCTGGGCCTCATGGCCTCGTGCATGCTTTCTCTTCCTCTTGCGCACCTCAAAATGAGGCGTACGCAGCTAGTTATTCAGAGCTCTTGGTGTCAGGCTTCGGAATCAAATTCCAAGATGATTCCAGTTCCATCCTGCATGATGGTGGACCTTCTATGGTGGTCCTCCACCAACAATCTTACAGTGGGGGCCTCCTTTAGGACCCCGGCCCACAAGTGACTATTACCAAGTACTCCACCCTTCTGGGATGGAAAGCAACTCTGGATCATCTCCAGGTCTTCGATCTATGGACGGTGCAGGACAGGCAGTTTCTTATAAATTATTTGGAACTCCTGGCTGTTTTTCTGGCGCTGAAAGCTTTTCAACCATCCATCACAAACTGCTGGTCCACGTCCGGTGTCAATGTTCTATATCAACAAGCAGGGTGGTACCAAGTCACCACCTCTTGTGGACCTTGCCATTCAGGTTTGGGAATGGGCCATCCAGCACTGCCTTTGGCTACTGGCGGTACACATTCCGGGGCAGCTCAATGTGACTGAGACTCACTCAGCCGACAGACAGCAGCCAGCTACGAGTGGAAACTGAACATAGAAGTCCTCTCCAATGTCCTTCGCCAATGGAGCACTCCAGAAGTGGACCTTTTTTGCAACTGCCACAAACGGGAAACTTCCTCTTTATGCATCCAGGAATGGTCTCTGGGGCCGCCTCTCCGGGGGATGCTCTCGAGATTCCGTGGCACAACTTGAATGCATATGCCTCCCCGCCTCTTCCTCTGATTCATCGGTCACTCTGCAAGCTCAGGAATGCATCAAATTGCAGTCTCCTGTTCATAGCTCCTTGGTGGGCAGCCAGATTCAGGTGTTTCGAAACTTCAGCATCTGGTGATTTGTCCTCCGATCAGCTTCACCAGTGCGATCAGCAGATGTGGCACGCCTCCCCACAATGATTCAGCTTGGCAGCCTGCTGCCTGAATTCAAATCCGTAGTGCATTTTAACCTGTCTGAGGACAGTATGCGCATTATCCAAGCGGCCAGGAAACCTTCTACGAAATCTCAGTATTGGAGCAAGTGGCTCCGGTTTTGTCACTGGTGTTTAGTTAAGCAACTAGACACCAGACATGCTACGATTGACACTGTCCTTTGGTTCATTTCTCATCTGGTTGCTTTGGGCATTCAGGTCTTGTCTTGCAGGACTTGTCGGCTATTGCCGCCTACCTGTCCACTGACACCTGTTCCTTTTCTCACCCAGTCATTAAAAGGAGTTTCGCTGGTTAATTACATCTTTTCCACCTGTACGCAATCCTCATCCAAAGTGGGATTTAAATGTGGTCCTAACCGCCCTATGCCATAAACTATATGAGCCCATGGCTATGACGAATCTAAAGTACCTTTCTTGGAAGGTTGTCCTTTTCATTGCAGTGACTTCCGAGAGGCAAGTAAGCGAGCTTTAAGCCCTGTCCGTGGAACACCCGTTCCTTAATGTCCATAAGGATAAGGTTGTGCTCCGCACTCATCCTTCTTTCCTTCCTAAAGTAGTGACTGATTTTCATTTGAATCAGTCAATCTCATTGTCTTTTTTCCGAACCCGGCCTCTGATGCCGAGAGAGTATTGCACAATTTAGATGTCAGATGAGCTCTGAAGTTCTATCTGGACAGAACAACTTAACTCGGGGGCTCCTCTCAACTTTGTTATGTTCGGAGACCCAAAAGGGAAACCTGCTTCTAAAGGCTACTATCTCCCTATAGATTGCCTCTTGTATTTCAGAAGCGTATACCATTCAGGGCCTTCAACCTCCGAAGGGCATTCATGCCCATCTTGTACGTGGCAAAGCGACTGCTGTTGCCTTCTAAAAATATGTTCCCTGAGAAACCATTGCCAAGGCAGCTACGTGGGCTTCCCCATCAGCTTTTTGTAAGCATTACTGCTTGGACATGAGCTCCAGGGCCGATGCTCAATTTGGCCAGGCTATTCTTAAAAACCTTTTTCAGGAAGGAAGTTCCATCCACCCGTATTGCCTATGAGGAGTGCTTTGGAATCTCCCACAGGTATGAAGGAAAGGGGATGGGACGTAGGAGTATAACAGTTACTCACTGTAATGACTATCTTACTCTTGGTCCATAGTCCCCTTTCCTCCATACGCCTGCTGTCTACTCGAATGGGTATCCTCTATTATTGCTTAAATGGTCGCAGACCTGGTGATAGAAAAGGACTGAGGGGCTATGCGCAGGGTGGAGCTCAGCAGGGCGGGGTTACAGTCGCGTGCTGTACCCCGCGTAAAAAGAGAAGGACAAAACATTTTCAATTCTGATGCTTTTTATCAAGTGTTCCGGTCCCGTCCCGAAGGAAGGAATGTCCCACAAGTATGGAGGAAGGTGGACTATGGACTAGGAGTAAGGTAGTCACTACAGTGAGTAACTTTGTTATTATGCGTGGCACGTCCTTATGAGTAAAAATACATATCTTTGTTTAGCAATGGAGTGGGTTTATCCGTGTTTACTCCAGAGAGCGACCGAGAAGACTGAATGTTCTAAGTCGCATGGGCACAGTCTGATCAGTAAACCTACCAAGAACATAACCAATAAAAAGGCATATTTACAAAAACCACATTACTAATGTATGTCTTCCCCTCCAAGGAACCATGTTCTTTAAAACCCTCTTCTTTTTCCATTCACCAATGCACTATTAGCGGCGTCACTGTGTGTGCTTGCAAAAACAAGAATTGTTAAATAATCAGGCATGCAGTCTGCAACTATTTGTGAGCTTAACTGAGACTCCTAGACACAAGTATCCTTGTACCTGGTAACGCTTGAAGGGCCATTCTCGACACTGGTCTTGTCCTAACAATTTGCTTCCATGCAAACATGTAGCACGTTATATATTCTTGTTTTGTGAGGTACCATCCATGAACTCAGCCACTTCATAGCACCCCAAGTGGAAGGGGGGTTGGGGCATTTAAGCTGAAGAAGCAGGGAACCGAGGGATCAAACCTTAAAATCTTTGGAAACTGGGAGATAAAAAAAAAAAAATAAAAATCTTTGGAAACTTTAGGAATAGTTAAGTGCAAGGGGATGGAGGTAAGGTAGTGAATTAACCAAGTAGACGAAGTGCAAATCATGAAATAAGTGCAAAAACAGAAAGAGAACATAAGCAGTGACCTCAATAACATATTTGTATAGACGGCCCAAACAAACGCATGTAAAGTCTGAAAGGATTTTAAAGAGGTAAGGTTTTAGCAGTTTCCAGAATTGATGGCGATTTCGAAAAAGGTAGGGAGGTTATGTCAAAGGAGAGATCCCCTGCAGAATTCCCGTGCCTACCTCATAATATGCGCAATGCAGCATGCAACTAATCTCACGGCTTGGGTATTGAAGGGTAAAGTCCTATTTCTAACCCGCTTTTTATTTTATTTTGTGTCTTTATAATTGTGGCTTTTGTAATGTTTAAGCTAAATCCACAAACAGTAGAAACTGGAACAGACATGCACTACACTTAATATTTTGTTGGTATCATAGGCAATACCGTGCATTAGTTATCCTCGTAAACTGTGCACATTTATGTCATATGTCATGACCGGCTCACCTTTTTCCCCTCCATTCTAACGCCATTTAAAAGCCATGCTTTTGTTAGGACTGACTTATATTTTATATTTCTCAAGCTGCCCTTCCCTTGCTCATCACCAGTTCCCCCAGCAGTTCGCACCATACAGCAACTGAGTCCCATGTGAAAAGGTGGCAGGTTCAAACAGATGGGTTATTATACACTCCTCGGGAATTTAACCTCTTCACCAAAACCCAAAATGTAAAGATACTGTATGAAAGGTAAGAAATGAAAAAGCCAGCCCAAAGTTTAACGCACATTTCTGTAAAGATAACCCAATAAAGAGACACCACTGTGATCATCATGGTTGTTGAGCAGTTCAGAGCCAGTGCTATGTGACATGTGGAGGGTTTATTCCAAACCCTCCCTAGACATCCCGATACATGGAGGGACTATCTACATCTAGCAAGTCATTGCACAAAACCCAGTGTCCAACCAAGCCGTGACAGTAAACGCTGCTCCAAATGTACATAACCATACATGCAGTACTGTAAGCTGTGGCTAGTGTTGTTTTAGTTATGTATTGTAATTGCTTGAAAATAATTTGAAAAAGTCTAATTCACAAAGACGTTGGCAGGGGTGCGCGTCGAACACCGCTCTGCTGGCCTCCTCCCACCAGAGACTAATTCTCTTGTTGCTCCCCACCAGTACTGTGATGATAAAGCCTTTGATGAGAAAAGCATAGACTCATCCCCTATGTCACAATGCACTTTGCTACGAAGTGGCAATTGCCTTACACTCTACCACAGCTCACACGGATATTTGCTGCTCCAGACATTTCAGTTTGCTTCCATTTGCACTGTTCAGAAACTAACTGAAAAGAACTTTGACAGAGCTAGTATGGGCTTTTGTATGTGGGTCTGCATCTGAGATTCCCCTGATATTTTGAATTCCAAATCCTGTGAACCCTTGTCATTTACAATGTTTGCTAATATCTGCAAGGTTGTAGACCCCAGAGTGTAACAATGTGTGCATTATTTTAAAAAGACAAAAATGTAAACTGGTACAGCATCAAGGCTTCCTTTCTCCTGTGTTATTCCACCGATAATTGGGGTGGTTGTTATGAGGGTTGGAAGAACCCCCTTGAAGAACCGTTTTCCTTCTCGAATTCAACTGCAATTATGAGTGTGCTAAGGATTTAACTGTGTGCAGAGAGGTGCTAATGTCCTATTCAACAAAACCTTCACTGGTATACCTGTATTATGCACCACTGATTCACTCCTTGATAAAAAACATATCAGTGACATATCCCGCCATGCTATGGTGATAAATCTCCTAGTAGGAACAACCATGCTTATTCTGTCTTGTGGTTATGAAGTTTAAATGTGTTCTTGTACGTGGGGAGAAAATTAAGTTCTGTGACCACAGATGCTGTTGTACTTAGCTGTGAACAGCCATCAAACATGCGTTAATGAGTTGATAAGATGCCATTATCAACTGTTAATGACTTTACATTACAAAAAGGGGGGATTGAAGTAGGTCATGTGCGAATGTGCTGCTTTGCTGTCAGAGCGGTCAGAGGTGGAGCGGAGAGCGATTTGAAATGTATAGTTGGGGTTCATGGGTGGCAGTGGGGTGGGACAACAATAGAGAAGAGACAAAGTGTATACAGCCTTCACAGCCCAAGCCATGCTGCAAGTAATGTTGCCCAAAAATGGTGACTGTTCTCTGATTCGTAGTTTATATGTACATGAATAGAGGACGTTTGTATTAGCAATCACACAGGTTTCTGCACATTTGTGGGCAATACTTGTGTGAGTACCTAGACGTTTGGCTTCAATACCTGGTAATGGTGTAAACCCTGGTCCTTTTATGGCAAAAGCTGCTATCGCACCTACTGTAGCTCAACCCACTCTTTGGAAACTCATTTATGCTTCTCCAGACTTCATTGCCATGTTGTAAGTTGCAGAGAGATCAGTGTGTACGCCTCCTGCCAAAGAGCTAGATTTGATTCTGAGCTCTGCCAATGCCCTTTGAAATTGACCTTTAAAAGAAAAATATAGTTAGGTTCATCTGTTTTGATGCACTCAAGCAATTAAATTACAAAACATTTAAAATAGTATTCATAATGTTAATATAGCATTAAGCACCCGTTTCAAGCCCAGGGTCCAAGTTTAATCCCTGAGCGGGACGTTAATATCCATTCCAGTCCATGGAACGGTGCTTAAAGGAATGGTTCGGTCAAAAAATGTTATTGTCCCTACGGGTCGGCCATGTTTTTTTAAGCCTAAATCGCTCGATTTTAGAAAAATGTCCTATGGACATTACCCGAGTTTTCGCCCATTAAACGCATGCAAAAAACGGCATTAGGGAGCTGCCATTTTGTGATACTCCGATCACTTGCCCCATCGCCCTGGCTGACGTGCTTTTGCAGCACTAAATCATATTCCCCGCCCCTGAACCTGACATTATCAAAATATTCATATTCCCCGCCTCTCTCCGTGACGTTACTGTGCTGCGTAGGCAAACGCGCCCAGTCGTCTTCTACGCGACTTCACACAGAACCCGGAAACCAACACAGATCAACTCACAACACAGCGCGCCACAATTCGGAATATGAATCAGTAGTTTCAAATCAAACAGCAAGATTGTACATTTGGTAAAGTACATTTATTTTACATTAAATGTTTAGAGAATATTCAGCAATTGGCATATTAAATCAGAATGGACCTTTTTTTCTTTGCTCTCGATCCACAAATCCGCAAATGTTTATCGTGATTCACACGCTGTTGCTTTATGGTACACAGGGTGTTGGTTTTCGTTAAAAGAAGCACTCTGGACGCATGGTGATCCACAAGGTTGTTCCATCAACTAGGCACTACGCCACCGTAAAGGTTGATATGTTGCTTCTAGCCGCTAGTACTGCGTAAGGGCATATGGGCCCTTGGCGATCGTCCCATAAAATGGTCAACGTTGTGCAGTTGTTTACAAGAAGCTGCAGCTGGCGATTGAAAAATCCATCGGCCGGGGTCTGGAACAGATGACAGTCGCAGTAGGGTAGGATGTACCTGTTTTGAAAACATAAAAATTGAAATTAGTCTCACCAGCTGATCTTTATTTCTATTATTCATTGTATTTATTAGGGCCGAGCTGAAACTATTTGCTTGCAAGGATAGTGCAATGGAGTATTTCGGCTCTAAAAGCAATGCGAAAACTAACAAAATAAATCGAGGTAAACACACAATCTAATGATTTTTTAGCGTTGAACCACTGAGAAACGACTGTCTACATGCGTGTCGAATGGGCACATGAATGCCAATGTTCCCGATAGAAAGACGATCCCACAAATGTAATTGATCTTCATTCATTAATTCTTCATTCCGGTATAAAAGCGTCTAAAGAGTTACTTACATTATATTTGCCATTTCCATTGTGTGTCAGCGTAATGCAGTCCGTAAATCCCACTGTGTTCGTGCCGATTTTTCCATGAACTGAACTAACATGAAACTTGGTCTAGTTTCAGAATGTTCAGCATTATCGTCTCTTACGTTATTGCCCCCCTCCTTCAAATGAAGTCCTTTCGGCAGGGTCCCTGTCTCTCAAGGTCAAAAAACAATAGAACCTTATACTGCCAGTGCGAGTCGCGGGCTGAAGAGGCCCGCGAGCAAATAATCAAAGCCGCTGACCTTCACTCTGCATGAGCATACATTCTTACTTTGCAACATCCCGTGTAAAGCCATCTGTGTGAACTTGAAAAATACACAAGCCTCCCCTCAGTTAACAGTGCGCAGCATTTACATGAGATTGCAAAACTTAGTTACAGCAACAAAAATATATACATACACATATTCACAAGGTCAGCGATATGAGGTCTATAGAGAGAGAAGTCAAAGATGACACCCATGTTGTTCGCCACTCAGGATGGTGAAGGGAGTGGTTCGGGTTAGCATACTTTGTATGTACACTGTACAATACATTTTTTTTACAAAAAGACAATCAGATTACAATGATTTAAACCGGGATTTGTACTTCTCAACCAGCTCTGCTTTGGGTGGGCATGGCACATTGCCAATGTTTGGTGGCAATGCATCAGTGCTCTGCACAGAAACGCTCAAAATTCCATGTGTGCTTCTCTAGTACAATAACAATAAGGCCTTTAACAAAGTTGAACTCCATTTCCTCATATACTGGTTTCACCACCCATTTCTTACTACTTTTTGCAAAGGCTGTAGTGTAGCGAGGCATCCCTACATTTCCCGTAGTCCTAGACTGTTCACGGCACACATTCTCGTTATGGGCCAAGACCGCTAGTAGAGTCCTATGTTTCATGCCCTGCATGCTGAAATGCAATCGCTTTGGCCTGTACTTTAGGCACATATTGTGGAACACCTCCAATCCTCCTGTGTGACAGAAATCAGTCAGTCCCCTCAAATCTCTTGATAGTTTTATCGAAAACAATCTTCTCAATGGCTTTGTGTGTAGGTGAAGCTGCAATCAACCACTTCTTCTTCCGTGCCTCCTCTGTGGACAAAGGGCCATGTTCACATTGGTGGAAATGTTGGTTTTCTGTCCAGCAGTGAACGTTGGTACAGTGGTGGATCAGTGACCGCCATTTTTCAAGTAGGATTTCCACTGACCCCTCAAGTTTTGGAGCTCCACCAACGATGGTTGCTGATAGACTGGGACCACTGTGAAATACTTTCCAAACCTTTTTTTTTCCCTGCAGCCGAGATTTTCTTATTGATTGATTTAGTACGATGCCATACGTCAAATTGATGTTTAATATGTGGGAACTGCTCTCTCATTGTCTTGGCAATTGAAACGTGTCTGTCTGTGGCTATGAGGTCGATGTCCATTCCCCTCGATTGTAGATATTCCAATGATTTTATAAATCCTAGTTTCTCCATGGCCACTGAGGATGTACATTGGGACACCTGCACGACCACCAAACTCACCATTTTTTTTACTATCCATGTTCTGAAAGTGGTAGGTGCAGTACTTGGCAGAAAATCCAGGGCTGTTGCACTGTCCATCGCTGGTTAGCCTGAATCTTTTGCCTTCGAATGTACTTGCTAGAGACAATTGTTCAATTTTCCAAGCATGACTAATGGCCGGAAACAGATAATCATGTTGGTATTTGTAGTACTGCGTTTTAGAAATAAAATGGAGTCCCACAAACTGAAAGAAAAACTCTAACTTTCTAAAACTGGACCCACTAAAAAGTGAGGCAGCTGCACACAGTAGATTTCCTGCTGGCAGTTTCCCCAGCATCGGTTGTGCAGACCATGAGAACGTATGATTTAATCTACAGGCGGCATGTATTTTAGCGTTACTGCCTTGTTTTTGACGAGTCACATGAATCAATGGCTTACCACATACTTTCCCTCTAACGGAATGTCCACATTTCAGCATACTTATAATATCCATCAAACAACTGTCGAATACTATGTATTTTCCCTCTTTCATTAGACTGTCATCCAGCGTCAAAGTGTTTCGGACTGTGACGTTGAAGACATATCACCACATTTGAAAGAAATATCGGTGATATCAAGTTCTGATGCGTCGGTCGATGCTGCTGCTGGTTCATTCTCTGTCATTTCAACATCTGTTACTACAACATTGATGGGAGAACACAACAATGTCGACAGCTTTTTGGGTCACATTTTTTTTGCTGGTGTAGACTGTGTGAATTGATCTGCAACTACTTCAGAGTTATCTTAAATACATTCAGTATCATCTTGTTTTGGTGGTGCGGTCGCACTGTAGCAATGGTCCAATAAAACTTTACTGGATTCTCCGGACACATTCAATTCATGTTCTGGCCATTGGACATGAGCATCTCGAGTCTGAACACGCCGCGTCTGAATTAATAGTTCTTCCATAGTGTAAATGGTCTGGCAAGCAACATCTCTCATTTGCTTCACTGTCTATGTATGTATAGTTCATACACCCATGGGTAACTAGAGGACAGATTGGAAAAGGGATGTTCAGTTTAAACACAAGATAAAGTATAGTACAATTGACAGGAAAAAAAACATAATATAGGCCCCAGCACAAACCAATTTCTAAAATTATGAACTGTTTGTAACTAACCTTATTTTTGTTTCTTTTCTTTGCAACTTTCTTGACTCGAACTTCAAGATCTGCACGTTGTTGCTCCGATTCATTTCCACATGTCTTCCCTTCCTCTTGTGCTGCAACGACTATTTTCTGGATCGGCATAGACAGCACGAAATGATGCTCCATCGACTCCCTGAAACATAGTACTTTCATTAATATGTATCACAATATTGAAAACATAAAACGCACGTGAGGACGAACACACAAGTACATCTCAATAGCTAAACGTGAATTAAACATTGTGTAGAACAATCAAACGACAAGTATTCCAGCTCTGATGATCTAGTTCGATGGAACTGTCAGTATCCATACCTATGGCTCTGCATGGACTTCCATGAATGATTGTATTGGAGAGGAGGCATCAGCAACTCCCTGAAACACAGTACTTGCATTAGTATGCTTTTCAATATTGTAAACATAACACACACTTGGGGTCGACGGCACAAGTACATATAAAGAGATAACCACAAATGAAGCATTGTCTAAAAGAATATCTAAACATGATGAGATTTCATCGACTTATTTCTCTGATTTCTTTACATCTGCATCACCTACAAGGAATGCTTTCATTGTAGAGGAAGCTCCGTCGTCTCCCTGAAACACAGTACTGCGTTAGTATGGTTTTCAATATTGTAAACATAACACACACTTGTGGTCGACGACACAGGTACATATATAGAGATAACCACAAATGATGCATTGTCTAAAAGAATCAAGGAATATCTAAATATGATCACATTTCATCGACTTATTTCTCCGATTTATTTACATCAACATCATCTAAATGGGATGTTGTGATTGTAGAGGAAGCTCCGTCGTCGCCCTGAAACACAGTACTTGCGTTAATAAGGAAGAAAGTATAGCAAATGGAATCAAGTTATATGATCACGCTCGATGGAGCTGTCAGTATCCATACCTCGTACTGCTGAAGAATATCTAGGGATGTTGTAAATGTAGTGCGCACTTCAGAAAGCTGTTGCGCCGATTCGTATACGCAAGGTCCCGCTTCCACTTCCCCTGGAATTACTTGAATGTCAGGCTCTGCATGAAGTGCAGAGGTTGACGCTCCATCTACTGCCTGAAACATAGTACTTGCGTTAGTAAGGATTACAATGTTGAAAACATAACACACACTTGGGGTGGACCGCACAGGTACATATCAATGGCTAACCACGAATGAAACATTGTGTAGAACAATCAAACGACAAGTATTCCAGCTCTGATGATCTAGTTCGATGGAGCTGTCAGTATCCATACCTCGTGCTGCTGAAGAACATATAAGGATGTTGTCAATGTGGTGGATGCTTAAGCATCTCCCTGAAAGACAGTACTTGCATTAGTATGGATTATACTAATTATAACTGAAAACAAACACCAGGGGACGACAACTAAGTTGTATATCAATTGGAAAGCACTAACTAAACATTCGGTAAAATAATTACACGATACATAAAAACTATTACTTGACATGCATAAAACAAGTCTGTAGCGGAATAGCCAAGTAAGATTACCTGATACGCGCTAGAAGTGGTTGATAACTGCGAGCACGTCACGGATGTTGAATGTTCTTGCTTCAGATTCAAGGGATAGTCAAGCAGTTGTAAAGGTCAATTATTGTTTGATAATGAAATGCCAATATTAAAAATTGCCATGTAAGGAGACCGAAAACTTGAGAGTAATGCTACTGAAAAAGCGCAATATAGCACAGTTCCCTGTTACCATATATAGATTTCATTTGTGGGTTATGAAATCGAAAAAGAATATATTGATGAATGTCATTATTCAAAAAGCTATACACTCATATCAATGTCGAAAGTATTACAATGTACTCAACACCTAAAATATCAATTAATCCATTTGGCTACCTACACACTACTGCAAGGCCTAAAGCTAAATCCGGACACTTGACTCACCAGTGGCGGAATGTGGACGAACAGAGTGGGAATAGCGTTTGCGAGCAATTTTCGTATAGTTCGCCGTTTATTCTTCTTTGTTACCCAAGATGTGGTGTACATGTTCGAGGAAAAGTGCTGGCTGCAGATGCGGTATCGATCACCCCTCTTGTCCTCTAAGACTTGTTGGACTCTACTTTCCAGCTCAACCATGCATTGTAGTGCTTTCAGATTTAGCATGGGTCTTCGAAGGGCAACCGCTAATCGAACAGGCAGGCATTGTTGAAAATTCTGAAAAGTAAATATCGACATTATACAATCTTGATGAATAAAAATGTGATACAAAAGTAAATGAACCATACAATGTTCAATGCAAGGTTTGTTTTGGTCGCCGGAACTATACCAGTTCATCATGTGCGGCTTAGTATTTGCAGAAGTTGCAGAAATTTATAAATGATGTGACTAAACTCTGAACATGTGACTCGTCCCTTAGGATGTTCTTTCTTGCAAGAGAAGGAAACATGCTTACATTATAGACTGAACCCCAAAGGATGCAATTCGATGACAATTGACACAGATGAAAATAAATGGATCTATTGATAGCATAACAATTGAAACTCAAGTCAATAGCAATGAGACCAATGAACATAGCACTATTGAGTACTCTACTCGCAAATAGATAGAAATTTAAAAATCAACGAAATATGACTAGGATACATGGCCTTACCTTGACCAACAAACAGTTGGATTCAGCAAGCCGAGCAGTATGTTGCAGGAGAACAGGTAGATGGCCACAGGTAGCACACTGACGAGTTTGCTCGAAGCGGTCACAGAAGTTCACGGATAGCACGACGACAAGCAGATTAGCATAGATCTTAGTGGTTCTCAGGTAGCACGTTCAGGAGTTGACTTGCAAAGCACAAAGATGTTCTCATGAGACATATCAAGCGGTTTATAAAGTATTAGAAACAGGGGTGTGTTTGTGAATGAATGACGTGTGTATGTCGTGGTATTATGTGGTTTGCTGGGGGCCGGCCAGCGTGAGGGTGGCGGGACCTGCCTGGAGACACAGGGTCTGAGGAGGCCATGTGAGCGATGGCCCCTGGGCGTGGGATACCTTTTGAAGTGTACATGGTGTTTGGCACCTTGGCCGTTTGCGCCCCTGACAGCCCCCAATGGCAGCGCTCATCCCTGGGTGCGAACTGCCTTTAATGGGGGGTGGGTGGATGGATGGATGGATGGGCCGGTGGGCGTGCAGACAAGGCACAGGAAGACTGCTGAATGGAGACGCACTTATGTGGATTGCAGGGGGGCGGCCTGCTTCAAAGGGAGCCCTGCCTGGAGACACGGGGTCTGAGGAGGCCATGTGAGCGATGGCCCCTGGGCGTGAGATACCTTTTGAAGTGTACATGGTGTATGGCACCTTGGCAGTTTGTGCCCCTGACAGCCCCCAATGGCAGCGCTCATCCCCGGGTGCGAACTGCCTTTGATGGGGGGGTGGATGGATGGATGGATGAGCCGGTGGGCGTGCAGACAAGGCACAGGAAGACTGCTGAATAGCGACACACTTATGTGGATTGCAGGGGGGCGGCCTGCTTCAAGGGGAGCCCTGCCTGGGGAGACAGGTTCTGAGGAGGCCATGTGAGCGATGGCCCCTGGGCGTGGGATACCTTTTGAAGTGTACATGGTGTTTGGCACCTTGGCCGTTTGCGCCCCTGACAGCCCCCCATGGCAGTACGCTTCCAGTGGCGCGAACCGCCTTTGATAGGGGAGGGGGGTGGATGGATGGATGGGCCGGTGGGCGTGCAGACAAGGCACAGGAAGACTGCTGAATGGAGACACACTTGATTAATTTAAAAAAATCGAAACAACCGTTAAAATATATGTGGTGTTTTATTTTTTTTTTATTTTTTTTGATGGCGCAAAAATACAAAACTTTACACATTGTACAGGTCAGGTTGCAGCACAGTGAGGGAAAATGCCCTGTACTGACCGCTGTCACTCGGGAAAGTTACTCTTATGGCACGAACGGCACAGGCGGGTATTACTCTTCGAACGCGGTGTCCAAGCCTCCCGTGAAGCCACCATGTAAAGGAACGATAGGCCACCAGCCAGTACCACCTGTGAAAAAGAATGATACAAACTGTTTTTAAATGACCAAGATAAGTTTATTAAACATTTGTTGTCAATGACAATTCTTGTAACTAATGGCATTCTGCTCCAACAAATTCTGACACTGCACACTATTGAACGACTTTCATGCGTTACAATGATCTGTAGATGTAATTTTGAATATAGGAGATGACCATGAAATAGTAGTGGCATCACAAGCAGAGTATACTTACTCGTTACTCGGATTACGAGGACAAACAGTTGCGCGAAGTTCGTGCATAAGCACCATCATTATCCTCAACACGAACCGTGTAAGGCAGGCTGCCCTGAAGTCTGGCAGCCCGGTGATGCATTGCGGCCGTGAATCGCCTTCAGAAATGTAGGCCACGCATCCAGAGTTTTCACAGCAGCAGCAGTTCTCGTCCTCGGTTGGCATTAGCTCGCACTGATTGCATGTGCACCAGGTGGAAACACCGTCCATGCGACTAGGTCCAGTGTCTTCATCCGTTGATTCGTCCTGCCAACTGCCGTCCGAAGCCCCATCGTTTTCGCATTTGTTTCCCTTTCCAGTAGTTCCTCCTCGGTATACTCGGGCTCGTACATGTAGGGCATTATTGTAGCCATTGTGTGGTAAACAAACTAAAATAATCTATAGCGATGGTACAGGTGTTCACACGGGCTACAAGCGGCGAAGGTAGCTGACCACAGCACAGAAACGAGTCACAGAATACTCAGTAACACAGAGAGGAATGGAATCGAAAATCTGCTGCTGTATGTTGTGAAACAGGCCGTTTATACTTATTGAGGAAAAAGGCGTCCTGCCATTTCCATGGCGACACGTCATTAGCTGAGGCACAGCGATTGTTGACACGAGACGTGCTTTGGCGTTGTGAAATGGGCGGTACGCGTCTGCTGATAACAGGCTCGGAGGCGGGGGATATGATTTAGTGCTGCAAAAGCAGGTCAGCCAGGGCGATGGGGCAAGTGATCAGATTATCACAAAATGGCAGCTCCCTGATGCCTGTTTTCGGGTCCGTTTAAGGGGCGAAAACTCGGGTAAGGTCCATAGGAAATATTTCTAAAATCGAGCAACTTAGGCTTAAAAAAACATGGCCGACCCGTAGGGACAATAATAATTTTTGATCGAACCATTCTTTTAATGCTATTAGCACCAATCCGGAAACCCAGGGTGCTAAGAAAAGTGTACTTTCATTCCACAAACGGGACATGTGCAGGGTCCTGTGTTCAATGAATGAAAATAGTGTCTAAAGAGGACCGCCATACAGAGCCCCTCTTCTATTTCCATGGACACGGGGCAACAGGGAGGCCGCCGATGAAAAGAGGTAAGTGGAGCGGGGAGTTGAAGGGAACTGTAAAAAAAAAAAAGATAAGGGAGTTTCAGCGGGGGCTGGCGCTCTGGATGGGGGAAGCAGCCTCCAGGTTCCATGGAATGTGGGCTGAGATTAGCAGTTCAGCCCCTGCTCCAAGGAACCAGATTGGCTGCTCCCCCTTCCCCCATCCAGGTGCTAATAATAATGTATAATCATTTTGCTGTATATTGGACCATCTTTAATGAAATGTGAATTACGGCTTTGGCAGCCTTTGTTCATTATTTAACTTTTTGACCGTTTCTTTGAGTTTTTTGTTTACATTAGGTGACACATGTAGGTTTCTGGGGTAGGGGTTGTTAACCTTTTTTTGAGTGCTTTCAGGTGTCACTGGATTGGGAGATGAGCGAGGGTAAGGCAGCTTAACCTGAACACCACATTTGTGGTGTTCAGGTTATTTGGTCGAGCAGTAGGGGTTCATTGAGAAGTGTACTGTACAGTAGATTGTTTCTACTTGTGTTTTATGTAGTTCATGCAAGCATGCCCCACGAGCCGAATGTGTACTGAAAAGACAAACATTTGTCCATGGTTATTTACTGAATTTTAAAAAAAAGTATATAAAAACACGAAAAAAATGAGGCTAAATGAAGACCTATTGTCTCGTTCAGAATGCGCAAATAAATTAACATAACATTTAACAATGATGGGGCTGATCACATCCTGGCAGCCAGTTGTATTTCCGATTCACCCAATCAGCCATTTATCCAGTTGATGAGGTTCACACCAGGTTCAAACTCTGCCCCCAGTATATCACTGGTGCACTATGTAGGCTTTCCACCCCACCTTCACTGCTGCTACCGAGGGGATTCAGTGTCAGAATGCCTATGTATTGAACGGATGCCTAATCACACTCTCCTCCCATTGTGCTTTGGGCAACTGCTCGAAAATCCCCGTTGAATGGCAAGGAGATACCTAGTGATCAAATGACACATTGTTTTGAAAGGCTGTGCACTATCAGTATGGAAGATCGGCATCAAGATCTGTGGATAATCTGGCTGATTCAGCCAATTTTAAAGATGCGTAGGTAACTCGCTCACAGGTACTGAGTGCTGCAAGCAATGCAGTAGTAATTACTGCATTCCCTCAGATAATAACGCGAATCCCATGGGGACCACCATAGGGAAGCATACTCATTGAAGTTGAAAACATGTGGGATTCTCCGACTATAAATTATCACTATTGAACTGTTAGTAAAATAATCAGAAATGGTTCACGTTACATAATATTTGAGGCACGTATTTTAGTGGGAGAACCTTACCAGCATCTTGCTCATTGATGATGTCAGAACAGTTTCTTCAAATTGAATTCATTTTGTGTTATAGAAGTAAGGAGGGAGTCTTCACTTTTCACTATTTTTAGTTAGCCCAGTAAAGCGTTATTTCTGGAGTGTGACTTTTATGGAAAGATGCCCCTCAGCAGTAACATTAACATTTAATCAGGTGTTAAGTAAACAGATATTTTGTAATGGTCCGTTGTCTTTTTTTGAAAGGTTACATGTTCCTGTCAATTGTATAATTAACCATTCCTTAGGCCTACTGAGAATTGGTAATTAAATGTCCTTTCGGATATTTAGAAACGAATTGTAAGATGAAGTTGGACAATGATATGGGCATGGTTGTATGCATGAGTTATGCTGAGGGTTCTACATATTAATGCATCTCAGTCATTTCCTTAGGGTTTTGTTTCGACTTGGTTTTACTGTCCTTCGTTGTGCTGAATACTTAAACTAATATGCTTATGGCAATAATTATTAAATCTATTCCAAAAAACGTTTTTTATTTTTAAGAAACCATCTGCAATTTTCAAATGGCTTACTGTCAAGATTTGTGTGCAAGGAGGCTGATGGTGTAGAGGTGCAGACAGCGCAATTTCAGGAATAAGACCATCAACATTGGAGAATGGAATGCAATAGCAAAACAGTATGAACATCATAACTGTCTCAGATGGCCTACAGGACATGGCAATTCCCAGAGATGGTTCAAGGATTTTTATTAACATTTCTAGGGGGAGCGCTAAAGGATGTCCCTCGCTCTCTTGTCTAGAAAAGCAGTTTCCTGCCTAACCCATGTGTCCATAATCTCCAGTATAGTATCTGAAGCTTGTCAACCAACCAATAACTCACTTTCTCTCCAAACCACTTTCCTTCCTCCTTCTCTCTTGGTCTGCCACCTGCTCCTCCTCTGACTTCACTTGAACAATTCACACCTTCCTGTTTCCTGTCTCCATTCTTATCCTCGGCATTGAACTTCTTCCCATAGCCAATCTCACCCTGACGTCATTGCCCGGGAACTGTAAAGTGTCAAAATCCATAAAAAAGAGGGATAAACCCTGCCTGTTTCCTCATGTGGACGCTGTGCTGGGGGAAATGGTGGCTTGCATTAGAGAATAGCTTGGTTCGTGTTGGGAGGGCTACATTGTGGTGCAATCCGTGGTATGTATGAGGTGGTCTTTGTTTTTGCTAGGAAGCCACTCCGGAGCAAGTTCGTGATAGCTTGTGTGGGGAAGCTCCATTGCATTTGTTGGAGCATGACACATTCTGCTGCTGGTGTGCAGTGCACAGTGCCCCTGCTCTCTTGCTTCCTGCTGGTCAAAGCATCTACTGACTGGAGTAGTCTGCAGACAGACATTGGGCAGTTGTCTTGTGGGTGGCTGCCCAGGCCGTAGCGGTTTTTGTCTACAAATAAAAGAAACTGGCCCGGATTAAGTTCAGGAGGATGGGTAATCCACAGTGGTACCGTTGAGATTCATTCAGGTGCTCAAGGAGAGAAACTGGGGCCCTTCCAACTGCCACATCCCCTTTGGGATAGGAATGGCTTCGGCTTCCAAACTGGTAGGCCACTCAACCCAGGGTGCGATAGAGAGGGGTCCCCATCCCCTCTTGACAAGGTCAGATTACGAGCGTTGTCTCGGGAGCTGAAACAAAATCTGGGTTGGGCGCGGTTTTTTGGAGCACAAATAGAAACTAGGAGCAGGGAGCCTCGAAAAATGGTACCTTGCCAGTCAAGAGCAACAACTGCAAAGTGTTAGTCTTCTTAGCATCTCCTTTAGTAGGAGAAATACTGAAGTGATTTCCAGGAGATATACAATGAAGCATTACTCTGCTTAGACAGGTATCAATTTATATTGTAACTTTCACAATCTATGTGGTCTGTAGGAAGCCACCTCAATCGGCTGTTCAGCGAAATTACACAACCCACACACACAAACAGGGTCCATAGAACAGAAAGGATAGGAGATGGTTGACTATTTTACTGGTATGCCCTGATGCTTGCCACCCCATTTATTAACTACCTCTAGTTCTATCATAGGCCTATGACAACCCCACAGGTCCATCTCCATGAACAGAATGACAAACTAGCATGGCAGCAGAACTTCCTAAAGTTCCAAACTGCATGGTTGCGTTAAGTATTGTGGAGCAATGTCAAATCACAAACGCACTCAGATTATGGTGTACACTGCCAGCTACAGACCTACAAAGAGGGATAATGTCTCTTGCTCACAGATAGCTGCCTCATGGCAAGAGAGGAAACATGAGCCTGCATGATGTTGCTGTATGGAGAAATTATGGGGCAAGCCTAATCTCACATTAGTCTGGGCAAATAGGTGAAATGAAGAGCTACAGGGGAGTAGGGAGCGATGGTTACTTTGCTAATGAAACCAAGACCCAGACACCGAACCAGAGTTTGTTTTCGGTAAACCACTGCAGAGGACACTGCTGCTGCTAGACCTTCCAAGAAGCCTTACGCGAGCCTGCAGCATGCCCTTGACACTTCTGGATCTGATCCCTGTAAAGTACTTGTGATGAAGCCTTTTGACCACTGGAGTCTCAAACCAATCATGAAGCTCACAAATAGATGAAGCCTTGATACTGCTAGAGTCTTGCACCGAACCCTGCATCCCAAGATGTGCCCTACCACCTGAAATGGAGGAAGAGGCTGACTTAAGTTTGAAGACTGGCAAGTCTTGGAGCATGCTGACCTTGAGAAGGGATGATGTAAGCCTGGAAAATGGTGAAATCTCCCCATCCTGTACTGAGAAAGGTTTACATATTGCTAGATACACTAATGTGTTATACCCCACCCCTCGAAACTGCGACTAAAGCTGACCAGATCCTTAGGACTCCTTACTGAACTTTGAAACACTTAGAAACATCCTGACTATAGTGATAACCCCCACATTCGGTAGCTGACATGCCGTACTAGCCTGCCTTTGTTTGGGCCTCTGAGAGGGCTTAAGGCTGTCCGCCCCCAAACACAGAGGTTATCATTTTTATCCGCCAAGGGTGCCTACCTGCATTTTTTTATTAAGGGAAAAACGTTTCACAAATTGCAAATGCCCAATTTATTCTTTAAAAAAATACCAACAAAGAAGGACCGTCATATAAATTGGTAAAATATCTAACTCTGCTCTCTCCTTTCTATGGTGGCCGAAGAAGTTGAACCAGCAAGAGCAGGTAAGCGGGGAATGGAGATGTAAATTCTGTCCATAGATACCGATGGATTCTGCACCTGATTGACCAGATGCTATACCCTCGGTGCTAATATTGTATATATTTATCATAAGTATTTGAACTAAAACATGTATTTCTCTTGTGATGCCAAGCTTGATATATAGTATTGGGTTACTTATCTTGGTATTACAGAGAACATAGTTTTTTTTATCATGTGCCACTTGGTATGCATCTATGTATGTATGGGATTTATAATGCACAAACCTAACTGGGAAACTAAAGAAGGTTACAGATAGAGTACAGGGGTAGCAGAGATGCTGGGTTGGATGGGGAAGCAAGGAGAAGAGTGGAACTCCAGAGAGGGAGCAATAGGATTTAATAGAGAAATCTGTGAATGTGAGATGTGCTTACAGTATAATTCTGGGGTTCTTCCTGAAGAGTTGACTGGACGGGCCAGTCTTATCTGTTAGTAACTTGTACCACAGACAGGATGCGAAGCAGGAACAGGTCTGTTTTCCCCTTGTGCAGTTCTTTGTTTACATCATGATGTGGCTTCTGCTGGTGTAGTGTCCTCTGGAGATGGTAGGTTTCTCGGCCATGTAGAGTGGTGTTATGGTTGTCACTGCTTTGTAGGTAATGCAGGCTGTGTAGAACATAATGTATGCTTGAAGGGGTAAACCGTGCAGCTCCTTGAGGCTAGAGGTGCTATGTTCTTAGTCCTGTGATGAAGCGTGATGGATGGCTTTCAGAGGGGCCAATGTGGAATCTGGGACTAATGCAAGAAGGGCATTGCCATGGTCCTGGTGGATGATGACTAGGGCTTGGTCAACTTTTCCCGGTTCAGGAATGAAAGGCTTCACTTTGCTGAGGAGCGCAATCAGCTTACATGTTGCTTGGGTCTTCATGGTAATGTGTGTTTTGAATGGTAAATCAATTATAAAGCTGAGAGATTTTGCATTGGGTGAGGGTGGAGGCATGAATCAATTGAGTTTCATGTCAGTCATCCAGTTCAGGACTTGGTGGGGTTTCCTAGAAGAATGAATTTGGTTCTTGTAGAGTTGATCCTAATGTAACCACTCGACATCCAGTCTTGGATGTGGGAAAGAGAGTACTTGAGTTGATGGACACTATTGTTACACTTTATCTTTATTTAAGACTGTCTCATCTATTTATTCATATATCTTGATACCAGCACTGATGACTTCACCCAGAGGTTCCATGTAGAGATTGAAAAATGACTGGAGACCGAATGGAATCTTGTGGAACTCTAAAGTTCCCAGCTGGCAGTTGGATCTATTGAGGCCAATCTGAACAAGTGGGTCTCTGTTGGAGTGGTAAAATGCAAATCACTACAAATCTGTTCCACGGAAGCCCATGCACATGGTGAGGATCTGGAGGATGGCCTTGTGGTGAATTTATCTAAGGCAGCAGCGAGATCAAGGAGGATGAGTAAGCAGGGCTCCCCTTTGTCTGTGATGTGTAGCATGTCAACAGTAACTTGGATCATGGGGGTTGCCTTGCTGCATCGCGGTCACTCTGAACTGGTAGTCCTGGAGGAGGTGTCCTGAATGGTCCTTTTCTTCAACTCAATGGCAAAGCGTGATAGTTAGCCAGTTCATCCGGTCTGAGTATGGTTTCTTCAGTAGGTGGAGGGTCTGCCCTGTTGTGAGTTAATTTGGGTTTATTAAGTTGATGTTTCCGTGGTGTATTGGGTATTGGTGGTCTTGGTTAAGATGTGGTTAAGTGTGCTGAGCTAGACGTTGATCTTCTGTAAGGGATAAGACCTGGAGACCAAGATGAATCAATTTCCTTCCTTTGCAACCATGGGTAGGTTCTTGGAAGAGAAGTGGGTGTGACTTGGTCATTTTGGGGAAGGGGTGTGGGATGACGCATGATGGGGTATGGCTGCATGATCTGCCCAGTCCAAAGTTAGGAAAACATGTGATGGCTAAAAAGGTTGTTGTTGGTTGGTTCTGTGAAAAGTGACTTGATGTCCTTGGTGCAGTTCAAGCAGCATTTCTCTGATTTTCTTTGTTGCTTAGGCCCACCCATTTTGGGTCCCCGAGGAAGATGTTGGTTGTGCTGTTGACTTGGTGGAGAATGCTGCGACTCGTATCCACCAAATATCCTAATTCTATACTAGTTACAAGTTTAAAGTATGCAAATGTTTTTACCTCAATTTATAAATCGAATAAGACATCTGATAATATGCCACCTAAAGAATCTGAAGATGTGCAAGCCCATCAGTCATATGCTAAAGGTACCTGGTTTGCTTGTGTTATAAATAATTACTTGCTTTTTATATAGAGTTTGCTGTAGCAACTTCTTCCTCCCTAGTACTGGAAACAGAAGTTCATGACATTTAATTGTATTACTATTTAGGTTCGAACTAGATCTCAGAAGCAAGGTCTTAATTATCTGTGTTATGACCAACTCTATTTTACTATCTAGCACCACATGCCACTGAAGACCATTTTCCAGGGGCTTTATGGAACTTGAACAGTGAAACTAGAATATTTGTAGGTAGTATGCTGTATTCATATGAGTAATTGTACAAAAAAAATGTAAATGGAGTCTATGTGAGGTGTGAGGCAGAACAGAATGCAATGAGATTGGCATGTAGTAGTGTATCAGATTGCATAAATATACCTGTAAATTGAACAGCTTACAAACCAAGGCAAGCTATATATGCCTGGAACATATGCGCAATATCGACTTTCACACATTTTAACAAACCCACAGATTCATATTCACAAATATGCATTTAAACCTATTGGTTTTGACCTGTTTTACTTGCAAACACAAGTAAAATACACAAAACGATTCTTAAACATTTTTCAATAGCGTTTGACACCAATTGAAGTAAAACCTGTGTCTGCCGTGCATGGCAATTGGAAGTGTTGTTAAAGTCAGAAACCTTGGTTATGTTTATAATACATATTTTCTATGAAAACTACACTGAGAAGATTAATTGTGATCTTTTGCTGCTTATGCATTAATCGTTTGAAACACTGCTTCATGCTCCGTGACCAAATGAGTGTGCGCAAAATGAACGTTCGCTATCCTCACATTATTGGGTACTAGAGAATGCAAGGATTCAAAACAAGGCCAGGCGATTTGATAAACTCTGTGTTACTATGAAAGGTTTGATTGCACACTGTAAGAAAACCATACATACATTCTCTAGCGGAACATGGTATTGAAAATTGTAATATTTAGATAAATATTTCTCACTTTATATAACCCCTGTAAATGTGGGTGTGGAAAATCCACCATCTCTAAAATGTAATAGCATTAGAAGAAAACATGCTTAGTCATGAATGTCAGTCAAATGAAGCAGATGCTAATTAGCTGATGTAATGAAACAGGTGTACACATTCTATTCCGAAGTTCTAAGTGATAACAATTTGCACATCCATGTTATTCCAATGGGTCCTAAACCTTGCTAACGAGTACAAATGATGGTAACCAGAAATGGTATCCTACTGCTCTTGGGTTGTGTTGCGGAGATGGTGGATAGTTTAAAATATAAACTTTTTGACAACAACTTATTATTCCAACAGGACACAAACCTCACATTTAGATCCAACTGATTGGAACTAGTGATAAATGAACTATGCCCACTCGTGAGGTTTGGCTTGCAAAGAAACAAGGGTGGTCCAGATGACCCTGAAAACGTGGGCTTATACATTTATAACCAGCTGCACAAGAGAGCAGTGGACAAAAACTACAGAAGCAGCCGGAGGCCACATAACTGAAGATGCTAGATTGGGGCAGAGTTTGGTGGAATCGGCTGATTCAATGAGACTTAAATACCTGGCTATGCAAAAGTAAGTGACTAATGTAAGCATGGGACATGGCAGTTCTGTAAGTCCGATTAGCATTGGCACTTAGCCACTTTTTCCCCAAAGTCCTTTTTTTGTTTTTTCTTTTTTGCTTGCTCCAATAGTTTGGCAGCAACAATAATTTACAGAGCTGAATGGCTTTGGTAAGAAGAAGCAAACTGCTTTCAGGTGCCTTTACCCTGAGACAGTAAACTGCTGATGGACCTGAAATGTGGCCGTTGGTGAATTTGCCCAAATTCAGATGTTTGTATTGTTTCAAGATTTTATGTACTGGAATAAGCCTTTTGCCCATTTGTGCAACATATATTTTTCTTTTCCATCCATGGCTACACCATTAAGAGACACTATCAAGTATTTTTGTTAGGTAGCCTTTCAATCACCTCTGTGCTGGTAGACTTTAATATCAAAATTCAACACAGTGCATAACTATCAGCCTGCTGCTGCCTCTCATATTTCTTTGACCAGAATAAATGGATAAATCGAAGCACAGAGGAAGAAATAGAGGAATCCTTTGCAGAGGTATTAAAATGCAATGATTTAACTGGATTTCTTTGATCCGTGATTGCTTCTAGGTTATTAGTTAACTGCCCTTGAAATCCATGGACTTTTGATCATTTTTAAAAATCCTTTCCATTTCATTTAATGGGATGTTAAGAGGTTAGTATGTACAAGCCACCTGTCCGATGGCTCGCCAATCCCAATGGCACTAGGATTGTGAGGATAATTTTAGACTTTACTGTGCCACAATAGCAGCAACACATTGATGATTGGTTGTAGGTAGCTCTAACATTTTAGAAGTAAATAGCGGAGTATGATGCTAAGAATCAATTCATCTACTTCTATACTAATTTTAATCCTATTATTTCTGTAGGAGAATAAATATACAAAAATACAAGAGTGAGCACATTCTTAATGTGTTTCTATGTAAAAGTATAAAATACACTAAACTGCAAGTGACAATACTTGTTGGTTTAGTGATAAAACTGTGTAAGGAAGACTTTGATAACATCTAATGTTTATCATAGACATATGGGTGGTTCCTAGATACTTTAAATCAGGGGTCTACAACCGTTGGCTCTCTAGGTGTTTTGGCACTACATGACCCCTTACCACTGACTATGCTGGCTAAGGTTGAAGGAAGTTGCAGTCCAAAACATCTGGCAAACCAAAGGTTTCAGAGCCCTGCCTTTGGCTCTCCAGATATTTTGAACTACAATTCCCTTCAGCCCTACCCAGTATAGTTAAAAGAGGTATCATGGGAGTCATAGTCCAAACGATCTGGAGAGCCAGAAGTTGCAGAGTTCTTCTCTAGAGGTATTTCCACAACAGTATTGGTATTTAATAGTAAGCCTGTCGGGTGATCAGGGATTTTGGTTTCTCTTGCATTCAGAAGCGCAAAGATTGAGCTCTCTCCAGTATGTTGCAACATGTTATTCTCTGCTGCAAAACCTGTGAAAGCCCCAGGTGGGCATTTAAGCCACCACTGGGATGGAGCTCCGGCTCTGGCATGCGGGATAATGATGCTACAACTGGGACAGTGTGGGTGACTTGGAGCAGAACTGGTGGCAGAAAAAGTGGTATCAGGCCAATATAATTGGCAATGAGGGTGACATGGAGCAGACATGGAACCAGTGTGGCAATGGGGATAAAAGAGTCATTGAGAGTAACTGGAGCAAATCGGGGGAAATCGGGGGCCAATGCGATCTGGCATTGGGAGTACTGCAATATTTCATGAGCTGCCCAACAGAATTGTTTGAGAATGCTATAGCTTTCTATCAAATATCACTAAAAGAAATGACCCATAAGCATGATTTCAAAAATGTACCAGCCTTCACTGTTCCTTCTAAAGGTTTAACTAAGCAGGAATGAGGTTCCTGTCCTGCAAATATGATTGTGGGATCACAATAAGACAACTTTCACATTGCTTACCCTCTTTCATGTAATTACTCTGTGAATGCAAAACATGACGAGTGAATCCTTTTTATTCCTAAACCTATGTTTAAATTTGTACACCGCAAAAGACTATCGAATACATTCAACCAGTGAAAACTGTTTGCTATAATCATCTGCGATTTATGGTCTTGAGCCTGACTCATGTCATGTTTTGTTTTCAGTTATTCATTTATCTTCATTTCTTTTTATTTAATTCACTCTCCTGTACCCTCACTTACCTGCATTAGTTCTATCCTGTGATGTTCGTTCCTTCCTCCATCTCAGCATTGACACTGTATCCTTCCTTCAGCTTCTTCTTTGCCTCATTCTGCTTCTATTAAGCAGAATTACTTGGAATAGTTTTCCTCACCTCAATCTGCCATTTCTTTGCCTTAGTGAAAACTAGATGCAACCTTTTAATTGTGCTATACCTACAGCTTTGACCGCCCCCTTTTCCCTTTCTCTTCATTTGTCAGATGCCTTTTGTGGTTATGCTATTCCATTTTTCATGGCCTCTTCTGTCTTCTCCTTCTTTTGGTACATTTTCTTATTTTGAATAACACCATGCCCAATTTTCTAAATCTTAACGTCTCTTTTTTAATTCTCTGCCGTTCCCATACATCTCTATCATCTTTCTGTGATGATATCTATTCTTTTTTTGTCTTTTCTTCTTCTCGCCGAATCCTCTTTCTTGTTGGAGATTTCAATTTCCATGCATCACCCTCTCAGCCTTGGTTCAATTTCCTTTCTACTATTAAAGCTGTCTCAATTATGTAGTCATGTTGTCATATTTCCGGTTTATCACTTAATGTGGTCTTTACCACTCAATTGACTGACTCGTCTGTCTCTGCATTTCCTTTCCTCCTTTCTACAAAAAGTATCAAATCCAACACAAACCGTATTGGGACTTCTTGTACTCTGTTCAGGAATATCCCCTTCATGAACTTTTATAAATATATGCTTTATCTCACAAATACAATTTGAGATGATTTCAAAAATAAACAAAGACTTTGATTAGGTAACATGTTTGTAATACTGAAATCAATATCAACACAGAACATGATTCAAACAAGTGTCTTACATTTCAGTAGGCATGATAATGTATTTCAAAGCAATTTCCATATACAGTACATATTGTCCTGGGAGGATAGCTCAGCGGCAACGTGCGTGCCTTGGAAGCAAGACCACACAATGCAACGCAGGTTCGACCCCAGGTCCGCGCTTAGAAACCTCTGGGTGTTTAAGCACATTATAAATACGCAACTAAGACAAAAAAAAACAATTACGCAACTAAAACCCAACAAATTCCTGTAACAGCGCCTCGATGCCTGCGGGCTGTGTGGGCACTTTAAAAATGTAAATTACATTACATATTTCAACATATAACTAAATCTGACATCTTTGGAATTTTAACAAATGATATCATTTACATTCTTAATCTTATTTTTCAAAATCAGCTTTGTGGAACTGGACAGTTAGTTGCTGATGACCGTAACAACCGTTTGTATTCAATGTGTCAAGTGTCTGACACCCTTCTTCCGGAAGATTCTACTTAACTTTCCTGCAAAAACACAAATTGTATATAACCTGTGGTTTTTCCTCTCATATATTTAACCTATGTTATAAACAAATAGGGTACTGGCCTGTCTAGTTTTGATCAGGTGCATCACAAATCTAATCTGTCTTCCTTATAATACAACTCCATTGTTTGTATTGACAAACGTTCAGGGTCAAGTTTCAATACAGTTCAAATTCTGTAGAGGATTAAACTCAACCTCCATTTGTATTCCTGATAATAACGGGTATCTAAAAGAGACAAATATTGTGTATGTGAGGAACCAGAAATGGGACATGGACACAGATGACTCATGATGGTTGTCATACACCTTTATTAAATAATAAAGGGGTTGGAAAATGCTTTACTGTCCCTAATCTAGAAGGTATTTCCCTACCTCAACCAAAACTAAGGGTCGATCAAGTGTCGAGATGAAGTGTCCTGTGTCTGAAATCCTATCCTAACCCTTGCATTCTAAAATTAACTCTAAGATGTTAAGGGTATTGCCTTTGACTTTGAGAGTGTGCAAATGTTCAAATGTCAACAAAAGGTATAACTCCAACAAAAGTTCAAAATGGATAGTATTCACAGTTCTAAAGGGAATGACTCCATTCCCCAGGATTCTCTCCAGCAAAACAAAAGTTTGAAGAATAGCCAAGCTCTTTGAAGCCCAAGCGCATAGGTCTCTCCTCAGGTGTTGCAATTCACTCCGGGGAAATTACTCCCTTCCTGAGGTCTTTTCCACATGCAATAAATTTCATTGATCAAAGGGCATTGATCTTTCGTGGGATTCTCTTTTCCAAGTTATTCAATGTGGGTGCAGGTCCCAGAATCACAAATGTCTGGCATACTCTCCTGCCAGGACTTTTGTACCACACAACTCTTTATCGGTGTGGATCCCAGATCTCCTTTTCACCTGGTATACTCTCCTGCTAGAACCTTTGTACAACACAACTTTTTCTCAATTTGGATGTGGGTCCCCCACTCACACAATATCAGGCAATAGCCTTCTACATGCTTTCCTTCTCAAGTGGCTCAGTGACCCTATGTTTGGCAATATGTTAGTCTCTCTTACTTCACAGGGCTTCCCGCCCTCTCATAAAACTTACTCAGGCTTTCCCGGGGTGTGAGGCATTTGCCATGAAACGACTTGGCGTCCCACCTCTTGCCACTGGGCTCACCGGTTTCAGGTAGTCGGTTCGGCGTTCCTCAAGCTGCCTGCTTGCTGGTGCTTCAGCGGAGTGTGTAATTTCTGATTGCATTCCCGTTTGGTTTCCGGCGTGTTCTGACAACCACGTGCTGGCTTCCGACCTCATCCTGGCATACCTCTGGTTCTTTGGGGCTCAGGCAACGCTTTTAAAAAAATAAAAAAATGTATTGTGATATTAGTCAAAATCTGACTTTTTACGCATCCAAAAGAATATATACTTAAAACAGTTTCACAAAACAAGTAAGAAAACCAGCAAAACCACCTTAAAAAGAGATCTTCATACATAAAAGTAAAACAGAGCAAATCATAGAATATAATAATCAACTTAATTGAGCACGAAAACATTCTCTTATCCATACTCAACTAATAGGTTCATATCCGTTAAAAAACAAATTACTTCATATGGCCTTGCACAAGTCTTTCCCAAAATAGAGTAAAGTTCAATACTTGCAGATTGTGCACACATCTTTGAAATCTTTTCTGTCTCAAAGGCCACGTTCCCAAACACTCTGACAACAAATGGATCGTAGTCTGCTTTACACCTTCTTTGCATTTATCACAGATGTTACATGGGTAGGCTGTTGGATCTCTAATATGCTTCAATTCTAACGTGAGAACCAAATTTAGTCTAAATCTTAGAAAGTCTGATATTATTCTTTGACTAGAGGATGTTTTAAGACATGCCGGGAGGGATTGAATAGGCTTATCAATTTGTATCCAAGATGCCAATACTTTGGCCTCTCTCATCTTAGAGATAGTTCTAATCCATTTGGTTCGATATTTCTTTACCATTAGAGGGTTCTGGATTAGAATATCAATGGTAGTATCTGCTGCTACTAGTATGTTTTTACAGACAGAGCTCAATCTATTTAGAAATAAGTTGTCTCTCCTTTTCATCTGATCTGCTGCTTCAACATACAGAGTAGCTTTTTGAGGGCACAAAATTATTCTGTATAAACTTAAACATTTCCATTCCATTAGAGACATCGCGGAGGCCAGGCCCAGCTCATATCGAAGACATGACATTGGTATACAGTTTGGCAATAGTAATACCCTTTTCCATAGCTGAGACTCTATTTTTTCCCAATTGAGTTCAAAGGACTGGGGACAACACTCTAAACCATAGCTAATGGATGGGAGGACCTTTGCCCCCTAGAATTGTATCAGAGGTATAAGGGAGAATTTACAGTATTTACTGTGAACTCTTTTCATTTGCGCTCCCAATTTTCTTTGTTTGGGTTCGATTGTTGTTAAGAGATGACACATAGATGGGTAAGATGGAATCTGACACCCCAAATAAGTAACCTCTTTGCCTATTGGTACCACAGTGTTATTCAGTTGCCATGCATAGGATTTGGTTATTTTGTGGGGATGTTTAAAGAATACAATCTTTGACTTAGCTGGATTTATAGTCGGGTCATTCAGACTAGCAGATGGTGCTGTCATTAACCTCTGCAGCCCGACTTGAGTGTGATCCATTAGCACTATATCGTCTGCATAGGCGAGCCATGCTATTTTGCCCGACCCAAACCTTGGCGCCACCAGACCTTTCTCCAGCAACCAATTTGACAAATCTTCCATAAATAATATCAACAGAAAAGGAGCCAAAAGGCACCCCTGGCAAACCCCTTTCTCTGTTTTAATAATATTAGATGGAAGACAAGATTTTGTGAGTCTCACTCTAATAGCAGAGTCTTGGTGAAGCTGTATCAGCATATTTAGGAGGCCATCCGATAAACCGCAATTTGTTTTAATTTGAGCCACAGCCTCTTCCTATTGATAGTATCAAAAACCTGGGAGAGATTCACCCAGGCAGCAAAGAGGGGAATACCACTTTTGATAAAAGACGATGATGAGATACAGGTGAGAATGAGAATATTCAGTGTATTTGATAGGCCGCTCCGAAAGCCTGTCTGTTCCTTGGGGATTATATCATTAGATGTCGCCCAGTTCTCAAGTTCCATCAGAACTAGACCACTGAAGATCTTACCATCTGCATCCAATAAAGATATTGGCCTATAGTTAATTGGCAAAGATCGATCTCCCTTCTTGTAAACCAGAATAATGATTGCCTGTTTCCATGTGTCCAGATTTGTTTTAGAGACAATAATATTGTCAAACATGATCTTCAGTAATCGGGCCCACAGAGAAGGGTTATTTTTTTAATACTGAGTTCGATAGATCATTAGGCCCTGATGCCCTTGAGTTTGAGGATTTCATTATCAGGCGCTCAATGTCCTCTACATCAAATTGCAGAGTCCAAATTGCATCTTGCTGGGAGTGATGGGGCTCAGAGACAATCGGAGCGTAAACCTTTATAAAATGAGCCACCCATACCTCTTCATCTACTACAGACTCTAGACTTAGATTGCTACAAGGTTGTGCAAAATTAACAAGTGACCAGAAGTTCTTTGAATTTTGAAGGGCAATAGCCTTCAACATCTCTTCCCCATCTTTTTGCAACAAGATGCATCTATGGCTTCTAACCCAGTTCTTATATTGGTTCTGTACTTGTTTGATTTGGTTTAGGCATACCTCCTCATTTCTCACTGTTTTTTTTAATTTTATTTTTTCCTTAATTGTTTTTTTTCTATGGATCTGGTTATCATAACTGTATTTATGCCTTTGCATGGTTTGTCCTTTGCAAACATTGGTAGGTTCAGTGACCATATAAAACCAATATATTTACTGTGTTTACATTGATTTCTCAATTCTTCTACTGATATTCGGTCAAATGCTTTCTCTAGATAGTCATTTAATATTTGGCCCCTTTTTTCAAATTTTACAACTCGCTTTCCACTGACATTCAACTCCAGGGGATGTGGATAGTACAGATCTAATAATGTAGCATCCAATCTTATAGTAAAGTCTAAAATGGCATGATCACTATCTGGAGTATGGGTCAGCTTTAGAGATACACATTTCTTAATTACATAATCAATAGTAGAGAACGAGCTACCTCTCTCCCAAGATGGTGCACATGGGATAACCCCCTTCACATTCCCATTTAACATTGTTAAATTCCAGTCCAGCATAAAATCCTCCCACACATGCCCATTCATAGACTTCTTTTTTGAGCGGAGCAAAGTTACTTCCGTATTGACACACTGCGAGTTAAAGTCACCCAATATTATCAGTTCTTCCCTGGGAAATTGTGTTAGGACTCTGACCAATAAGTCAGACGGATGCTGTGAAAAGAGACCCACAGCAATCCCCATATGATTCCAATATACTGTGATTATAACCCAATGGGTCGGTATCGAGTTTTCTTTGATCCAAGCTCTAACTACCAAGATACCAGAATACATTACTTAAAGCATTCTTTGTTACATGCTAGCAGCAGACCTCCACTTGGATGGCCCACCCCTTTGAATTCAGCGATTTGTTGGAAAACATAAAAACCTACGATGCCCACTGCTTCAACTAGCCAAGTTTCTTGTAAGGCGATCAGTCCAAAGTTCTGAAAAATGAAATCTCTCTGTCTCCCGCAAAGGAGTTGTATCCTCTAGAGTTCCATGATAGGCATTTAAGTTCCTGTTTAGCAAGAGCCTTTGTTCAGGCAAGCCCATCTTCTGGAAATCTTGTGCTAAGATTTCCGAGACCATTTCCCAAAGATTTCCAGATCCCCTCCTCAATGAGGGGCCCTTGTCAGAGAACATATTTACAGCAGCACTGGGATTGGTTCTAGATGCAACATAGACTCTTTTTTGCCGTTCCTCCTTTGACTCGAGCATAAACTCAGATGCTAATCTCGACTTCAGCTGAATTTCAGTTACTGCCGTATTTGGGTAATTTGGGAAGCTTACTCGGTCAATATCACTGGAGATGAGGAATTTCAATAGGTTCATCGATTTCATCTCTTCCAAGATAACTGGTTGGTTGAGTGGACTCCTTGATTTGTTGTCATAGGACTTAGATAAGAAGATTCTCTGTGAGGAAAAGTTAGTTGCATAATGTTTTCCAGTCGGGCCTGGTAGATCTTTAATGTTCGAATTAGGGAGCATTATTCCCATTGGGTTCAGTATCCTGCGATCAGAATTTTGATTTTGATTTTCCGGAGATATCCCCCACAATTTCCCTTTCCTCTTGCTCCATACCTTCACCTTTATGCAAGTCCTTCTTTTTCACGATTGGGGTATTCATTCCCATCATTTGTGTATTGACATCAGATGATGCCTTCTCCTTTATATGCTTCTGAAAGATTGGAGCAATTTTCAAGGAAGGCATAATAGTATTCACTTTTTGTTTCGGAGGAAGAAATATTGGGGGAATTTTCTTTGCGGGAGCCATTGCCTCTGTCTGACTACTCACTGTCACCTTGCTTATAACCGGGGAGGCCTTATCCAGATTCTTATTTGATTCCAGCTCTACCACTTTCAGCCTTGTTTAGGGCCTTTCCGATTCGGCTTCACTCCGGTTGGAAGAGTCCGTTTTTTCAGACTTTTAGCAGATTGCTTTGTATTATGTATACGAGGCTCGTACTCCTTTTGCTTTTCACTTAAGTTATTCTTCTTTTGCTCCGTTTGTAATTCTTCAGTTTTCTTTATTCTTTTTCCTTTAGATTTTCCATTCAACTTCTTTGCGCATTTAACTAAAGATTCCTGATTGCCGGTCTAATCTTCAGCTGGGTAAGGATATTGTGACTTATGTTTATTTTCCGTGGGAGCAATTTCATCCTCTGATAATTGAGCAAGGCGCATAAATTCTTCCATCATGGAGGCAGACAGTGGCGTGTCTTCCCAATCATCGGCCACCTGACGCTCGTCCAAGTTCCTGCGCTCATCAATTTGTTGTCGACTTTTTTGGCCCTTTTCCCAATGTTCTTTTAGGAGAGATAGGATCTGTTTAGTTTCAACTCCTTGTGTGTATATAGAGTCCTTTTTACATAGTTGTGCTTCCTGAGAGGACTTCCATAGGTTTCTTGAGACAATTCTCTCCTCATTTATGGTTGATTGTAAGGCCACCATATGAGTCCACTGACTCCATGTCCTTTGATAATTCCAGCAAGATTCCAGAATGCATTTCCACTTTCAATTTGATGTTTTCAAAAACCTTTACCAGCGAGGTTAATACATAGTTCAAAGCTATAATGGTGGGGGGACTCAAATCTTCCTCCACATTTGCTGGTAATCTTAAATTCTCCTTTTGATGTTCAGAAGCTTGGGTAGTTGTTTTGCATTTTACTGAAGCCCTTTCCAGAGATACAGATCAGATTTCCGATATTGGATTCTGCTCCATGGATAAATCCAAGTTTTGGACATGTAGGGAAGCAGCCGAGGAGTGCGAGCTTAAAACAATTTGGTTGTCAGATATCTATTGATTGTTCAGGTTGAGGATATTGATCCATTGGTATTAATGCTTTGTCTTTTGTTATAACTTCAGTTGCTCTGAAAAAATGGTCTTCAATAGTATGTTTCATCGTTACGGCCATAACTGTATAGTTTAGATTGGACACGAGAGTAGCTTTAGCTGAAGTACTTAAATGCGATACATAAATTGAATCTTTTTTTTATCTATCTTGAGAACAGATAGGCCAGAGCTTCTAGGTACTTCAGAAACCTCTGGGAATGTACTTATTGGTGGAAGAAAAGTAGCCCCCTGAACTAAAATGGGTTGATGGGAGGTTCATTACTGCAATTCGCCGGACCACTGGGGTAGATATAGTGTGTGGTTCCAGTAGCATTTGTTTGTCCGCCATTGGTCCACTCAGCAGATTGTATATGTTTGACATATTCCTTTCTCAAACCAGGTGCCAAACTTTATCAAATCCGAGCTTTGTTGTTAGCCCTCAGATTCCAACCAAGTCAAAGGTCTCAGACCCGCAGTCCTCAGTGAGATCTTGAGGGGATGTAGGTCAAATAGATAAGCCCCTGAAACAGACCAGAAAGCCACTGTTCACGAAGGAGACTCTCAAGTCTCACCGTCGCGGTGTAGCAAAGGAAGTACACTATTGCTAGAATTGCGTAAAATGTATTGGGAACACAATTATCGCTGGAGAAAACCCCAGGGACCACAAGATCATAGGATAAGTTTCCAACAGTCTCACGCAGTTCCCGAGTGGGTTAATGGCAATATATGGAGACGCAGACCAGCCTTTTCTTCCCTTTATGGCGTTTTGAGAAGAGGCGTTTCACCAAGTTATGCATTTTCTGCAGCTTTTCAGAAGAATAGATTCACAGCGCCCCCCCTCCTCCACGCACTCCAGCACCAACAGCATTAACAGCAGCTCCAGACGCGCTGCCCTTGTCTCTGCGTAAGGCTTAATGCTGCAAGGGTCACATGGGCTGCTTTAAATCAGCTGATTCTCCTGATGGGCGTGGCCAGCAGGATCGGGCCCCTAAAAGGTACAAGGGTGGCTGTATGACTGTTCTTAACAGTACGAAGTCCTCTTGTATAATAACAGTCTGTGTCATGGGGCTCACGAGTTACAAGAAAGCAAAGATCCACTTTTCACTAGCGGTTCAATTCACTCGACTTGAGAGTTGGACAATGTTCCAGCACAGCAGCATTAACAGCAGCTCCAGACACGTTGCCCTTGTCTCCGCTCAGGCAACATAGTTTCCCAGAGTGCTGCAAGCTTCTTTAGCCCTGTGCTTTCTTCCCGCAGTTCGTCTGGTGTTCGCTGCAGCCCAGCCTGCTCTGAGCCTTTTCCGAATCTAACGGGAGATGCCTACTCTTGTCAGTCTTTTTCCTCCCCGCATCACCTGTTGGGGATTTAAAGGTCCCGCCATGGTGCCACTCCTTCCAACAATTACAGCATGTTGTTGTTCTTCACGCTTTGCGGATCTTCTTTGTTACGTCCCTCCTCCCCGTAGTGTTGATTGGGTTGGGTACATGTAGGGAATATTGGTTGATGTAAAGAATAATCAATTGTGTTTGCTGTCTCCTTTTGTACATAACAATGTCATAAAGGCGTGAGGAATGGAGAGGATATGCCTCGAAGGAAATGGGGGATGCCATGTCTCATCTGACAATGTCTCACTCCCTCCCACCCACAAAGGGTCGCCTTCCTCCCCCCGGTGATCCTCCCTTTCCTAGCCACCCCCAGTGTCAGGATCAGGTAGCGGCTGACATCCGCTGGCCACATGAGGAGAGCCTACCTCAGGGAAATTAATGATTATTTCAGTTTCATCACACATCTCATCCTAATTTCACTAATTTATTTACAGCATACTAAAACCATATAAACATCAAATATCTGCTACCCACTTGTAACTTTAACTTCCTAACCTCCTGTGCATCAACAGAAGTGAAAAATGGATATTTTCTAAACTGGAGAATTGTGGGGGCATTCAGAGCGTATACCAGGATCGAGTTCCAGAGGGTGGGGGTGTGTTTTTGTGTGAGAAAAGAGGATTGTTTGCGGGTATTAACACAGTTAAACAGTATTTGCAGCAGTAAATTATTTGAACTGCTTTTCTAGATTTGGGAAAATGGGGCAGGCCTTGCTCAGTTTTATTGTGGCAGAGGCAGTGGGAGAACAGGGCCCATGAGACTGGGGGTTTCACATTCAAGCTCAATATAGTATAGGCTTTGATTAAAGGAATAGTGTGCTCAAAAATATTGTCCCGAGCTATCGGGCATGTGTTTTTAAGCATACATTGATCGATCGTACAAACATTTCCTATGCACCTTACTGTAGTTTTCCCTCACTTTTACAAATGCAGAATAAGGCAGCAGGGTGTGGCTATTTTGTGCTAATCTTATCCGTTGCCACATCGCCCTAAGGTGAACTGCCCTGGCGGCACTAAATCATATCCCCCTGCCCCTGAAGCGGACATCACCATTCCTTGCGATATTCTCCGCCCATCTCCATGACGTTACTGGGCAGCGTAGCCAAAAACGCCCAGTCATCACCTACGTCTTGACATCAGTTGACGCAGAACCCGGAATATTAACACACATCCTCTCACAGCACAGCGCGTCCCAATTTTATATACAAAACATTATTTTTAAAGGAAACTGTAATACTCTGCAATTCAACCACATTGGTAATTTCTTTCTTTGTTCTCGATCCAAAAATGTTTATCGTGAGTCACATAAGATGCACCATGAATCGCAAGGCTTCCGCATCAGCTTGTTGCTAGACCACCGTAAATGATGTCGGGTTGCTTTTTAACGTTGGTACCATGAAAGGGCATATCAGCCCGGGGCGATTATCCCAAAACAGCGTGATTGACATCCAGCCATTTAGCTGTATCTGCAAGTGCCTGCTCAAGAAGCCATCAATTGGTGTTTGTAAACAATGGCATTCGCAGAATGTAGCTGTGTAGATAACATAACAGAAATGTGTCTCAGTTGCCGTTCTTTACTCTAATTTATCAATTTACCCATTAATTCTGCACAGTATGAAAACTAATGATGAACACAAACGTGAAACAATGGAAACCCAGAGAAAGCATTGTGGAAAGTTGGAGTCTACGATGTGCTTGAGAGGTTAGTGCTATGGAGTATGTTTAGCTGGCAATGGGATGCGGAAGCTGACAGAAGAATTCGAAGAACAAATAGCCAGCATTTTAACAAAATATTAGTGTAGAATTTGGCATTGGTGGAACCTGGGGGAACCCAGACGTGGACTACATGCATTCCGGTGCTGGACTGCCCATGTGCCCTGGACAAAGACAACTACACAGAGGTTGTTTTTGCATGTCGTTGCAATATGCCACAAACAACAACCCATTACAATGTAAGCCAGCAATACCGGTCAGAAAATGAAACCTTGACTCTTTCGTCTATAAGCTCGTCTACAGTAAAACCTACATAATAATCAGCATTTCCATTCTCTCGACGTAATGCTGAGTGTCCGTTCAGATCAACACATTTTCATAAATGAAATAACATGTTCCTTTGTCCAGTTTTGGAATGGTGAACCTTATCAAATTTGACGGTATTACACACCTCCCTTCATTCATTCCATTCCGAATCCTCCCTTTCTTCCAAGGACGAAAAACAATCAAACCTTATACTGTGTAGGATGCGTGGGTGTGCACAGCTCACAAGCAAAATTCAAACACGGTGACCTTCACTCCCATGGCCGCGAATATACCCTGCAGACCAACGTGGCATTTGAAATATTTTCGAAAAACAAATTGCTGGCATCCATCAGCATGCCGCGCAAAATTTCTAGTAATTTACTTCTTTTAATGAAACTGTTAATTAGTTTACTTCCAAATGCCTTATTTTTAGAGTCCCTCTGGTGAACTGCTCACTCTCCCAGCACCTCGCACAGCCAGCCCCCACCACCTGTCAGCTCAGCCCGTCTCCTATTCATTTTTGCAAGTAGCGAATCTCGAGCCCTGAAAAAATGTGCTCGTACGAGAATGCCAGAGCAAACCCTGCTCCAATCTTAGTGCACAATCTGTTTCTGTTCACTGACTCATGCCATCTCCAAACCCCTTCTGCCAGTCCATGGTCCCCTGAACCCATGACCGCTGTTCCCTTTGAACGCATCTGGTCCCCATACCCTACCCCTGCACCACCTTAAATTCACCTCCCATATACCTAATCAGGAGTGGTCATATATTTTGGTAACACTGACACCTATCCCCACTGCGTTTGAAATCGTAAGACTCCAAAGGCCGCAAAGCAAAGATCGGCCCCTCTGATAAGGCATCCGATAGCAATGACCCCTAACACATGCCCCCATAAAAATATAGGTCAGAATGCACCCATTTCACACCAACAGCCCCTTTTTATGCATTGTTTTGCTTACAGTCAGTAGTTCTTGCGTGCCAAGTTTCTTATCTAGCCTAGGTCTCATTCCTTTGTGGGATGCGTATTTATTCAGCTTTTTGGACACGTGCTTGGTAAGGCAACTGCAGACCCCGCAATTGCTTTCATGCTGATATCCATCTGACACTCCCGCTATTAGTGAAGGACCCACAAGAGCTCGACAAAAGCGGGAAGTGTGAAAGCACAACGTTACACTGTATGACATCCTCCAAAAGGCATTTCTTGTAAAAAAAATGGACAAAGAGGATACATTTGAAAAGACAATTTGGACGCTTTATTTGGACAAATTATATAAACATTGTTGAACAACTAAATAGCTGCTAATCATTTGAACCGGGAAGTAAACTGTTCCACGAGGTCTGCTTTCGGTGGACAGTGCATGTTTGCATGTCCAACACAGTCAAAGTGAGATCTTTCATGAAATCGAATTCCATTTCCTGGTATATTGGCTTGACCACCCATTTTTTGCTTCTTTTCGCAAAGGCCATTGTGTAACGAAGCATCCCAAAGTTTCCGGCAGTCCTTGATTGTTCTCTCCCTTTGTTTTCAGTATAGGCTAATACCGCTAGTAATGTTCGATATTGCATCCAGTCTATGCCGAAATGCAATCTCTTGGGCCTGTACTTCAGGCACATATTGTGGAACACCTCCAAATCTCCCATGTTACAGAATTATGTGAGTGCCTTCAGATCTCTTGATCAAACATGATCTTCTCAAGAGCTTTGCGTGGAAGTGAAGATGGAACCAACCACTTCTTCATGCGTTACTGTTCCTCCGATAAAGGTCAATGTGCACATTGGTGAAAATGTAGATTTTTTGTCCAAGAGTGAATGTTGGAACAGTGGTGCATTAATGAGCGCCATTTTTCAAGTAGAATTTCCAGAGACCGACCATAAGTTTTGGAGCTCCACTAAAGATGATTGCTCAAAGACTGGGACCACTGTAAAATATTTTCAGAACCCTTTTTTTTAACAGCAGCTGTGATTTTGTTTTTTTATTGATTGATTTGGCAATGTGCCATACATCAAATTGATTGCGAATGTTTGGAAACTGCTCTCGCATGGCTTTGGCTATTGAAACATGTCTGTCAGTGGCTATGAGGTCTATTTGCATTCCCCTTGATTGGAGATCTTACAGGGATTTTATAAAACCATGTTCCTCCATGGCCACTGAGAATTTACATTCGGTTACCTGCACGACCACCGAACTCACATTTTCTTTTAGTTTCCATGTCCTGAAAGTGGTATGTGCAGTACTTTGCTGAAACTTCGGGGCTGTCACACTGTCCATCGGCAGCTAGCCTGAACCGTTTGTCAGAGAATGTGCTTTCAATTGACATTTGTTCAATTTTCCAGGCAAGCACACACAACCAATCTTTCATGTGTTTTTAGAAGTTATAAGATTCAATTAACTTGGTTCAGAGTGTTTGCTATGGAAGAAGTTCACTCATACGTGAGTGCTACTTTTGTAACATCCCTTGTCTGACGATCAACAGTGGCTTCATTACTGCTTTTACTCATAAGCGAGTGATTCTGCTTGGCTACAGTTGTCTGCCTTTGTTCACAGAAGGGTTCAGAGTGCTCAGTAACACACACCAGCGTCTGTCTTGCTCCCTATGCCTGCTGCAGGGCTTGAACTGCTTCTTGCTTCCTTTGGACACACACCCTTCCTCTGTGAAAGTGTCTTTGTTCCCGCCACACAGTCATGGAGGCTCCTCTTGCTCCTGGGACCTTTGGCTGTACGCCAACTTTCAGCCACATTCTCTGGCACACTTCTTGCTGTGCAATCTCTTCCATCATGTTTACATGGGGAATAGCCATCTTCCTTCACGCCTTCCACTGCACAACCTCTGCACTTTAGATTCAGGGGGAACATTACCTTCTCAGGACATGCCTCTGGAATGTGCTTGGTCGAAGTCCCTTCTTTCCACCAACTTCTGCTTGGATTGCCAACAATGTGCTCTTGTTCTGCTGCAGCTACTGCTACGACTATTCCAGCTCCAACTCAATCTAATGGGCTGCACCAGAGGGGGCATTATAAGCATTTCTGCTACCCTCTGGTGTTGGTCATTATGCTGAACAAGCTGACTTCTCCTGCAACATTGTTCTTGAACCCTATTCCTCATCCCAGTATTTAGGGGATTATGGGACTTGTAGTTCCAACCAACAGAATTAGGCTTTCTTAATTTTTCTACTTGACGGTAAGCCATTGGAAGTGTGGGATTTTGGGGAAAGATAAACAAGGGGTTTTCCAGTCTTTCCAACCTGTCCCTCCCCACACTACCCCCAGGTTCGGGACCAGGAGGCAACTTCCCTTCCCTGGCCACATGGGAAGGGTCCCAAGCCAAGTTTGTTGGGGAATCATTGCTGATTCATCACATAACCCTGTTCACCCTTGAAGTGGGGTATCGGATGGGCAATTGTTTGAGGACGCCGATAACGTCAAAATGATACTGGAGGTGTGTGTTCCCTGTCAGATAATGATTCAGCATAGGAATGTCCATTGTCCTGTACTTATTGTTAAGAGCATGCCTGCACATTTACACATTTACAAGATGACCTGTTACAGGTCCCAAGCATTTTATGGACGGACAAGTTTCATGATTTAGGGCTTGTGGAGAGACAGTATCTATTGTCAGGGAAGCAGATGAGGGGATACTGTCATGATGCCTACCCCCGGGGACCCAGACCAAGTCCAGCAACTCCGGAAGCAGGCATCAAATTATACTAAGCAAACCCAACAACCCCTGCTAGGGGCTGTTTGGGTGCATTCCTGGCGCCTATGGCGCCAGGCTCATATGGAGAGTCAGTCCTGGCGCCTATGGCGCCAGGCTCATAGATTAAAACTTACCTTATGCAGAACATACTGCAAACTCACCTGATGCAGACCATGCTGCAAGAGCTCCAAGCCAAAGGAGGCTTGGAAGGGACTACTTTACCTAAGGGACTATTTTTTTACTCGGGTGGGGCTGGGGAGGAATACTTACCTGGGACTACTTTGGAGGCTATTTAAACCACGCCCGAAGAGCAGCACACGCTTCGCGTTATTCTGCATCCAGCAGTGTGACGCTCACCATGCCTGCAAGTCTGCATCCAATCTTCTGCCACGCCCGCCTCGAGTCCGGAGCTCCTAGAAAAAGGGGAGAGAAGGAGAAAAGGTTAGAACAAGAGCAATACCTTTGATCCTTACCTGAATTCCCGATCCATCGCGCCTTCGAGCTGGAAGAAAGAAGTTATTTTATGCGCGTAGCCTCGCCTGCAGCAGCGCCCCGCTGACCTCACCGGCCTTCGCAGCATCTTCACATTCCACTGCATCGTTCTGCATGCTCCCGCCGCACTCCGGCACCTAAGGGGAAGACAAGAACAGCAAGTTGAGCCAAGGGAATACACAGAGGCAATATTAGTTACCCCCCATAGACTTACCTGATTTTACCACCGAGGGTACTATTCCTCTTCACGGGTCGGCGCAGCTTCCACTGCATCCTCGCCGAATCCCGGCCCCTAAGGGGAAACAAAAGGGGACAGCAAGGTGAAACAAAGGGACAAACCAGGGGAAACCTCCTCACCACAATAGACTTACCTGATTTTACCGCCGGAGGCATTATTTCCCGAGACTTCATATTTTCTCTCAGCGCCTGAATAAGGGAGAAAGCAACAGGTTACATATTGACATTATTTTATCGAACTGTGTTGGATAATACAAATCCTTACCTGAATATTACCGGTTGCCACGAGGAACTCTTCGCTATGGTCAAGCTGCAACCTGCAAGGAATCGGACAAGAGTGAAAGTGAGACATTTGAACTCTTACGAACTACATACTTACGGCGTCTTGCCTGGAATCTCAGAGTCAATATTGTTCTGGAACTCACTAATTCCTTCGAGCCAGTGAAGCAACTGGTTATCAACGCGCCCCTGCGCTCAATGCAGGATGGAGAGCTCATCTTTCCAAACCATCAGGTGAGACTATAAGAGGGGACATCAAAGGTGATCAGTGGGGAGAACAGCGAGAGTGGGGGAGGGTTAACGCTCAACTCCACGGGTGGTTAATTCCCTTTCTCCATTTGCAGAAGAATATTCATACGGGCCAAGCAAACGAAGCTAGGTGGGCCAGTCCAGTCCGTCATCTCAGCACTACGTGTCACATTGGTGGAGGCCGCAGCTGTAAAGTTCAGATCGACGCCCCTGTGGGAGCCAGGTGAGCGTAACAGATACATGAGACAATTTTTCCATTGTGGTGGCCGGGCATTATAGTACCCTCAGAGTCCCTATGTAACAGCATTGTAGCCTGTGAAAAAAGCATAGGGTATCAAGTTAGAGGTTTAAACAAGAATTACAGCCATTCAATAGCATAGTAAAGGCAGAATTCCCACTTGTACCAAACCCTGCTACAATTCTTTGCAACATAACACAGGAAGCCACACATTTTACTGTCATTGATTTGGAAAATGCATTCTTTTCTATCCCATTGCACCCGGACTCTGAATAGCTTACTGTGTTTGTTCACAGCGGGCAGCAATTTCAACACACCAGACTTCACAGGGTTGCGGTGAGTCCCCGAGTATTTCTGAACAGAGTGATGCATCTGGATTTGGGTAATATACATGTACCATGCATAATCATTGAGTGTGTAGATGATCTCTTAGTATGTAGCACCACAGAAAAGATATGCAGTCTCCATCACACTATTGACATTGCTTGCAGACAAAGTGTACAAGGTAGACACAGGGAAAATGCAATAGTGCCTGCACAAAGTTGTTTATTGGGGTCAAATTATATCAGCAGGATAAAGAGTGACTCCTGAAAGAGCTACTGCAGTGCAGAATATACCACATCCTACTGCAGTTAGAGATACAGCAATTCCTAGTTTCTTGTAACTACTGTAGAACTTGGAATTTTTGACTATCCTAATTACACAAAACCTCTCTTGCTGGGACTTGGAGGCACAGAAAAGGAAGGGGTCACTTACATGGACTGGGGAAATGGTGACCTGTTTTGCAGGATTAAAACATTCTATGAGCAATGACCCGATATTAGCAATCCCTGATTACAAGAATGAATTGTATCTATTTTCACATTCAAATGGACGGGCGATGACTGCTATATTGGCTCAACAATCATCCTTAGGGGACAAAACCCCCTGCATATTACAGCAGTAATTTAGATGCAGTAATGCAGTGTCAATTCCTTTTGTGAACAAGCATTGGCCACAGCAGCATTTGCTATTGAGAAAGGTTTGACCATTGCTATGGGGTGCTCCGTTACATTATGTAGAGTATGCTGTGTTTGCCATACTTGAACGATCAACATTCACATTAATAACACAGAGGGCCTCCGATTATGAAGTAATTTTATCCAGCTCATCCATTCATATTGTAAGATGCTGCACAATTAACCCTGCTATGTTTATTGCTGGACCTGTTGAGGAAGGGGAGGAGGTGAGGAAGTGTGTGACGTATGCAGGCCCGAAGATGACTTGGAGGAGGGGAGGTCCTTTTGGTTGATGGTTCAGCAGTGATTGATCAGCAGACTGACCAGAGGCACACAGAGGCAGCAATGTTGCACCTTGCAGATGGAGAATATGAGGTTATGATAAAGAAAAGATTACCAACACACTATTCTGCTCAGGCAGAGGAACTGATCACTTAAATGCAAGCATAAGAGCCACCTCTGGGAAGTCTGGTGACTACTCCATTTCGGCGTATTTTACCATTGCTGTACATTCGGGTTGTCCAGATGGTGGAAGAGGGGGTTTTGTAGGTCCGATGGTACCCACTGTGCAACATGAAGCCTTATTGGAAAGACTAATTTATGCATTGTCCCGACCCTTGTGGTCACGATTGTTAAATGATCTGCCCAAACAAAATACAGACACAATTTCACTCGACAATGATGCCCCAGACAGGGCCACCAAAGAAGTGGCTTATCCAACATATCGCTGCATAACCTGAGGTGCCAAATCAGTAGTTACAGTTAATGATTCCATACCCTACAGTACCTATTACAAAAATATTTGGATTACAGGCACAGGCACCCCAAGAGGAGGATTTATGGGTTCAGAGGGGTTGCACGCAGCACCCGACTGACTTCATTTGGAGACAAAATGTGACTGGTATGATGGTAATGCCACAGGAGTTGCTAACCGTTGCTCTAGAGCAGCTGCAATAACCGGTGCATATTTCAAAACTGCACATTGCTGCAGACATTTCGGAGGACTGGTTTGTCCCCAATCTGCAGGAATTTCTTAATACATTTGTGGCAAATTGCACTACATGCCACATCTACAATACTGGCTAGACACTCGGGACGCTTTATGGCACATTGCTCCGTTCCACTTTGCCGTTCCGGGAGCTCCAAATTGGCTACGTTGATATGTCTTACAGGTGCAGCAATTACCATTACCTTATTATCGTGGTATGCTTGTTTTCTCGTTTCGGTTGAGGCTGATCACTGTGCACATCCAGATGCAAAATCTCATTGGTTAACCCACCTAGCTCCTAGCCTGCATACCTAAGGACTATTATTCTGCCCTGCTTGGCGTATGAAAACTTCTTGTACATGCAACACTTACATAGAATGCCGCAAACATGGAGGCTGAGTCTAGACTCTGAAATACATGGCAGCATTATGGAAACAAACAGTAATACATTGCAGCGTGATGCAAACAAACAGTAGGAATAGTTCCCTGGTGATTCACAAATTCATGGTCTTTTGGCAAATCATGACATGAAAAATGAATCAAAGCTCGATCCACTGAGGACTTGTGTCCCTTGACGTGGCACCAGATTATCCTGATGAATCACTAATGCCCAAAATGCCAAAAACCTTAGTTAACTGTCACACGTGAACACAATCATGGTGAACAATGTATTTCCACTTAACTGTAGACCGGAGTCAACCCGAGCACAGATGGTTCCAGCGTTGAACAACTGAGACCACCTTGCAGCTTCCCCAGATCAATATAAGGGTGGCGAAACAAACACCGCTACCTGACCACCCAGCAGATCTGTTGCTCATATGAAGAGTCTACCGGACTCTCCTGATGATTTTAATAAGGGTGGGTAAAGGTCCTCCTCTCACAAAACACAAGTACTCCCAGACTGATAGGTGGGATGGGGTTGTAATGCCAGCAATGGTAAAAATAGAAGGACCTTTGGAACCCCTGGGGACAATAGCAAAACACCCCCATCAGACCCAGACAATCATATTGAATAATGGGATACTTTAGCAGGAGGTGGAGGGTTTCATGACTGACATCCCAGAAGAATATGCCTGTGAGGGACAGGGAGTTTGTCATGTGTGCAGAGCATGGGTACCCAAGGATTATGATTATAGAAGGAAAGAAGATAGGTTAGTTAATGGAGTATCAACTAAAGGGGAAAGGTTGGGATGCATATACAGCGTCACAGTCGGGCAAAGAGGTTCAGGTTGAGGAAAATCTATTAGAGAACAACATTTTGGAATCCGAGTAAAGACTGTGCTACGGACAGCACATACATTGTATTAGTTAGGTCTGACACATATTAGATACCAACATATTGGGTGAGGAACCTAAGGGCGTTCTCACTTTTTTCCCCCGGTATCCTCTGCTCAGTGCTTTTGGATCCTGACCCGGGGGGTGGATATGTGAGGGGGGATGACCTGGGTGGAGGTGACTTCGGGAGTGGGGGAGGACGTCCTTAGGTAAGACATGGTATTTCCTTTGACCACAAACCCTCCATGCCTCAAGCCTTTATGGGTTTTTGTCAGCCTTTTTTCTAGGACTCCCGTAAAATATGCTCTTAATTGTACTAGTATGGTACTGAGGTGAAGAGGAGGATGTCTAGACTAACACATCCTCATATTGAACAACAAATATTTACCAACACCAGCCAAGTACTGGGACGAGGAGGACAACAGGAGAAAGATAGCACTACTGCTTTGCTGCTGAGCAGCCTAGTCCTTTTTGTAATGGAGATAAAGGCAGGAACTTTATAAGGTGGAAGCTGAAGCCAAATGAGTAGAGGAGAGTCAGCTGCGGAAGCACGAGTAGCTGTGGAGGCAGAGCCTGCTGTGTGCAAGCGGACCTCTTGTGTCGCGGCATGAGGAGAGCTCAGGACCCGTGAAGCACTGTAGAGCATATGCAGTGGAAAGCGAAGGAATATGGCGCTGGAGGCCGGTGGGACCAGGAGAAGCGGTCGGGAGTATCCTGCTTCACCAAGGAAGGTCTGCTGGGTGTGCGCGTGAACCACACGAAGACCGCCAAGAGAAGATGTGGGTGACTACACAGACCTTGTGAGGGTTGTAAGACCAACTGGTGAGTGCAACCAGGAAAGGGGGAACACCAGGCTCGCCCGCAGTGATAAAGTTATAGCAAAGCAAGGCTTTTTGAATATTGAACGCAATGAAAGTAAGTTAAAGCAAAGCAAGGCATTTGCGGATATTGAACGCAACAAAAGAAAGTAAAAGCAACGCAAGGCAAGTTTGAATATTGAATACAATGAAAACCAGTTAAGGACAAGCAATTTTTGAATAGCAAACACAATGAAAGCAAAGCATGGCACTTTTTAAATATCGAACGAAATGAAACCAAGTTGAGCACACCCTCCATACACATATAGATACTACTAGAAATTGAAAAAGTGACACAACCCTTATATATGAATAGTGAGATTGCGAAAAAACACAAGGAAGAATTCACCAACTAATCGCAAAAGGGATCTTTGAATCTGGGATACATAAGGATTCATTGTACTGTGATTTGGAATCCCTGAGGAAGACCATGTAAATTTGGTCGAAACATGTCAGCTGTAGGCTGCAATGTTCTTAAGAATAATCATTAATCTTGGATAACCTGTAGCAAGTGTCAGCCTTATTTGACCAATAAGGTTAGCTAGCATACTGAGGAGTGTGGCGCAGAAAGCCTGTTAGTCATTTGGAATTTAGCAAATTAGGCATTCCTCCCCCCTGCCATTGAAGTTAAAATAATAGTCTGTTGAGAAAACTTGAATCGTTAGTCTGTGTCTGAGTCATGATGCCTTCACAAAAGCAACACAGAAAGAGCAACAGATGTATTCATGTTGCGGTTGCAGATGTTATACATAAGGCAGTATTATAGGGCCAGTGTTAAGTTGATGTATTGTAGCGACGCAGGATAGCGTGATGTGTGGAAAGGATGGAAAATAAGCAGAAATGGAGTCAGCAAAGTAGTAGGGTAACAGTGCGGTTGGTGTGTCAATTGGGAAGAAGTAATGCCATTTTAGATTTTAAGGCCTAGTACACGATGAATGGACAAGAACAAAAGTCTTGGTGTGGAGCTGCGGTGTTGTTAGTTCAGCTCCAAAAACAGATCTACTTTCCTGTTCGACAGGAGACAAGCCGAGGTCAGAAGCACCCATGGTAAGCAGGTAAGCATTAATTGTATCCAGCTGTGTGGCCTGAATGTGATCTGACCGGGATGCTAGTTGATAGAAGAGCAGGAAGGGATGCACCTTTTGAAGGACAAATTCATGGGAATAGGGCACTAGGCAGTCTGATGCCAATGAGCCAGGCAAAGATTTAGAACACGACTGCCCTCACCCCGGGGCAGACATCCCATATGAATTACACTTAAAGGCACAACTTAAGCAAACAATTCCTCGAAACTCACTCGAGTGGTGCCCTGGTCACGTCATCTCTGGGATAGGGAAGAGATACGAAGGGAGCTGTGTCTGGAACATCTTGTGGTTCGGGACAGGAGGAGCAGAGGTGATGCCAATACACTTAGTACAAGGCTGGGGGTGCAGCTCGTGTGCGCCATGGCGTCTGGGTGAAAGAGGAAGCTTGTTGTCTTATCAAAAGCAGGGTTTACCTCACCAAGTTTCTTTGATCACATCTGGAAAAGGAGGGTGTACATCACGTGACAGTGCCACGTTTACAAGCTTATCAATAAGAACCAACCAATTACACACTTGGGTTTGTCAGTGACGATGTAGGGGACCAAGTGTCTAGGGGAATGGGATAGTGTAGGTGTGGCCAATTTGTCAAGGGACTATAGGGGGATTAGCATATTCTATAGGTGGTAGCCAGTGAGGGTGGTGGGATTCTATTGCACTCATTATTATGCTTAGTAATGTTAATCTGTGCTTTTTCTACTATAACATGTGTAACATCTTCAGAGTTATAAATAGGTTAGTGGCTGTGTCGACTGATGCCCCAACTCTAGGGAAATGTACCCTTTTCTAATGTTTGTTGATAATGCAGTACTATTCTCTTGAACTTCTGCTGGACTTGAAAAGCAATTCTTTATCTTCATGTAGTTTTGCCAGGAAAATTATCTAAAAATTAATAGTTTGAAGACTAAGGCCATGCTGATTACAAAGAAAAGGAAAAAGAAACCTAATATTACTATACTATGAGATGATGAGAAATTAGAACAAGTACGACTATTTAGGTATGAGAATAACCACGATTGGGAAGAGACAAGCAGAGGTAACGCTTGCTATTTCCAGATATGCAAAAACATATGGGGAGGGGACATTGAAGGTCCCAATAGATGTGTACCTCTTACGAGCTAGAGAGGCTGCACTTTATGGGGCAGAGCGTTGGGGCCGAACAAGCGAGTACAAACTCGCAGTGATGGAGAACACATTTATTAAAAGCATTACAGGGCTTACTTTGGCTGCATCCATGATGCCCTCATTATTAAAAGTGGATTTACAGAACATTTGTAATATCATGAAGATGAAACCAGTGTTTTACTGGGTAAGCCTACGGCATACCCCTACGCCTACTGTGTGTGTATAGAGAAGCAGTTTAAGATGTGTTGGGTCAGGAATAAGGGACAGAAATGCCCTGGTATGCACATATTAAAAATATGTTGCATGTAGTGGGTTCTTGCGAATACTGGCAAAAACCTTAACAGATTAACATAGATAATAAAGCAATAATGAAGGCCAAACTCAATCTTTGATTGACAAATAACATATAGAATGTAGCTACCCTTGCCACATAGAGGTGGGGGAGGGGGGTTGCCGGTTATGAAAACCACCTGTATGTGGTGAAACCCAAATATGTGAGGTTACTTTTTATGAAATGTAGGCTCGGAATGTTACCATTAGTTGATAGACAACATAAGCAGGATTCCCAAACTTGTAATAAATGCTGCTATTGTAAAACAATGAGAGAACGAAATTAACTTTTTCTTAATATGTCAATTTTATATGGAGTACAGTAGGGCATATTTGAAACCAATATTTATATAAAAAAGGGATAAGTAGTATTGAATTGGCATTTGTTCTTTCTTCGGCTGGGGAATTCCTGCATCTATAAAACTTGAGGAGAACCATCTCCGGTTCCAGAAGCACCTCAAGACCTTCCTCTATGCTACTGCTTTCTCTCCTCCTCTCCCCTAGTGAACTCCTGGCCGAAACTGAAACTGCATTGGTCACCTGGCTACCCTCTCTTTTCGGGCCCAGGTCCCCTCCCCACCAGTTGCCCACCTGCACTGCCCCCCTGGCAACCCTTGCACTCTTGGGCTGTTTCTGTATCCCTACAGCCCCCTACCAGCACTTGACACCTGATGTCTGCACTTCTTATTTATTGTTTTTATTTATTTTACTGTTTATGTACTGTACTGCCACTCCCCTTCCCCCCCCTCACCTGCACTTGCGCAATCTCAATTTCACCTGGCCTAGTAAGATCGTTGTCTGTCTTCCCTCTTGTTCCCCCTCCTTTGCCGCGTTGTGCCTCAAAACACTTGTGTATAGGCGTGTTATAAATGCCATATCATATAATTTCATTCCAACTCTGTAGTCACACAGGAAATGAGATACCCTTTTCTGCTGTGGTTAAATTCCTGTTCAGCACCTGGTTCAAAAGAAGTAAAATAATATCCCTTTCTTATTGATACATGCTGGTTTATACTTTGTACGTGCCATTTGTATGTATGTGGTATAAGGCATCAGTGCAAGCGTCGGTTTAGTATGTATTGTAATTTGTCAACGGTTTTATCACTGTACTATGTACATTATCTGTGGTATTTGCAATGTTCTTTCTTTATTATTCACATGATATAATGATAATAAATGAAATGGAACTGGTAAGTTACCTGTTTTCTTATAAACATTTTGGTTGTTTTGTCTCTGGTATATATCCTCCTTTTGTACACCCTCAAAACTGGCTCAATACTTGCTGTCATCTTTATGCTATTGTACAGGCACCCTTTCTGGGAATGCGTCCATCATCTGTAAATATGTTGCTGTAACTAATATCTGATCGAAATTGACATCCCTTTGCTTCAAATCAATGAAAATATACAAATAAAAGACAAAGTAGCATTGGCACCGTCTAGTTTCTGTGGGTTCTTTTAGTTTTGGTTCTCGATGGAGGACAGCATACAGTGAGACCATGCAGCACACATACACATACAACAGGCTCAGGCCTGTAATGAAGACCAGGAGCCTTCATCACGTTGAACCGTCTTTATTCAACTCCTGCAGTGAACTGCAGCTTCCCGGGCTTTCCACTACGCATGTGCGAGGATCGTGCATGCTCATTAGCCCATCCATCAGAGCTCCAAGTCTCTGTTAACTGTGTGTTTGCCAGGACACTACAAGCACCTTGGGAGAAAGCACCAGCCAATCGAGTGCTGAGGAAAGTGGGCTGAATCTTATGCTGCAATCCCACATTCCATCCCATGGCTGCTCTTTCCTCCCCCAGTTCCCTGCCATATTGTGGTGCTATGGTAGCTTCCTTCACCACCTGCTCCCACCTAAATCTTCCTCCAGCCTGCACTTACCTTCTCCGGGCCACCAGGCTCAGCATGGAGCCAGTCTTCCATTTATGACTTGCTCAACTGCGATCCACATGCTTAATGTAGGTGAAATTCATTAATAGAAAACATATTCCCATCACCTGCAGGCTCAGCTCCCAGGCTGCTAATGGCAATAATACCTACAGGTGCCAGCTGTATCATCTGGTAACAGCACTGGGGCTCTCTCTGCATTAACATACTTTCACCCGGACCATTACCATCCGATCCACTCCACCATCGTGGCTGTTATTGCTATACAATCGTTCTATAAATGAATGGTCTAATTGACCAGATCTAGCGGTGTACTCCCATGGCACAAGTGATCATAACCCTCTTAAATGTTTGTACATTTGCTTGGCCAATACAGGTACTCATCCTGCTACTAGGTTTTCTGTGGTGTTATGAATGCTGGTTTGCATCAAAGTGTTTATTTTAAGGAATCCTTCCACCCAAAGACTATATCAATTTTGAATGCTGCTGATCCAGGCGTAGTTATAATCTTATTTGATAAATGGTTGGAATTAGTCAGTCCTCTGACTTTGACAGACTGTGAATTAGGGAGGGAAGTTCAGAGCAAGAGTTGAATTGGTATGGCAATCAATGTAAATTAGACTCCCTGTAATCATTGTCACACGATAACGCTCGTATTGCAAAGAAGCGAAGTAGTTATTAGAATGGTATTAAACTAGCTAATATGGGACTTTTTAAGTGTTATAAATATCGCAAATATGTTAAATGTTGTAAATGTTTTGTAAACGTTGGCAAATTTGTAAAAATGTTGTAATTTTGTAAAATGTCGTTTGTTTAAGAATGTCATGATATATTTGAAAGGTTGATCTGTCAGCCAACCAAATACATAAATAAATTATTAGAATGGTATTAAAGTTGAACAAATGAATAACCAGGAAATAGCAGGGGAGGAGTATAATGATTGTATTATGATTAGAAATCATGGAAAATGTTGTTCCCCTGTTGTCAATGGATTATTGTAGTTCTATTGTTGTTCTTCTATGACTATTAATGTTTTAGACTGTGATTGGGTAAAAGAATTTTCATCACTGTATGATCTTCCTAATAAAGTGAACCCGAGTGCTGATATTTGGTTGCTGGCTTCGAGGGTGGGGAACAGAGTTAGAAGACTTTGGGCCTCATTACAAGTATGGCAGTAAGTGGTAAAGATGGCAGTAACTATGTTACTGCCAACGTTACCACTATGCCAAATCAAATTACGACTGAGAAGAAATCTTTTTTTTTAAAAAAATAAGATATTTTATTGGTTTTCACAACATACAAAACATAACCAACACACCCGACTGTTGCTGTTACTTCCAGCATGGCATTCGTTTCATGTTACATATTAGTCATCCCCCCACCCATCCCTTAAACTCGAGCTTCCCCTCATTGCCTCAAATTTCTATCATCCGGGGGCAAATCCCCCTCGTCATGTCCACTAGTATCACTTCCGTTGGAGTCGACGATGGAAGATTACCGCCAGTGTGGCAACCATTTGCCTCCAAGTGATAAGCGGGCCTACTTCCTCTCCCCTCCTACTGATTGCATCATACCCCACCGTGGTCTCAACGTCAGCCCAATTCAGGAGAATGTTCCACCACAATTCCACTCTGGGCCACCCCATGGCTATTCTCCTTTTGGCCAGGATGTATGCCAGGTCCTTGAGTTTACTAACATGTTTTAAATCCCCCCAACATGCACACCCGAACAGATTCCACATCCAACTTAATCCCCTTCTCGGTTAATCGTAGCTTGACTTCATCCCAAAAACTCCCCACCTCCAGGCATGCCCAGAACATATGGATCATCCCAGCATCCACCGGCCCGCACCGGGAGCATTTTTGTACGTCTGGGCCCCCAAATCTGGCAATCCTTAGGGGGGGTCATGTATGCCCTGTGGGTGACGTATAACTGCATTTGCTGCAACCTAGCATTTCTAGACACCTTGTTTGTGGTATCACTGGGCTCTGTCCCACTGTCTGTCGAGCATGAGTTCTCCCTCATCTTCCTCCCACTCTTTTCTCAATTGGGGCAGCTCCTTGCTCACTCTGGACATCAGTACTTTGTATAATCGAGATATTTCATGCCTTCCCTCCGAGATATCATACATCGTCTCAATGGCTGCATCCGGCTGTTCCGCCAGTGCTGCCTCGGGCCAAGTCTCCATTACCCGTTTAATTATTCTAGTGTACGTAATGTACTGCCCTCTGTGTACCCCCGTATCCTCCAATATCACATGAAAATCCAGTACCTTCCCCCTCCTGCCATATATCTCCCAGGGTCGCCAGGCCCACCGGCTCCCAATATTTGCGGATCCCTCTCCTTAGTTGCTCATCCGCCCAGCATAGCGTCACAGGTGGTACCTGCGGGGAGCTGGGGGCCAGGTTCCCCACCACCCGGCACGCCTTCCGCCACGTTTCCCAGCCCACTGCGAGTAATCCCGGGCGCCCCCGCAGCTCTGATTTAGGTAACCATATTAGTTCTTTTAGGAAGTAGGGTTCGCATTAGCCCCTAAGTAGTCTAGATTCCGCCGTCTCTTCTTCCGCCAGCCATCTGGCCACGTATTGTAGCAGCCCTGCCAGGTGGTACATCTCGAAGTTCGGCAGCTTAATGCTCGCTCTATCGTACGTATTCTGCAGTTTCCATAAGGCTATTCTGTTCCTAGAGTTTTGCCAAAGGAACCCTCGGCACAGGCTCTGGAGTTTGGTGAAGAAACGTTTGGGCAACATGCACGGGATGTTTGCAAAGTAATGTAACAGCCTGGGTAGGACCACCATCTTGAGCAGGGCCGCCCTCTCCACCGTGGCTAGGGGGAGTTTTGCCCAGAACTGCATGCTGTTCTTAATACCTTCCACCACCATGTCTTTGTTATATTTGTGCTCTCCTGCAGTCGTGTGATATATATTAATCCCCAAGTAGCGGAATGTTTTGGTCTGCTATGGTATCCGCAAAGTGGGCAAACTACCCTGTGGGGCTCTCGCATACCTTCCCATGGGGAACATGCATGACTTGTCTGGGTTTACTGCTATGCCCGAAAGGGTGGCATAGTTCTCCATCACCTCTAGGACGTATTGCAGGTTCTCCTCAGGGAAGCGTAGGTACAACAACATATCATCCGCGTACAACGATATCAAGTGCAGTCCCCCTTTTGTTTGTACCACTATTTCCCCGTATTGCTGTTTTAGGCAAATTGCTAACGGTTCCAGGGCCAGGATAAATCGCATTGGGGACCATGGGCATCCCTGCCTCGTCCCTCTGCTGAGCTGCCATTTGTCCGATATTATGGCCCCCGTTTTAACCCTGGCTATTAGAGAGCTGTAAACCATTTTTACCCATCGCAGTGACCCTTGTCCCATCCCATACTCTTTCAGGGCAGCCAGCATCCATGGCCACCTCAGAGTCGAAGGCCTTTACTGCGTCTAGTGAGACTATTGCTATCTCGCCTGGGTCCTCCTTTGCCTGTTCTATGACATGGTGCAGCCTTCTGAAATTATCCATTATGCTCCTGCCTGGGACGTAACCCGTTTGGTCGGGGTGTATGGGTTTGGTAATCACCTTTTTTAATCGGTTAGCCAACACTGTCGTTAGGATTTTACTATCCTGATTTAACATGGACAGGGGACTGTACGACCCACAATCTGTGCTTTGCTTGCCGGGTTTAATAAGCGGGATGATCATAGCCTCCCTCAGGGACTCTGGCAGAGTCCCCCTCTCAAAGGCCTCATCGAACATTACCAGCAGTGGTGGGAGCACTTCCTGCCTGTATGTTTTGTATAATTTGCTGGGGAGGCCATCCGTCCCCGGGGCCTTGCACATGGGCAGGTGTAACACCACTGTCTCCAACTCCTATAGAGTTATGGGGGCATCCAGGCTCTTCCTTTCTTCCTCTGTCAATTTTGGTAAACCTATGTCTTCCAGCGTTTCCTGTAACTCCAGTGCTGCGGGCTCTCCTGCGTCCTCATACAGATGATTATAAAATCTACAGAATCCCTCATTCACTCCCTCCTGGGTATTCCAGACCTGCCCCTCTTCCCCCAGTATCTCTCTGATCGCTGGCCTCGGTGTCTCGTTCTTATATAGCCAAGCGAGCAGCCTCCCCGGTTTTTCCCCCTCTGCATGCTGTGTCTCAACGTATTTTTTGTAGTTCAAATTACAGAACCTGTCCCAGAGTCCCCCGCACACCTGTTGTAATTGGCCCACCCATTCAGCGTCCTCCTGTGAGGTGCTCCCCTTCTGCATAATTCCTTCTAGTTTCCTCTCGGTCTCATGCAACTCTCGCTCTATACCCCCTTGTAGCCCTCTGGATTTAGATATGGCCACTCCACTGACCACCACCTTGAAGATCTCCCATAGGGTTCCCTCTGACTTTACACTCCCCTTGTTGTTGTTGAAATACCCGGTTATTTCCTCGCTGAGGTCCTCACGGAAAGCAGTATCCTTCAGTGCCTCGGCCCTAAGCCTCCACATGGGGATTCTGGCTCTGGGAGGTTGGTGTCGCCTGGCCAGGACCAGAGGGGAATGGTCCGATAATGTGCATGCCTTGTATTCTGAGTCCGTCATTTCCCCGGCCAGTTCCTGGGTAGCAAACATATAATCCAATCTCGTGTTCAGGTTGTGTGGGGGAGCATAGTGCGAGTAGTGCCTGTCATTTGGGTGTTGCTGCCTCCATATATCTACTAACCCAAAATCTCTCAGCAAGGCCTGTAATGTTCTAGCCGCGGGGGTGGGTTTGTCTAGCTTTGTATCTGACCTGTCCATTCTGGGGTGCAATGTACAAAAGTCCCCTGCCCATATGACCGCTCCTCCTAAGTGGAGGCTGATTTTGTGGTATAGTGTTCTGAAATAGGCCACTGTGTCTTGGTTGCTGGCATATGTGTTTATGATGCACAATTCTCTATTCTCTAGCAGCCCCCGTATCACTACCATCCTCCTGTCTGGATCTACCGTAGTTTGGAGCAATTGGAAGGGCATATGTGGTGCCACCCAGGTGATCACCCGCCTAGTGTAATCTGAATATGTCGCGCCAATGGTGGTCCCTCTCCACTTTCTTCCCACCACCTCTTGTCTCTCTAGTGAGGGGGGTTTCTTGCAGCAGGGCTATATCTATTTTTTGCCTTCTCAGGTACGTCATAAACTTGTTCCTCTTTAGGTAGCTGTTGAGGCCTCCAACGTTCCAGGTCACTATTCTAAGTTCTCCCATCGGCATCCTATTCCTCCCTTGACCTCTGCCCCTCTCAACCCCTCCTCCAGTTGACTTGGCCTGAGTATTAGCTCGTTCCCCATGCTTTTTCAACATAAACTCCCCAACTCCTCCCCCCCCCATCCCTGGTCTTCCCAACTAACAACACTACACACCCTCCAAAACTCCCCCACTCGACCCCCCCCCCCCCCCAACTGTTGCCCAGCTCCATCCCTGGATCTCATTTGGTTCTTTAACTCATCAATGCCGGTCTCAAGAACCCAGTAGGAGGTTGCCGTTCTAACGGCGGCCCAACTAAACTAGTTATGGGGGTTTAAGAGCAAGCTCCTCAGAACTCCTGCAATTTGCCCTATTTCGCCCAGCATGGGCTCTCCTGCATATGCCACCGGTTCTTAACTATCACAGCTGGCATCACTCTATCTTATATTCTAGTCCCAGAGTCAAGTTAGGCTGCGCCTCGTGGCCAGCCGCCTCAATTCTACTTATCTGCTCCAGCTTCCTTCTGGTTGTCTGGTTCAGATGGGCAGTTCTGGGCATCTAGCCACTCTGATGCGTCCCCAGGGGAGTCGAAAAACAGGGTTCTATTGTTGTGGTACACCTTCAGCTTTGCTGGGTACATCAACATGTATTTGTAGCCCGCCTCTCGCAATCTTCTCTTCACGGCCCCATAATTCATACCTTGTCTCGGCACCAGGAGTGTATAGTCCGGGTACGCTGTGATGTTCGCCGATGCCCTTAGTATCGTGCCTCCTTTCCGGAAGTGTTCAAGGATCTTCTTCCTTTCTCGATAGTTAAGGATTTTGGCTATCATAGGTCTTGGGGGAGCGCCTGGTGGCGGCCTCCTGGCCAAGGCTCTGTGTGCTCTCTCTCAACTGCGAAGCCCTGTGAGAGCACCCCTCCTTCTATTTCCTGCAGCAGCATCGTCTCAACATATTCCGTTGGGTTAGATCCCTCAGCTCCTTCTGGTAGCCCCACAAGGTGAACATTATTTCTTCAAGCATATCCCTCTGCTTCCTCTGCTCTATTCTCCAAGTTGCTCACCCGTTGTTTCAGGATGTGGATCTCCGATGTGTGGGACGCACATGCCGCAGTGTTCGGGCGATGTCTTTCTCAAGCTCCCCTGTGCGCTCCGCCAGTGCCCTTACATCTTGTCTTAGGAGGTTCACGTCCTCCTGAACTTGTCCATCTTTGAGCTCCAGTGCCGCTTTCAATTCCGTCATGGCGGACTCCAGCTTGGTTTCCCACGTGAGTTTCAAATCTGCAATCGCTTCCAGGATCTGCTGGTCATTTCAGTCGTGGTGGAGACTGTAGAAGGGGTCTTGTCTTTACTCCTAGCTCCTTCTGCCGCCTGCGAGGACCTAGCAAACTCATCCAGTATTGGTTGTTTCTCTTTGATCTTGACCTTTCTGCCGGCCATCACGCCACTGCCCCAAAGCTGCGGTTTGGCTGTCCTGTGTGTGACCTTCGGTATTACCAGGCCTATGTATGGCCGGCCGTGGCACTGGCGGAAGGCTGTGGTTTGGCCCCATTTTTTTTCCCTGCTGTGTGTTGGCTTTCGAGTGGGTTGTACCCTCCCACGTTACTAGCTGCAGTCGCCACCACTGCCTTAGTGTACTTTAGTATAGTGGCCTGTATTGGGCCTTATGTTGGCTACACCCCCAGTTCCTGCAGCTTTCAGGTGGCGGCTCTGAGGCGGAGCCAGCCGTGCTTGTTTGCGTTTGCGGTGCTTCTCCCTGGGTGGGCGTCTCAGGCTTGCCCCACTTCTATGAAGCCTCGTGGGTACTCACTGTCCGGCAGTGATAGCCATAATAGCTATTATGTGCCTCCTAGTTGTATTGTCGCACCGTGGTTTGCCCTTCCTGTCTGCTTCCGTGGGCACTCCTGTAGCCCTTCCGCTCCACTCACCACCTGCCCACTGGTGCTTCCATCTGTAATTGTGCCTTTCGCCCCGTGCCACGCTGTGTCCACCAGGCTCCTGGCGTTATGGCTCCGGGCCATTCCCAGGCCGGGTGTCCGGGTCGTGTACAGGGTGCCACACGGCACCAGCTATCTCCCAGGCCCGGGCTGGGTGCCGCGGCCTCCTCACTGTCGTTTCTGGGGCTCGTGTCCCCACCGTTGCGCTTGTGCATCTGGTGCGGTCACCCGCTAGCTGTGCCTCAGGATCTTACTCCGATCTCTGTCCCTCTCTGGTGCCAATCTGCACTCCGGTATGTTGGGCAGATCCAGCTCCAGCCCCGCCCACCTCCTTTGTTCACGGCTTGTTTAATTAAGGGTTCAAAGTTTCTTCCTGTTTACCTCATAGGCGCCCGTAGTGTGAGGGCTTATGTCCCCCATATGGCCCGCCTTTGCTGTGCCCCCTTTCCCGGCTGGGAGCTGCGTGGCTTCTATACGGCTGCCCTGTGTCAGGCGACCATACATGCAGGGGTGGCTCTGTCTCACCCCCCCCCCCTGTAGTTGTCCTGTTCTGCCTGCCCCATGCACTCTGCTCCACAGGCACCTATGCTCCTGATCTTGCAGCCCACCCGCTTCCTCTTCTCCGTGGCGCGCTGCAATGAGGAACGGGGCACGTCCCGTCCTACAGTAGTATTCGCCTCCGGAGCTTCAGCTGGAGCGTCCGCTTCTTCTTGCTCGCTAACAACGTTTGTTGGGTATGCGTGCACCTTGTGTTCGCAGCATGCACTGCATTCATGGCTGGTCGCAGTTGCTTCCACTCAGGGCGCTTGGTGAGCCGCCCTCCTCAACATCCGTCTTGCTTCTTCCTTATTCGGCGGACAGGTCCGGCCGCCATCTTCCCCAGGGAGCGCCGTCCCTCGCTCCTAGACAGTTTCTGCCATAGCTGCTCTGCTACTTTGCGGATTTTAGCCGGGATACGATAATTTCATGCTGCTGCGGTTACCACAGCCGCAGGTGACTTGCAGATTGCAAATGCTCGAGTTTAAGGTGTCCATACACCGCAGGATCATCACGAATATGCCATGGCTACTTGGCCACGCCACCCTCCGACTGAGAAATAATCTGTGATAATTCAACTGGTGAATTTACCTCCGGCGGAATTACCTCCAGTGGTAATTCTGCCAAGAATCAGTGGAATCTGCAATGGGGCCAATCCGCCGACAGAATTATTGCCAAAAAACAAACACATTACCGCCATATTACAAGTACTAAAACAGCAGAATTACCTCCATAAACTGGAAGAAATTCCACCAAGAACACAGCAGTTACCTCCACAAAATGGTGGAGGTAAATGCACACAGGTGTCATAAATCAAGGACGAGGTGCACAAGAACCAGTCAGGAGGAGTATAAAAGCGCAACTGTCAGCCCCCACCACACAACCGAACAACAAGCAGCCACAAGGAGACACAGATTATGGGCTCCACAGACTGCTACTCTACATCTAGCTACAGCAGCATGCTGGACCACAGCAGGAAAGGAAACGGGCACCACAAAGCCGCAGGAGACGTTTGCTGCAGAGGGCACCCATACCATGTGTACACCCATCCCCATGGACACTCGCAGACAGCAAATTAGTCACCCTATATTGATTGGACTGTCAACCATAACCAAACTGCTCACCCTGACCCAGGCTGAACTGCAGAGTACCATTGCCATCCATAATGCCACCCCCCAACCCCGGCTGAAGCTTTGGGCAGGTCAACACTTCTGTGGCACAGGTGCATTTCAACACAGTTGGGATGTCACAGCCCACCTTCTTCGAGGTGCTGGACAAAGTCCTGGATGCCCTCTTGAGGCATGCGCACCTGTGTATCTCAATGCCCACCCCCCAGGCGCAGGTGCATGCAGCAAAGGTAAGATTCTACAACATTGCCCATATCCCCAACACCATTGCGTCATTGGATTGCACCCATGTGGCATTGGTACCACCACAGGCAACAGAACAGGCATCCCACAACAGGAAACAATACCGCTCAATGAATGTGCAGATGACCTGCAATGCCGACCTCACCATCAGCCACTGCTGTGCCCGATAGCCTGGGGCCAGCATGATTCTCTGATACTGCGCAACAGCACCCTACCTGCGTACATGGAGAGGCACAAAGGACATCGCACCTGGCTTCTGGGTAAGTAGCACTCATACCTGATTGCCAAAATAATGGACACCCACCAAGGGTGCGTAAGCATTAGCAAAGTGAATCAACTACAAGTCTCATGATGCAACAACACAAATGCACAGAACAGGCCGAGAACCATGACTGACCCACCCCAGGACACATATGTTGTCACATGGTTCAAGTATGACATCCAGCCATGCAAGGCAGCACAACGCAATAAGGGCAACGTACAACCAAAGTAAGCATTGTCATGGGCCCTACATGACATACTGCAACACCATAGTTGGCCAGTGCAATGTCATGGCAGTGACAAAAACATCATGACTGCCGACTCCCACAACGTGAATGACTGCAAGCAAACCATGTAGCCCAAGGCCCATCTTCTTCGATGTACACAAGGTGCACCATGAGTCATGCAGATAGGGGTATACACGTCAGGACCATTAACTTGTTCCCCAAACCACGCACCGACATGTCTTACAGAGTCTATTCATGTTTTGCAGGTTATGCTGGATACCCGCAGTTGCCATGGCTAATGGCCCCTGTGAGAAACCCTGCTACACCACAGGAGATATCCTAGAATGAGGCGCAGAGCAGGACCAGGCCATGTATCGAGCAGACATTTGGCCTGCTGAAATCAAGGTTCAGGTGCCTGCACCACACAGGCAGTGCACTCATGTACAGCCTGGAGAAGGTTGGCAATGCTGCACACTTGTGCATACGTGGGAATGTTGAAATGCCTCCGGATGAGGGAAATGACCACCCCCCGCACCCCATAGCTTTGATGAGGGAGACAGTGAAATAGTGAACAGGACACCACAGGACATACGTTGGGATATGAACGAAGGTTGGATGGTACACCAGGACATCATCAACACTTACTTTTGACTCTGGACACATGCCACCCATATATGCAATGATGGCAGATTGTGTTCTCACCTGCCAGGTACTGCCCTGAGGAAGATGCACTTTGGAGGAAGTTTCTTTACCTTTCCCCCCCCCCCCAAACTTCCACTATACCTGGTTCACTTTCCTGCCAGGTATAGGCCTTCTCCCAATTCTTCCTCCTTCTCATTGGGGTCCCAGACCCCCTTTATCTTTCTCTGCAAAACTCTTAAATACTTTCTCTTATGGGTCCCAGACTCGTCTTTCTTGTTTGGTTTGCTGCTAGACCTGGTTCACTCTCCTGCCAAGTACTATTGTGTGGCTCAAACGTGTAACAGAGTTCTTTTCCGTCTGACAGGGTCCCAGACCCTGGTTCTCGACTTCTCTCTCTCCCAACTGGGCTTTCTACCACATTCTCTGGGTCCCAGCACCTTCCTGACTAACTGCGTACCTTTTCTCATGATCCGCAGTGGTTACGGGTCTTCCTTGGCACCTGTGAGGCTTCCTTGACCTTCGTGTTCCTTTCATGCTCTGCAGCAGCTCCACAGCAATACTTCTTATTCAGGCAGCTTTTGCTTCTCACTGTTCAGGAACGCCAGGAGCTTCCCTTTCTTTGCTGTTGATCGGTCCGTTCACTTAGGACCGACTCTGGACCTTCTTGCTCCCGCCTTGGCATCCTGGCATTTAGGCATCCTGTCCTAAATCATGCTGGCTCTTGCAGTTCCTCCAGGGAGGACTTGACACTGTTGTGAGTCCTCCTTCAGTTTCTATACTTGCACAGTGACCATATCGACTGGGATGCTTACTGTGGTTCCGTGGGCCACTCTTCATGGCTCCACACATCATCTTCATCCCAGTATAAGCATGATCACACCTTATTGGGTTTGCTGGATTCTTGCTTGTCCCAGTTTTCCAATGTACTTAAGTCGAGTGGTCCCTACTCTTCCTCAGTGGTTTTGATAGGGGCTGCATTACATGGATCTTTGAGGGACTAGTGTACTGTGCTCAGAGAATGAAGGTTGGGATATGTTGTGACCATACCACATTCTCCCGAAGAGTCATCCCTAGTCCCACAAGGGAGATCCCCTCCCATATGAAAATGAAATCCTGCCGCTGAGTACCATCCCCAGGGGGACTATCGGGGAGTTGCTTCACCTCCCTGGCCTCATGGTAAGGGGCTCTCCCTAGGGGAGAAGGGACAGCATCCATAGATTAATCACAGTAGTCAGAGGAATCTCTTCCAAAAAGTAAAAAAAGTACTGGAAGTACTGGAAGGACAGGGAGTACATTGACATGGTGCTGCTCTACCTTCTTAAATGAAATTTCAGATGTCAAAAATAATTAATTTAGTGACGTTTTACAAACAAAAGGTTGTCCCGGTTCTAGCCTACGGAGAAGAAGCAGTGCTAAATCTTGCATGGAAAACATGAGAGATCTTCGAGGTACTTTTGGAGGCGGGTGGTGAGGCTGCCTAAAGACCTTCCAATGGCCTCCATCAACTATGAGCTGGGATTGCAAGCTATGGAGTCCATCGTTCTATGGGTGTCTCTCTGTTTAGGAAATGCATTTGGTCCAATCATCTTCCCCCCTTTTGAGACTATAAGCTGGCTGCTTGAAATTTGGAAACGGGAGTGTTCCAAGCATTTAGAAGCTGTTGAAACTACAATTGAAGAGCTAATAACAAATCCGGGGTGGTGAAGAAAAATTTGAGAACTGAGAATTGGATAGACCCACAGAATTGGAGAAGTAATCATTAAGTTATACAAGTTATCATTAAATATGGGTCATGGAAGGAGAGCAATTGACCAACTACCAAGCTAACTTTCGTAAGTTTCCGTCGGCTCACTATCGAGATATGTTCATGAGACCAAGACTGAATATTCTTCCAACTAGAGAGATATAGAGTTTTCGTGGACAGCTCGCCCAGTCCAAAACCAACTGTAGATATTATAGAGCAGTTGGTGGCAGAGAGTCATTATATCAGTTGGTGATGTTTTGTGGAAACTTAACAGTAGAAAGAATTACATATCTAGAACCCTTTATCAGTGAGACCAATTCTCTTTCAGCCCGGGAATGGTGGGCTATGCTTTTAGTTGGGGAAAATGCCAGGTTAATTGTTGCAGTCATGAACTTCTTGGCGCACATGTTATATGTTGATGCAAAGACAATCTTGATGATGACAAATCAGAATTTTTTTTTTGTCTATGAAAATTAAGATTTAAAAAAGGTTTTTTGTATGGATGTTAGTGATTTGCATGAAATGGTCGGTTTGTAATAAACCAACCATAATAAAATAAAGTATGAGGAGGGCTGTCCCCAGTTTTCAGGTAAGGAGATAAATAACATATTTTAAGTGAATTATGTCAATCTATACTCTGCCAAAACTAATGAAATATTAATTCCTGAATGGTTTACGCATCACTTAACAGAAAAAGGAAAAAGCAAAGTGATCTGTCACAGAGGTGATATAAATCCAAGAATAAAAGGCAAATCACAAGGCTTAGAAAGATTCACATTAACTTTATACAAACATTTCAATCGGTCCTTGTTGTCCTGTGTCTACAATGAGTGTATCAGACTCAAAGAATTCCCATCAACCATGGAGGCTAGCTAGATAAGGCATTTCTAAACCTGGTAGCAATCCCCATGGAAGCAGCCATCTACCAGCATATCTCTTTGATGCAAAATTTCAAATAGATCTAAGCAGAATGTTCAAACAAGATCAGCCTCAAGGTAAGGGATGAGGACCAATACGATTTGCACCAGGTAAGCTAGGGGTTCCATCAATTTCTGATAGGTTATTGAAACCATCCAGTTAGAGAGCAGGAAATAAGAACTCCAATTCTTGGTAATCCTTGATGCAGAAAAGGCTATTCACAGCGTTATCTGGTCATACCTGTACAATGCATTAAGGGCAAAGAATGTTGGCAACTCTTTTTTCAAAAGCTGGAATGTTGTCTCCCAAATTCATCTAAGCAAGCGTTCCCCCGTCATGCTTACTCTTTAACATTGCACTTACCACTCACAGTAGCAATAAGAAGCAATGAAGACTGAAATGGGTGAGGTAAAGTGACTTCTGTTTGCAGATAACATGCTGTTGACTCTTCAATCCCCATGACTCAATGGTTGCTTTCTTGAGCCAGTTCGATCTCATGTGGCAGGATATAGAATCCGTTGGACTAAATCCAGTGTACTACTAAGCTGGGCCTGTACGAACAGCTACAAATATGGCGACTGGCATCTAACATGGGAAAGTAAGGAAGTAAAGTATCTTGGAATGCTAATAAACTTCACATCAAAGCACCTTCTGAAATAAAAATCTAAAGCTTGCCTGTAACTCCAGGGTTTAGTAAACCTAAACCTGAATGTATGAGCAAAAATAAATGCTCTAAAGATGATGGTCCTACTGAAATTCCTATACCTATTCTACCATCTGAATGTAAGATGCAGCTCACAACTCCTGCACTCAATTGAGAGAAAGATGCTGAAGTTCGCCCATCTTCCTACTCTGCCACGCTCCCCCTCCCGACTCTGCCACCCTCCCCTCATCCCTCTGCCACACTCTGCCACGCTCCCCTTCCGCTCTTGACCACACTCCCCTGCCTCTCTCGGTCATGCTGCCCTCCCCACTCTGCCACACTCCCCTCCCCACTCTGCCATGCACTCTGCCACACTTCCCTCCCCACTCTGCCACACACTCTTCCACGCTCCCTTTCCCCTCTCTGCCACACCCCCTTTCCCTCTCTTCCACGCTCTTTCCTTTCTGCCATGCTCCGCCCGCTCTACCACGGTCCCCCCTCTCTACCACATGACCCGCCTCTATACCACTCTCCCCCTCTCTACAACGCTCCCCCTCCCTACCATGCTTCCCCCTTCTACTGTGCTCCCACCTCTCCCGCACTGATTCTTGTAGTATGGTGCTTGCTGCAGCATACTACTGCAGGCTATAGAGTGCAGTAGTATGCTGGCTATAGAATGTTTACCCAGCTGGAACCTTGTGGTGTGTTGAAGGTTCCAGGGTTGTCAGTTGGGGATAACAGGATGGGAGATTACTAAAAAAGGATGCGTTTCATGTCGCTCCTTACCTCCCTTTCCTACTTGTACCCTGAAACATTAAAGATACTTTATTTATAAATACACGAGTCTACATGCCTCCTGTGTACCTACTCACCACACCAACCAGAACACTACAAGTGGCAACGAGGATGGTGAGTGTATGTAGATTAGGTTTTATTGGTATGGTTACAGATTATTAGTGTGTGTTTCATGGATGTTTGAGTTTGTGCTGTGGGCGTGGCAGGCCAGAGTCCCTGTGTGGCAGGCGGGGCGGAAGGTATGTACGAGTAATTGGTGAATGGAAGTGGTATTGGTGTGGTTTGTGCTCGCATGTGGCAGATGTGAGACCCGGAAGTGGCAGTCCCGGGTATGTGGTTGTTTGGCAGTGTTGTGTTTGGAGCTGGAAAGTTAGATAAGTGAATGTTGTTACACTGCGAGGGACCGGTTGTGAATGTAGTTTGTGCTTGGTGGTTGTTGTGTGGTCTAGTTGATGGAGAGTGTGTGTGTTGAGTTTGATGTGAGTTTTGATTAAAGTGTGTTTGCTGTGTGTGATGATGAGGGATGTGTAGTATGGTGCTTGCTGCGGCATACTACTGCAGGCTATAGAGTGCAGCAGTATGCTGGCTATAGAATGTTTACCCAGCTGGAATCTTGTCGTGTGTTGAAGGTTCCAGAGTTGTCAATTGGGGATAACAGGATGGGAGATGACTAAGAAAGGATGCGTTTCATGTAGCTCCTTGCCTCCCTTTCCTACTTGTACCCTGAAACATTAAAGCTACTTTCTTATTTATATATACATGAGTCTACATGCCTCCTATTTACCTACTCACCACACCAAACGGAACACTACAATTCTCTCTACTGTGCTCCCATTCTCTACCACGCCCCCCCTCTACTGCACTCCTCTCTACCCTGCTCACCCATCCATCACACTACATCCTCTCCAACGTGCTACCTCTTCTCTACTGTGCTCCCCTTCCCCTCTCGGCCACGCTCCCCTTCCCACTCTGCCATGCACTCTGCTAAGCTCCCCTTACCCTCTATGCCACGCTCTGTTTCCCCTCTCGGCCACCCTTCCCCTCTCTGCCACGCTCTCCTTCCCCTCTCTGCCACGCTCCCCTTCCCCTCTCTGCCACGCTCCCCTTCCCCTCTCTGCCACGCTCCCCTTCCCCTCTTCCACACTCTCCTTTCCCTCTCTTCCATGTTCCCCTTCCCTCGCTGCCATGCTCCCCCTTTCTACCATGATCCACCTTTCTACCACTCTCCCCCTCTGTGCACGTCCCCCCTTCTACCATGCTCCCCCTCTACCGTGCCCCCCACCTCTAGCAGGCTCCCCTCTCTACCCCGTTCCCCCCTCTACTACACTCCTCCCTTTACCGTCTATCCCCCTCCCTACATGCACTTAAACCTCTACCGCTCTCCTCTCTACTGTGCTTCCCCTCTGTACCCTGCCCCCTCTACTGAACTCCTTCTCTCTACCCTGCTCACCCATCTAAAGCACTACCCCTCTACTTCATTCCCACCTCTACCGCACTCCCCTCTCTCTACCCTGCTCCCTCTCTGCCGCGCTCCTCTCTCTACTACACTCCCCTCTTTACCGTGCTCCTCCTACCACCACGCTCCCCCTTCTCTCTGCCACGCTCCCCCTTCTCTCTGCCACGCTCCCCCTTCTCTCTGCCACGCTCCCCCTTCTCTCTGCCACGCTCCCCTTCTCTCTGCCGTGCTCCACCTTCTCTCTGCCAACCTCAGCTTCCCCTCTTGGCCATTTTCCCCTTCCTCTCTCTGCCACATTCCCCTCCCCACTCTGCCATGCAATCTGCCACGCTTTGCTTCACCTCTCTGCCACGCTTTGCTTCACCTCTCTGCCACGCTCTGCTTCACCTCTCTGCCACGCTCTGCTTCACCTCTCTGCCACGCTCTGCTTGCCCTCTCTGCCACGCTGCCCTTGCCCTCTCTGCCACGCTGCCCTTGTCCTCTCTGCCACGCTGCCCTTGTCCTCTCTGCCACACTGCCCTTGCCCTCTCTGCCACGCTGCCCTTGCCCCCTCTGCCACTCCCCTCCCTCTCTACCACTCCCCTCCCTCTCTACCACTCCCCTCCCTCTCTACCACTCCCCTCCCTCTCTACCACTCTCCCCCTTCTCTACCAGGCTCCCCCCTCTACCAGGCTCCCCCCTCTACCAGGCTCACCCCTCTACCAGGCTCCCCCCTCTACTACACTCCTCCCTTTACCGCACCCCCCCTCGTTCTCTCCCACCTCTACTGCGCTTCCCCTCTCTACCATGCCACCCTCTACTGCACCCCTTCTCTCTACCCCACTCACCCTCTCTACAGCACTCCCCCTCTACTGCACTCCCACCTCTACCGTGCTCCCCTCTCTGTACTGCACTCCCTTCTCTCTGCCGCACTCCCTTCTCTCTGCCGCACTCCCTTCTCTCTGCCGCACTCCCTTCTCTCTGCCGCACTCCCCTCTCTACCGTGCTCCCTCTCACCAAAATGATCCCTTCTCTCTGCCCCGCTCCCCCTTCTCTCTGCCCCGCTCCCCCTTCTCTCTGCCATGCTCCCCCTTCTCTCTGCCACACTCTGCTTCTCCTCTTGTCCATTTCCCCCTCTCCTCTCGGCCACGTTCCCCTCCCCACTCTTCCACACTCCCCTCCCCACTCTGCTTTGCCTCTCTGCCACGCTCTGCTTTGCCTCTCTGCTTTTCCTCTGCCACGCTGCCCTTGCCCTCTCTGCCACGCTGCCCTTGCCCTCTCTGCCACGCTGCCCTTGCCCTCTCTGCCACGCTGCCCTTGCCCTCTCTGCCACGCTGCCCTTGCCCTCTCTTCCATGCTCCCCTTCCCTCATTGCCACACTCCCCCCTTTCTACCACTCTCCTCCTCTCCACTATGCTCCCCTCTCTACCACTCTCCCCCTCTCCCCCTCTATCTACAACTCTCACTCCCTCTCTACCACGCTCCCCCCTCTATACCACGCTCCCCCCTCTATACCACGCTCCCCCCTCTCTACCACGCCCCCCTCTCTCTACCACGCCCCCCTCTCTACCACGCTCCTCCCCTCCCCACCACTCTCCCCCTCTCCACCACATTCCCCTTTCTGCCACGTTCCCCCTACCATGCTCCCCCTCTACCACACCACACCTTCTCTACTGTGTCCCCTTCTAGCGTGACCCCACCTCTACCGCGCTCCCCTCTACTGCACTCCCCACCTCTACCGCAATTCTCCCTACAATCTCCCCCTCTCTACCACTCTACAGCACTCCCCCCTGTACTGCAAGCCCATCACTACTGCACTCCTTTTCTCTACTGTACTCCCCCTCTACCACACCCCTACTACTGCACTCCTCTCTACCCCACTCACCCATCTACAGCGCTACCTCCTCGCTACTGCGCTACCTCCTCGCTACTGCGCTACCTCCTTTCTACTGCAATACCCCCTCTCTCTCAGTGCCGTGCTCCCCCTCTCTCTGTGCCGTGCTCCCCCTCTCTCTCTGTGCCATGCTCCCCCCCCTCTCTCTCTGTGCCATGCTCCCCCCCTCTCTCTCTCTGTGCCGCGCTCCCCCTCTCTCTCTGTGCCGCGCTCCCCCTCTCTCTCTGTGCCGCGCTCCCCCTCTCTCTCTGTGCCACGCTCCCCCTCTCTCTCTCTGTGCCGGGCTCCCCCTCTCTCTCTCTGTGCCGGGCTCCCCCTCTCTCTCTCTGTGCCGGGCTCCCCCTCTCTCTCTCTGTGCCGCGCTCCCCCCCTCTCTCTCTCTGTGCCGCACTCCCCCCGCCCCTCTCTGCCACACACACTCTCTCTCTACCACACTCCACCTCTCTCAGCCAGGTTAAAATGTGTCGTTTTTTATTGAGTGCACAAACTCCCTTCTATATCCAGCCACACCCTTCCTTTTGCTTTACTTTTCCAGGTATTTTATTTCAATCTTCCATTCCCTTCATTTCACTAACTTTTTCCTGATTTTTGTTTTTCGGTCTTGCGCTATTAGATACCTATTAGAGAGTGGCTGAGGTTCCAGTCAGCTGTTCAATGATGCAGAACAAGAGCATCCTGGAGTAAGCTCTGTTATAGCAGCAGCTAGAGAGCCCACGGAGGCCTGAATGCCACAGAATTACTTCTGAAGGGTCGAAAAGGTGTGCAAGCTAGAGTTGCACACATAGAACATCTCCAATCGACGTAGTAAAAGGACTTCCCTTCACCATTGACTGGAAGTCTTTCTACTGTGCCGTTTAGTGTTATTCTGTGTGCACAAACCTTAGATTGCACACATTCCTGCGCCTTTTGTAGTAATTACTTGGTATTTTGAGCCAATGTAAATAATTATGGTCGGTTTTCAGGTCATTTTAAGGTGGGGAGCAATTGTAAGGCTGCAGCAGCTTTAAGAATGAATAGATGAGTATATTTTCGCTTTGATCATTGTTGTTTCCATATGTAAATTTAAAAACATTGCAGAGCAGTTGATCAACTGCTTGCACGTTAACACCCGAATAGTCAAAAGAGATTGCTGTGCTGCAAAAACTCAATGCTGCAACAAACCAAACGTGTAGAATGGTTTGCTTTGACCTTGCAGGTATTGGGCAGGACACCGCACAAGGATGCATCTGTATGCCCCATTCAATGCTATGAGAGAATGGGCAATCAAAGGAATGGGCAAAGCAACTGGCAGTGATGAGGTCTATGTATCAAGCCAAATAGGTTCCTGCAGATTTCACCTTGTATGCTGGCCACCTCATAGGTGTGGCACCTCTGTGGACAACATCACTGATCTGCTCCGGTCACCTACTCTACCAACAGCTTCCTCAGCGACTTCAACATAGCTGGAACCCAGGCAACTGAAAACACTAGAGAAGGTCTTAGCTGCCAGAATCCCTGCATATAATGCAAGATGTACAAACCCCAACTCCCATCAGTGGAAGCATCCTTGATTTTGTTCTAGCCTCTTCCCCCCTCATCAAATGCTTTAACCTCATCCCACTCGACTGGACAGACCACACTGCAATCCCTTTCCACGTATCACACAGAGTCAGCATTGCTCCAGAATCATCCATCTGCATTCTGTCATAAATGCGTCACAGAAACTGCTACCATCCATGTTATGGACCTTGCTCTTCAGATCAAGGGCAGAGGGGATGACTGCCTACTGTATCCATATGTCACCTTCTCCGCAAACAAAGAATGGGCTTCACAGGAACAGTTATTTGCTGATTTCCTACTACCTCTTCGAAAGAAACCAGGCCATGCAAATGGGCTCCTTCAGATCTGACCAGCGCTGCGTTACCTGCGGAGTGGCCTAGGGTGTATTCCTCTCCCTGTTGATAGTTACTCATGGAACTACTGTGATCACTCCATGACCATTCAGAAAGTTCTCAACACCTGTATGCGGATGGCACCCAGCTGTACCTTAAAGTAAACTGCCTCCAGAAATGACTTGCCACCATTCAAAGGTGGCAAGTCAACGGCATCCCTAAAACCCAACACGACCAAAACCGACTTTGAGATCCTCAGCCGCTACTTAAACGGGAAACTATCCATGGTTGTCTGAACGAGATACACCTGAATGCGTTCATCCTCGTACTGACCAGTCCGCAAAATCCCTTGGATTGATCTTTGATAATCTCTTTTCAGCAGCACATCAGCAAAAAAGCCTGGACTGTCTGGTTCCATATCCCGCTGACTATGCTAGATTAAGCCCTTCTTCCCTCCCTAGGAGTATGGTACAGGCTCTCATGATTGCACATAATATGGTGGTAGTGTCTTTCTTGCTGGGCTCCCATGGTTCATAGGTCCTCAGCCCCTTAAATCAGTCGATAATATCATAGCCTGCCTTATCACCGGTTGTAAATATTTGACCACATCACCCCATCCTGCACAATCTTCACTGGCCTCCTATCCCTGGAGGAATTCTTTTTAATAATTGCCTGTATCTACATTTCAACTAAAGCCCGGGAGCCTGCCTACTTAGTCTGCATACTTAACGCCTTGAGAGATGCATGCTCCTCTAGGAGTCAGCCAATTACTACCATGGAAACTAAAATAGCCTACAGGCGAAAAAACTGAAAATAGTCCTTCGCCTGCAACGCCCTGAAATACTGTAATACCTTCCAAGTGGCAATCGAGATTGATCCAACACCTGTGCGGTTCAGGAAAAACTGAAAAACCTGGTCTTCATGGAATTCCTGGGTGGGCCTTAGGTAACTGTGGTCCCGGTTCTACCACTGCTTTGGGCTCATTGTGAACTGTACGCCTGTTCCTTGAACACTTGTTCATTGCTCTGCTGCTGTGGAGCTATGTCTCTGCTATTTAAAACATAAATGCATCCAATTACAGATGCAATAAATAAAGCATCATCACAAATCTGTTGCCTCATAGAACAAGGAGTGGCAGTCATTTTGTAAAGTGGCCTGTTTTGAAAGTGTTCTTCACGCAAAGAGGAGAAGTTAAGTCCAAACAGTCAAGGAAGCAGTTGAGGATGGCAGAATTTGTGACATAAACAAGGATGTGGTGCTGCCAGGCTGATTGAGAAAAGCGGTTTGCACAAGTGCATAATTATTGTTTTGATAACATTAAACGGTTTTAATATATCATGAACATTTCCACAGTTAACTGTAATTACCTAATATACAGTAAGTCACAAAAATAATACACGGCCTGTCAGTGACATTTTAAATTTCAATCAGCAGTGATGTTCTGTTAATACGCAATGCAATTTCCCTCTGCTCTGCAATCTGCCTCCCAAGCGCCCTTTTTTATTGTCTTCAACGCAATATGCCTAAAACAAAACACACTGTCTATCTGCACTTTTGCACAAAGTGACTCTAAACCAAAGTAGTACTCTCTATGCACAAGCAAAGCCAATCTCCCGAGTAAAAAAAGAAAAGATGGCCACCACCATAGGGAAAAGCGGACAAAAGTCCCTTTTCTATTTCTGTGGTGGCAGGCAGGAGGGTGGGAGGGGGTTTGTTTTTTTTTAGGGGGTAACGGGAAGCCTCGGGTGGCTGGAAACAGTGGGCGGAGAATGTGGATTCTCGCCTGTTGTTCCAGCCATCCGATTGTCTCAGCAAACTTTCCTGGGTGCAAATGCCTGTTCTACTGTACAGTGTGTTCTGACCCATCACTTTTGTGGTCAGTTTGTTTCTCCTTGTGAGAGAGGGTATGCCCAGACGTGGGTCCCTTGCTCGCTGCGCCACAGGGAACCAGGCTGCACCTTACTGAGGAGGTCCAACAAGGCCGAAACATGTCTGGGGTTGCTTGGTTTTCTGTGCAGAGGGGACCTGGCCTAGCAGTTCGTGGTGGGCTGCTACCTTCGGTGGCGGCAGCTGCTGACTGATTTGCATATGGCTGGTCCCCTTTTGCAATGGCGCAGAAGGGCTAAAAAACAGTGTTGTGGAAGGTTGCCCAGAGCAATTGCCAGTGGTTTAGATTCATTTGAAACCTTCCACCCATCACTTTTGTGGTCAGTGTGTTCTGATGGCTTCATACAGTAGGGCCTGATTACTGAAGTAAAGTACTGCAAAATAGGCTACCGCTACAAGGGACTCCTGTAATTCTGCAGGCACAGCTGTGAGTTGAGCAACCAAGGTACTACTGGTCTAATGTACTTAATATCATCTGATGACCGAGGGGTGAGGCTAAAGCCTTTGGTGCATGGAGACACAAGTCCAGCAACGTCTTGCCCAACAATCTTCCACTAAGCACTTGGTAGAGGGCCATTACTAAAGTCTTGGGCTGATTAAAGTCTACAGTGGCTGTACTGCTTTACTGTAAGTGTAGTCTGCATCAGAGGTGAGAGAAAAATGCGGAATTTCTTTGGTGGCAGGGGGATGAGAGGGTGTAGCATGAAAAGGGTCATAGATGTGTGGGGCCAAATTCACAAACTCACTGACAAAACTGTGTCCCCGAACTGCTGGTGTAGCAGACAAATCTGTCTAATTAACTATAGGGCAACAAACCAAAAGCTCCCACAATGCTTTTCCTTCAAATATCACTTGAGGATTAACCTGGGCAGTGCCACAGAATGGTGGATTAAAATCTGCAGTAGAATGGGCCAGTAGAGTGCAGAAGAAGAAGAAACCATAAACTCCCAAAACATGAATGAGCCACCAGGGAACTGTAGATTACCATGCCTCCTTCAATGGCAGAACGGAGGAAGTCAATATTAATATTAGGAATTTGTTTTTGAGTACGTTTGCTGAGAGTCGCTAAACCACAATGGTACCTTTTAAATAAATCTCCCACAAACCACAAAGGCCACAATGCACTGCCCCTAAAAGTCCATGGTGAGGAATTAACGAGGGGCATTTGAGGACTGAGCCAAAACTTCCATAATGCAGTGCAGAGAACATTTACAGTCCTATGCGCCGAGGGTGGCGCAGTGACCATGGCACCCACTGACCCAAATGCCGAGGCGATCACTGGAGAAGTAAAGGGAAAAGTAGGCAATGAGATGCCCAGTGGCACAAGTGGAGCCTGACATGATTTGGTCATAATATATGCTTTATCACAGATGTAGAGCTGCAGATGACAGAACCTGGCAGTGTCACAAGACTGTGGAAAGGTACTTTACGTTATATTTGAAGGAAATAAGGCCAATTACCAGCTAAGCAGGCTGCCTAAAACTTTCTGAGAACTTCAGAATTAAAGATGGGAAGAAGCAAGTGTGCAGGGGCAGGGGGGTGGGAGGGGTGTGAAAAGCAAGGAATTAGAGGCAAGCAGACACACCTGATTGCTGGGTCAAAGCTTTCCTCTTATCCATAGGAGTTTGTCAGATAGCAACAGATTGCACACAGGAAGACTGAGAGCCTCCAAATGGCCAAGCAAGAAGTGAGAAGATTACATTAATGGCTAGAGTGCAGTGGGTACATTTGGAGCTCCTGCATATAAACCCAGAGCCATTTGGCAAAGCCTTGCTTTCCTTGCTCAAGTATTTCTGGAAGTACATTGTGTTTGACACAGGGGTGAAGCAAGAGGTATGAATCTAGGATAGGACCCAACGTTATTAGCTGGTTGCAATACATTTTGCCAATCATGGTAGCTCTCTGTGTTCTACAAAAGGTTCAGTCAATATCCATAAGAGATGTATGGCTATTATTTAAGAGTATAAGATTGTTGAAAATTTCACCAAGCTAAAGGTCTTAAGGCATTGGATCAAAGTAAAAAGCAATGCAAGCACCTCCTAAGAATAGGAAGCTGGCCATAAATATGAGAGGGAGAGTCTTGAAAATACTCAAGGATGTGTTTGAACAGAAAATCATTGAACCTTTTCTTCCCTTTGGCTTTCCTCTGTGCTAATAAGAAGGAAACTGAGCAGCAAGTTGAGGTTATGTGCTGACCCATCAGGTTCTATATCAAACTATCCCAAGAATAGTAACCTGGTCTGAGAAAGGAGCAGAAAAGTAACAAATGTTATATTCGAGTGATGTAAACTGGTAAAATGCAAGACATTTTAAATGATGACATTGAAAATGATGACATTGATCATTTTACTATTTTATTCTTAAGAAGATAATTCTGCCCAAATGCTTTTATTTTAAAAAGGTGTTTCTTATTTTAGTTGTATAGGTGCATCGAAAAAAACTGCCTGCTTTAACACATGCTACTCATAGTCATGAGGGTTTTGTTTTGATATATTGTATTATTTTAATTATTATATTATATATTATTGGATTACATATATTAAGATTTCATCATAGTTTTATTAAATATTTATGTTTATATGTGTGTACCACTTTGTCAGGATTTATCATTTTTGCTGAGGTATTATTTGCTGTGCATGAGATGCAACCTCAATTGAAATATATAAGGGTTGCCTGCCACCCTTTTCCATCAAATTATGATGCGCTGTCACCCTTACAGGTTGTCCCTTTATTTTAAGGCATTGGTTTCAAAGTCTATTATCAAATTAATTTGCACAATTAATCCTCATTCAGGATATTAATTGCGTTTTTCCTAATCTGCGCAGGGCTCTGTAGTAGTGTTGGTATTTGTCATCTTTGAACTGATTATGCAGCATCCGTGCGCCTGGTGTACAGGATTTAAATTTTTATTTTGTGTGCAATGGACTATTTACACTGAGGCAGAACTTTGCTATTTTAGAAAGAACAATCGAAAAGTATTCAGATAATGAAGAAAAATGTGGTAAACTATACAATATAGCATATAAAATATAGACAATGGTCTTGACCAAGTCACATAAGGGCCCTCCAGGATAGAAATGGTAAGTACCTGAGTGAGTTGGGATCGAGAAGAACCTTAAGATGGCAGCTGCAAGAAGCAGCACTCAGATGTGTGCACCCAGGACTGCACAGTCTGAATGGCCAGTACCTTCCACAAATGAGGAATCGGCATCAAGCCAGATGGCGACGCTGGGCTGCCTTCACGGCCTGTTAACTCTCTGCAGCTCTCCGCTGCATTTTGCCTGAAACGACCGAGATGCTGGAGTGCTTCAGCAAAATCATTGCCTTGTCCCGCAAAGGTACGCCTACTCTTCCTGTCTAGCTGGCTCCCTCTCAGCTGACGCGCTGCACTATATGACTATTTTACACTGCAGCTATTCCTCCTCCTAGCCACTACCTCTCGATTGCCTGCATTCGTAAACCACCCCCTTCGGAATGGCCGCCTCACCCTGCCCTCCGCCCATGTCCATAAACAAGTCCGTGCTGGCTGCTAGTAGCAACACTGTCACTGTTCCCATAGCCTTCGTGCGCAGGACCAGGGGAGTTGCTAGGTCTGGAAAAGACCCGGGGCTAAGCTGATGTCGGAACTGTTGGGACTGGGGGCTAGCTAGTCTTTTGGCTGTAGCTCCTGAGATTCTATCCGGGGCTACAACCAAAAGATCAGGGGCTATAGCCCCCTTAGCCCCCCCCTAGCAACGCCCCTGCGCAGGACCCCACCCTGCAGCACTCATTGCCGCTCAACCAGATCAGAGCTGGTGCTGTGGCTCCCGCAGAAACTGCTGTTTGCTCCCTACTCATGCACACGACATCTGGCCCAAAACTCATTCCGATTATGCACCGTCTGGCCAGGACCAACATGACTGCCTCAAAAGCCTTTCATGAGGAGACCTGTGCCCTGCAGTCCACCGGGCCTCTGACCTTGATCTCAGTCAGGGCTATTTAGACCACAGTCATCACTGCCCACTCCCAACCTTTGCCCACTGTCCCTAACCACCTGCACATTCCTGCCCTGCACTCCAGTCTGAATTACATTGCACAGGAAATGAAGGGCGTGACTACTCCAAGCACAGCTGACTACTCGCCCTCGGTGTGCTCTGGCCCATCCGGGCAGCTCAGACTCACCCTTCCTGAGCTCCCTGCTCGCAGCCCACTGACAGCCATTTCCCCAGTCCTGCAGCCCAGATCTGAAAGCTTACAGAGTGCTCACCTGAGCACTACAAGCCTCATGGCCCAGCAACTCAGTCCCTCTCCTCTCCCTGCCTCACTCCCACGAGCTGCGCTCAGAGGAATAGCAGGCTTTGCTGAATAATGCGCTTCTCATCTGCCACGTCATGTCCACAAACCAGATTTGAAAGGAACAGGCAACATGGACAACGCTCCTACCCCGCCATGCTCCTGAGAACAAACCACAACTTCCGCTATCAAAAATCCCCTACTACACATAATACCCCACTGGTAAGCTACACATCTTGGACTACACATCCTCTTAAGCATTTCCAGACACAGGCATTCAAGCAGCCCAAAATGCAAGTCCCCACTGTTAGCAACCTTACTCGCCCGGATGCCACCTCACTTGATTCCGGGATCCCTAGCCTGACTACATCACAGCTCCTGCCTAACAAGCGAGACTCGCCAACTAAACAATTAAGAGGGGCCCTGACCAATGCCAGATCTAGCCCTGCGCATGTTCTCAACATAAACAACCTCATCAGCACCCCCAGCCTAGACACATTTGCCATCTCAGAAACGTGACTACACGCACACTCTGGCCCAGCCCTATCCCTGGCCATCCACTCTGACTATGTCATCTACACAACTGATAGGCCTTCTGCAAGAGGCTGTGTGGTAGCACTGATTTACAAAGAATCTATCCCTATTAGATACACTACAGTACCTATGGCAGGGAACTGCAACCTACTCTCAGCCAAATGATCCCTTTCACGCAAAGACACCACTGCCATCATCATTGTCTATCACCCTCCTGAAGTCGATCCTGACATTTGAAGAGGATCTCCTGCACACACTGGGCATCGAGCCCACTTCTAGAATGATTCTCCAAGGGGATCTGAACCTGGGCCTCAATGACCCATCCGACCTGACTGTGTCCACCTTGGCCAATTCACTCAGTGCCCTTGGCTTCCTACTTTTTGCCCATAACCCCACCCGCATCAAGAGCTGAACACTAGGCTGGATAGCAGACATCACCTGCCGGGTATCTATCTATCTATGCTAGCACCCGTGCCTCTGGTCTGACCACCACATTGTGTCCTTCACCATTTCGTCCCCCAAGCACACCACACATGCCTGTCCTGCCCTTCCACTGCCTTGGGCACACAGCTCCCACAAACTCATGAAGGCCAGCATTGCTCCTCTGCTACAAGCACTCCAACCTCAACACCTGCACTCCAACGATCCCAGTCTACTCGCTGACATATACTCAAGAACTCTCACCACAGTGGTGGACACGCCCCACAAGTCCCCAGAAAATCAAAAATAGCCAAATACTCTTAATTCCTGGTTCACCACTGAACGTGCTGAGCTTCAAAAAACACCTGCCTAGCTGAAGCCAATTAGAAAAAACACCCACAGACACTCTGAAATTCACTGTGGCAGCGAAATTCTATAGACAAGCAAAGTGGCTAAGTCTACCTCCTACAATTTGAGAATTGCCAGTGCGAAATCCAATACAAGAGAGATTCTTACAATCCTGATGGAGTAGAAACCTCAGCTCCCGCCCACCCCCCATATCATCCCCAAAGATGAGGCTTGTTGCTCGAACATACAAAAAGCCATTCTGGATAAAATCGACACCCTGCACAAAAAGACCCTCCACAAGCTATCCCTGCTCAAGTCCCCCCTTGTAACTTTGTCCACCCGCCTTCCAGTGACTGCACCTGACACCAACCAACACCCTGTGTTTCACTTCAGCATTGTCTCAGAAATGGAAGTTATCTCCATTTTAAAGAGCCTGAAAACCTACAGGTGCAAAGGGGACATCTGCCCTGCATCCATCATTGAGGACTGCGTAGAAGAACTGGAGTCCCTAACAACTATCGCCCCATCACCACCATCCCTTTCCTATTAAAAATACTGGATAGCATTCCAAGATGGTGGCCAGCAGAGGAGGACATGCGTAGATGTTTCTCCCGCCGGGACGAACAAAATGAGCATTCCAATTTAGCATTCCGGGTGACATCTCGCCCCAATGGAGTATCAATTGAAGCAGAAGTACATGCCGAAGTGAAGGGGAAAACCTACTCTGCACAATCAGAAAAGCGAGGGAGGAACACCATGGTCCGTACAGTGACCACGGATTAGAGGCGGTCCCCCGTGGGGAAAAAAGCACACAGTGACGCAGCAGAGAGGCTGAGGTACCGAGGCAAGTGAGGCCAGCCCCGTGAGGATCCACACACCCAGAGACTTTCACTGCAGCCGGGGGAGCCATACCGCGCAAGAGAAACAGCACCCGAGTGTAACCCGTGGCCGGACATCCACAACCACTGGGCTGCGACTCGGAACCAGGGATACGGTGAAGGCCTGGCAGTGCGGTAAGCGGAGCGGGGCAGCGGGAAGAAAAAAAGGATATGCAGACGAGCAACCATCACCAGAGGAGAAGCCCAGGCCACCCAGTCCCCCACGGCTCACAAAGGACAAATCAGGAAAGGACCCTTGAGGGCGTGTGGCGCCATCGGAAGGGTGTGCAGGAGACCCGGGCAAGTAAACCCCTGCCCCCTCTCGGAGCCTCATCAAGTACAGAGACATTGTGCCCGACAAAGAATTCCCAGCAGTCTGGGGTCAGCATACATGCATAAAAGGGACACAATATCCGCTGCGTTCGAATCGGCAAAACGGTCCTGGCACCCACAAGCGACGGCCTACGAATCTCCCCGCAGCCAGCATAGATAAAGCACAACCCTGGAGGGCAACGGACGTGTGGGAGAGGTGGAAGCATCCCTAATTCAAAGAAGCTTCCCTGTGTCGCATAGCCACGCTTTCAACAACAGTAAACTCCGATACCACTGGGCAATATATACAACCCCCCTCCCCCAGAGCAACTCCCCCGAAATACAGAGCACATTGACACTGCCACAACCGGCATGCAGCCCCCAGAATGGGCGGCTTAGAACAGCTGGGGAGGTCCACGGGCAGAGGATTGGAACAAAGAGAACATCCATGACCCACCCGCAATTCCCAGTCCAGAGAGCAACGACCAATGAAGGGAACACAGCATAGGCCCAACGATAGCAGGCCCTTATTCAGCAGGAACGCAAAGGGGCCTGGGAAGCAGGAAAACACAAAGAGCCCGCTTGGAGCAGGGACAGCGGCGGGAAAGGATTGAAGGAGCACTTAACTGCATTCCAATGCACAAACAATATCCCAAAGGTAAGGCCTCAGAAGCACAGCGAGGACAACATTACTCGCTGAAAGAAAGGGCCCCCAAGCCCACAGATAGAACAGCTAAAACACGAGGCAGCACAGGAGCACAAGCGCCCACAATCAGCAGGGATCTACTGAAATCTTTGGGGTAAAAGAAAAGGAGTAAGAGGCTAACAACAAGGGGGGTCCCAGTCACAGACCCAACAAGCCCAACAGGCATAATGTAAGACCCCAGCAGAAATGGGTCAAGAAGCTAAGCCCCCCACCTGCCAAGTCATAATATACATAAACTCTTACCGGGCTGGGACATTCCAAGCAATAGGAGCATCCCCAGATGCCAGGCCACAAACAAGAAGACAAGTATATAGGCCACTGCAAATCATGGGGGAATGGGGGAGGAGGACAGAGGGGAGAAAGGAGTGGATATACCCTCCAGTACAACAGGACAAACACAGCCAACACGAAGAGGAGAAGAACGGGCCCCGCAGTCACACGACTTTAACACTCACAGGGTTAAAAAGCAAAGAAAGACCTAGTCAAAACCCCTCTGCACATCGGATACCACACAACTTGGTGCACAACACAAGAAGCCGGAGCAATTAAGTGCCACAGCAATAACATTGATGTCAAAATCCAGACTCAAAACCATAGCCCCAGCCTAATCCTCTCCCCGAGGGAAACAGGCCAAAAGCCTAGAACAGCTCTGGAGCACGGATGACATGGTGACGGGGGGACGCATCTCGGGAAACCTTCACCCAGGACAGGCAAGACATGGGAGACTATGCCATGATAAAAATGGACATGCAAAACTGCTTTAAGGAATTCCAGAACCAATTTCTGCTCTCCTTCCAGGAAAAATTTAAGACACTTAAAGAAGACATGAAGCAATCCTTGCAGGAGGTAAAGATAGGCATTGCAAAACTGGAAGAGTGGATGGACACGCTGGAAAAAGAAGTGTAACAAATCGAGGACAACACTCAAAAATCGGATGAAGTGCTGGAACAACTAGCTTGCTTCGCCAACAACCTCGAACTCCAATGCGAGGACTTGGAAAACAGATTGCAAAGGTCAACTATCTGAATCAAAAACCTATCAGAAACAGCCAAAGACAAAGACCTGTCTGAAACAGTTCTCTAACTCTTCCCGGAAATCTTAGCATATGATGTGGAAACTCAGGTCCAGATCGACAGACTTCACCTAGTGGGACCAAGAAGACCGGCCGAACCAGTGGCATGCCTAAGAGACGTTCTGGCAGTAATATCGCCCTACATTCAAAAGGAGCAAATAGTACAAAAAGCAAGAAAGGCAGGACCGTTGTGAATAAGTGGTCAAGAAGTACAACTATATCAGGACCTTGCCCAATCCACGCTCCTGAAGAGAAGGAAAATGGGCCCAGTAGTTCAACACTTAATGACCAACCAAGTGAGATACAAATGGAACATTCCGTTCGGACTCCTCTTCACATGGGAAGGGAGAAGCACATGATCACTTCATGCGAGGAAGGGGAACACATTTTAGGCTTCCACCAGGATGATGGAGATGACCAGGATCAAGCACAAGGGAAAGCTAAAATCCTCAACAAGCTGGAAGATTGGAAAATGGTTGCAAGGAGGGATCAAAAGATGAAGATAACTTAATCCTCGACAGTACACAAGTAAGAACGTAGGGCATAGAAAGCACCAATCCATGTCAAGGGGGTGGGAATCCACCCGGAATCGCACAACTCAAGGCTCAAGGGAGAATGAAGGAGGGTGATGTTGGAATCCCGAGTGGGGTTTAGGATCCCCCACAAACTGAACCTGAGGTTGGCAGGGGGCCAGGCGTGGGGGACACCTCTTCCGAGCGCTCCTAGGAACCTAGCCCCTCAGGGGGAATGGGAAGTTTGGATAGGGAGGGGGGAAGGGGGAATCAAGGGGGCTGGGAAGAGGGACAGGGTCGTGAGATCGGAGCGAGACAGAAGGGAAAACCAGTCGGGGAGGGTGCTATGAGAGCAAAAGAACTGCAATAGTGGATTATGGATAGTGGGAACCCCAAACCGATAAAAATCCTGACACACAATGTCCGGGGATGAACACTCCCATAAAGAGAAAGAAATTAAAATGACAGGCCTCGAGACTGCGGGCAGACATTATTCTATACCAAGAAACCCACATAAAGAAGAAAAATAAAGCACTGGTCAAAATCAGGGGGGCCTCTCAAACATATCAGGCAAATGCGGTGGGAAAGAGAGCGGGTGTCCTTATAGCTTTACAAGACAGACTTAATGCACATGTCAAGAACTGTCTGGCAGATGGGGAGGGGCGCTACCTCTTCCTTAACGTGAACATAGGAGGCAAGCAACGTACATTAGCCTCAATCTACGCTCTGGATATGTGGCAAGACGGCTTCTTGAGAGGGACCCTCAGGTCATTATAGGGATTTGCCACAGGGGATATTATATTAGGGGGTGATCTAAACCTAGCATGGGACCCCAATCGGGACAGAAGCTCCAAGAAACAAGCGGGGACGAATACCCCCTCAAAGGCACTGAAGAAAGCTTTTGAAACTCTAGCGCTCTAGGACATCTGGTGCGCCATGAAGTGGGAAACACAGGGATTCACCCCCCTCTCACATGTACATAACTCCCAATCTAGAATCAATTATATTTGGGCATCCACAGGTTTAGTGGGGAAAGTGATTGATATAGAAATAGGCCAATATCCCTCTCGGACCATGGCCCAATAACAGCATCTTTCAACATCAAAAGGGCAAGGGAAGGGGTCTGGACATGGAGATTCCCAATAGGCATTCTTCAAGACAACCTCCTAGCGGAAACAATAAAGGGAAAGATCAAGAAATACTTTTCTGAAAATGACACAGGCACAATCCCCCCCAGAGTGTGGTATGGGACGCTTCTAGGGGTTGAGCTGATAGCAATAAAAACACAAAGGGACAAGCAACGAAGCAGATGGAAGGAAGAATTGGAAGGGAAGTTAAAAGGAGTGCAAAATGAACTAGCAAATAATCCCAGTAGAAAGACGAAACTAGCCCTGAAACACATACAAGGTCAATTGGGACTGATACAGAAGAAGAAAGCAGAATTGGCACTATTAAGTCTGAAACATAGGTACTATATTAGTGCCAATAAAACGGACAAGCTGCTAGCAAGACAACATCGCGAAAAGGGGTGCAAGACTACTATAATAAAACTAAGGGATAATCCTGGCCAGATGAAAACAACTAATGAGGAACTGGGAGAAATAATGAAAGCTTACTATCAGACCTTATACAAGTCAGATGCACCTAGGGAAGACACACAGAAGGCCTACTTGGAGAATCTCAGTCTCCCCCAGATCTCGGATGCAGACAAAATGTCACTGGATAGGGACATACAAGAAGAGGAAGTTCTTCAGGCAATCAAAAACCTCCCAAAAAACAAAGCACCTAACCCAGATGGCTACCCAAATGCCTTCTACAAAAAGTATAGGGAGGTGCTGGCCCCAAAACTGACAGATTTGTATAACAGCTTTAGGACACAAGGGAACATCACAGGCTCCATGAACCAAGCAAAACTGATCATCTTCCCCAAACCAGGTAAGGGCCCAACTCTACTGGGTTGATACCGCCCAATAGCTCTAATCAACCTGGATGCTAAACTCGAAAATTCTGGCGGAAAGGCTCACTCTGCTACTCCCGACACTCATTGGCCCAGACCAATCAGGATTTATCCCCACGAGACAAACTGCAGACAACACCCAGAGGGTAAGCCATCTAATTGAAAAGTAGAACACACCCACAACCCTGCCATCCTCATGTTGCTGTATGCGGAGAACACGTTCGATAGAGTAGAATGGACACAATTGTTCCACACAATGGAGGGCATGGGCTTCGGGCCAAACTTTATGCAAATGGTCAAAGCAAACTACAAATCCCCCTCGCTGCGGATCTCGGTGAATGGCACCCTATCAAGTAAGGTACCCCTGACCAGAGGCACTAAGCAGGGCTTCCCACTTTCACCTTTGATATACGCGTTATTTCTGGAGCCAGTCCTGATTCGGATTTGTGAGGCACACCAGGTGAACGGCATAATGATGGGAAGGGAAGAGCATAAAACCATGACCTTCACTGATGACATGCTGTTGGCATTAACGATCCCAGACCTCTCCCTCCCAGCGCTCTTGCAAGAATTAGACCAATTTGGATCCATCTCCGGCCTAAAGATCAACAAACAAAAATTTGAAATCCTGAACCTGACGGAGGACCTAGCAAAAGTAGACAAACTGGCCCAAGCTACTTAACTGAACAAAGCTTCCGAAGGTATCACATAATTAGGAATTACATTAACACCCTCAATTGGACAGACTTACAACACCAATTACCCAAACCTTCTAGTTAAACTGAAAGCCGACCTAGAGAAATTGAATCGTCTCAACATCTCCTCCTGGGGAGACTGACAGTCATAAAAATGTCTGTCCTACCAAAACTACTTTACTATTTCCAAACTCTCCCGGTATAAATATCAAGATTGTTTTTCAGGGTTCTGAACAAGATGGTGACTACCTTCATATGGCAACATAAAACACCCAGGATGGCGATGCCAACCTTAACAGCACAGAAAGACCAAGGGTGGGTAGCGCTACCTCACTTTCGAAGTTACTACAAAGCATCACAATTGAGAGTTATAAAGGAGTGGGTAGCTCAGTCTCCCCAACACATTTGGGCAAAGCAAGATCGGGCAGTGGCAGGATCCCCCTCTCCAATCTTTTATGGCTACATAAATGCCTCAGACACCGAATACCAAAATAAGTGAGGTAGTGGGGGCAGGGACTGAAACCTAGGATGCAGCGATCAAAAGGGGAGCTCTAACGATGTTCCCATCTCCTTTCACAAATCCTGACTTTCAACCAGGGATGGACCATAAATCATACCTGATCTGGTCACAAGCAGGCTGCAACAAGTTAAGAGACATGTACAGGGGCTAAGATATCATGATGTATCAAGAATGTAGACAAACCATGGGGATAAAGGCCACAGAGGAATTTAAATACACTCAACTGAAACACAGTATCTCCCCCACCCCCAAGAAAGAAGCCGCCACCAGACAATTGACTCCCTTTTGAAGTCTACATGACGACAGACAAAGGCTCCAGAAGAATAGTCTCCAATCTATACAATTTCTTGAATGACCAAGGAGAAGACATTCAATGGACCTATCTGAAACGATGGGAGAAAACATTGGGAATGACCATAACAAGAATCCAATGGGTACACGTGTGGAACAAAATCCCTAAGCTAACTTGCTCCATTCAAATGAGAGAAATGTGGCAGAAAGTCATACTACAATGGCACTACACTCCAGAGAGACTCCACACAATGTACCCAGCCACTAGCGACAAATGCTGGCGAGGATGCCACACAAAAGGAGACTGGAAACACATTTGGTGGAGATGCCCTATCCTTCAACAATTCTGGGGAGAAATTAAAACCCAAACAGCAAAAATGATTCTAAGGCCAGATGACTTGCAGGAAAAGGTCTGGATGGCAGGAATGTGGGAGCCAAACCAAAGGGACTTTTCAAAAGCATTACAAAGAGGGGTGATAACACTGATTATAGCAGCATGGCTGACGATAGCCCAACAATGGAAACAAAAAAAATCATCCCATGATATTTGACTGGCTTAAAAAAGTATGAAGATTTGTCTCTCTGGAGTGGATGACCTACAAGCTTGAAGGAACGCCAGAGGCCTTTCGGTCGGACTGGGGCTGTATCATGATCTACCTGCAAAGTGACTATATGCTCAAATGGTGTCCACACAACATCAGAATCTTGGACATTCTGTAAGCCCACCCGCACCGAAGCAAGAAGATCCGAAAACCACCACCCGAGGGGGGAGTTGGGAGGGATGAGGGCATTGGGAGGGGGATGTTGACAATGTTTATGTTCATGTAAGAACATTTTATAAAACGTGTTAAAAAAAATACTGAATAGAACAGCATACATCCAGATTCAGTAATTCCTGTAAGTCCATCACATCCCGGGCCACGACAGTCTGGCTTCCGGTCTTGCTATAGAATGGAATCCACCTTGCTAAACCTTAAAACTCAACTTGATGAGATCAGAGACGAGGGGAAACCTGCCCTCCTCCTCCTCCTTGATCTCCAAGCTGCCTTCAAACCGGTTGATCACCACATCCTCTGCCAACACCTCACCGCCGCAGCACACTTCTCTCCCAAAGCTACCACATGGGTGGCCACCTTCCTCGAGGGTAGATCCATGAGAGTGAGTGTTCATAGAGAACCATAGTGCTCCACCTGCCCCTATCCTTTTCAGAGTCCCCCAAGGATCTTGTGTTCCCCCCCCACCCTCTACAACATATTCACCAGACCCCTCTTCGATCTGCTTGACTCCATTGGCATATCCTACACCAACTATGCAAGTGACACACAAATCCTCCTACCCTTGTCTGGCAACTACCTAGAGGACACACGCTCACTACACAATGTTTATGCTTCAATCCAGACCTGGATGGCCATTCACTTCATATGTCTGAATGACAAAAAGACAGAGCAGCTCCTCTTGCTAGGGCCACTGGCGGTAATCAAGAATCTAAATGACCAATACACATCCTTCAGAATTGACGGAATCCAAATACCTGTCTCATCATCAGTGAAAAACTCTGTGTTTACCTTGAAGCTACGCTCTCAATCACACACCAAGTGGATATCCTTGCCTCTTCCTCTGGACACAACACTAAAATAATTAACACCGCTCGAGCCTTTCTCACTCAGGAGAGCTATCTCACCATTGCTTGTGCAATCATAGGATCAAGGTTTGATTATGATAACACCTTATTTGCTGCCACCTCCTGCCGTAACATTGAAAAGCTACAGGTGATACAAAACAACGCTTTTCAAGCAGCTCTCAATATCCCAGTATGGGAGCACATCTCAGCCTCCAGGAAAAATGTTCACTGGCTTCCGATCAGAGAGCGTATTATCTTCAAGACACTATCCATCACACATAGATATCTGACAAACTCGGCTCTCCCCTGCTTGACCTAGAAAATCATCAGAGATCACTCCAACAGACTCCGCAGAGCAGCCTGCAACAACAAAGTGATGCAACCGAAGTACAAACACGCCAAAGCTGGTGGTGCTAGCTTTCCAACCTTTGCAGCAAAGCAGTGGAACTTGCTCACCCCAGCCTTGAGAGCAGAGAACTCTTATTATTATTATTTATTTGCAATTTTACTTGAACAGGTAAACTTTTAGCAAAAAAGAAAAAACGACTGTTTCCCCTCTATCTTCCCCATCTAATGTCCAGTTGACCTTAGTTATGGTACATTCCGGACCGCAGCAATGGTTCCAAGCAGTTCCTAAAATATTTAACTGCTGCTATTGTCAGTGAGATCCTCTCCCCTCTCAGCAGTAGCAGCAGCCACCACTCTTCCGCTGACGAGGTTGTAAATCGTTCCAGAAATTGCCCAAAGTACAGAGTCCTCTCCTGGGTTAGGCCGAGCCTTCATTTTTTCAAAATCTGCAGGCCATATCTTGCTCTAGTTGATAGCACTTCCCTTAATGTTCACAAGTAATCCGGAATCTTGCCATGGCTTCTTATCTCATGTGTCAGGCTTCGATACAGTTCAGTTTATATTTGCTCGCCTCATCGATGGTGGTAATCCAGTCAGTTACCCATCATTTTTTCTTGACCTTACATGGATAGGTCAGGAGTTCAGCGAGCGACACGACCATCTCCATTGTTCTACAGTCAGCATCCCATTTTGCCAGAGCGTTATTGGTTCCTCGTTCCAGTTCGGTTTTCATAATAGATATTATTGGGGTCGCGTTTTCCCCTCCTACATTTCCTATAAAAAAGTCCAAGGATTTCCACTCTGCTGATGCATAGAACTCTTACTGGGGTTTTAGGAGATCTCTAAAAACGTGGCTAATCGCATAATTTCACATGGCAGTATGCTTAAACTTTGCCCTGATATTGTAATCGTTTTTGTATGTGTAACTGGTATTGTAACAGCGCCTTGATGCCTTTGTGTTTTGTACGCTTTAGAAATGAATAAACAAATAAAATAAGGTTACGTTGTTCAATCAGTGGAAGGGACCTTGCAATCCTTGCCAAGTATAGCCCCATCTCCTTAATAAAAGTGGATTTTAATATGTGTTGACAAAGGTATTGACAGATGGGTGGCAAACTGCAATTGGAAGTTACTCTTTTTTGGAGCGATTACTCTTGAGTTTTTATCCTTTGACTGTCCTTAGTACATGTCCTAATTATCATTAATTAGGACATGTACTTCGTCCTAATTATCATAGAATGCACTGAATTGCCATAAGTGAAGGAGTTAAGGGTCATAGGGTACAAGGAAATACCAGATTGCGGATGGCCTTAAAGAAGCTAGCATAAAACCAAAATGTCACACAAAAGTCCTTCGACAGTTTGAAAAGGCAGTATGTGTTGGAATCCATGGGTTTTAGGGTAACATGACAAAGAATATGGAAGGCTTGCATTATACATGGGAGCAGAAACGGGAGCAGTTGCAAATGGTACATTTTCAGAAGAAGACTACCTGGAACTTTGGACAGGACACTGATGTCCTATGTCTCCACCCCTATTTAATGTAGCTATCATATCCTATCAATAGCTACGTTGTAACATATTCAATATTGTGATGAAGCCACATCTGTGACTCCATCTCAAGGAGGGGACTCTGTATACGGTTCTACGTTATTTCGCCGAATGATTTTACATCGTGGGACTTTTCATCGCCACCCTTTCATCGCCAAAAACTCCTTTTTTAAATGTATTTATGGGGGGCTTCGCCACCCCAAACCTCTCCTTACTTAATCATACCCCAAACTGCACCAAACATCCCCCCATAAAAAAGTTTTAAAAAAAAGTTTTTGGCGATGAAAGGGTTGGCGATGAAAAGTCCCACGATGTAAAATCATTTGACGAAATGCGTGTATACTCTGTATATGCAGGTGTACCAGAGCTATGGGCTGGCTGGAAGTGTTATAGAGTGGGAGCATTAGCACCCCCTCCAATACTTTGGCCATGCTGGACTTGAGGGATGTGACCTCCGAACCCAGGGACTCAGAGTACAGGACAACATCAATACTCTGTAGGGAATACCCAGTCGCAAATGCCTAGATGAATATACAATAATCATCAATGCCTTGTGAGGACCTTTTTGGCTATGGCAAGGCTTGTCTCCACTTGTACTTCGGAGACCCCATGAAATGGATTTAGAACTGGCTTTCCCAAAGGTACTAGGGGAAAAGACATTCCCTAAGTACCACACATGCCAGCAGAATTCAGTGTGGCAGACATGAAGGCAAACCCCAAAAATGGGGGAGTGATAGAAAAAGAAAGTATGTGGCCACCTGAGCTTGCAGGTCTTTGTTGCTTAAAGTCCCCACAAACTGTTACCTGAAACATACCCAAAAATCGAAGAGCGATACATGGGATCTGCATGGTAGTGAGGAAGTGAATAGCAAAGGAGATCTGGGGTGGCCATGGCTTGCATATGCAGAGCATATGTCACAGAAAGGGGAAATGACTGCTTGATACCAAGGTCGACCTTGGACCTATTAAAGACTTGGCACACATGGACCATCAAAGGGAAGGTCAAATAATGGTGAGAACCAATGACAGTTGTCACAGATGGCCTTTGGAATATCAATACACCAAATGATGATCCAAGCGTTTACATTTTACAGACTCAAATGTGGCTGGAGTTTGATGTTATTTATTTTTAAATGTTTTTATTGGCATTTTGGTAAAACATTCGTGTTACAAGAGGTTAATTATGTAGTAATGCCAGTTTTAAATAATAACCATCAAACAAACAGACAAAAAACAAACAAACAAAACAAGCGATTCTCGTTACAGTCTTGGCATGTGAAACATGAGAACGAGCGGATGTCTCCTCATCCGGGGTGCCGTTCTTGCCCTTCTTGGGGGCAACTCCTCCAGTTCACGCATGGTGAGGGAGAGCAGTTTGCCACGCAGGCGTGGGGGGGGGAGTGTTCATCATGGTGTGCAGTTCGTTCATGGGGGCTTGTCGTCGGAAGGATGAAACATGTCCCATACTAGTGCTTTCCAGGGTACCCATTTGTCACTACCATCCATCTCTGATCTACTTACCGCCTCCGCCCATAGCTTAGTTTCAGCCTCCGCCCACCTCTCGAATTCCCTATGCCAATGTTGGTACCGTGGCCCCCAGCCCTCTTCCATGACATGGCAATGGTTCTCTTGGCCAGGATGCATGCGAGGTCCATGAATTTATGCACATGCTTATGTTTGCTGATCCTGGGGTAAGCACCAAGCAGGCACTCTTTCGGTGACCACTCATACCGGGCGACGCCAGCAGCTCTACAGGCTTGTTCTATCCGCACCCAAACATCCCTCGCCCGCTCGCAGCCCCAAAACAAATGTATCAGATCTGCCTCCTCCCTACCGCACCATGGGCAAACCGAGCTGGCGCTCCTGTAGGAGGTGGCTATTCTGTGTGGGGTGATGTGGGTGCAGTACAGCACGTTAAGCTGTATCAGTTTGAACCGATGATTCCGCGAGACTGCTTTGGGGTAACTCAATTCCCTCTCCCAATCCTGTTCTGTTAATGTCGTGCCCAGGTCTGCCTCCCATTGTTGTTTCAATGCTGCACTCTTGGGGTTGGGTGTGTCTATGAGCGTGCTATATAGGCTAGAGACTGGGCGCCAGCCACCATCAAGCTTGTACATTAGGGTAAGAATTGGTTCAGCCTGCGGCTCGTCCGGCCAGCCCTCCCAGCCATCTCTGGCTACCTTTCGGACCCATTGATACCACAGGAACTGCCCACCGGGGACCCCCTCCCGCTCCTGTATTGAGCTAAATTCCCTGAAGACCCCTTCATCATACATGTCTCCCCACGTGTATACCCCATGCCCTTCCCATCTTCGCAGAGCCGCCAGGTCCGAGCTGTCCTGGCATGCACCTGCCGCTATTGGTATCTCTGGGGTATAAGGGTGTGTGGTCCCCAGTACCACTCGCGTTCTTTTCCATATCTTCCACCCCAGTGTCGCCACCATTGGAGTGTGTTTAGCAGCCCCGAGGGTTACCCAGAGTATTTCCTTTAGTGTGAGGGGCGCACAGAGCTGTTGTAGCAGGACAGTCTCTGAGGTGGGGTCATCAGACAGCCATTTGACCACATGGCTAAGTTGGGCCGCCAGATAGTACTTTTCTAGGTTTGGCAGCTTCACGCCCCCCCTGTCATATGGCAGGTATAGGGTCTCTAGTGAGAGTCTTTGGCGAGCGGCACCCCAGAGGAACCCCCGGATCAGCCCCTACAGTGTGCAGAAGAAGGAGGCCTTGACGTAAAAGTGCACATTATTAAAGAAGTATAGGAACCTCGGGAGGATGATCATCTTGGTGATAGCGACCCTACCTAGCAGTGATAGCGGTAGCCTGGCCCAGAACTTCATAGAGTTCCTCATGCCATGCAACACCCTAGCCGTGTTGTTTTCGTGTATTTCTTTAGGCGAGTGTTTAATGTTGACCCGCAGGTATTTAAATGAGACAGTCTCCCATCGGAGACCAACTGCAGGCAGCATGCTGGGGTCTCTTCGTATTAGTCAAGCAATTGGGAATATGCAGGATTTAGATCTGCTGAAGCTGATTCCAGAAACCTTGGCATTGTTGTCCAATATATCTAGGATTACCGGGATGTTTAAATGCGTGTCTCTGACATATAGAAGGACATCATCTGCGTAAAGCGATAGTAAGTGCCCCGCACCCCCGACCCAGATGCCCGCATATAAGTATTGCTTCCTTAGGTATATTGCTATGGGTTCAAGACCCAGGACGTACAGCATTGGGGAGAGCGGACAGCCCTGCCTCGTCCCCCTCTCAATATCCCAGATGGCAGACACCAACCTCCCCGTTTTGACCCTGGCCTTAGGATTAGTGTACAGAATACGAACCCAGCGAATGAAGGCCTCCCCGAATCCAAACCCCATTAATGTCGCCAACAGCCACTCCCAGCGTCGAAAGAGAGTATAGCGTATTCCTTCTGGGAGCCCTCAGTCTGCACCAGGATGTGTTGCAGTCTGTGCAGGTTTAGGGCAGTGCTGCGCCCAGGTATAAAGCCCATTTGATCACAATGTATTATATCCCCAATTATTCTATTCAGGCGTTTGGCGAGGACTGTGGTAAGGATTTTGACATCATCATTTAACATTGCCAAAGGGCGTATGAGTCGCAGCTTTCAGTTGGTTTTTCCGGGCTTCAGTATTGGGACAATTAGTGTTTCTCTCATAGACCCCGGTAATACCCCATTGGTGAATGCTTCTTGGTAGACCTCGAGCAGGACCGGCGTGATGACATCAGCATATGTTTTATAGAACTCTGTGGGGATTCAGTCGCTGCCCAGTGTTTTGCCGGAGGCGGGGGACCTGATTGCCTCAGTGATATCCACACCCGTTATTTCAGCGTCTAGGGCCTCCCTGTGCATGTCCTCTATTTTGGGAAGGCCTATTTCATCTAGAATGTCTAATATGTCTGAGTTTGCCACTTGGTGTTCGTGGCTGTATAAGCGGGAGTAGAAGTCACGGAAAATGTCATTTATATCTTGCTGTGTTTTATGTGTCGTGCCTGTTTCATCCTTTATCTCGATGATTTGGTGCCTCGGATGTTCCCTCCATCCATAGCCATGCTAACAGCCTGCCCGGTTTGTCACTTTCAGCGTGTGATTTGGCTGTCTTAACTGTGAAATAAAATTTGGAGAGCCTGCCCCATGCCTCCGAACAATTCCCTCGCAGCAATGCTAATTCTTCCTCCTCCCCCCGTGTTCCTGTAGTGTTGGTTTCCCTGTGTTTTATTTCCTCTTCAGTTTTTTCAAGTTCTGTCCTTAGTGTTTTCCGTATACTGCCGGCTCCTACAATAGCCTCCCCCCTGACAACCACCTTCATTGCTTCCCACACCATGCTCCAGTGTTCTACACTGCCCACGTTTGTTTCCAAGTACACTTCTAGCTTATCACGTAACTCCTCCGCGAAGGTTTGGTCTGTCAGGGCATCTGGGGACATGCGCCACAGTGGTATAGGTGGTCTGGGGCCCCTCACTGTCCACAGTACCTGCAGCGGGGAGTGGTCTGATATTGACCGGCCCAAGTTTTGGGCAGAGTCCATTTGTGGCTGGTAATGTTTGGGCACGAATATGTAATCTATCCTGGTGCGCAAGGCGTGGGGGGCAGAGAAGTACAAGTACTCTCTGTCCATTGGGTGGAGTTCTCGCCACACGTCGACCAGGTCTAGGGATTCTATCAGCGCGTTGAGTGCCCCGGTGGCCGCATCGTTTATGGTTACTGGTGATCTAGATCTGTCCAGTTCCCAGTCCCTTACAAAATTAAAGTCGCCCCCCCAGATGCAGAGGTTGTCCCGGCAGCCAGCTAGTTTGGCTCCCAGTGTGTCTAGGTGCTTTGGGATTCCATGGTTGGGGAAGTATGAGTTTATTATGCAGATTTCGGTCTGCTCTATCCATCCCCTCACCAGCAGATAGCGACCCTCCCGGTCCGCCTCCCAGATTGACACCTTAAACGGAACCAAAGGGCTGATCCAGACAACCACCCCCCAGGTGTATTTGGAGTAGGGAGCCCCATAGCACTGACTGTCCCAGTGGTCGCTCAGCACCCCCAGGGTTTGTTGGGTCAGATGGGTCTCTTGGAGCAGGGCTATGGACACCTTCTTCCTGTTAAGGAAGGATTTAATTCTGTTCCTGCGCATGTAGGTGCCCAGGCCCCGAACATTCCATGTTAGGATTCCAATGTCATTGGCCATTTCGGCATGTGCAACCCCACCGGCTGATCCAGAGCCATCCAGCCACTGATTTCGCCCCAGCAGACAGGCCAATTGCTTGCCCCAGCCGAGCTCACCCCCACCCCACAACCTGCAGTAGTACTCTTGCCCCTCATACTACAAGCCTCATTTTGCACTGAGATCTCATCGCTTGCGTAGTAAGAACAAACCAAAACCAATCAAATGAATAACCAAACCAGAACTGGGTAACTGCGCTCAGCAGCCACCTTGTGTCCGTGGCGCTCGAGCGCCCCGCAACTGACTGGCCCTCCAGGGCCAAGGTGTGCGGGCTGTGGTGTGTCAGCAACCGGCTGACACTGAACGGTTCGTGGGGTGTTCGCCTTCGCCCAGTCGGAGGCCGCCGCTTGCCCCATCCTCATAAAATACTGTGGCGGTCTTCTCAGTGTTCTTTCACGCCCGAGCAGGCTTCACTTGATGCGTTCCCCCCCCCCCCCCATGGCTGTCTGAATCAATGTTCCTCATGTAACAGCTTCACGGCCATCATCCAGGTTGTTGTGCTCCAGCCACATGTTGGCCACAGCAGGCGTTTCAAGAAAGACGGCGTGCCCTTTATAAAGGACCTTGAGGTAGGACGGATACATGAGCATATATGTGAGGTTCAGTTTCCTGAGTTTCAGCTTAACTGGCACGAAGGAGTTCCGGGCTCTCTGCACTGCTTCGGTGTAGTCCGGGTATATGGCTATTTTGGCGTTATCACAGCAGATCTCTCCTCCGTCTCTGGAGAACCTCAGAATGATTTCCCTACCGCGGAAGTTCAGTGTCCTAGCTATCATGGGTCGCGGATGCGAACCCGGAGGCAGCCTTTTTTGTAGTGATCTGTGGGCACATTCCACCGTGAACCCCTGCGACAATGTCTCCGCTACATACTCCTGAAGTATCATGTTTTCAATGAAGTCTGTTGGGTTGGGCCCTTCCATTCCCTCCGGAACCCCCAGAACCCGTATGTTATTACGCTGGGCTCGCCCTTTGGAATCTTCTGTTCGGGCTTCCAGCGCTGCGTTTTTCCTTTCGAGCTCCGTCAGTCGCCTCTCCAGCTCGCTGGTGGTTCCAGCTGTCTCCTTCAGGGTCGTTTCAGCCGTGGTGAGTCTTTCCGTGAGGTTTCTCACATCTTGTCTCATCAGTTGCATGTCCGACTTGATCTCCCCAATTCTGGTGTCGATGAAGGTACGCAGGGCTGCAATTGCTTCGAGCACCTGGTTGTCACTGCTAGCGGGGCTCTCTGCAGGTTGTGTTTGTGCTTCTGGGGTGGCCTGTGTTTGCCCTTTCTGTTTGGCATTGAAGAAGTCCATGATCGTTGTTTCCTTTTTTGGTTTTGTGGATGGCATGGCCCCAGTGATGGTCGAGAGTGGAGAGGGTTGTAGTGGTCTTGCGAGGGTAGTACTGCGCCTTCACGTATTGGTGGTTCGTGTGTTGCGTCTAGGGACCAGCCGCTCGTGGTTTATAGAGGTTATAGGCCCCAGGATCTGTGTAGTATAGCATGTGGTGTGCCTCGGTGCGCTGCCCCCAGTGCCTTGTTTCAATGTTTGACCCATCCAGTATCTTCAGCAAATAATGTCCCTGGGTCGTTCGTTGTTGCATGGGTGACCACGACAAATTATGTCCAGGAGTCACCGGGACCCAGCCCCTCTGCACGTAGTGTGGCTCTCTCGGTGGGCCTCAGACGTGCGGGCGCGCCACGTTCCTCTTATGCCCTCCAGGGACTTCCCGTGTGTACCAGGTCCATCCAGCTCACACCCGCCAGCCAGAGTCCTGGCGGGCCGATCTCTGTGTCCCTCGATGTCCTCTGCCACGCCTTCTCGGTGTGTCGGGCGGGCTCACTTAGAGTCGAACTTCCAGCCGCTCCTCCCCCTCACTGCCGAGCCGAGGCCGCATCGGCCATCTTGAAGTCCAGGGGGTGGTCTTGGGTTTGCCGTCGTCTCTTCTCCCGCCCGCACTCTGATTTTAGGATTTGTGTGGTCCAGGGGCTGGGGAAACACTTGTCAGAGCCTCCAGTGCGGGTCAAGTCGCTCGGTCTTGCCTTTTATTTAAAGAACGCAGGATCTTTCCAGGATCAGGGCAGGAGCTGCGGTTGAAAGGGTCCTCACGGCATGAGCTCAATCCACACCCCCCAGAGTTTGATGTTATGCGAGGGAATTAGAACTCTGTAATGGCCACCCCTCTCTAGTCTCCTGTGGGATTCCCACCACCTCAGCCCAGGCTTCCTAGCCTCTTAAATGGTACCTAGGGATTGGTAACCCTTACTGTCTAGAATATTGACTGGAGCAATTGACTAAAGGCCTCAGACTTTTCTACCCCTCTCCCTCTGGGGTTCTCTAGGTGGAACATATCCTAATATCTCCCTGGGGTTTTTGGTTTTCAGAGTAAGTTCGGGCAGCTCTTCAAAAGCTCAGTTTTACGTTTTCACCCTTCTTCCTGTCCCTGATGTTTCTTCCTCTTCTTCCCCTCTTACTAATATCTTCCACCCTCTTGCTCTCACTCCCTTCTCTCTCTCTCCTCCCTCTTCTCTATCTCTATGATGACCACACAACACCCACCTACTCTGTCTGTCTTTCTATTTCACTCGGTTGTACATCCCAACTGCTCCCTTCCTTTCTCCTCCACGTGTAATGTGATAAATGTGATAAAAAGACCCTCAAGGGCCGCCCCTTTTTCCAATGCAGGTCCACACTTTATGAATGACAGTGATCGTTTGCACTTGTAACCAGGCACATAAAGGGGGAAAAGACTGTGTCCCTCCCAATTCCCTCACCCCAGGATCTGGTAAACACTCTGGTAGGCTTCCTGCCCCAGGTTAAGAGGGGCCTGTTACGATCGAGCGGTTAAGACTTCATGGATCACAGGAGGCACAATGATATGTTATGTTACTTGGCATTTATATAGCGCCTTATGTATCATTGGTATGGCCTCAAAGCGCTGGTAGGTTGAATGCCGTCGGGAACCGTAGTTCTAGTCAGTAGAGAGAGGGAGTGTTGTATGGTGCGTGGGCGCACCGGATATTTGTGCAGCTGGTGTGGTTGTTGCATGATAGCTGCTTCTTAGCGGTAGGTGTGGTGCTGAGGACTCAGTTGAATGTGTTCAGTCTGAAGGGTGGACACCCGGACTGAGTTCTGGCTGCGTTAGGCCTGAGGAGATGTCTAAGCTAGCTGGTATGGGCTCAGTTAGCTGTGTTTTATTAGGATGAAGAGGTGTTCATGGGGTCATGTTAGTATGAGAACATCTAGACCGAATTGTATCGTAGTATAGCTGTGTTCTAGTTAAATGATGGTGTATAAGAGAGAGTGACCGTAGTAGTGATATATGGTGATGATCAGTAAAGCGCCTGAAACCAAGCACGAGAGCAGGACAGGGGGGGGGTCCATCCACTTCATCCATTCCATCCACTTCATCCATTCCATCCACTTCAACTGTTCCATCCACTTCAACGTTTCATCCACTTCATCCGTTCCATCCACTTTGTCCATTCAATCTACTCTGTCCGTTCTATCTACACCGTCCGTTCAATCCACATCGTCCGTTCTATCTGCTCTGTCCGTTCTATCCCCTCATCCGTTCCATCCACTTCTTCCGACCTATCCACTTCATCCGTTCCATCAAGGTAACTTTACTTAAGCAGGTTAAGTTACATCAAGCAGCGGCCTCTAGCTATCACCTGCGACCAGCTGACAATGGCTGGAACCTGCAACCATGCAATGCTCCAAGAGTCCCCATGGTTCCAGGTTCCAACATGTTGACAGAAAGAACCCAGGCACATTAAAGATGGAATGTTGTGGCAACGCAGCATAGATGCACTTGTTTCTAGCAACTAACAGAACATAACTGAACATAGCCATGCCAAAGTAACCATAGTACACAAGTGTCTACTGATGTTATCATCACCCTGCACATCCCACGACTGACATCTTATACAGCATTCTTAACAGGGCCCCTATCCATCCTTGATAGGATCAGGTCTCTGGCCCGTTCACACAGTCCAGAGACCACAGAGGAGAAAATACTGAACTAGAACCAATCAAAAGGAGGGAAAAATAGAAGGGAGGGAAACTGGCAATAAACAATTAGCTGGGTTAGCAGAATGATGCAAGCAAGGGAAACAATTCCAGAGAGATCAGAGCAAAATAGTCCAGACATCAAGTGTAAACACGCACCCAGAACCCATAGAGGGGGAGAATGCCAGACACAAGATCCTAGGGGAATGCACCTCAGAGCAGGGAGGTCGCTGGGGTCTGCAGTAATTAAGTAATTAAGGGTATCGAATAGCTGGGCAAACCCTAAGGCAGCGTGCCAGGAGCTGAAACCAATTTGTCACCTGAAAAAAAAGCACTGCTTGCCAGTGGGAACGGAACCATATCCCTTATTAAGTTTGACATGGGCACCATATCCCTAACAACTGAGAGCGAGACGCGTTCCCTGTCCTAGAAAAATTAGCTGGCACTTTATTCCTGGTTGGATTATGAAGAGTGAGCTGGGCACTAGATTTCAATGAATATAACCAGTGGCAAAGAAGTGACTGGGCGCTATATCCCTGAAACGGCATTTGAGAACCTGAGGTGAACCAGTATCCCCACCAGAAAGGGAATCTTGACCCATGTATTTGTCCCATCCTGACAGTGATAGGTTTTGACCACTCCCTGAGAAGCATTCCCATGTGTGCTTCAAAAAGCCTCTCTTGATCTGCTGGGCATTTATCACAACCACCCCTGTATTTGAATAAAACACTTGTGTCCCATGTGGTTTGTCAATCTGCCACATTACAGAATGCAGTACTTTGCTTTTTCACTAATGATATGCTGTTGCTGATAATCAAATTAGCTAGCTCATTGCTGAAGATAATACAGATAATACATTATCAGGTAGGATAGCTCAGTGGGTTGAGTGCTTGCTGCCGTGATCTGTGTGTGAGCTGCAGGTGACAGGTTCGATACCTGCCAAGGCCAATTCAGCCTTTAGTTCTTGCAAGATCGATAAATGAGTACCAACTTCGGTTGGATGATATTGAATTTAAATAAGTGCTATATAATAACATCATTGTCATTAGTTCAGTAGTTCCTCTGACTGTGGCATCAGAGACTGAAAGCGATGGTAGACAGAGGCCTGTTCTCTTCTGGGATATCTCGGTGGATGCCATAAAATACACGCTTGTTCGAATTCCAAACCTGTTAAAGAAAATTAAATTTAATAAAGATTCATAGACTATATATGTGAATAAATACATTAAAAGATGGACTACATTGAGTTTGTTTGTAGCAAAATGTTCATATCTACACCAATTTAACCAAAATCACTTGACAACCTGACCATGATGATGGACTTTCTTTAAGAGGTGAAATAATCTAAAATTTCACTTAAAAGGCTGCACTTTCTCTGGATATTACTATGTACGTCTAGTATTGTGGCAAGCCAGTTACTACTTCAAGCCGAAGAATCAAGGACTACAGAAATGGGTGGACCTTGAGACTACATTCATTCATGACAAGTATTTTAAATGTACCCGTACAGTTCCAAAGCGGCCAGGCAGCCCAAATTGTATGGATCAAATGTAACTGCAATGCAAGTGCAAACATGACTATCCAAAAGTTTCACATTGAAATTACCTGAAATATATTTGCCTCTGATCTGGAATAATCTGTGTTTCAGAAGATGGAAAATCTATTGCTCTGCTTGGACCCCATAAGCGACTAATCTACTGTCCAGCAAATCTTTACATCACGTGCAAGATTAAATTTGGGATGCATATGCAAATGATAGGTTTTCAACATCCATAAAAATAACTAATGACTGGCTCATAAGAAGCTGAAGAAAATCCTGGAAATTATATTTATCTAGAATCCAATGCATCACAGTACTAATACAATGATTATATCATTGCCTTATTAATGTGATGATACAGTGTTGATAGCCCATACTCCCATGGCATTGCAGAAGCTGATTTCAGCTTACACGGCTTTCATTAATTCTCTTAATTTAAAAATCAGCACAGTGAAGTCTGCAATATTGGCCTTTGCCCCAGATAGAAAGTGTATAAAGATGTGACCAGTGGTCAGCAATGGTGTTGTGATTCCAAGGGAAAACAAATTTGATTATTTAGGTGTTCAGTTTTCCTGTGTGATCACAGGAACTGCCCACGAACAGGCAGTATATCCGCATGGGTCAGCTCAGGGTGCAGTATCACGGTTTAAATCTCAATGTAATGGCCAACCCCTATCGATGATATTGGAAGTCTAAAGGGCCCAGACAAAGGCTGCTAGTAATTATGGCACATTGTTGTGGGACTTTGAGGTGGTTACTGCTCTTCAAAGTAGAGAAACCACATTTTTGAGAGAGCTGTTAGGTTCAGTCTCTACTCATTCAATACATGTAGAACTTGGTCTAGGGTTGCTAGAAGATTATTGTCGGATGGCCCCTCTTTCTATTTGGTTAAGGGTATGGTCTAATCCGAGGGCGACATTGAGGAATCATATTGTGAGGGCAGTTAGGGGGCGGATGGTTGAAATAGAATCCTAAAAATACAAGCAACTTCTTTTCTTGTTCTCAGGTATCTCCTTTATCTTTACCTGGTAATTTGTTAGGAGTGGAGGCCGTAGTAAGCCTAAAACAAACTTTTGTGAACAAAATCAAAGAAACCCTTGAAGACAGAGTGCTAACCATCCCTGCAAACAGGAGGCCAGTTCCGATCGGTCTGGAGGATAGTATTCAGCCCTACCTTACGTTTGGCGTACATCTACAAGTTGCTGTTGCTATGTTTTTGGAATAATGATGTATATTCTTTTAATGTTTTCATTTTTAGTTGTGATTGCTGTTGACTTATTACAGACAAAATAAAGTTTTACTGACTGACTGAATATGATGTCTTTTTGGAATCACCTGATCCTCTCATCCTCAATCCACCTCATCACAGCATCACCTCATCCTCTGTTACATTCACTGAGTATATTAAAGTGACAATGGCACCCAGTGACAGTTAAAATAACCGCTTGCAATCTGCTACTTGCACAGAGTACTTTGTTTATCTCTTCAATGGGGAACATGTGTGGTCTGAAAGCTGCAAACTGTGCACCCAGAAAACATGGCTTCCACACTTGAGCAATCTGTGCAATCATGGATAAATCACTCTGCCACAATTGGGATCACGTAGAAATTGTTCTGTTAAATCGGCACTAGGCAAAAATGATGCACTTCTTTACAGCGTATTAGAGTAAAGTGTTTACTCCAAAGATGATGCAAATATTGCTAATTTATAATGTGCACACTACAGGCTGAAATATCCCTTAGCTTGCACATTGCTCGGTTCCAGTTTGACATCTTTTTTTTTTAAATATATTTTTATTGTGACCAAGAATTACATCTGCCAACTGGCCTAAACCAAAAAATCTACAGTAACACCATGCATATTGACCAATGCGGTCACATGAAGAACATTTTCCTTTTTCCAAAGAGAATAAGTGAAAGTCAAGAAATGAAGAGGCAAAGAGAAAACAGAAAAAGAGGACAGAAAGCCTATTTCCCTTAAAGCCTTCTTGTGCTCGCATGAAAAAGTCAATAGACAAGGTATGAAATATGATGGAATCGGGTGCACATCAAAAACATGTGGCCACTTCAATGGAGGGGAGCATCAGCATGTTGTGTTGGAGTGCATAGCGGGTGCCCAGCCTTCCAGGATGGCGTATAATCACATGTATTGGAAAGGGGCTTGAGATTTAGACCCCGGGATCTAGGTTCTGTTGCGTTGTATTTTCTTACTCTTCAGGTCCATTTTCCCTGTTCTTCTCTTTTTTCTTCTGTTGAAGACTTTGAGTCTATAATTATTTTTATGAAATTGACCTGAGTTTAGACAACCCTTGTCCCACACCTATCATTAAAGACAGTCTTGATGAGCGTATTCCCTTTTACAGTACTTGTCAATTGCTCGCTATTGCAAGTGTTGGTTCCTGATTCTCTGAAGACTTTGCGGAATACCCCCGTCTTTAAGGAATGCCCCATATACCTAAATCAACCTTCTAGTTATCAGTCCATTTCTAACGCACTTTTCCTGGCAGTCATCTCAAAATGTGTTGTTGCTCTGCAAAAGCAAGACTTTGTGGAATCACACACTCTACTGTATGTCAGTCAGGTTTTCATCCCCATAGGGCCACAGAGTTTTCCCTATTGCACGTTCAATAAAACATCTTATGGCACATGGATAGCCAGGACATTACCCTGTTGGTTATGCTGGACGTTTGACCGCTTTTCATTTCCTCGCTCACCGACTCTTCTTAGATAGATTTTTCATTGGGCCGGGTAGTGGCAATGTACTTTGTTGTTTTGCAATAGTTTTGCTTGTGTCTCTTAACAAAATAACCCCCAAAACATGCACTTGCATGTGGTGGTTGTGGCCTGCTGGAGTAAGGAGTCGGACAGAGGAGTGGCATGTTTACAACAATCATTATTTAAGTAATAATGGAAAAAGGTCTATTTTTCTCTACTAAAGGGTTTTCCCTACATAACTAAAGAAGAACTTGGCTACTCGTCATCAGGGTGGTTGTCAAACTCAAAATGACCGTCCTCTATCCAAACTAACCTACTCTAGCCCTACTGCTAACAAACCATTAGCTTAAATGGCCCCAGGAGAATGTCTTCCTCCTCCTGGTGCAACGGGATCAGCCCCCTGGGCGTATTTCTATTAGTCTCTGGTAATAGTTCAAGTTCTGCACTTGTAAAGAATACCAGGAGAATGACTCTCTTCTCCCTGTCCAACCGTCAACAACTGCTATCTCCTCCTGGTCGACTTGGTCAGTCGCCAAGCTTCTGTTTGGTAACCTTTTGCCTTCGTTTCTGATTCAACAATTTAGGTGAAAGAACCAGGCGAAAGACTCCCTTCTCCTGGTTCAGTTGGTTCAGCTATTGGCTGACTTTGGATAGTTTCCTGCAACAGTTTTTATCAACCTTTGCACCTCTTTCCAGGCTTCTCTTAGCGCTTTCTTAAAAGTCAAACACTCCTTTTGTTTCCAACACATAGTTAGTCCTTGTCTTTCTTCCCCTCCTCTTGTTAGTGAAAACAAGGGGAACTCTTCCCGTAGTGTCCTTGATTTCGTCTAACACTGACAAAAGAGATTGTTCTTGTGGAAACCTCTAGCCTGAATGTCACTTTTGATGCTAGAGTGTTGAGGGAGAGTACTCCAAATATGTTCTTCTCTTTGTCTCTTTGACACAACAATTGAGACGAGGAAGATCACTAATGATGTAATCTTCACACTTGATATTCCAACTCTGGAGATGAGGGAGATTACTCCTGAGGCTTTCTTTCATTTCAATACTCTTGATACAATTACTGAGATGAGGGAGAATGCTCCCTAAGTCTTCTTCCCTTTCGTTACTTCTAGCACAAGAACTAAGACTAGTGAGATTACTCCCAATGCCTTCTTTATATTCAGTACTTTTCAGACAATTACTGAAATGAGGGAGATTTCTCCTGATGCTTCTCCCCATTCGATACTCTTGATACAGTTATTGAGAGATGGGAGATTACTCCTGATGCCTTCCTTATATTCAGTTCTGTTGATACAGTGACTGAGATGAGGGAGATTACTAGCTTCAGCACCCTTCCCCAATCGCCTACCAGGTCTCCTGTGACTCCCGTTACCTCTTCTCTGTTGGAATCATGTCACCAGTTCTTCCTGGGCTATTGGGTTGATGTGTTCCCATGGAACGTTCTCTCTGCTTTTCTTTCTGCTCCCCGGTGCCGTGCTTTGGCTTCATGTGTTCCCCAGCCAGACAGTGTTGGCGCAGTTAATGGACTGCTCAGTCCACCTCCTTGAGGTTACACCACCCCCATCAGTCGGTTTACAACTTCCAGCCAGGGCTGCTCTGTGTCAGCCTGCAAAAGACCCCTGCAATCTCCTGTCACTGTCCTCCCGACTGGAGGTTTGCTTCCCTGACATAGGTTTTTGTTTCCAGGTTTGAACTTCCCGGGTCTGCCAGACTTCACGTCTGCTTTGCTTGCTACTCCCGCTTCCCCTCACATTGGGTCCATTATCCATCTTGATTTCCTTCAGCTGGTTCCTCCCCAGTGGAGTGTCAGAGTCCTTTGTTTGTGTCCATTGTGTATTATTCATGCCTCCTTTGGACCCCTCTTCCCAGTACTTTCTGTACTTGGCAAAGGAGTAGTTTGTATAACTCCATCAATCTTCTTCTTTACAGTACTCCTAGAAGATGACTCAGAGCAGACTGTATGTCCATTTTAGTCTGCCTGATTTTGGTGGTATCAATATTTACCGGAAGAAAGGAAGCAGTATTGCAATAGCATACAGTAGTGCTTTCATTTTGTTTCTCAGCAGACTTTATGGGTTTCATGGTCTCAAGGGCAAGAGGGTTGGGGAGATCCATCACGGACTGGGTGTCCTTGTCCCCATCAGGGGAGTCTCGCCCTGTGTGGTCCCACCTTCCGCCACTCCTATGGGGAATGTTGTATAACGGCTCATCACCCTAGCCTCACTGGGAAGGGCTCCCCCTGGGGAGAAGTGGTGTGATCCTATGAATCATCACAGATTCAATAGGTCTACTCTTTGTCTCAATTTCTTTTTAACCACTGCACAACCTTTGGTGGATTTTGGAGTGGGGTTCCACTGTTCTGCCGATAAATTGTATTTGAAGCTGTCACTGGGCAATTCCCAAGAAAATGCACACCTTGTAACAGTGCCTCATTGGATGGACTATAATTGACTTATTCTTAATTCGGCAAAGCAAAACCTACTGTCTTAGGCACAATATCCTTACGTGCCAATTTTCTGTTTATTACCTACCGATCTTATTGAAGATAAAGACACTGAAGGTACTATTTGACCACCAGATGGACAGGACAGCCCAGATAAGTGCTGTCATCCGCTCCTCATAGTATATCCTTCGTCTATTCAAAAAGATTCCTCCATTTCCAGGAGCATTACTTGGGTTGCGTAGCTAGAGGCATCCTTGGGCCTAAACCTCATTACATTAAGGCATTATTAACTGTCTGCACTAAATTGGCAATCTGTCAATTCAAGTTACCCGAGTCTTCCATTTGCTCAGAGAGCTCCTCTCTTACAGAAACTGCACTGACGACATCTGCAATCCAGAATCTATTTTGAAATTTTAAGCACACGTATATAAGGCACAGCACCTCTGTATCTTAAGTCCTTAGTCAAACAACATCCCCCAACCCATTCTTTAAAATCCTCCTCTGTTCATCTTGTCGCAATCCCCAGATTCATTCTCAACTCGGCTCGGTGGCATACCTTTGCTGTCAATAGTGTATGCATTTGGAATAATCAAAATAAATGAAGCAGATTAAATTATGCCAGAAGTGCTAACATACAACCTGTGATAAGATAGATAGCCACATGTTTCTTCCCTATGGACATCGCCTTCACAGTTTCAAAGAGTTACAATAAATAAATAAAGAAAACGAAACAGCCTTGCACTTAATGATCTGTAGTATGTTTATTCCAAATCTTCAACATTTATAAATTAAGTAGTTATATTTGAGGTTAATGAAAATTAAAAAGGGTTTTTTGGTCTATTAAATCTAAACATTTTATTTCTCCTAATGAACCAACTGTTGGTGAAACATGTGTAAAGGATATTCTTAATATGAAAAGAAGATATTTCTATCACGGAAATTTAGACAATGGAATAGAAGACATCAAGGCATAAAGGACATTGCTAATTGGGATAGATCACATTTCTAATATGAAAAAAATAGATATTTCAAGACATTGAATGAGAGGATATCGAGGACATTCCTAATATGTGAATAGAATACTCAACATGAAAATGAAGGAAATGCAATTATAAGGATACTGCTTAACATATATGAAGGTACACTTTAAGAAGACTACATATGATTAACAACACTGCAAGTTACAGAATAGTGAAACCCTATCAGAATGTATATGCAAACGTTCTGGGAGCCCCTCTACTGAGAACGAACATGCCGAAATAACCTTAGCTCACTGTACCTTTCACAGAGCAGAAATTGCCATTTGCATATCGGGCTGGTCCCACCCACATGGGCAGTCCAGCACCGAAATGCTAGGCAATTCTCCTCTGAACAAGAGTACCAACAGCAACCCCAGACACGTGTTTCAGCCTAGCCGGGCTGCATCAATGAGGTGGAGCTGTGCCTCTCTAAGCACAGTGAGCAAGGCGTCCACGTCTGGATTACCCTGGGTAACTTAGAGTGAAACCCCAAGTTCCTAAACATATATGCAAAAGGTCAGGGAGCCCGTCTACTGAGAATGAACGCAGGCAAATAACCTGTTCTCTGGATAGGTTCCCACTCAGGAGGGTCTACAACCACGTTTTAGCTCACTGTACCTTTCACAGAGGAGAAATAGTCATTTGCATATCAAGCTAGTCCCATCCACTTGGGCAGTCCAGCCCCTAAATGCTAGGCAATTCTTCTCTGAGCAAGAGTACCAACAGCAACCCCAGACACTAGCATTTCGGGGCTGGACTGCCCCTGTGGGTGGGAAAAAGATTTATAGTGGTTTGGCGAACTAATATAATAAATAATATATAATATTTTGCCTCTCGGAAAGTGATTATTGGCAGTCCCATGTTTTGAAGATTGTGAATTAGGTTTCACACCTACGGTGATTGTTCCGGCCCTTGGTCAATGTGGTCATGGTGACTGGTTTTCTTACCCTCTTCTTTCACTCTCGAGGCCTCGGTTCCTTGATGTTGATAAGAGATGGTGAATGGTGTTGAGTTTACGTTTTGTGAATACTGAGGTCTTAGGTTCTTTGTATCCCTTTTATCTTGCAGCTGGTGCGTACCACATCTGTTGGTGGATGTGCTTAGGACCCCTACTGCACAACATTGAAAGAATTTTAACACTAAAAGAAAAAAGTGTCTGTGTTCCCCTGAAGAGAGTTCAGCCATTGCATGGCATTCAGAACTGAAACATGTCACATGTCGGGATTATATATATTGTTAAGAACACATTTGTTTTATGATGTTGTGATTCGCTGCTAAGATTGTGTTTGCGTATGTGGTATAAACGTTTTACGATGAATGGTGGAAATTGAGTAATTGAATTGTATTTTTATGATCAGTTATGCTGAAATATGGGTCTATTTTTCTAATTGTTCATATTTTTCGAATTGTGATGTATAAAATAAATTCATATATTTTTGTACTTAGTTGTACTTTATCTATTCTTTCAAGATAGAAGTACGCGGGTTCCATTTAGGAATACGGGTAGTGTCTCAGTATTACACCTGTATGTTAGGAGTGTTTTGTCCCATCTCTTTGTTTAAAAATATTGTGTTACCCCCTAAAGGTAGAGATAGTGAATTTTAGGGGTATATTTTGCTTGCCCTTGTTTGATTTACTGGGACAAAGACTGACATTTTTATTTTTGTTTTTTGATACAGCTGATATAAATCAACTTTACAATATATTTTATAAAAAAAGAATTATGTAAAACATAAAAGTAAATTTTACACATACATTCGAACCAATACATATAAAAAAAAGAATACATTTCAAATAATTTTAATCCAAACAACACAAACTATCATCCTAGACAAAACAGACCTTAAAATAAAATGTAAGTGAAAATAAAACACAAGTACTCAAGATTAACTATTCAAAGTTAAAGTGTGACAGTATACCCCGCCATTTCTGTATTATACAATTTATATTTGTTGACTAAGACCTAAACAATAAATGAATGGTGTATCATACAACATGAATGACATCCTTTGTCATACTAAAATTGATTTTAGCTTGTGTAATAATGCTATCGCTCTTATTCTCACCATTGCGGAGTAACCAGCCTGAATCATTTTCCACAGTGAATCAAAGGTTAAGACTCCATATAGCTCCACTATTTGTTTAAAGTGTTTTTTATGTTGATTTATAAGAGCCCCACATTCAGTTATGAGATGCCTCAGAGTCTCTACATTATTTTCTTCCAGACAGAAACGACAGAACTTCAGGGATTCATTGATTACTTTCCTCTGCACCAAGAATTGCTAGTGCTGGAGAGAGAAGGTGCCTTAAGTAGATAAGGCTCTGGATTGCTATGTTTCTTTATTGAAAATGTCAAAATCGCAATAGCCTGTGCATTTATCCCTGCTTTTAATCCAATCCATGACAAAAAGCCTAGTTTTAACATGCATCGGGTTTTGGAACGGGGTCATTAACGTTACATCTACAGAGGCCAGTGCTTGAATAACCTGAGTGTGCCACTTCGTAATAAATGTGTCAGTAGATGAGAAAACGTAATCTGCTAAGATTCCCAAAACAGTGCAGGTTTTGATAGCCAATAGGCACTTTCTGAAAAGAGCCACCAGTTGCCATGCGTACCTCATGTGTAATCAGATGAGGCCAATTTCATGCTGTATCAGAGGAAGTGGAGTACAGCTGGGAAGATTTAAAACTCCACGCCAATATTTACCCTCCAAGGAAGATCAGAATGTTTCCGTCAGTGTTGATCTAGTTTTCTAGTTGATCTAGTTTCTGAAGCATACAACATAACAGGTATTGCTTTTTAAAGGTAAAATGGGCAGCAGTAAATTTACCGTATTTCCCTAGAATTATTTTGGTTTGTTGTATGGCTGTTGTCACTTTATCAACCAAAATCTGCCTATAGAGTTGGGCACCGCCATAACTCACTATTTGTTACAAAGCATCACCTTTGTTTTTTCGAGATTTATAACCAAGTGATTCTGCTGAGTGTATACTGCAATGGCATCCAATGCTCTCTGAAGCCCTTTAGGTGTTTTGGATATGATGACCAAATCATCTGCATACATTAGAAAAGGAATGGACCTGTTTGCCAACTTCGGGGGGTCAGTTAAGATGTTCAAAAAGGCATTGCTTACATCGGATATAAAGAAATTAAAGATTGCCGAAACCAATGTGAAACCTTGCATGACCCCTCTGTATGTCATTATTGGAAGAGATAATTTGCCATCTGCTAAAAGCCTTACTTGGATGCTGTTGTTAGTGTGCATATCTTTGATAAGAGAGACGACGTACAAAGGGCATCATTGTTGGATCAACTTGTGAATTAATAGCGTTCCTTCCAATAGAATCGAATGCTGCTCGTAAATCTATGAACATCATGTATAATGGTTGTTTTTTTACATGATGATGTTTGATTATTGATGTTAATGTAAGCAGATTTACACAGGTGCCCATCCCAGTTATAAATCCAGTTTGGAGTGGATCTCTTCTACCCGAGTCAAGGGTCCACTTATTGAAATCCCTAAATATAAATCTAGAAAAAAGCTTGCCAGGAGCATCTAACAGGGAGATGGGTCTGTAGTTGCTTTCCACTGACCAATCTCCCCTTTTAAAAATGGGAACGACCAACGAAGATTGCCATGATGGAGGTGTTGTGTTTGTAGATATTATGTGATTAAAGATATTACCCAGAATTTTTGCCCATAGGACCATATTCTGTTTAAAAACATAATTACTAAGCCCATCGGGACCTGGCGCTCGAGAATTGCTAAGTTTTTTAATTTGTACAGAATGTCCTCCTCTTCAATAAACAGACCCGCATAGTTAGAAGACTCTAGAGTGGTATAGCTGTTATCACACATGGGTCTCTGATACATGCTGGTAAAATGCAGGACCCAATCACTCTCGTTTACTCCATTGAGTTGAACCGGCTTTTGTGCTGTGTTGTTTGCAATATTTATCAAAGACCATATTTGGGCCATATTTTTGCGGGAAATGCTACCTAACATGGATTCACCATCTGTTCGCAACAGGTGCATCTAGTGTGTCCAGCGGCAATTTCTATATTGACAATTGAGAGAACTAATTAGTTTGTGCTTATTGTCACAATTTGATGCAGCGATGAGTTTTCATTTTTGCGCAACAGGACCTTTTTGGCTTGCACCATTGGGTCATATTCATTACAAGGTTTAAACTGGGCCATCTTGCACGTGTGTGCAGGCTCTTGATAGATGTGAAGGAAAGATGTGTAATCTCCAGTGGCGGCTGCGCCATTGCGATAACTGCTCTCGACATCTAGGTAGAAACATGTCAATGTCTGATGATTCCACGTTCAGCGTGTTCTTAGCATTGCTTACCGTCATGACTGGAGAAAAGTATTTCGAGGTACTTTCTTGAACCTTCACATTCACCGACCAGACTCGATTTAGCATATTATGGTCGCTATATGTTTGTGGAAGTACTTTAAAGCTTCTGGTCGCCTTAAATGTACCCAAATCAAACAAACACATAGTCAATAATTGATGTTAGCAGGTAGTAACTGTACATTTAAATCACCTATAACAATTATATTTGTTATTTCCGTCGAGTCAGAGATTACATTTAAGAGGACTTCTAGATCCCAAAAGAAGTTGTCATCTGAAATCACCTTGGGGTTTCGATACATATTAAGAATTGCAACAACCCACCTGGAAATATTAACTTTGTCAAGAGTAAATGGAGATTTGGGGCAGCCCACCAAGAAAGATGCCAGTCCCTGTCATTTCTAATCGCAACTATCATGCCAGATGAGGGGCGACCTCGATTTGATACTCTGGCTGCATGAAAGATTATAGTATGGTCTTCCCACGTAGGCTTTTCAGCTAACCAGGTCTCTTGTAAAATGATGATGTCATGACAGTCTAAAATTTCTGCACTGCTTCTTAGTAAGTGTGAAACGCCACATGTGTTCCAGCTTATCAAAGAAATGACATCCCTCTCTTTCTCAAGTCTTGGTTATGAATCTAGATCTTGGATTCTTGCATGGGTCGAGATGGATTCTTGCCCCTTTATAATTCATTAGTTTCTCCTCGCCACATACTTTATTTTGATGATATAAAGTTTCACCAACCTTGACATGGTTCTCCGGACTTAAGTGAATCTATGACAAAGGGATCTCTAGCCAAAACGAATCCAAGAACGAATATTTCCATTCGCGCTTGCCATAAGGCATTTCTCACTAGATTCGATTGCAGCCACAGTCTCACAATTGAGAAATCATTGTCCTGAACAAATTCAACCTGTCAATGTCTGCGGTAGTGATGTCCTGTAGTGTGCTGACCGCCTCGCATATTGCCAAGACACTCATTCTGTTCATTATATATGGGATAAACGGTGCTGGACGACATTTTAGTATCAGCCTATGAAATGTATCCTATTTCTTTTTTATAATGAAGGACTCAACAGTCTGCTTGGTTGACCCAATTGGAGTCTCTCTTGCTCTTTGGTTGTTTTGGCAAGCTTGATGGGGTGTTAAAGATGCTTGTGCATTATTCATGTGTTGCACCTTACTGTGAGAAGTTGCATCACCATTTTTACTCCAGAGAGCCAGAATAGCTGTGTTTTGACTAAGGTAACTTTTCAGCGCCTTAGCTATTTGTTCTTCCATCAGACAGCTGCTTTGCTGTTGGGTGAATTGAGTTCCTGGAGAAACAGAAGCATGTTGTTATTTTTGAGGGTTTATTAATCCCAGCGTAGTATCGCCTTGCCCAGAAACATTGTCAGCTTCATTCCCAGCCATTTTATTTTGACCTGCATCCACTTGATTCATCAAGGAACCCTGCCGCAGATTCTCTCACTGTCCCGGCGGTTCGACATCAGGTGTTACTTTGCTTGGATTCAGCTTCTCCACCTCTGGGTTATAGAATCACACTTGTGTGTTTGTATGCTATCTTGGGCATTCTTCTTGGTCTGACCTACAGGCGCACTTAAAGGATGGATCTGATGATTCGGCCCAACATCATTCACCACCTTTGGCAAATGTGGTTGCATCATTCTGGAATCACCACTGATTTGTTTTAGTTCCATGTATTTTTTTATTCAATTTTTAATTTGTAATCTGACGTTTGTTAAAGCACAGAATTGTGATTTATCTTGTTCGGAAGCCGTTGGTGTCTTCCGTTTGTCCGCTGGCCTTAAGTGAGAAGATTCGGTGTCAGTCAAGCTCCCTTGAGCAGATGAGATAGAGGCTATCAACTCGTTTAGTGGGGGATAATCGTCTACCTCTTTTGACTGGTCATCATCCCTTTCTGCACATTTTGCTGTTTGAGATGGTTTTTTAGCTTTTATCAGGCGTGATTTTGGACCAGGTTTCAATTGAGGAGCCAAACGTTTTATTAAATGCTTTATATTGGCCGTGGCTCGCAATAGTATAGCTTTTTGATTCTTGGTTTTCTTTACCAGGCTTGATGGGTCATCCCCTGGCGTTTTACCAACTTTCCCTTGAAAAGGGTTGTATGGATTATTTGGTGCTGGTAATCCCTCTGTCAGGACACCAATTTGAGTAGCATGTCCTGGTTCTGTGGAGCAGATTCAGGCTTCTGTAGAGAAACATAATCTCAATTTGCCACTGCCTTTTTGAGGCTTGTTGGTGATGGAGGGCTTATGACGATGGTACTGGGCTGTACATTTGAACAGTCATAGACATCCAACTGAGCAGGTTCCTTTGCCATATTATTTATATTCATCGCCCCTATGATATGACTAAATTCGGGCAGGTATGAGTTTATCACCGCTGGTGGACATTCAGAATCACTGGGAATGTACTGTTGAGATCTAAAGTTCGGTCCACGTCCTTCAGCCCATTTGTTTGCAGCTTCTCGACGTGATTTTGGAGGGGTCTTCGCGGGCACCAGATCACTGATCCATCTCACCAGTTGATCTATTTGTTTCGCTTGAGTCGAGATTTTGCAATCCAATGTTTCAAACAGCCTGGTCAATGTGGTAATGGTGACATTCATAGCATTCAATGTTATTTCAAGTAGATTATATTGTGGTTGCGTGAGAGGGTTCATATTGGGAATGGGAACTTCACTGAATCTGCAATCGGCTTGTCCATCCATGGTTAGGCCTCCTAGGGACATGAGCACCGTGTTAAATGAGTCATTAAATAAGCTAGGTGACTGGTATAGACTCTCACCTGGTGAAGTTATACCCGATGAAGAGGCAATTAAAGATATGTTTTCCACTCGAATGCTCATGTCTTCCTGTCGCTACACTGCCTTGGACTCTGGAGCCGGAGGCGTCAAGTATTTGACTATCTTGATTAGAGTTTCAAGTGTATTCACTTTGGCTAATCCCACTTTAGGTTATACCAGCACATTAATCATAGATATTTCCAACTGGCTCGTAGGAGAAATGTTCGCTAGCTCTTGCACAGATAATATGTGTGTGTCTGTGATTGAGATATTGGCAGAGACTAATGCTACATCACTTGCGGGAAGGACTGCTTGTTCATCAAAAATGTTTGCAGATCAGTCATACCCACCAGAGTGGGTTTGCAAAAGTCACAAATATATCACCCGCACACATTTTCTTTTCACTGTTCACCGATAAGTGGTTTAACATTTTTCGTTTTAGGGCATTAGCAGATGTTTGTCGTATTGGAGTGGATTTTAGCACCAGGGCAGTGCTAGATGTTTTTAGTGTCTTTGGCATATCTGTTGTTAGGTGGAAACCTGTGCAGTTCCCTCTGGGACCACTGCAAAAGATTTAGGACTACAGGTGTTTGGCAGCAAACCCACTTGGTAGCAGTCTGTACCACACAGATTCACTTGGTAGCTGTGGCTGAGCAGTCAGACTTCCCTCAAGAAGAATTAGGCAGTATGTGGAGTATACAAAATAGGGCAATTTTCACAGTAGAACAAGCAAACACGGAACAGAGCTTTGGTGTAAAGATATATATTTATTTATTTATAAAAACACATCTATGGAAAACACACTGGCACTAATACGGTAAACAACTTCAATCACAATTACTATAAGTAAATCAATCCCCCTAACAATAGTTCGACAAGTCTGCGTTCAACGGCACCACTTATTTGCAGACAGAGGTGAATGCTTTAACCTAGATGGCACTCTAGTATTCGTTAGGACGGGAGAGAAAAAGGCAGGGTATGAAATCAACTTGGTACCAACAATTTTACGAACAAATGCAAGGCAAGTAAGGCAGGGTCGACTGTAGATCGCAAAGTTCAGAGGCCAGGCCCACTCGGAGAGAGGCAAGGCAAAATGTTCCAGAAAGTATCACAGTGGGAATGCACTTCGAGTCTTTGGCGCAAATTGTCACAGAAAGATTGGACCAGTTCAGAACAGAAAGTTAAGAAGGCTTGGAGGCGACCCAATGGAGAGGCAAGGATTAAGACACCTCACTCTATCCGGCAAAAAGGGAAGCCAGGCGGACACGGTACCTTGTATGTGGAGAGACAGTTCCGGCGGGGGCAGTTGTTCCTGGTGTTGGATGCAAGTCGGGGCTTTGCCAAGAGAAGAGATGATCTCGTTGTCGAAGGAAAGTTGAAAATCGTTGCACCACCAGAGAAGAGACCAGCCACGGAGTGCTCCGTCACAAGGCACCACCTTTTGGTCGCGGTACAGGGGTTAGTGGCTATCCGGTTGCCGGGGTGCTCAGCACGGGCAATTCGACCACTACGTTCTGGAACGAAGAAAAAGCAAAGGGGACTGGTTGTTCCCACCAGTCAGGGGAAGAGACTCTCCGGCGGGGAGATCTCCTCTGTCGTCGGGAAGTGGTGAGTCGGTTCAGCAGGGCTCCACCGGAGGTGTCGTTGCAGGTCGGCTCAGCTTTACCCTCGTCGGATTCTTAGGTCCTGTGGCGACTTCTCAAGATCCAGTCCCAAAAGCCCTGCTTTTATGCAGAAAACCCCCATTCATTCAGCCTAGCTGTCAATCAAAACATGCTAAGTGGTGAGCGGGGTGGCTCACCACTTGGGCCAATCACACCAGAGTGCGACTTGAGTTGGCAAGGCAACTCAGTCCAGGGTGCCTAAACCCCCTCCCACACCCTCGGTGGTACCCTGACAGAATGGCACCACTTTGGAGAGCTTCTGTGCAGAAGCCCGCCAAAAGTGGAACAAAGGGCTCAACCTTTGGTTTAGGAGTCACAGACGAACACAGACGCCATTTTAAAAACCAAGTTCTGGCAGAAAATACCAACCGATAGATTTATTGAAGATAAATAAACCGGTGGTATGTTGGAGACTAACGAGAAAAAGTATTAACCTCCAACAATGGGAAGAATCCCATAGGGTTATATTCGAGGTCGAATATAACAAGTAGTTTCCACTGCCACCAGCCAAAACTCGACGAGGGGGGACGGGACAGTGCCCCCTCGAATAACAGACCCAGGAGTAATCGAATTACCCCTACTAGTAGGTCCACAATAGGATGGTTTGTACTAGTCTGTTAGTAAATTTAGGTCTAGTAAAGACAATGGTGACTTTACATGCCCTGGGAGACAGTAGTCAGTCCCAGGGTATGGAGTCTATGATGGGGATCCTATAGGACGCCCCAGTGTTACGGCACGGAGGGTGCGGTGTAACACGCATAGAAAAACATATGAGACCCTATGGAGTAAAAGACCCCATAGCCCATAGAACACATTGACATTCAAAGGAATGACACACATTCATGTCCAAGAGTGGGAGAAAAAGAGTCTCACTTTTGGCAGGATGGAAAAAAACAAACTCCAGAAATCCAGCAATGCTGCTGGGGGACTCACTAGGTTAGGAAATTCAGCCTAAACAGAGAATTCTCCCTAACATCTGTTTTGAGCGAATATCTTGAAAAGGCCATTCTGGCTTCCTTATTTAATTGGTAAGGGCACCTGGTTGCCCCAATGACAAACACTTGTAATAAGAGGGCTGTGTAGTTGCATGTGACAGACGCGGTTGGCAGCTGAAAGGGACTCGCCCCACAGTCACTGCCTAGCCCTGTTTATAGCCCAATATGATGAACGCACCCCTAGGCGGTACGCGCTCAAAGAGCAAACAAAGGTTTCTTAGCGGAGTCTTCCGCAGCTGACTGTTCAAAAAGGGAATTAATCCTGCACTCACAGTCGAATCACTGTGAGGTTCCTACACATGCGTAATGGTCAAGTTGTGCGGCAGAACAGGCTTGGTATTGTTGACCACCTAAAATAGATCAGGCTCCCACACCTGAATAAATCCACAATGTCTTCCCCTCAATGAGTGGCAGAACTGTGAGTTTCTTACCGACTATTCTCTACAGTTGACTTCTTTGTGCTGCGCTGTTTGTTGACGAGGTCTGATGGAAAATTAGTTTGTTATGCACATCCAGCGCCAAAAAACAACAAACAGCGCACAGGGCCGGGCTTACCCCTTTCACCCCTTCACTCCTGCACCTTTTCAAGGAGTCCAGAGCAGGGAGCCTGCTTGGCCCCCAAGGGGCTCTGTGGCTCTTGGGTTCTGGAGGAGGTCCTCCTTTCACCGTAATTGCTCAATGGCACAACCTCCGCAGATTCATAGTGTTTTCCCTGGGGAGGGCGGGCGGGCGCGGCGGTGGCCAGCAGTAATCCTGTCTCCTACCCTTGCAAAACACTACAGAGCTCCCCGCCTCACTCTCGAGTCTCACACGACTCACTTACCCCCACTCGATGCGGCTTATGACCACCTAAGGCCGTCTATGCGTCTAGGGGCGGCTTCGCTTCACTTTCTTGCTTCTTTGTCGCTGCAGCCCCTGTCGGTACCTGAATATACAGGGCTATGCAAAAGCTCCAAGCTCCAGGCAAAGAGCGCTCGCAGCGCACCTCAGCTTCTTCCGAGCAAGCTCCTCCAACACACCACACAGATATGTTCCGTTTAGAGGAAAGCACCCCTATGTTCCACTTTCAAAACACACTGGGCCTCATCACGAGTTGGGCGGTAACGCCGGCGGTATTAGCCCTACCGCCAAACTCCTATTAGCGCCGGATCACGGGTTTGGCGGTAATGGAATTCCCCATTCACCACTGAGCCCATTCGGGAATGCCCCATTCCCCATTGGGCTCAATGGGGAATTTTCGCGCTCTTACCACCGGCGGATTTCCCGCCGGCCGTAATAGCGCAAATTTTCATCGGCTTTCCCCCCAGCTCAGAGCTGGGGAGAAATCCGCCGAAGCCCTGATTTGGCGGACCCTTAAATTCCGGTGGTAATAGCGCGACCGCTTGATTGAAGGGTTACCGCCAAACTTGTGATGAGGCCCACTGTGTCTAGAGAGAGAAACGAAACAGCCACTTCCGACAAGGCTAGCATATGTTCTATAGCGCTGCCACTGACATAGCGTCCCATATGTCTTACTGTAACGCTTTCCACCATCTGTCTTGTGTTTTCTTCATTCAAAATGCAGGGTGCCTTGGATGTTGCCCAAAGACTGAAATGCAAATTGATGTTTCTCCCCTGTGAAGAGTGCAATGAGCTAAAACATGGTTGTACACCCCTCTGAGTGGAAGAAATTCCATAGAACAGGGTATTTGACCCATGTTCATTCTCAGTAGAGGGGCTCCCACACTCCTTTTAAAGTTTGTGAAACTTGGGTTTTCACCCTTGGTATCAAAGGGTAATCCAGGCGTGGACCCCTTGATCACTGTGCCTTATATAGCCCCAGCTCCACCTCACTGAGGAGGCCCAACAAGGCCAAAACATGTGTCTGGGGTTGCTAAAGGTACTGTTCAGAGGTGAATTGCCTAGCAGTTAGGTGCTGGACTGCCCTTGTGGGTGAGGCAAAGACGGAAATGCAAATGGATATTGGATACCTAAGTGCATTCTGCTGAATGTCACACACTATTGCCCTCCTCAATAATTTGAGTCACTTACTTTACAAGTGAACTCCTGTGCACGCATGCACCACATATTTTGATGTGTTCCCTTAATTTCCCCCATCTAGGAATAAAGAATCAATCTTTGAAGAGATCCCTTTCCACATTTTTATTATTCTCTGATCTATTTCCCAAACTGTCTATTGCATTCTTGCATATTTTCAAATGTTTTCCTAGTGACCTTCACTGCAGAGGGCCATTAATGTTATGTTAATTACACTTATAAGGCGCCAAAGCCCGCAGTCATCCAGGCACCGAGGGATAGAAGTAGCAGAAGGCAGAGCTAACGTTATTCTATTTAAACAGGATTGTCTTCAACTGTTTACGAAACAAAAAAGATGATTCTCAATCTTACGCATCTGTGTCGGTAGAGAATTCCAGGCTTGCGTGCCTCGGACACCAAAGGCTCGTCCTAGACCTCGAGATCTTTTTATCCGGGGTAAGATCAACAAAGATCCAGCCGAAGAGCGTAAGCTTCTTGTTGGTTGAAAAGCGTTGCTCTTCTCCTTCAAATATGCAGGAGCGTTTCCAAAAATACACTTGTGGCACATAGTAAGTATTTTGAATTGGATCCGGGATGCCACTGGAAGCCAATGAAGTTTTCTTCTAGCCGCACTGGTGGGTTCTGAGCTTTTCATCTGGAAGATGATTCTGACAGCTGCATTTTGTACCTTCTGTAGCTGTTGAATGTCAGCCTTGTTAGCTCCCCCCAACAGTGCATTGCAATAATCCACGCAAGGCAATGTTATTGCTCTTACGAGTTTTATGCGATTTTCTACCGATATCAACAGGGCTACTTGTCTAAGTACCTTCAGATGGTAGTTGGCATTGGTAGAGGTGGCTGTGACATGTGCCTCACTATCAAGACTCTCCTCCATATAAGTACCTAGGGTCTTAACTTTCTTCACGGTTTTAATTTTGGCACCTTCTATCATGAAGCAGTTATAGTCTTGGCTAAGTTTGGGTTGGGCATGCTGGGAGCCGAAAAGCATCAGCTCAGTTTTAGCAACATTCAAACAGAGACAATTAGTTGACATCCATTGTTTTATGATGTCGTATGCTTCGGCTACCGTTTGTTGATCAGCCTCATAGTTCCCGGTTATATTCAGTACTAGTTGGAAGTCATCTGCATAATTACAGAAGAAGATCCCAAGGGATTCCAACTCAATACATAACGGAAGAATGTAAATATTGAACAACAGGGGGAGAGACATGCCCCCTGGGGGACTCCACATGTGATAATCTGTGGCTCAGAAGCGCAGTCACCCCAATGGACACGAGACTGGCGACCCTCCAAAAAAGATCGAAGCCAAGAAATAGCATTTTTAGAAAGTCCACCCACCGAAGCCATTCTGTTGAGCAAGATTTTATGGTCCAGCAAGGCGAAATGCTTAATTCATTGTGCCACTAGTATTTCAGCAAATGCTTCACTTATTCTTCTTAGGTGGTACCTAACATGTGACATCTGTCCCTCATTGCCTTGCAGGATTTGTAGTTCTTCTGATTGTAAACTGTATGCTCATTGCTATTGTTGACCCTTTCTGTGGCTAAAAGGCTGCCAACATTTAACCTGCAAGGGACTGTGACCTATCATCAATATTATGTGTAAGTGTCATGTGATCAGGATACATTGCCTAATTATTATTAATCTTTACAGAAATAAATATCTTTCTTATCCTGTGATGTTACAACCTCATTCATCTGGATTTGATCAGCCTATTTAGTTTATCACAAACAGTATTTTACAGTACATCTTCCTTTGGTGTAAATGAGTTAGTTATACTCATCCAGTATTGTTATCTTACTCTCTAGAGGTGGGACACATTACTACTGTCCCTTCTCCATTTACTCAGTTCTTTCATAAGAATGCAGTTTATTCTTTGTTGGAATACTCACTTTTCTCTTTCCAGAGCAATGATCATGAACCCTAAATGACTCTGAGTTGTTATCCCACCATAGAACGTACCACCTGTACACATCAACGAGTAAACCGTATTAATAGAGTTACAATTCGAATGATATCTATGACAGCTTGACAGTGATCTTCATGCAGATCTTCATGAATGCAGCTCAGCCAGGCACAATCTAGCATCCAAGGGCAGATGCTGTACCTGAATATTTTTCTCCTGATCCCTGTGGTGAAGATGCAGGGAAGCGCGGACAAGCGAAATCTGGCAGAAGAGGTCGTAATCTATTGCACCTCAGCCAGTGGCAAAGTGTGGACAAGCAGAGTCTTGCAACAGAGGTCAGAATCTATTCCACCTCACCCCTGTGGCAAAGCGTGGACAACTGCAGTCTTTCAGTCTGCAGAGTCAGCATTGGATGGTAGGACAGTGTGCTGGGGGAGTGTGCTTTCTCTCTAGTTTGGGATGGGAAGGCACTGTTGTGCTCACACGAATAATATGACGGGCCAAACCTCCCCAAGTGGCACAACTGCATTCAAACGAACAATGATTTTGGGATCTTTAGATTTGTTGCTTAAACCAGAGGTTGACAAGTTGAAGGTTTATATTTGAACTATGATACTCAAAGTATTCATCAGTTGTGCCAGGCTCTTAGATCCACACAAGGTTTCCAAGTTAGATTTATGTATAATATGCATATAAATTGCACATATCTCAATATTTTTCAATAATCAATAGGATGTCCGTATTAATGACACATGTTTCGGCCTATGGGCCTTTCTCAAAACAGGACTTTAAACGTGAGTAGTAGTTGATTGATACTTGGGGTTTCAGCAGGTTGAATGGCAAAGTCATTATTCAGCAATAGCCTTTATAATTCTGACCAGCTGAAAAAGGAATTGGCATAGTACTCTTTACGGGATCCCAATATGCACAGTCCAGCTCTTCTGCTATTAATATATTTTCTGGAAGAACCTCCTCCAATCAGGAAGGAGGGATTTACCCCCCTCAAATAGATTAAAACAACTTTTTAAAAAAAAATGTGATTGACAGATTTACTAAGGGCCATGCTTCTATTTGTGAAATGTTACCAGTTTTTATTTAATGTGATGGTTTTAATGTAAACATTGTTTTTCTTGCTTTGTTTGAATTATGTGACTATTGGAATGAGGATGTCCATGGTTTAAATGCACCAATATTTAGAGATTCATGTTCTAATGATGGCAGCCTTGCCCTTTTAAACAGGTGATTTTACTTTTTTGGCACCTGGCAATTCTATGATTGTTTAAAACAAAAATCTTTCACCTCTTCTGTTCACTCAGGCTTAATAGTGGATGTAAAAATATCAATCAATGCCACAGTGAACATGATTCATTTTCTCTTCCTTTAACTGTGTCCCCATTTGAGGCTAATTACGAGTGAGTTGAGCAGGACCCAGAAGGGAATATTAGAATTGCCAGAAGTTGAAATGAGATCAGATCTATGAGAATTACTTGATCACTGAAGTTTTACCATGTAATGGGACTCAGCTGGAAATCTCCTTGGGCTGAGAGTCTGATACTTATGTCATTTTTAATAACTTTTCTGCTTTGGTAGTTTACACTGAACTGGGAATCTCTCTGAATTTCTGACCCGGTGCATTAATATTTAACAATTTGTGGCTCAAAAAATTATGAAAAGGGAACTGATTTCTGTGCTTAAATCAGAAAATCAATATAGTACTGCTATTTCTGATAAAAGGGACAATAGAAAAATGTTTTCTCTCATAGAAAGTTGGACTTAACGAATAAGACGTGGGAAGAGTTAGAAAGTTGTGCTTGTGTGATGATTCACAGTGATTCTGGGTAATCATTTCAACTGGTCCTAAATATCGTAGTCATAAGGCCATGGAGAATAATATCCCTGAAGAAGTTTGCTCTGTATATGTCGGACAAGTTCATGTCTGATTGGCAAAGTGCAACTAGTAAACGAAAAAAAGTTAATTGACAAAACTGTGTATAGTCTTATGTGGTAGGTCAGACATAAGAGACAAGCAGGCCGGAGTTCAAAGTAGTTCACTTTATTAAATTAAAGAAAATGCCTCACCTAGGCTTATTGCTACATTGAAGGTTCACTATTCTAGAGAATAATGAAAGGTGCACATCAGGATGTCTTGCACAAGTGAACATCGGTTCTCTTTTCAGACCCATGCCATGGTACTAACTGGCCTTCAACTAATAAAGAACGAATAAAGAGAAGTATTCTTTCCTCCCCTTGGTTTGTGCTGGTTGATGATTGAACCCCTCCTCAAACTTTCTCCTGAAATATGTCTCTATAGTTCTCAGGTTTTTCTGCTCTTACAATTCCTGAACAACAAATTCCTTGGTTTCCCATGCAAACAAAAGAAAAGGCGAACGCATGTGTCCACCCATGAACCATCAGCAACCGATCAAAACAAACTCCTAGATCGATGGTTTGAATTTTTAAGCTTTCAACTCCTCTTCACCCCAAATATCCAAGAAAAGAGATGGGTTGGCTTGTCTTTGTTCAGACCTTGTTAAACAGGCCATTCACATCAAGCATAAAAAAAGGACATGGGCAAGTAAAACGACCGAGAATCGTTTTAAAGGGGTCAGCAAGTAAATAAGTCAACATTAGCAAAAAATAGTGTGACACAAACTTCACATTATACTGTCAGAAAATATATATATATGTATATCATATTTGATTTCCTCTATCCAAAACATCTATAATCCATTCGAAAAAAATATGTATTTTTGTTCTTAACACCAGATATCATTGATCTAAAAACGTCTTCTTCTGCATCAATCTGTGAGTTTAGAAACTACAAAACATACAATGGCCCTCATTACGAGTTTGGCGGTAGCCATGGAGCTATTAGCTCCATGGCTGCCACCAAACCGGGCTTGTTTACCGGGTCATTCCAACATTGGAGGACCCGGTAACTCCTCCTTGCAGGAACCATTCCCCATTCCCATTGAGCCCCATGGGGCTCAATGGGAATGGGGAGGGAGGTACAACGGGCACATTACAGGTGTCCCGTTGTTACCTCCTTCCCCTCGTGGGACCCGGAAAGCACGCCTGGTTTTACCAGGCATGCGATCCGGGTCCCTTGATGGGAAGCTTGTAATCGGCCTTGACGGAATGAAGGGGGCCGGTCCCGTACCGGCCCCCTTCATTTCATCAGCGCCTGCCTCGTAGTGAGGCCCCATGTGTCTTAAAATTACACAAAGATACAGAAATACACGAGTACACCCACTGTTATATACACAGAATAAGACCATTCATGATCTCTACGCCTGCATTGCTTAAATCGTCTTACACTGTTGCATCTGTCACATAGCTCTTGTAGTCTGTGATCCAAGGCTATATCCCTTCCTGATGTCAGTCAGACGTCCATCACACATTTGTAACCAAGAAAAGGTCTCCTCTTCAGAATGTCCCACATTCTTGCATGTGCTAGGACTGGCAGACTCTAGTGGAGGGTCTGGTTTGTTCCAGTTCTCTGCCCTCTCTCAGTGGTCCAAAAACAATAAGCCTTGACTTCCAAACCCAACTAAAAAGGGTAAATTCCGTTGTCCCTCCATAAATTATGAATTCAAAACATGGTATTTGTATTTGCATGGTTTTCAAGAATTCAATGAATGTCTCCCCCTCGCCCCTCCAGGATACCTCAGTTTCTTACAGGTGACAGGGTTTGTGTTCCAGCATGGACCTGCTAACTCTACCTGAGGGTTTGGTTTTCCATCTTCTGTAAGTAGCTTTGGTTCTCAGCCCGGATTGGGCTCCTGGTTTTTCCATCTTGTGGCATCTATTTCTCAAACCCAAGGTCCTCATATTGCTTTCAGGCTCCTAGGAGACCCTCTTAGGGTGGCAGGTTTAGATTTACCCCCTTTGCTAGGCAGACAAAAGACATGTTACTGCCCGAGACATTTGAGACATCATGGAACAACAAGGTGCACAAAGGAAAGTAAACATAACACAAATGGTGATTGTGGAGAGGGTTTTACCAAACTAAAACTGCCACCCCTTTCTAATATACAATATTTTTCAGTTGAATGCCTTAATAATGTAGGCTTTTTCATGTATGTAATTAAATAAAAAATAAATCATGATTTTTTTAAAGTGAAAATAATTTTTGGTTTCTCCTCCGTAGAGCAATAAAGAAAAAATCTCAAGCTTTCGATAATCAGTTAGAAAGCATACAACAAATAAAGAAAACTAAGTCCATCAAGGATCCAATGAGTGGAAGACAGAAGTAATTCTCCACTCGAAGGTAAATAAGAAATGACTGAGCATTAAGATTTGTTCGGAAGCTAATTCTCTTAGCATCATAACAAGTAATTTCTGTTTGTCCCACAGAGTGGAACAGTGCCGCTCCCTGTATGTTAATGCTAAAGGATATTTATACCACGCACTATCACCACCGTAGTGTTCCCCTGGCGCTCTGGCGGATCTGAAAGAAAATGGGGGTAGGTTAGGGCGCGTTAGTAGGACAAAGGTTGGAGAAAGAACAAGGGAGCTGTAATGTGCTGTTTGCAGCTTCAGTTCGGTGAACACCATCGGCTGAGCTTTTTGGTGTGGTGTTCGGTTAGAGTCTGTTGTGTAAGGTTCAGTGTGATGTGTTTGATGTTGCGGTGTTGTCAAATGCGAGCAGGTTGCTTTGGTTTAAGGGGTATGGTTCTGTTTGAGAGGTGTAGGAGGAGGGGAGAGGTTTTAGTAGGTTGGTTATTATCATTGTTGACTGGAGAAACACACACCCATTTGTGTGTATTTTGAGATTTAGAGACATTTCTTCCTTACAGTGATCTAGTTTCAGCATGACAAAGCTGTCTCTCATCTCTCTGTCAATATGATGCGTTAGTTAATCTCTACAACTCTATCTTTGTTTTTACTCAGGCCATCCCCTACATCCCAGTCTGTGCCCGATGCAAACTTGGTCCCCGTGGATCTATCTAGTTGTGATCAGTGCCCATACTCATAGCTCTGTGTGTGACACGGTATGGTTCAGTCCTTACCAGCATGTCTGATTGACGCAAGTGAATCGCCACAGCTATGTCTTTTGATGTGTGTGTTGGATTCCAGGAGATTGACTGACTTCCAAATGACTAACCCTTCTAGGATTTTGTGTATGTCAGTCTAGTGCATTTTGTCTGCTATTTACTAGCTTGAGTTTGGGTTTCTTAGTGTGGCGCTAGTGGTCTCATTCTGGCTGGCGGGTTAGCTTATATAGAGGGGTTGGTTAAAGAATGGTTGTCTTATGATCATGAGGTAGTAGTTGGATAGTGTGGATGAGTAATTGTGTTGTCATGGGGTTTTCACATGGTTCATGTTGTCATGTCTTTCAGGGGGATGTATGAGATACAGAAGAAAATTATTCAGAAGTCTGCCCTGCACACCACGTAACAACACTGAGGTCAGCAGATTGCACACATGGTAGAGACAAAGTAACATGTCTCATAAGAATTTCATAGCATACTTTTTAAAGTAGTTTTAAGTAGTCTTATGTTTTTTGTCTTATAACTTTTTTGCTGAAAAGAACTGGAGGTTCACCAGATTGACTCACATAGCCAGCAAATAATTTCCCATCCTGATGAAGGCCCAATACAGAACAAGATGAGAATGCTCTGGAAAAGCGTATCACACCAGAAGGGCCGAAACACAACGTGTTGACCAACACCTGTTTAGAATCATGGGCTGACTAATCTTTTACTTCCATAAAGGACAACCAATTCTTGTCCTTCCCACAACAATTTACACCTGTACATTATAGATTTATTTAAAACTCATGTGTTTGAATAGGTTGAAAAATGTCTCTGCTTTCCTTTGTTGTATGTATAGTGTGAGTTATGTGTGGATTTGACTATCATGTAATGTGTCAAACTGTTTTCCATAAAAAGGATGGTGTTTTGCAGTTGAACAGATCACCTCGTAATAACCCCTAGGCACAAAAATGTGTAGTCCTCGTTTTTTGAACAATTGTCTCAATTAATATGTTCCTTATATATGTGTAGGATTTTTGTAATTTTGTAAGTTATAATCAGCAACAATTTTGATAAAAAATAATATACATATATTTTTGATAATGAAAAATGCTCTTTTTATCAATGCTGATGACTTGTCAAGCATCTAGCAAAGACCAGGAGCAATCATAAATCATGTTAGTGTGAAAGGGAGGGGTAACTGGTTTCCTCTTGTGTATTTTGTGTCACTTATTTCTTCCCTCCTTGAAACTGGTCCCCCGAAAAAAAACGATGAAGCCCATATTTTACATATGACTTCTTTGGGTCCAGCATGGACCAGCAGACTCTAATTGTAGGTCTGTTTTGCTGTGGTTTTCTGCTCTCTGAGTGGCTTTGGTTTGTGGCCCTGCCTGTGCCCTTGGCTCTCAGTCGTCTTTCTCCTTCATTCTGAGCCCTCCTGGGGCTTTCCATTTCCTTTTGCTTTCTAATAACCCCTCTTTTGGTGACTGTCTCACATTCACCCTCTGGCAGTATTTTGGCTTTCTTCTGGTTTCTGGTCACCCCTTTAAGGGTATGAGAATATGCCTACTCCTCGTTAGGTAATCTCTTTATGATCCACTTTCTCTTAACCTCTGGTGGTTTCTTGTATTCTGGTTCACTGCATTTGGGTCTGCTTGTTTGTCACAGGTCCCTTATAACTCCACCGGGGCCCTTGGTTACTTTCATTGGGCCTCATTACAAGTCAGGCAGTAAGGGGTTAACGCGCCGGTAAAGCTGCCAGCGCCGTCAACCCCGTACCACCTGATTACGAGGTCCCCTCACGGGACCCGGTCTGCATGTCTGGTTTCAACAGATGCGCAGAGCGAGTCCCGCGAGGTGAAGAGGGAGCAAAAAACGGGCCGCTCGTAATCGGCCCGTTGTTTGCTCCCTCTCCCATTCAGCCCTATGGGGGCTGAAATGGGAATGGGGAAGGCCCGGGTCCAGGTTCCCAGAGGGAGGAATTACCGGGCCCTCCGAACTCGGAATGGCCCGGTAATTCCTCATTCTGGGAACCCGGACCAGACCCGATTTTGGCAGCAGCCATGGCGCCAATAGCGGCATGGCTACCGCCAAAATCGTAATGAGGCCCGTTGTCTTTGTATCAGTGTTGTTCCCTTTTGGAATGCTCCCTTTCACTTGGCTTGAACTGCATACTTGTGTCTCTGTGGCATTTGTTGGCGGGAGGTGGCTGCTCGGATTATATCGTAACCATCACTCTTTGCTTTGTTGCTGTTCCAGCTACGGTCAATGTCGTGATTTGAATACTCCTGGGTGTCGTATCAGAGACAGGTTGGTCTCCCTCCAACAGAGACCGCAGAGATTGTACACACAACCCTTCTGAGTTGCACTCTGCCCACCATGTATGAGTATGGCCCCATCTCCAGATTCTACATGCTCTGCAGCCTTGATTCTGACAGTGCGCAGAGTTGCTTTGGCAGGCCCACACCAGCCGTGGCTTGGCTCTCCAGCAGTTCCTCACCTCCAGGTAAGGGTCTCCGGGCCTTATTACACGTTGTGCAGTAAGGGATTAACGTTACCGGTAAGGGAATACCGGTAACGTTAAATCCCCATGCCAATTACGACCCGGATTACCGCTATTAGCGGCACCGCTAACTACAGTGCCACTAATAGTGGTCAGTTCGCGTGCGCGCGACCCTTCATCCCGTAAATAGTGCCATGCCGCTAATAGCACACCATCACAAGCCATGCGGACATGCTAATAGCGTCATGGTAAAGCCCCCAAAACCCCTTACCGGCATGGCGCTAATACCGGACTCGCGAACCACCCGTTAAAAGAACAGAGCAGTGTTCCCACCTGCCACAGGTGGACACAATCAGCACAGGTGGAGGCAATGGAGACTGTGGCAGCACAAAAGGAGCACACCACACCCCTTCCCACACCAAGATGGTTCCAATACTAGCAGCATTACATGGGCTGGAGGACATGATTGCAGTGCAGCAGCAACAACAGGCAGCACAGAGGAGACGCAGGAGGAGGAGGAGGAGGAGGAGGAGGGCAAGACAGGTGCAGCAAGCACCACCAGGGCACCTAGTCACACCACAGAGGCAGCCACCAATCCCCAGGATCAGAGCCAGTCCATTTAACCTAACCCCTGAGCAGATACACACCCTGTACCGTCTGGACCGGGATACCATCACCAGCATCGTGGACATGATACATGACGTCATTGTGAGCCTCATAGACATCAGAACTGCCATCCCCCCTCTTCTGAAGGTGGTGACTGTGCTCCACTTCCTGGCCACAGGCACTTACCAGCATACAGTGGGGCAGATGCATGGCATCTCACAACCAGTATTCTCACGTACGCTGAACCAGGTACTGGATGCCCTCCTGAAGCATGCACGTGAACACATATTCCTGCCCCGGACTGCCCAGGAGATTGCAAACACCAAAGTTGGCTTCTATTCACTGGCAGGCATCCCAAGTTGCATCGGGGCCATCGACTGCACCCATGTGGAATTGGTGGTCCCACATCACAATGAAGTAGTCTACCGAAATAGGAAGCAATTCCACTCCATCAATGTCCAAATGGTATGTGACGCTAACAAGATAATCACACATAGTTGTGCCCGATTTCCCGGATCAACCCATGATTCCATGGTCCTGCGGAACTCAACCATACCACGCTACATGGAGCGACAAGCTGGACAACGTTCGTGGCTACTCAGTGAGTAGCCGGCCAAGCACATGGCAGTGTGATGGGGGGGGGGGGTGAGAGATACATACTCCAACTGGGTTTGTTTAGGTGGGGAGAGATAAGTACACCAAATGGGTGTTGACTGTCGTCCCTAGAAGTAATGGACATACAGATGTACCCCAATGTCCATCAGTGAAGGCCGCAATCTACCTGACAATAACCCACATGCAATGATAAGATGCACAACATAGAGAACAATCGAGGTCAACGAATGCTACACATCCATCCACATCCACATTGCACACCATGCCACACCACATAATACACAAATCAGCAACATGGCGGCCAGATGGTAATACCGAATTAGCGCAGCACAACATCAATACAGAAATGTGCCCTTGAATGCATGCAAAGGGATCACCCCTAGCCATAGCATTCAACCACACACCTATAGCACCGGTGAAGTGATTCTACTCAGCATTACAACATCGATGTCGGAATGCCACCACACTAGCAGTGTGGTATCAAATTTGCCTGGGCCCAGGGACACCTAAGACCTGGCCTCAGCCAGGACATGTCAATTGGTGTCGGAGCCATGATTTGGGTATGTCCACTTGCAGGGTCAAGCTCACCTTTGTACATTGCAGTCACACAGATCGTCTGCATGCATGCTGCTAGGCGTGGATATTAATCACAATGCAAAGTCGATTTGTGTGATATGTACAGGCCACTCCAGAGGTGACCAGTAACAGGTCCCCATTCTTCCCCCCCCCATACAGGCGATGCTGCTATCCCCTGAAGAGGTGGCGCCTTACCCCTGTACGGAACCCACAGAACTGGCACAAAGAGGACTACAATCGTGCACATAACCGTACCCGCGTCGTGATAGAGCAGACATTTGGCCTTTTGAAGACATGGTTTAGGTGCATTAGCAGGTCTGGTAGCGCTCTCCTGTACGGCCATGAGAAGGTAGCCAAGATCACCATGGCATGTGTCATGCTGCACAATATGTGTATCAGACGGAATGTGCCACTGCCCCCTGACGTTGAAATACAAGCACCTGATGAGGATGATGATGGTGGTGATGAGGACGGAGGTGACGGGGATGCAGGTCATGCAAGAGGCGATGGCCAGGAGGGACGTGATGTGTGACAGCATCTGGTCAACCAAATATTCTGAGTAACATGGTTCCACTCTGTAGGATGGATATGGGTAGTAATGCACTGGTGTCTGTGTTGAAGCGCACAATGGACCCTGTCACCAATAAAGTACACATACACAATGAAGAAGTTCAAACCTGTGTTTTGAGCAATCACCAGTGTATTAAGGAATATTAAGATGAAAAAGTGCATGTCCCCAACTATCCCACCACCCTTCCCCACCTCCTCCAACAAAAGTCCCGAAACACTCTTCCACCCTCCCCCACAACAGTCCCGAAACACCCTTTCCCCCCTCCCCCACAACAGTCCCGAAACACCCTTTACCCCCTCCCCCCGACAACAACCCCTTATGTGTCTTGCACAATGTTGTTGTCCTGCTGCATACGTGGAAGGTAGACCCTGCAGTCCCTATTCCCCATTGCCACCACCAGCATTAGGAGGTTGGGTTGACGTGTGCCTCGTGGTGCATGTGGAGCGGCGGAGGGGGCTTGTCTGCCTTGAACTAGCAGATGATGAGGTGGCTGTCTGTCCCTGTGGTGGTGGTGGGAACTGGTGGTCCATCGCGTCCGCTATATGCGTGAGGACCTGCCTGAGTTGGCCAATATTCATGCACAGCCTGTTGGTACAGGCTTCAATCGCCTCCCTCGAGGGCCTGGTAGTCTCTGTTATCTCCCCCATGAGATTGGCAGCCTCTTCCACATGCTGCCCAACCAGCACAGTAATGTCCTCCTGGCGCTGCCTGATGCTGGCCAGGTCAAGGGCACTGTGGTGTGCTCGTGGTGTGGCTGCTGCGCCTTCCCCTGCGTCCAGGACATCTGGTGAAGCCACCGGTGGGCTACTGCACCCTTCCGTGTTGTCCTCGCCAGACTGGTCATGGACACTGGACCCTGGTTTTTGCTGTGGAGTTGCCTCTGGGATTCCTGGGGGGGTTGGGGTGTGCATTTCCATGGAGAACTCTATCGGGTCCTCCACATCTGAGAGCGGAGCTGTGGCTGCCGCTTCACCTGTAGAACTTGTGGCAGCGGAGGGTTGGCCCTCTGTGGCTGGAACCTGTGGTGGGGGATTCACATCTGAAGGTGTGGCAGTTGTTGCTGGTGTGGACTGCGGTATGGTAGCAGTGGCACTCCGACGATGTTTGGCACTCTGCATGGGAACACTTCTCACTTTGCCCCTTGATGTAGTGGGGGTGTCCCCTGTCTCCTGTGGCCTGGGTTTTTTCTTGGCAGGGGGTGCCTGAGTCGCAGTGCCAGGTTCTTCACTGTCTGTATGTGAGCCTGTGGGGGACAAAGAGGGGGATGGCATTGGTGATGGTTCAATGTACTTCATGCAGAATACGTTAATCATGCTGTTGTGTGCATTGGGACTTCATTGGTAGGGATGCAGGTGATGGGTCTGTCGAGTGGGTCATCCATGCATGGTTCTGTGTGGCACTTGTCTTTGGTGATGCGTGCATGTGTGTGTGTTTGTGTTGGACACTGCCATGGCCAGGGTTGTATGCATGTATGAATGTTGGCGCATCCATGAGGTGAATCTGAGCTCACATTTGGGGAAGACCTCAACATTCACAGGAGTTTCATGTGTACATTCACCTCCATCTGATGTAGTGGGCACTCCATGCTCCCGACTCCCTCGATTGATTCAACACCAATCATGTTGGCGCAGGTCTCCTCACACTCCTTCAATTTTATTGGCGATTCGGCACCACCTCCTGTGGCCATGGCCATTTTGCGGTTCGCAGACAGTATGCTGCGGACCCAGAGGCGGAGATCGTCCCACCGCTTTCTGCACTCCCGGATAGTGTGGGTGGTGGTGCCCACCGCACTCACTTTCAGCGCAACCTCTGCCCAGATAGCCTTCTTTCGGATCAGGGTCTCCCCCTGCATGTCGTTGGAAAATACCACGTCGGCATTCGCTGCAAGGGTCTCAGTGAGCATTGTTAGCTCCTCGTTGGTGAACTTCTCCTTGCGCTGGCGGTTGGTTGTTTTTTTTATGGCCTTAGGCATGGCGAGGGAATCCTTGTGGCTTTGGAATGGCACAGTTCTCGAAACAGGTCCAGGGGGCAGAGGATGGCAATGGATTGTGTTTTTAAAGATGGCCGCCGTGCTCTTTCCCGTTCCGCTATTTAACGGTGACCGCTAATTGTGGTGACCGCTAATTGCGATGGCCGCTATTAGCGGTGACCGCTGTTTGCATGTTGCGGGAGGTCAGAAGTGCTATCAGCGCTTTCATCGGTGCCTCTAAGGGTCTTTTTGGGGTCTTTAGCTGCATGGTGGTAGGGTCATTACCGGCATGGCGCTATGCTCGTGTCCGCGTACTCGTAATGGTACGCTATTAGCGGCCTCTTGCCAAGGCGGACACGTTAATAGCGCCATGACGGTAAATGTCGATTTTTACCGCACAACGTGTAATGAGGCCCTCTGTCTTTTTAGGCCTCTCCCTATAGCGTTATTGGTCCTATATCACAGGCCTGCAAGGGGGGGGTCAGCAGCACAACCAAGCACAGTTAAAGGTCCCACTACATTATCAATTTTTAAAATTTTTCTTTGTATGTTTACAATAGAAACCTTTACAATTGAAATATAGAAAACATACATCACAAGAATAGATAAAAATACTTGCATTATTACATAGTTTGACAGGAAAAATAGCTACATTTACAGAAGCTCCACATAGTCACTAAATTAAAATGCATCATAAAAAAATGTACAATCATTCAAAGCATTTTCATACATATTGTGAATTTACTGTGTAAAATTGAGTCTTTGGACCTTTCTGTATAAAAACATAATTCGAAACCCCAATAACCGGGGCTCAAATAATACTTCAATTTCATTCTTTCACTACTGCAGATATTTAGCCCTCTACTTCTATGCTAGCTAGTATCCCGTTCAGACAGATGGATTACAGGTCTCAGCTTCCAGAACAGGGTGGATTTATAAATTCAAGGATTTAATAAAGGATGCTACAGCCAGACCCTCTGTATTATTCTGGATCAAGATACAACGGGACCAAATATAAGCATCCTCACCCCTGACTTCCCACTTTGCAAACTTCTCAAGATAGATCATTCTTGTTGCCTGTAACTCCGGACATGAGAGTAATAGATACTTGCAAGTTTCTATTTCCGCTGGTATCCTACAGAATCGACAGAGGGAATTCTCGCTATCTACAATCTTCCTTCTCCTCAGAACCTCTCCTGTTGGGAAAATGTTCCATCTTAGTCGGAGGAGAACTCGGGGATAATATCGATTTGGAAACTGGGTCATTATAAAGGAGATCGTCCCCCGCTTTTTATGCTCATACTTTAAATCACTAAGAGAGCGATATGAATGGAATTTGTCTATCGTGTCAATCCAATTCCTTTCATATAATAATTTTTTAACTCTCTCGGGATTGACTTCCAAAGTCTGCCTATCTGAATCTAGTTCAGCAAGAAAAAGGTTGCAAGTATCGCAGATCGAGGCCAACTATTTGTTTGGGGAAGTCCCTGCTCCCAACAGAGGCACCAATTTACACAGGTACTCATATAAGGTGTTACAGACAGGGTCTATCAGGCTATGAGACAGGGCTAACAGACGCCATTAGGACCTCAGTTTCAGTGATAATAAACCTAATTCATAGCGGATAGCTGCCATTGTGATGTTATTGGGCAATTTCAATATTTTCCTCCAAATACATCCCTCAAGGGTTTCCCAAAATGTTTGCAATTGGAGATAGTGTAATTCCATCCCATATATTAATTTGGGAACTATTTTCCCCTCATAAAAGGAGATTGATTTTGCGGAGAATCAACCAAATGTATGCTCTACTTTCATCATTTGGGTTGCTAAAGGCAGGGCCTTCTGTTTCAAAAAAGCACAAAGCCCATATCTCGACGGCTGAGCCATTATCTGGAAGCCTAGCTAGCGAATTTTTGAAGTAATCTCTATGGGTAGACCGCCCAAGCTAACCCATTCTTTGCTGTGAATTATGTAAACTTGTTAATTAACCGCTGCAGACCCACCGTGGTGCAATCTAGGAGCAAAAAATCATCCGCGTAGGCCAACCATGGAATACGCAAGTCCCCTCAATTTTGGAGCCACTAAACCCACTACTTCCAGGAACTCGCCAATATCTGACACGTGATGATTAAACAGACTGGGAGTCAATGAGCAACCCTGTCTTAATCCCAAGTGAGTTTCGATCCAACAAGACTTTTTTACTTCTAAGTTCAGTTGAACGTGGATTCCTGCATTCCCATACATAGCCATTATTAAATTCAGGAGACCTCCATGGATACCCCATTTTACCAGTTTAGCCCAGAGACAAGTGTGTATTACACTGTCAAAGGATGTCAATAAATCAATGGAGGCTACATATAATTCCCCTCCAAATGTATCCCAAGCGGAGTCCTGGAGGGCTCTCATTACCAGCCCATTTACATTTGTATAGTGCCCTACTCTAAAGTCAGTTTGAAATTTGTTTAATATATGAGAGCTAGCCATCCATTCATTTACATGAGATAGCAAAGTAGATGTAAACAGCTTACAGTCCATGTCTATCAGTGCTATCGGTCCGTAATTCCTCACTTGGTTTCTGTCCCCCGCTTGAAAATGGGGTCTACGTAAGCCGTTTGCCAGCTACTTGGGATAATTCCACTTTTTAGAATGGTCCCAAACAGCATGGGATCTGGGCCCAAGCGGCAGGATTAGCTTTTAGTGTGTTATTGGTCAGTCCATTTGGGACTGCTGTGGGTGAAGTTTTAGCTTTTTAAATAAATTCTAGGACTTCAGCATACTCAATATTAGGATCCCAATCTACCATCCCCTCTACATTAGCACTACTATAGTTCTCATGGACACCCTCCATATGGTCTCCATACAAATCAGAAAAAAAGGTGACCCATTGTTCCTCTGAGACCCCATTCAGCTGCCCAATAATTACCAGGAGGTCTTGATAATGAATCAGTTCCGAGAATGCCCCTAGGTCTCTTTTCACCACAATACGCAGCATTGATTGTACATCATTTTGCATCATCAGAGCTTTTTTAGATCAGCAGTAGTTTTTATATCTCTGCCGGACGCTTTTGATTCTGGTGATTTTCTCTAAATGCTCACAGAAGGAGTTACAGATCGATCGTAATCTCCAGAGCATTAGAGATATTTCTTTGGCTACATTCAGATCATAAACATGTTTATGTTTATTCAAAGCCCCTCCAAACCTCAATTTAGGTTAAGCTCTGCTAGGTAACCCCTCCACCCCCAAAATATCAAATTCTGGAGCGCAAAAAACCTGGAGTTTCCATTCAAAGATGCTAGCATTAATGATTTTCTCCAATTCCCCATTGAAGACATCAATGTTTCTGGGAGTTAATTTTACTCCTTTACGCTGTCCCACAGTTCTAAGATTGATTGCTCCTCCTTTATAGGTCCCAGGGAGGAAAATTCTGCTTTAAGCGTACTGTGGTCACTCCACGAATTCAGAGTGATGGTAACCCCAGTAGTTAATTGAGAAAGTCCTACATCTACAAATATGTAGGTTATTGTTGAGAAACTAGCTCCCCTATGCCACATAGGGGGAGTTGGAATCACTGCCTCCAGTTCTCCAACTAAACATACCAAACCCACGGATTCAAGGGAAAGAGTCCACAATCAGCCCCATTGAAATTTCTGGCCACTCTCCGTCGTCCCATATGGCAATTTCTCGCCCAGATCAAGCACGCACTTGTCATACGAGATGCAACAGTCTGAGTTGAGGTCACCTGCCACATTCACTCTCCCTTTCAGGACCGAATGGTGCCAATCCTGAACTAAGGAAGTGATTGTGTCCAGGAATTCACCCAGCGAGGCTATTCCAGTATGCCAATATATATTTATCAGAAGGATATTTACCAGACCCTCTAAGGAAGATGCTTTTACTGCAAGCATCCCAAGAGGGAGATGGGTGACTGCTGTGGCCAATAGACCCAGAGTACTCTTGATTGCAATAATTAGATCGGCAGAAGATCTGCCTCCCTTACTCTGTTTGGCCGATTGATACATTTTGTCAAAGCCATCAACAGATGGGTTCGACAGGTGCCATGTCTCTTTTAAGAAAATACAATTATTTTCTTTCAGCATCGAGACAGTGTCGGGATTAGTAAAAAAGATATGAATTACCTTTAGTGGTGCATGATATAAACTTCAGATTGACTGCTTCCACTAATGGGTCTCTTGGATCTTCTTCCCCATAGCACCCTCATTTCCAGAGAGCTGAGGTGATTTGTGCCCAATCTTGGTTCTCTTTATAATGTCCCCTTGAGGGATGCCTCCCATGCCCCATGGCATTTCTCTCTGGGTGGAAAACCACCTTTAGACTCTTATTGAAATGTAAACCATTATATCCCCCAATGGACTTCTGTTCAGCTATGACAGATTTTATTTCAAACCCCAACTCATGCAGAGCTTCTACTTCTCCCATAACTAGATTCACTACGAACCGAGAATGGAATAATATGTTGCTTGTGTCCCATCAATCTCTATCCGGGAATTGTATCCTGTCCAAATCACATGTAGACAGGAGGGCCAAATTTGGTCTTTCTGAGAAGGTTTTCAAAATATTACCTTGATTGAGGCACAGTGGGATACTTTGTCCCCATATTTTAGATTGTTTATATTCACTGCTAGGTTTTTGTGGTATATCCTTAGACAGTCCTCCGGGAGTATCTTTTGTATCATATGCGAGTTGGCCATGTGCTTCAATTCCCCTGGCACCCCTAAGAATACTATTTACACCTAGATTCCCCGGGCCCAAGAGTCTTCTTTCTTCACAACTAAAAGAGTTAATTAGACCTTCTTGAGGCTCCAGTTTCCCCATGTAATTAGGGGCATACATATCTCCCAGAAATTTTGGCTGCATTCGGGACTCCCCTGGGGCTTGGGGGGAGATGATCTCTTTCAGAACCACAGCAGTTGGTTGAACTATATTGGGTTGAAGATTTTCAAATAGTCGCCTAGCTGATATAATACTAATCGGTGTCGGACTCTTCAGTTTAGATGCAGAGTGTTTTAATAGGGACGGTCATCCCAGCCACTGAAACGGCCAAATCTGATAGTTTCCAACAGTTGGTAGCTATATTTATTTGCCTTCTTTCCTCTCCAAATGGGGTAGATCCCATAGCAGGAGCATTATTTCCACCATCCACAATCATTTGTTCTACACTTAGGGTTTCTACTCTCCTAGGGACCTTGACAGACATAAGAGGTTGAGCCAGACGGTCAGTCTGGAGGCCTGTATCAACCCTTGGGGGGGCTGGGGCCTTTACCTACACCTCTTTTCACCGGCACAGCAGCGAGGCCTACAGCCTATGCTTGCTTATTGGCTTAAATATGCCTGGTTTCCATCGGTGCTCCCTTTTCGACCCTTGCAATATTTCTTGTACTTGTGGCACATTTTCCATAGGGCCCGTGCCTCCTTCTCCTAATTGCCACATAGTCTCAGTAAGATTACGAAGATATTTGCGTGTCAAGAGGTTTTGTTTTGTCATGTTATTTTCATTTTTCGATTTGCTACCCTGAAGGGCCTTTCTTTTAGTTGTAAATATCTTACCCTTAATAGGGGTGGGTTCTTTAGTTAGATCAATAATATTACAATCCTGACTTTTGGGGGGTGACAATCATGGGTTCAGAGTACTCATGCTTAGTTGGATCAATAAGAGAGGTATCGGAACTGATGCAGGCGGGCCTACCTTGATTCTAGATCCAGCATCAGTTTTGTCCTGTCGATCTCCGCGCGAGCCGCCTGTGACTCCACCCAAACACCAGATGTCTTTCCACTTAGCTTTCCCGGTTTAACTGGACCAGAATCCATTTGCTCAGGGGGGTATTACGCATAGTGGCTAGGACACCAGCCTGCCCTTGCTGTCAGGCCAGCCCATCTAATCTCTCTAAAGCTACCAACCTAGATTTCTGTCAGAAGATCAGTATGATATCTGACTTCTGCCCATATGTTGTCGTATAGATTTATGAACAAGCTCAGGACCATGTTTAGTGCTGAAACCATGGGTTGAGTAAGCCGCATTCTATCATCCACTTCTCTGAAAGTATGGTGAATTGAGGGGTCATCCACAGGTTATTTGGGGGTTTCTGGCAAGTGCCCTCTCTCTCTGAGCCAGTTTTGTTTTTGTGTGTATTCATCAATA